>NC_054058.1:90243684-90882702 GCF_017639655.2 Falco naumanni
TGGAGAAGACGAGGGGCAATGGGTACCAGTTGCACTGGGAAGGGTTTCATCTTGATAGAAGAAAGAAATTTTTTACACAAGAACAATCAATCCCTGGAACATGGTAGAGTGTTTTCAAGATGCAGTTGGACCTCACTGGAGGTTTTCAAGATGCAGCTGGACAAGATGCTAGATAACCTCATCTAGGCTACCTTTCCTGTGAAAGGTTGAATCAGATGATCTTTTGAGGTCCCTTCCAAGCTGGACTATTCTAAGATTCTAAAAATCAATAACACGTCTGCTTTTCTTGCTCTCCTTTCTCCATTTTTATTTGCCAAAGTTCTCTTGCATTTGTTCATTTCTTATCCTCCATGACACAGCGTGGAAGGGATAGTAAAAGCCTTTTCTAATGACAGCAAATAGCATCACCTACCTATTTAATCAGGTGGTAGGGGTAGCATTTTGTTTGGAAAACACAACTTATGGTATCTGTAGCACGTGGAGACAGTGGGTTGTTTGACACTGATAATGTGCAGCTGTGGCCTTGCTTTGACGATGTGCAGCTGTGATCCTGGAGCAAAGAGGTAAATAACTTTGAGGGAGTGTGGGAGGATGAAGCAGAGACAAGGAGGAGTGTGGTCTGGCCTCTGGAGGATGGGGAAACAGCATGGATAGCAGAGAGTAGCCTGTGGTGGGCAGCAGTGGGTTGCATGGACAGTAGAGTTTGACCAATGATAAAGCTTTTGGCAGTGTATGTACAAGCTATAAACTTATTGAAGTTGTGGCTAGCTAATATAAAGGTCTTTGCTTCATAATCCTTGCAACATCCATGCCTCCACAAGGGATAAAAGACTTAAAAGCTTCAAGGTGTGCTGTGGTCAACAAGAACTTATTACTGTTGTAACAGTTTTGTTTGCTGGATTCTTTCAACTTCTACAAATGTCATGAATAGTGTTTTATTAAAAATATAAATTACACTTCTTCCCTATAATCTCACCATTTAAAGTGGATTTTGCTTTTTGTTTACCATATGCTGTCTTGGAAACTTCTCAAATGTTTATGTTTCTAGACTCCAGGAAATTTCAGAGTTATGATAGAGCCCACAAAGTGGGCCAAAAGAAATTATCTGTGCTAGAATAAAAATTCTGGAGTGGATCATGATCTTGTTTTGACTGTTGTGTATAGGTATGTTCTTTCTTTAATGGAAAAGGCAGTTGACAATGTGGATTAATTTATAATCTTAATTAAGACTAAGCCCCAGATTCATGTCACAAACTTGAGTTGCTACAGTCAAGAGGTTAGAGGCTTCACTGGCTAAAGAAACCAGTAGGTACCTTCAGAGTACAGTCTGATGGGCAGATGATACCATACCTGCCAGAAAGATCTATTGCTGTTCAGTTACTGAGACACATTGTTTAGCAACATTAATCACAACAATATGGGTTTATTATTTATACTTTAACATAGAGGTCAGCTGTTATCTCTTTTAATATTACATCAACTTGTCTTCCACCAGAAGCCTTTAATTCCAGCCTGGAAAAAGGCAAGAACAGATCATCTCAAAGTTTTCAAAGAGTTTTTTTTGCAACATAAATCCTGAACATGTCATTTTAGTTTTAGTAAGAAATCCCAGTAGACTATCCATCAACGGTAACGTTGACATCTAGCAAGGACTAAGTAAAGTTAGGGATATTTAATATCTTTTAAAGATTTGTAGTTGTTTCATGTTGAGCACTTCAGAATGCTTGCACTTTAGAATAGATTCTCAAATGATTGAGGTGTTTCTATATCTGTAAGGGAAATATTTGAAATGTAATTTGGATATTGTTGCAGAGGAGTGGTAGTGCTTTCTGCCACTGGCCTATTTCAAATATATATATATATCTATAATAGTTAAGAATTGCTGTATAAGATTATACCTTCATTCCTGAGTAGGTCTCCTATTCTGTCGATATCTGAACACTATCCACACCCTGAGATATGGAGAAAAATTTTAGTGAATGTGAAAAGCCTGCAACAGTGGGAAGTGATTTTAAAATATGGCTACCTACCATATCTCTACTGATTAAGAGTAGAAATGAATGTGTGATTTGGTATGCTTTCTCAATATTATTAGTATTTATAAGATTGCTTTTTGTGAAGTTATTCTTTTTCATTTGAAGCATTTTAGAAACTGATTAAACATGCCAAATATTCTGCTTTATAGGTGAAGGTAGAAACTCTGGATTTACAGTTACATTTCACCAGGCTTGACTAGGAGAGGCTTCTAAGGTAGTTGAAATTATTTATTTATTAGAAGTGCTGTTCTTCTCCCAATTGCTAGAGAAGTAGCCCAGACAACTGACTAATATATGCCAAATTTTCACATGGCTAAGATTTTGCAAGAGGACTCCCAGCAGCAATAATTTTTTAACTTTTCTTTGCACATTTTTTTTGTACATACATTTGCATCTTTTTCTGTTTTTTCCCCATCAGCCTAAGTATGCCTTACTGCTTTTCATCAGCCGTTGAGTTCTTTAATACAAGGTATTTCTTTTGTAGTGTTACAAAACTGACTTACCAAATTATCAAGTCTTGTTAAGATTTGTAGCAGATCAAAAAGCAAATGGTCTTAAGATCAGTGAAATATGATCCGACAGATAACAATACATAAATAGGAACTTTCATAAACTATGTTCTACTCTCTTGTCTATACAGAACTTGAAGCCTGGTTGTCATTCTATTTAGGCCAAGGACTAAATATATATAATTTTGTTTTTTTTTTAATCTTCATTCTGAATGATCTGTATTTTCCCATTGTTTTTTACTGCTGAAAATACCAGCTATGCTGATTAATCACCAGGCAGACCCTGTGCTTACCCAAAACATCCTAGCTTCCCAGATATATCCTGCTCAGTAAATCTTGGTCTTTTAACAGCACTCACAGTATGTGGGGCTGTCTGGAATTTTATTAAATTGCCATTAACAACAATATATCATTCTCCAGCTCTGGTGCATGTTTTAAAGAAGCTAAATAATCAAATTGTGTACTTCAAATTTGGTTTAAAAAAGAACATCATTGGAAGTTCTGGGCTGAATTATTGCAGCGTAAGTTTTGTCTGCGTGAGTTAAAAGATTGTGGTGCCCACACTTTTACTGCTCATCGTCTAAGCTCTTTAAAAATAATTTACCAGAAGATATTTAACAGCATCTGTTTTCTTTTGGGATTTACTTTCATACTGGAAATATTTCTAGCATCTTTTTTTAGTTTTTATTGTGCAAGTTATAATATCCGTGGATTGCTATGGACATAAACAGTTATATCAGTCTATTAACCTCTGAAATACTTAAGAAACCCTGTAAGAGTCAAATAAGGGGTGGGAGGGAGAGTAAAAAAAATGAAACATATACAGAACAGCTGCTGGTGTTTCACTCTACACAATATTTAACTACGTCAACAAAGAAGTAAAAAATATTTGGATGTGTAATTAGATTTTCAAAAGCTGGTAGGCTTGTTCTCTCATTGAATAATTACAGCTAATGTTATGGGCACTTGATTGTCGTTCTGGCAGCCAAAAGAGGATATAAAACCCTTTGTTGACAGTATATCAAAGTATATAGTCCAAGAACAAACAAATGTCATTTTCTGTTTCAGGAGATATATATTTTTATATATATGTGTGTGTGTGTGTAATCACTTAGGTGGGAGTGAACAAATCATCATATGTAGGGCTTATGTCCTATCTTTGATACTCACAACACTATTTTTACTATGACTAAATATGCAAAATCTCCAGAAGTTCATGTTTTGTCTTATACACAATAATGCATTATGTCTGAATAACACAAAAATGATCAAATATTTATCCAGCCTTTAACAAAATAGTATGAATTTCATAATTCTAAAGTTTATTTAGTATAATTTTATTATTTATTTTATTCTAATATCTACCTAGAATCCTTTAAACATGAACAAAGATATTGATATATCATCTTTGAAAGGTCATGGAGAACAGGAGAGGTGCTTGAGGACTGGAGGAAAGTCAATGTCTCTCACATCTTCAAAATGGGCAAGAAGGAGGACCCAGGAAACTACTGGTTGGTCAGCCTCACCTCCATCCCTGGAAAGGTCATAGGACAGCTCATCCTGGAGGTCAATTGGAAGCATGTGGAGGAGAAGAAGGTCATCAGCAACAGTCAACATGGATTCACCAAGGGGAAATCATTCCTGACCAACCTAATAGCCTTCTATGATGGAATGACTGGCTGGGTAGATGAGGGGAGAGCCTTGGGAGAGTCTTGGATGTTTTCTGCCTTGACCTCAGCAAGGCTTTTGACACTGCCTCCCGTAACCTCCTCATAGGTAAGCTCAGGCAGTGTGGGTTAGGTGAGCAGACAGTGCGGTGGGCTGAGAACTGGCTGAACGGCAGAGCTCAGAGGTTGTGATCAGCAGCCCAGGGACCAGCTGGAGCTCTGTAGCCAGCGGTGTTCCCCAGGGGTCAGTGCTGGGTCCGGTCCTGAGCAACTTACTCATCAACGACCTGGATGAAGGGACCGAGTGCACACTCAGAAAGTTTGCTGATGATACAGAACCGGGAGGAGTGGCTGATACACCAGAAATCTGTGCTGCCATTCAGCCAGACCTGGACAGGCTGGAGAGTTTCTAGTAAAAGAAAAGTTGAAAAGTTTCTGGTGACCGTTGTATGCTCAGGGTGTTAGCAGACAATGAGTTGGAGAGATAAACTTGTTACAGACTTACAGCCAGTAATATGAATCTGGAATATTTACACTTATTAAGACCAGGTTTGCTCTAGGTATAACAGCATGAAGGTCCATAAAGAGCCATTAAAACAGAAGAAGCTGAGGGTGGGAAAGCCAATGTATATACGCCAAGTAGCAGATTAGAAAGAAGCAGAGAAAAGCCCTAGAGAAAGCTGAAAGAAAATTACTGTTGCATACTAGCATTAAATCAGCAAAGGAAAAAAACACTGATGCTAAACTGGCCAAGAACAGAAACAGGGAGAGTAAGAAAAAAAATAAATCAGATTTGCAGCAATCAACAAAACTGAAGGAAATGCCCTACACTCTGAAAGACAGGAAAAACAGAATGGAACTTTACATCTGGCTGTTAAAGCAAGAAAAGGCTGTTGTGGAGTCCAGTGTGGGATTCCTCAAGTGAACAAGAGCAGTCTTTTTTGTAGAGTAACAGAACACTCTGCATGCTCCAGGACTGGTGTGCATGTGACATAAAAACCTCACAGAATCACAGAAAAACGGAAAGGAAAGGAAAAAGAGAGAGGAGAGAGGGAAGAAGAGATGGAAGGAAAGGAAGAATGGAAGAGAAATTAAAAGGAAGCGAGGGAGGGAGGGAGGGAGGAAGGAGAAAGATGAGAAGCAGGAAAGGAGGTAAAGATGAAAATGAGAAAAAAGGAAAAGGAAGAGTAAGCAGAAATTTTTAAGATCCCTTAGGACTTGACATACTTGAAGGATCACATATCTTTGCCAATATCTTATTTCCTAAAATTATCTTTGAGACTGTTTCTAGGTCAAGACTGTTTCACTGTGCATCAAGCTGCAGACTGCAAAGTCCAACACAAAGGTCCACTTAGAATTATTAAAAAAAAGAATCTCAGGAGACTTAGACTAATTGATGAATGGTAATACTAAATCAACAGTTAAAGAAACGCATATCATGTCAGAACTATGAAGCATTCCAGAAGAACACATCAAGGACAAAAAATACAAAATTATACTTCCCCTTTTTACAGAGCCAGAGTAAACATCTCCCACCTAGACAGATGCAATCAAGTGATAATAAATTATTTCATCCATTTTCAGCAAGTCATCCTGTTCAAAGTTAATCCACATGCAACAGTTTTAAGCTTACTAAAACTTTCTTTACATGTTGTGAAATTCTATGAATAGTAGTAGTCGGTGTCAGATCACATTTCAAGTATAAGAAATGCCTATACTTTCACAGCTTTGTGAATTGTATAGTTAATACTTTGTTTCTGAATTTTATCTTGAAATCCATCTTATCTTGAAGCAGATAATACAATGATCTCTTATCCCAACCTGAACAACGCAGTATCACTGCATCAGAAAAAAAAAAAAAATAGTACAATAATGTGAGATTTGATTGAATATTTTGAGACTTGAGTAAGAGTTCATATTGATTATTTTTTTAAAAAAATAGAGGTATGTTAGTTCTTCATGTAATCTTGTTCACTTCATCCTGAGATTCTTCTAAGCATATTACATTTTGTATATTGAAGGATTGTGTAATCTGAAACGATGACTGTTAAAATTAACTTTGTCAGTTTAATAGCCCAATTGTACAAAACTTTCTTAAATCGTGACCACATTTTTCATAATCAGACCCTAATCCTGCAAGCAGAATATGTGTTTTCTTGCAGGTCTGGCTTTGGTCCTACTGCATCATCAGATGCCAACTTCATGTTCTTGTATTCTGCATTAAATGAGATTTTCAATAACTACTGGCATTTTCATTTCTTTATAATAAAAATAAACTAAATGGACTAAATAAATAATGCATTCCTGTGCTATGCTTGTCATGCTCAGTTTATTTAAATCCTGAAATTTAAACTAATTTTCTGATTTTTCATATCCTTCTGTCAGTTTATCCATCCATTTTTGCACCTTTCACTCCTATGATATTTGAGCACCTAGCATAAATTGCAGAGAAAATTGATGTAAACCTGTTCTGAGGTGTGCCTAATTTTAGCTGATTTAACTTCCTGAATCATTAAGCTTACATTTTTTTAGTGGGGCTATAAACTGCTCTCTGGGATTCTCACTTTCACCATAATTTTGTACAATGACATCATGCAGGCAGTTATATATATATATTTACAGGAGAAGATTCAGTTCTGTTTGAAAATATACACTTGCTTTCTTGGGCTTGTTCGTCTTAATTTTTTCATGTTGTGAGTAATCTGCTGTTTAAAACAATAAGACCTTTTAAGTGTTTAAAAAGACCAAATGAAGAACATTTAGCAGATATGCAAAATAGCCAACATAGCTGCTGAGAGAATGCAGGTTGTTTTTCCTATTGAAACTGAGTCTTGCCTCTCAGTCTTTTGTACCTGGAACTTCTTGCTAAACTTGATATTATTATTTAAAATATATCTTCTGGCAAACTCTACCAATCATCTGGGATGGCTGAAGTATGAAGATGGGATAATCAAGTCAAAGACGTCTCTGTTCTCCTTTTTCCCTTTGTAATTTCATACCTCATCTCCGAGTGATTCATTAGCTATATGTTATTGGCTTTCCTCTTTTCCATATCTTTTTTTGGAGACATTGCTGTTCTAGCCACTGTAAAAAAAAGTGACCTAACTCTACAGAGAGCACCCTTCAAAAGAGCCCAAGAAAACCAAAATAAGAAAATGGGCAAAAGAGCCTACATAAATCCCACAGGGAAGCTGGTAAGGGGAGGTTGCTGCCTGAATGGCTCAAGTGGAGCCAGATCAGGACTACATCTAGTAAAAATCTAGGTAAAAAGCTGAAGCAGTCCAACAACGTTTACATAGCTACAGCACCAGTTAACAGTTGCAATCATTAATGTTAATCAGAAGCTGTGCTTTGTCATTATTGTTACCAGAAGTGCACATCTGGAAGCTAGAGGAAAGCAACAGACTATAAATAAATGGAAGTCAACCTTAGGCTGCTATTTAGGTCCAATAACTAAGGAAAGCTGGCAAGAGTTTGTAATATACAAAGAGTTTTCCAGCAAAAGTCCTTCCCTTTTTCTCCTTGCTCCATGCTAGGCTGTGTTATCCATGAATTGTGGATCCCTATGGCAGGACTGCATTCGCTGTCAGCAGGAGACATGACTGTCTCTACCTACTTGCTCTGAGAGGAGGATAAGTAATTGTTTACTGCTTCGCACACAGATCCATAACTCATGCATGTACTACCAGAGGTCTTGTTCCTCATTACCGTTCCCTCCATCTGTATGTTCTTCCAGTAACTGTCTGGTCTTTAAGTAAAAGCTAAAGAGGCAATTTAGCAATCAGTCATATTGCAAATGTAATTTTGGGAAATGATGCAATTCAAGACATTTTTGAATTATACTTTTTTATTTGTGGAACAGAATTAGACTCTGAGTTACTACTGACAGAATGAATCCTTTCTTATTACTTCTTCCTGCTATATAGGCTTTTATTATTGTTTTGTATGGACCACATGGGACTAAATTCTAAAATTTATGGATGTCATATTTATAGTACACGTCAGTGAACAAGTATCAGGAAACATCAGTTTTATAGGGGAATTAAATGAGGTTGTTATAGCAAAATTTATTGTTTAATCCGCAAAAGCTCCATAGACTTCAAAGGTTAGACCACCAAGTAATAAAGATAGAACATCACAATCATAATCTCAATAAGCAGTATAACATGGCCATAAAATAAAAATAGACAGAAAGTGACAGAAATATACAGGTATGCCCAATATCATTTCCAGTTCTATTAACTTTGTCTATGAATCTGGACTGTGATTACTGAGTTATAGGCTGTCAGAAGTAGATTTTAAGGTTTCCTTCCTTCTTTTCTCCCTTTCCCTTCCATTTCCAGAGACCTAATTTGAAAACACACTTTGCCCTTGCAAAACGTAAGAGGTGGATCCTGTAGACTGTGGAAACGGTCTCTGGTTGAACAAAAAATGAAGCCTCACAGCTTTCCAGCAAAATTTATTGTGCTACCGAATAGCCTGTGTATTGCTCTCTATTCACCATAAGACTAGGGCTCTCTAATGGTATGTAAATGGGTGTAAAACAATGACCAGGCCACAAGGGCAATTGGCAGCAAGGAAACACAATGTTGCATTAAACACTGGCATATAAATTTATGTTCTAGATTTTTAAAAACAGTCAACTGATGAGCCAGCAAACTCCAGCACTGTGTGATGTTGGCTACTTCATTAATAATATGCAATGCATTAAGTAGCTAGATCATAAATGAAGATAATGGTGTCCTCCAGGGACATACCTGCAGCTGCATGTACACTGTATTGTTGATTCAACCTGAGGACACTTAAAGGCCATAGTTGCCAACCACAAGTATTGTGTAGCCATTTGAGCACCCAGTGGAGCATGGCAGTACCCGAGATGGCATAGCAAGGCTTGCTGTCTTGAGGGCACCATGGTCTTAAATGCACATGTGAGGATACCTCACACGCAGTGCGGACAGTGCAGGCTCCTGGCCACCAGCATCTCAGGTACCTCAAACCCATCTCCAGGCCTGCCCAGCAGCACGCCCCTTGCCAGGTCACTGCACCAGGCTGAGTGGCCAGCATGCCTGAGTGATGTCCATCAACCTAGAAACTCCATGATGGGTGTAGAATGGACCATGACTACAAAACATCTGCCTCAACAGCCAGGAATCTCCTGCTGGGGACATCTTCTGGCCCACTAAGGATAGCCTTCACACGCTTTTCCATGCAGAAATTGTGGGGTAGAAGAAAGGAATCCAGGTGTAAGGTCCGTATGAGAAGACTGCTCCAGGGTGCCAATGAAGAGGCAAGACCTGGCCATATTGCAGCACCTGCCAAGAGCACACGTTGTAAAGGATTTTATTGTAGTTGTTCTGCTGACAGTAACCTAAAAATAATAAAGAGAGAAATTTATACAACAATTGATTTTAAGTGCACACATAGTGAGACAACCTAATATCATAGAAGGTAGAAAAAGGTTAAAATTGCCATCTCTACAATTTTGGCCAATTATCTGTTACCCACTTAATGTGTGTGGCTTTAACCTGCACGCACTACATTGCAGCTGTTCCACTTTTGCATCTGACAAAATTTTTACATGACTTTGTATCAGTCCAAGGTTTCTGTTTAATCGGTTGCTTCCCCCAGCCTGTACTCAGATGTCACAACAAGCAGCATGCAGGTGACACACAGCCAGAGGACCTGAGCTGCCAGAGGCTGACTGCTCCCTCAGTAACACACCCCAAGGCTGCCCAGTGCTGAGGCACAGCAAGCCTAGGAGACAGTCTCCCAGAAATACAGCTTTGTTGTGCTCCTCTCAAAATATTCATGAATTGTAGAGAGATATATTCAAATATTTCTTGTGGAGGTTTTCAACACACACGGCCTTCATGTTCCGAAAAACATCAAGATTTATATTGTGTCTCACCCTGCATATTACTGAATCTGCTTTTTGTGTTGAATAAATATCAATGTTTACATCAACAGAACTGAATATCTTCCTAGTACAGACAGAAGACTGAAATGATTCAGAACACCCTGCATTCTGCTAAATGCATGAAGGCTCTGACGAAAAATAATTTAATACAATAGAATAACAGGTCTCTAAATTCCAATGGGTATTAGTGATCTCAGTGTTACAAGCATAAAACATTTAAGTCATTACTAGGACTGCATCTTTTATCTGCAATGAAAAACTGTTTTTCCTTTCTGTTGTATTGTGATCGTGATTGTCACCCCTGTAAGCTATGAGGTAATATGGTAACTAATTAGAAAAGCAATAGTTTTTATAATTTTTTTTTATATAACTACCGTCTGAAAAGGCTATGAGGTGTATCTGGTGTTAGTCCAGTTCTAAATAGTTGAAGTAGTTTAAATGCTGTTACTGGGGGCGGGGGGAACTTAGAAATATGATTTAATTTTTAACTAGTATGAAAAATTACTATACGCCTCTCGCCTCTTCCCAGGACTGCACAGGAGGGAAAATTTCTCTGCTATCAGCTCAGGAACTGCTGCAGGAGCAAGTACACCCTCAGGCCGCATGGCATAGCTGAGGAGCAACGGAGAAGCTTTCATTTTTACATCTCTTTAACTATGTCCATTCACAGCACCTACCAACACCCTCTATCCCCTTATCAGCACCAAGATCGGTACCATGGACTGCTGGGAAAAGAAAAAAAGACAAAATTCTAACTCCAACCAGTATAACTGTGTTTATCTAGTACATTCTACTCCTAGATTTATCCCAGCACATCAGCTGCTGACGGATGATGCTTTCAGTCTATTCAGATTCTGGGGTAGTCACTATTTGTAGTTAGAAAACCACAAAAATTGACTTGTTTTGTCTTGAAGCATTTGCTGATACAAAATATCAAAAAGCAATCTGTCATACACCACAATAACAATTAGTTGTGTTAAAAATTATGGTTTTTATAGATAAAGGTAGAAAAGCAACTTACTTTAAAACTAAAAAAGGAAAATTTTATATTTTTCTTAATTTTTTAATATTTATAAAGTAAAATGTAAAAAAAATATTTCAAAACATATTTATATCATACACTGATAATTTGTGTGATCATGAATCTAAACTGTCAAGTGAAATAGATGCAGGGGCAAAAATTCAACATCACTGTTCAACTTCAGCCTCAGTTTCCTCAGTGCAAAAGCAAGGAGACATTTAATCATTACCTCCAAGGGACAAATAAACTTCATATCTGTCATAATAATAAAAATCAGACAAATTTATTCTAATAAAATCATGTCTTTTCATGCTGGTCTCCAACTGACGTTAGACATAAGCTTAGAAGGAATAGATAGATGGGTAGAGGAGAACAAAAAAGGAGAAAAATCAAATTACAGTAAACATAGGGAAGGAAATGACCTAAAAATGGCAGAAAGAGAGAGGGGTAGAACAGACCCTTCATAGTATCAACAGAACTGGTTGAGAATTTCCTTGCAACTAGTTAAATGCACAGACACACAAATCTTTCTGATTTTATATGATATCTTATACCAGAAGCATTCACTATTTTAATGTCTTAGACAGTGAAGTCTTTTGTTAAAATGAAAAGTAGAAAGCACTTGTATATATTATTATAAATTACTTCGCTAAATCCTCCAAGCTATGTCAAGTCATGTTTTGCTTTCCTTCTATTCATTAACACAACTTACGTTTTTTTCTAGAAATAAAATAGGCTATTCACATATTTTTACAAAAGGATTTTATTGAGACATATTTTATTGTGCTCAGCATTTTACTTTAGCAAAACACAGGCATGAAGTGCTGTAGAGCAATACTGGGCAGAAGAAGGATCGCAAATGATACACAGCAGGGTGTTGCTCTCTCCTGGCTTGTGACACAGACTGTGATTCATGATGCAAATGTTGCTGATGAAAAAGGCTTGCTAGTTTGCTTAAATGAACTGTCTTATTCTGCTGCTTTAAATTCTTTAAAACTACTATTTGCCCCAGGAGGTAAATACAAATCTCACTAGGAAATCTCTCCTTCCCCTGCCCTCTTCCCCCTGAGTTGTTATCCTTGCAGGACCTTTCTAGAAACAAAAGGGAAATAGATCCTTTAATTGAATAAATTGATTGCTTACATTTCATTAGTTGGTGATCTTTGCAACTTGCCTGCATAGGATGAAGGAGATTTTCATGCAACAATGCAGGGAAAAAATCACATCTAAAAATAACTTGTTAGAACTCACTAGTTCAAAAGCAGACTCAGATTAAAGAAATCAAGTTGAAGCTTAGCGGGGTTGTAAAACTGCAGTGTCTGGGGCAGATTCACTCATACATGCTTCACCTTCAGGATGCTCCAGGTTCACAAATGGCCTGCGCGTAGCCACACGTTCATGGGCATTGCCCTGTGCAGAGGGCACTCACAGCCTTGGTGCATTCACTTCCCATTTAGTTCATCACTTAGGGGTAAGCATGTTATGCCAAAAGCATGGACAGGGTGTTCCATTCTCAAACTCCTCCCAGATGCTGTATCTTTCAAGCTATTGTAAATAAGAGCCAAAGCAAACACCGGTCTGCTTTCAGAAACATGGAGCCGTGCTGAAACCAAGGCCTATCCCTAACCTGACACTGTCTGCTCCAAACCTGTATTTATTTTCTAGTCACAACTTACGAGAAAAGTGTAAAGAAGAATCCATTACCAGGTAGGCTGAGAAGGAAGCCCACATGAACTTTCAGATCCTAGGCAAAGAAACACTGGCTCAAAAGTGTGAATTATCTCTCAGCATCCATGTCTGTACTGGCAGAAGGTACCTGGTGAAACACAGGTCTGACATGGCAGTACAGAGGGGCTGGGGTAGAGGGAACAGCTTTTTTACCTAACTTAGTCTCATTTGTAAGTCATTCCTTTTAAAGAATGGATGTCAGAGTGAGGTGCACACTCTGGAAAGGGCAGAGCTTGCCCCTTCATGAGGAGACCCCTTACTCATGACACCCCTCGCTTCTTCCCTTACTCATCTATGTTATTTTAATAGTTATAAACAAGGTTTCACACAGTTAGAGCTTTTGAGCTCAAGAGTGGTGTCTTTGATATTTGGGTTGAATTTGGGCAGATGCCTTTCTACATGGTCAGAAGTGTGGGGTTATCTCTCTACTAGCAATTGACACCTGCAGTGCAATTTTAGTCTGGTTTTAGGGAAATGACTACCCCTTCTCAAAATAACTGGTCACAGAAAAAAAGTAACTCGTATCAGGAGAGAACTCCTAACGAGTACAAGCTGGTCAGAAGCTGCAGTATTGTTTCAAGAGGAAATACCTCTGACCCAGGGCAATTCCACAAAGTACCACTCTGATGTCTTCTATAGCAAAAGGGGACACTCTCTTTAACAATTGAGCACAGTTAAATCAACAGATAGATCATGAAATAAGAAGATTAAAATACCCAACCCTGTCTTTTCTCAAGATTATATCCAAGGACTGTTACAGGAGAACGTATGTATTTTCTGCTCCTCTCTACTCTCCATTTCAGCAATATTAATTTTCTTAACTACATAAAAGCACTAATTAGAAGCACTGCTTTCTTTTTGCAATTGTTTTGAAGTCCAAAAATATCCTGTATCTGTACTGAGTGGTGTTCAGTCTCATCACTTAAACATGATTGTTTCAGATAAGCAGCACTTAAGGCAAGAGTTAGAAACCAGAAATTGTTCATTGAGTTTAGATGTAACTCATATCTCAGCTACACAAATTACAGTCTCACTTCTACAACCAAAAATATCACAGTTACCAGCAGCGGGTGATGCTTTTTTAGTGTGTCCTCTGGCCAGTTATTCTGCTGTGGGCTGGAGGTGGACAGGGAAGGAATGTACAGTGTTCATGGTCAGCCTAGAGACTGGCATACACAGAAGTTCCTCAAAAGCTACTGGTGTACTTCAGTCTTCCAAAAAGAAAACACAAAATTGCACCACACTATGAAAATCTAATCAAGCAAAGTTTTAAATCAGCAAAGAGAAATTCCTGTACAGTCCAACACGAGTGACCCTTTCTGTTTCCCACCTTCTTAACATCTGTCTCCCTGCTGTCTGGATGCTTCTGTGTTTGCATTTCGTTCATTTCCATAAGCTGCTCACTGCCTTTGATTGACAGGACTGTTACTGGGCATCTGATCTGGTGTCAGACAGAAAGCAAACAGAACCTGGTAGGACTTGCTATTGAAAAAAACTATTCATGTCAGAAGAAGGAGCATCAAAGCTGGACAAAGGAAACAAAACACGTGGATACAGCATGGTGAATAAGAGCAGCAACACATTCGTTTGTGCCAGTTGCTGAAAGGTTTGTGCATTAACTACAGTGATATGAGCTGGAGGATTGCATCTGGCACTGTTGCTAGGAGTAGTCTCATCCAGCATATATTGTAATGGACATTTGTAATGTTTAATTACATTGACAAGGCGTGCACAGAAGAGACAAATACACAAGCAGACACATAGCACTGGAATGGAAAATCTAGTCATTAAAGCAGAAAACACTATTTTGAAACAGCTCGTGAACAAAGTAAGATTAGGTTGCTGTGAGTTTCAGAAACATACCACCTCAGCTAAGAGACAGAAATCACAGCTGGAAAGGCGAAATGGAGAAAGAAAATATACTAGTTATTCTGTTTCATGTTAGACAGTATTTGTTCAGGATTAATCATTCAGTCATATTTGGTCTGAATATTCAACATGTAGTATGTCCTCCATTTCAAACTTCAAGACTGGCAGTCCCATGATATGAAAATTAACCTATCGGAACAGAAGCCATCTGAGGTGAGATGTTTCCTTCCCCTGATAATTCCGATAGGAGTTTGTTTGTTTGTTTGTTTTGCCATACTTTGTTTTCCTTAAATAAGTGCTGGAAAGGGCAGTCTGTCTATAAAAATGTCTGTGGGCCTGGGACATTACGGGGGAGTGACAGGGAAAGAGATGACTTAGATGAATCTGCAGAAGAAATTGAAGATGCTTGGCGAGCTGTGACTACCCTTGATCCCTTGCCCACATATCAACTGTTACAGCTGATGCACTTAAAAAGTTTGTTCTCCTTCTAGAGACAGATTATGCAAAAGTCTGTGTGCTAAGCTGTCCAAAGTAACAAACACCAGCTCACAACCTCAATGCTAGTTCAGCCTGTTACATAAAATTGTTTATCAGATCGGCAAAAGACTGAGATAAAAAAAAAACATATACATGCAAAATGGATTGCTCAGATTGAAAGAATTGCAATAAACTGACTTGCAGGCCTCTTGTCAGAACACCATACAGTATTGGCAGAAGCTGAAATACCACTGGAAGAGATGCTTACAGTAATAATTCCAAAAAGTGTTTGATTTATTGATGTTCATGAGAGTGGAATGTCACTCTTTGGGTAGTGTTGACTAGAGACCCTCCAAAGGGGTGTTGATGTGACATTTCATTTCTGCTTTTTCCAGACCACCACCTCCTATGATTTTAGGGTTGGGCATATCTGTATTTGAGCTTTGCTCTTCATATCCCATAAAGCATCCTGAATGGATGTTGGAAAAATAAAATATTTTATGAGATTTAGCTAATTTCTACATAATGCCATCTATTCTTATTAGCACAGGGTTCCTGTTATTACTCCTTCCCTCCTGAGTTGTTTTCTTTCTTTACCTTATTTCTTCACTTCTCTGTTATTCTAATCCTTCTAAGCCTTCTAGCTAAAAAAATTCTGGTTCAACTTGCCAAGCAAAATATACTTTTTGCAACATTATCAAGAACTGCATTGTCTTAAGCACTGTGATCTTGCCACACGTTTAACAGATCTAAAAGTAGCTGAGGAGACCATCCACAAGGCCCTCAATGATATGATTATGAAATAAATCCCAATGGCTGGCCACACTTTTTAATAGAAATAACTAATCCAGGAGGGACAGCCAAATCATCAAGCCTTCTGCCATGGTATCACGTAAAATGCCATCTGATTCCTTAGGGCTCTCAGATTCACAGGCTCACTGCATTGGCAGGATGCCTGATTTCTACTTGGACAGTTTCCTGGTACCTCTCTCCTGTTCTTCACAGGCTGCCCAGCTGGTAAATGGCCACATCACCCATTTCCTCAGGCTCATTGGCTCTGGATTTTCCAGCTGCCTTGACTTCCTGGACACTTACCTTTCTGTGCTACTGAGCTTCCATAGAGGCCACCTGTTTGGAGACCCAACATCCCAGCCGTCCTCCTCACAAGCCAGGCTAGAAACTGAACGGTACGAGAGGAAACAAGACAACCATGTAGTTGGTGGACACAGCTAATAGGGAGACAGGTGCCTGCCCCATGAACAGGAAGGCAAGGTCCATGAAAACATTTTCAATGGTTTCATTCGTTTCCCACTATTACATTTGGGTTTGTATACATGAATTTCCTGAGGAGATTGATATGCTGTTTACCAATCTGGTAACAGCGCATTTGTACTCAGGTTATCCAGAGATAGCCTTATATATAAAGGAGAAAGAATCTGATGCAAAAATGTCATTCACTCAAGGAAAGAAAAAAAATATTAGAAAGGAACTTGGCTGATGTTGCACAGCAATGTGATGCATTATGGCATTGCATTATGGCATTCCTTTCCTTTTACATGCCAAAGTTTGCACTATTAGTATTTTTTTATTTAAATTTAAATTCTATCTAACAAGAAAAAAACACTTTGCAATATATTACTATTTGCAAAAACAACATGAATTTCTTCCTTGTCTGCATATTCTGCTTGCAATTTTGAAAATTTTAGCTCACCCACACATGTTTTTGACACCTTTTTTAACAGAATAACTAAGGGAAAAGATTATTATCCTCTGTATGGCTCTATATTAATCAGCTTTGGGACACCTGACAATCAGGTTTCACAAATATTAGCCAACAGAGAATAGAATCACTCCAAACTGTGGACTGTGCTTTGGTTTGATGCCAGTTTTGATCCCTCTGACACATTTTTTAGTTCTGGTCTTCTTTTTTTAGCCCCTCCAAGGCCTGCCAGCTCACCTTTTAACAAAAGGTTCCTGGATCCAAGGCAGACTCTCTTGTTTCCAGTGAGGAACAGAGATGGAAAAAGACATATTAAAAACTTGGCCTATTTGATGCAATTCCATTTCCTTAAAATGGTCAGAAAATGTTGGAGTTTTGTTGTGATACAGAATACAAACAGATGTTTACATCCTGAGAACTGTAGAATAAAAACCAGCTTGCACAGTCACTTTTTTTCTTTGGGAAACTGCAAATTTCTTTCATTTTCCCTAGTTATTTGTTAATCATACAAGAAGCTACTAGATGAGCTGCTGACTACAACTCAGAGAATTCATGTATACTACAGACAACACATTTAAGCAAACAGCTAAATTCAACATTTAAATCAAAATGTATAAAGTAACAGTAAAACTGCATTGTCATCATGATTTAAGAGAACCTTTATCATTTTGAATATTAATTAATTCTAATGAAGAACAATTGGCTTGATCAAATAATTTGAAGTAGATTCAGGGGTTATCATTATTTAGAACTAGAGCTTAGTGCTAAAAATGACAGAATTATGAAATAGGTCATTTGAGTGACTCTGCATATGAGGTGCTCGTTTGAGATAATTTCCAAGTACAAAAATAAATTCAGTACAAAAGTTGACCAAAATCTAAAGCTTGTAGTCTAAACTCAATTGAACATAACCATTAATTATCAATTCGTCATCTATACCATAAGCTTTCTCAAAATGACCACTGTTGCACTTGAGATTAATTTTTAAAAATATTATATGCACAAGACAGGCAATGAAACCCCATGTGGAAAAGTAGATTTGTGTTCATCATCTGGTCCATTATTTCCAAATGCAGTATCAATTCATTACCTTTGATAAAGAAAGATTTATTAATAAATATGTTCTTGTAAATTCCAAATCTAAAAATTTTTGTGGAAGTCTTGTGCTGGGGTTTTAGATCACAGGTTGTTTAGACCTCAGGACAAAAATGATATTGTAAATGCTGCCAGTTTTAATGAAGATTATGGATTGAAATGTTTACTTCGCTTTATCTGCATATACCTTGCCTTGTCTTTCCATACGCACATAGTAAAAATAACCTGAACATTGCAAATATTGAGGCTAGCTAATGGAAAGTCTTATCGGAGACAACGGCCGATATTTAAATATTATGAGGTTGTGTGTTATGATAATGAAATGAAGCTAAAAGACAAACAGAGATATTGTTCCCCTTACCTCCCTCTATCTCTGTGCCAGATTAGGGAGTGTCAGTAAAAAAATTATCACTTCATGATCGTTAAGGACAGCCAAAAGCAGCAATCCAACATTATTACTGCTGAAGTTCTTCCTACAGATTATTACATAATATGATATGCAAGTTCCTAAACTTCAAATTCAAAAGTTGTGGCACATGTTGAGCTGAATAAGGGAGTGCAGAAGTAACGAGACTGGTAAGAGATGGGTTTACTGACTGAAGTCTTTTTCAGCAAGGTCATCTTTTGTTAAAAAAGTTCTTGCTTTTCAGACATCATGTTCCTTCCTGGACAGAACCATACAAACTTTGCATCGTGCAATTTCCCTATTTGTTTACTTTTTCTTAGCAGCAGCAGATTTTCAGTGTTTTCAAACACAGTTCTTTTTTTTTTTTTTTTTTTTTTTTTTTTTTTCAACAAAGCATAGTAAGTTCTCTCATGTCATGCATCATTAGTGTGCAAAGCAGGGGGGAAAGTGAGGGAGTCTATAAGAGACTAATAAGACATGGTGTAGTTGTCTGGTTTGGCATGTGACAATCAGCTACCCTGGGAGGTCTGAAGAGAGTTCACTCATCCAGGAGTCCAATGCCCTTAATCCTCACCTCCTGTCATAGTCCTGGAGAGGTCAATAACGTGACAACCTGAAATCAGAGATGTCAATGGCAAACATCAGTGATCAAGAATAATGTCAGTAATAAACCAAGGAGGAATATAGGTACTGTCCCTCTGGACCACAGATGTTGTCTCTCTAGTCCGATATACTGTTACTGGTGATAGGCAAAAGACTCCACATGACGTAGGCATAAAGTCATATGTTCACAGTATCACGGTTGTGGATGTCTCGTGATTCTCATCTGTCTTCTCCTTAGTGTAGAACTCTAGTTTCCTTCTAATAGTTTGTTTTGTTTCGTTTTTTAATGAAAAGGAAAAAATAATAACTTTCAAACTGTCATTTGCATTCAGTGGCTACATCTAGAGCATGTGTCTGGGGCCGTTTAGCCTGGAAAAAAGGAGCCTCAGGGGAGACCTTATCACTCTTTACCACTGCCTGAAAGGAGGTTGTAGACAGGTGGGTGTCAGTCTCTTCTCCCAAGGAACAAGCAACAGGACAAGAGGAAACTGCCACAAGTTACACCAGGGGAGGTTTTCATTGGATATTAGGGAAAATTTCTTCTCTTAAAGGTGGTCAAGCACTGGAACAGACTGCCCCAGTGGAATCACTGTCCCTGAAAGTGCTAAAAAAACTTGTAGATGTGGTGCTTAGGGACATGGTTTAATGATTGACTTAGCGGTCCTGGGCTAACAGTTGGACTTGATGATTTTAAAGGCTTTCTCCAACCGAAATAATTCTATGATTCTATCTATAAGTAAACACAAATGTTAAAGGAAAAGCAAGGCATATCATATTATTGATTGTAAAGATGTTATTATACAACATGGAAAAGCTGTTATGCTACCACCCCTTCGCCAGACAATGGAAGCCATAGATTTGTAGTTTGAGGAAAACTGCTCATTGTACTTTTCCCGGTCTCCCCTACCTTATACATAGCAGTTCTGAGATAAAGAGAATTCTTTGTGTCATGCGCCTGGGAATAGCCATCTTCGATGGAATCACTCACCTCTCGCTGGCGTCATCCAAGTGCAGGAAGCGTGAAGGAGGCAAGGCTTTTGCCAGTCTTTCTCAGCAAAGGTCAGTTCCAGTTTGGTGAACATTCTCTCATTACCAATATTAGAAGCTTCTTCTGCAAGCTTTTAATTCTAATGTAGTATTTCAGAGGTAATTATAAAACATAGAACATTATCTATAATGAGAAATCTACTAGTCAAGATATGAACAAAAAAAAAGAACAAACCACCCAAGACCAAGAATAAAATATTGAATAAATGATTTACAGCTTCTTCCAAGCCGCATTGCCTCTGACCCAAAACCGTCCCAGGGCAACTTTGCTTCAAAACTGTAATCAGTGAGAGCCCTGAGGCAGGCAGGAGCACGGTGGGGCAGGGAGCAGAGCAGAGCTATGTCACGGGTGCAGTGCACTACAGCAGGATCTAGCCCTGATGTTGCATTCGGTTGCAATTGCGGTGCTGCCACGGTATAGGTGTATTGCCCATCACGACTTTAAATCTGTTAATAGTGGGGTATTTTCTTCTTAGCAAAGCTTTCTGATTTCACAACTCCCTGTTTCATTAATCACTTTTTTCAATGACTCATGACTTGGATCAGAATTTTTAACTCTTTGTTTCTATAAACCTATTCTATTTACAGACATTGATCGTGAAATTCTTAGTGATATTAGTAGTCTAAGGGAAGTTGACAGAAGTCAGTTAGGCAATAAAAGTAAATGAAATTTGTTGCTGGGAGGACAGGCAGCAGCCCAGATTTGAATAATTTTAATAAAAGTGTATTGGAATGTTTTACATAGAAGTCCATATACTTCGTGAAGATTTAGGAATTTTGGCTGCTCTTTGTCCCCTCCAAATGTATTGTTTATGCTCAGGTCCTCAGCATCATATGGCATGCACAAATTCACACTGCAGCTTTAATCTAACTTGTAAATGTGTTTATTTCAGATCTGGTTCAGTAATATCTGTGAATAGATCCCAGACTAGATGAACATTTATATATTGCAGCAGTGCTTTTCAGTACACACACACACACACACACACACACTTTCTGCTGAGACTGTGTGGAGGAACCGCAGCCATTCTCTCCCAGACAGCTTCTCAGTTGATGACTTGCTGCTGAATTAGATTGTAATAACAGATTGTGATACAAAATGGATGCCTGCAAATTTGTCCCTGTAACATCCTCTTTTGTTTTTGTTGTTGGTTTTTTTTTTTCCCCCTGTCTCCTTTTATTTTAAAACTTAGGTATATTTTAGTAGTAGTTTCAATAAAGCCATAGTTTCAGCTCATTTTATTGTGTCTTCCATACAAACATCTCCATTTTCTTCAAATGACTATCACAATGTTACGAATAGGAGGTGTAAAGCCACCTTTTAGGTATACATATACAGTGCCTAGTGCATACCCTTATGCCATCAAACACACATACCACATATTTTTCCTCTGTAAATCATTATGTTAAAGAAGCGGTTATATTTTCTGCCTTTTCATTGTAAACCTAAATTGAGAGTTAATGTTCCAAATCAACCCAGATTAATTAAAATAATCCTTAAGTGGACGTAATATTAATAATACTGTAGTAAGAAAACAATACAATAGCTCATAGATTTGGAACTGAGAGCATTTCCCATATTGCTGGCTATGTACTTGCACTAATCATGAAATTTTCATACAAAATGCCAATTCCCTTACAGAAGGAGTTTTGACAGTAAAGGTTTCTCAGGTCCAGGAAAGAACTGATCAAACTACAATGAGAATAAGAGCTCTGTACTCACTTTCTGAATAGCCAATATTTCAGTGATGATGACATTTGTCTGGGACATGCTCCAATCCTTGCTCCATCAGCTCAGACTAGGGTCCAGATGAGCCTCCTCGTCACTGTTATGCAGGTGCAGTTCTCTGGTTTTAAAAGTTTCATCCTAACATTGAATATAAATGTTCTGAGAAAAGGAGGAAGGAAAACCTTATTTCTTGTACATTGTTACGTTATATAAGATGGTTAGGTGCAGCAGACAAGATACCTCATGCGTAGAATAGCCATGGAAGTAGATTCCATTTCGAAGGACGTAATAGGATTGAATCTTCTTCCAATACCCAGAGTTACAAAAGGAAATAATTCCTACGTCAACCAGTCCTGCATGACCAAGTTTCACCTTGAGTTACTCCAGTACAGATGAACTGAATGCAGATAGGTTATATTAACATCATTAAGTAAAGGTCTGACATATGCAATAAAAAACTTTATGCAAAAAAATCCACTACACCGTGTAAACACCTGATTTAATGAGCTTTTTATGATGCCGTTCCCATGGCATAATACAGTAAATGCCCCGTCACATCAATATTTTTTTACCATTTATGTTATTATGATATAAATCTTTCAAAACTTGCAACAAATAAATAATCACTAATATTTTTCCCCCTCAGTGTAGTCCAAGGGAGATGATCACCATGTCTTCCTTCACAGGGTCAGGGTTGTGCAGTTTTAATACCCTAGAAAATGTTTTTGAAATGCAATAAATGTTACCTTGTAAATCCTACAAGCATTCTTTGGTTTTGCTTCATTTTGCCAATTACTGTCATAACAGAAATATTGTTAAAACATGATTTTCTAAGCACTTTATTGGCGTGATTATTGCACAAAGTACAGGTCTTCAAAGCCATCCAAATCCATCTTGATAAGCACATAAACAGAAGCTTACTAAATAGCCTATTTTGTCACACACTGTTACACACTTCTGAATGAGAAAGATTTTTGCCTTTTTTTTCCTTTGCTAAGTCTAACACTGTAAATACCAAACTGGATATATGTAACCTTTGTAGATACAACACCTTGCTCTTTCATGATCTCATTTCTGACTTTTGCAAGATATTGATTTTATGTCCTAATGCAATGATAAGCCCCTTCTCTACATGGCTGGTTGTACTGGAAAAAGGTCTAGCGAATATGCAATGTCTTCTTTGTCCTGGCCTGAAAATGTATTTACAGCTGCACAATTAAATGAACTGTATTCCTTCATCTCTCCTTCCCTTTGCTGTAGACACAGAGAGTAGGATTGTTCATTCCCATTTGAAGTTGTAACTACCACAACAGTCAGCAGCATTCTGAACCTCTGCTCTTTCGTACTTTCTGTAGTCATTTATACCTTAGTGTCTCTGCACATTCCAAAGACCATGTGCAGGCTTTACAGGACTGAACATTTAATAGCCGACGGAATAGGTATTATAAGGCAGCAGATCCAGAGTAGAGGAAAATTAAATACTCCTGAGTTATTTTATTGAAATTTCAGTTCTTCTGAGTTTATAGTTGTAGGCAGGGTTGAAATTTAAAAAATGCAATTTCAGAGTACTTTTATGGAGTTCCTTGCTTGACTACTGAAAGCTGTAATCGTCACAATAAAATCCTGGGATGAGGTGCCAGTATAGCATATCTTCTGCTAGTATAATAAGATATGTTTTACAAATAAACTCCACTAGAATTGGGCAGATTAATCCAGTCCTACCTAATAGCATTTCAGGTATTCACAGCAAGCTCTGCATGTATCCAGTAATTTTTTTTTTTTATGTGTATTTAATAAGTATCATATTTTATGATGTAGTGCAATACATTATCCATTGGATTTTGATTCTGCAGGATTATATGGGAAGACATTGATTGATTCCCTTAGCAGAAAGAAACTACTTGATAAAATGCAGGTGATGCTCTTTAGCTAAGTACATCACAAACAATGTTTTCCCCCCTAGGGTCCTCTTCACTTCGGTATGCTGTGAAATAACTCATGGAAGTCTCAGACAGCTGGAAGTTCAAAACCTCACAGAAGGTGTCGAACAAATTGTTGGAGTGGGTTTCTTGACTGTAAGATGCAGGTGGCGGGACCTTGTTTTCTTCTGTCTCTCTCACAGGGAAGAACACAATTTCATCTTAATAATCTAATTGTAACACTTCTTTGAAGGTGATGGATTTGTGGAAGTTGATTTTTAAACAGTTATTTAGACAGAAGCTGGACCCCTTCAAACACAAAGAGTTCTCACGAATCAGGAAAAGGGCAAAGGGTACATGCATAATTAAATAGGAAAATCAAAATTAACAAATATAACAGAATCCCTACCCATCCTTTAAGGCTTGTGTTTGCCTCCTGCTATCTTTCTTTAAGAAAGACGCTTCTTGTCATCACCAATCACCAGAAGGTATTGCTGTTTCTTGAAATCTGCACACTTTACATGACTTGACAAGGTAGGAGAGATGGGTGCAGAGCAAGAATGAACTCATTTTATCTTTTGATAGTGTTTGAAAGGTCTCAGCTTTTCCAGAATACTTAAAAATCATGCATGCAAAGTAGTATGCTGTACTTCAGTGAGCATTCTCTGGACTTTGATCAAAGACTTTAATTTTGGATGTCTTCAAATATACATTATTTGAATGTACATGGCTTGCCAGAACAGTTGTCCTGACCACTTTTGTTTTCAAAATTCACAGTCAGAAGATTTGGCTGATATGTGTTTTTCAAGTTTTTTTCTAGGATATTGAGAAAGAGACTGAATGGCAGTGGGCCAAGACAAATAACCTGCATTAACCCATGAGGAAGAAAATTTTAATTTAATTCAGCTTTTCCATTAGCCATAGCTTTTGACATGCATAACTTTACCTGTCTTAATTTAGAACATATCACATTGATTTTGTATAGTATTGTTTTTAAACGTGAATCACAGAGCTACAAAGTCACGTATCGATCAGGAGATTCTTATATCAATGTAATTTTCTTTGTCAGCATAGGTTTTAAGTTCAATTCTTCAATAAACTATACTTGAACAAAGTTAATTGATATTAATGTTATCATTTTATCACACTTTTGTATTTAGATAAGGGAATCCTGTGCAACCCAACAGGATACTGTCCAAGAGTGTTGTCAGAAGTACTGACCTATTGATACTTGAATCTTGCAGGTTTTCCCTATCAATATTGACACAATAATTTTTCCAATCTTCTCTAGCTGTTCTTTCATCCTAAGGCTGGTTAAAAAGTAAAAGCAGTGACTCAGGGGGCTCCTTAGCAAACTTTTGAAAAACTTCTGATATCTTTTTTTCTCATGTTTAAACATATTTTGATTTAGAGGACGATGATTAACTTTCTCCACAGTTATTGCTGAATGGAAACATATTTTAACTTTGCAGCAGGACGTGTAAAATATTGGCAGCAGGAGGAATTGTAATGAGGGTGGTTTATATGCAGTTCCTTAGTCAGAGTCTAGTTTTTGCAATAAATGTAACTGTGGCTAGGCCCATCAACACATTATCCTACTTCCTAAAAATATCGTCTTCACCAGCAATATCCAGGGAGTCTCTGCCAAATCAGTAGCACTCACTGTCCTATAAACACTAAGTATATGTTTTCCTAAGGAAAAGAAAAAATAAAAAAACAACAACAAAACCCAACAAATCAAAGGGGGAGGAAGCATCTCTTGATATAAATAACAGAGTTCCAAAGAATTTCCAAATAACAGCTGTCTAGTTAGCTAATGGCCCAAAGTCTCACTTTAGTCCAGCACAGCATCCACTCCTCCAAGGCTCTGCTCGCTCATCCAGTGAGCGTCTCAGGTAACCAGAAGCAGTTTGCTGCTGCTGCCGTGCTGCAGCCTGCATGCCCACCACACAGTGCACAACCTTGCACTGGAGACCCCAAAGGAAAACGAAGCCCTTGGGCAGGTCCAGGTGGCTCTGGCTGAGCTCTTCTCTTTGCTGTGACTGAAACTCTGTTTTCAATCACAGTTCAAATGATTCTACTGGTAAGTTTAAGGGGGCTCACTCACTCCATGATATATTCTTCACAGTACCCATGGCTTTATTATAAGCAAGGTGATATCCACCATTTATATATTAAAACCTATTTCCAGGTGAATGAGTAAATTTCAGCAGACAGAACTATAGGTAAACATAACTGTAATGTATGGAAGTGAGCTAGAGGTGATCTTTGTGCCTTAGAGAGAGAAAGGGATCCAATTCTTTTAACTTTTAACACTATTTTTTTGTCTAGATTTCTTTCACCTGGAGCAAAATCTACATTTTGCATTCCTGAACTACACTGGGAAGTTTTCTTGTATCAGAAATTTGCTGGCCACGAGCACACTTATAAACTATGATCGGTCTCTTTCTTACGTTTTGCCCAGGCTATGGACAGATATATTTTTGCATGGCAACTGTTTATCTTGACAGTGTTATCCTACAGTAATACAAAATAAAATTTCCTGTCTTTCAGGGGAGAAATATGAGAGCAAGTTCATGTGCTAATTACCTTAATTTTACTAAATACATTAAGCTTCTAAAATCTCCAATATTCACTACAGAGTGGAAGGGGTGGGAGGTTTCCCAGCCTGTCTCATGCCTGTAGTTCTTTTTCTAATTTACTTTCAAACTTTCCAAACATATTTGTGAAACCTAAATATTTACCTTGAACATACATGTTCCAGTATAGATTTCAGTAGTGCTGTATAAAAAGGTAATGTCCCCATACTAGTTTTATCCAGTATGCTTCAATGTATTTTTATTTCTCTGAAATCCAATTCTCATAAGCTCTCCTCCTGCCAGTCTTGTTATTTAGACCATAATAATAATTTTAATAAAGCATTTAAAGGATAGGACCATCTTAAGTAACTACAGCTAATTACAAAATGTACATATGTCAGGATCTTAACCTGAAAATCAACCCAAACCAAAAAATTAATCATGTAGCTTTAAACAGTTGAATAGTCACAGTGCAGACACTGACAATTTCTCATTATTTTTTTCTTAGATACTGAAAATGTGGTGTCATAAAGAAAAGTTGACCTTAATCACATTATCCAGCTAGATTCCGTTAACACAAGCTAAACACAGAACCTTTTCAGACACAATGTTGATGGTAGTGTTTCTCCAGAGAAGTACAATTTTAGCATCTGCTGTGAAGAGAATGCTATAATGTATGTTCTCACCATCATCCTCACAGCAACTATCTACTCATTTTCCATAGCGTCTCGTGCTCTCACCTAAATACCTTGGTCCACAATGTAAAACTAACAAGTGCAAAAAAAATATTTCCTACACGATGTGATACCCTAAATCTATTATCTACCTGCCTTACACTTAAACTATGTTCTTGGCCAGAACTGTAGACTGTCTCTCCAATAAAATACAATACTGGTGATCAAGGTTTCCTAACAATAGCATAGAAAATTCTAAGATACAGAAATGTTTTCCACATGAAAGCAATTTTTTCTTTTTTTTTTTTAAGACACAGCACATGTTATGTAAGGCCTCAGAATTTGTGACATCTGCTACTAATGCAGCATATGTTGTACTAGGGCTACTTGAGGAGATGTTATATTATCATCATAATGTTTACTGATTAATAGCAATACATTATGCCTGCTTACTTGCCCTTGCTCACCCTCACAGGAATTCCATCAGAGATTTCTGCAGTGATCCTACTGTTACACAAGTTAGTGCACTAATTGGGCCATACTTAGCTGTTGTACCAGCGCCTGAAATGCTGCGCTTCTGAGATCATTATTGAACGGTAGGTATTATGTGCACAGTCTATGCAAACCTTGCAAAAGTGTTTATTAAGATGATAATTTAGATGATATCATGTCAGGTTTAACAGAACCTTACTATCCACCAAGGTAGTTTCTGGAATGACATTTTGACAAAACACCAACAAATACTGTATTTGCTCACAACACTGAGCTACAGGAAGAAAAGAATTTCAGAAGAAAACTCTGAGGTATTATGGACCGCTTAAGAACATAAATAGGAAAATCAAACATCCCCACTTTGTGATGGAGCTTTGACAGGGAGCTTGCAGAAACAGCAACATTGTGCTCCTCTTTTCAGGTAGAGCCATCCACCTCCACAACACATAAGATTCAGACCTCATTCCCAGCACGGAAGTTATGGTAATTCTGATAGTATGTGATGGACAACATCATTCAGCCAACAAATGAAAGTCCTTCCCTCTAAGCCACCACATTTTCCTATTCCATCCTTTATGCTTTGTCTCTTTGTTATCCAGTTCCCCACCATTTCCTTACAATTTCTCCACCAAAAGAGTCAGAAGTCATCAGAAAGGGAGTCAGAAATAAGATCTTTATTTCACAGAAACATCCTGTGCCTGAAACTCTAAATTTAGAAGAACATCTGGCAGTCCCTGTTCAGCCATCCATTCAACATTTTTTTTATAAATTTCCATATTAGACTAGTTCACTTTCACCAGTTTCTTTAATTGACACAACACCACAGGTGCAGCCATTCTGGTACACTTGAGGATAGGTCAACAGGTATAAAAACAAACAAATGAGGATGTGAAATAAAAACAAAAATAAGGAAAGTCAGGCTGAAGAACTAATGGAGAAAAAGAAAACCAAACAACAAACAAGGTAAGTCAAGAGAGAAAAAGATAAAGAGTTCAATAAAGAAAAGGAGAAGTATAGATAAAGAGCTGGGGCGGGGTTGGGGGGAGAAAGGGAAAAGGGAACTTAAAAAGAACTGGAGAGAATAATGAGGAAAGGAAGACTTAAGACAGAAAGAAAATAATAGACAGGGAACCGTGAAGGGTAAGGATGTGAAGAAAGAAAAGAGCTCCATGTCAGAGACTCAAGTGAAAAGAACCAAGCTGAAATGTTGGGATAAACAAATTGAAATAAGACATCAAAGACAAAAACTTATGAAAGAACAATGAGAAAACAAGTAGGCTGACAGTGAAAAACACAATTACTAAAATGAGAGCTAGAGCTACATCATGCTATGGCAAGAGTGGACATGAAAAGGTTTGAAATATAAATAGCATTGAGAGACAAAAGGGAGTTTTAATCCTGAGTTCACATATATCTAGCCCCATTACTAAAATACTGTCTGTTATCTAACACAAATATGTGGTACAGGCAGGAGCAAGTGCATCAAACTTCAGTGGAGCATGAACAAAATAAAAGTGATTGCAGCCATTGTAATCTTACTACCACTTCATTTTCTTCAGCTCTTGGGTGAGAGAGCAGAATTACTGTGTATGTTATTTTAGTGGCTACTCATCCTGCTATGTCACTGCATTCTAATTGTTTAAAGCAGCTTTATGATGAGTGACATATTTATAGTGTTTCCCACGTTAAAGGTTTTTATTAAGTGGCACAGTGAAGTAGCAAGAAAAATCTATATCAAATGAACCTCCATTTTTAATACTTTGCTGCATCTCTCTATTTTCTGACTGCTATTTGGTTTATCACAAGACTGTGGTTCTTGAAATCTTTTGTGAAATTAACGTAGACTCATAGAATCACTTAGGTTGGAAAAGACCTTTAAGATCATCAAGTCCAACCGTTAACCCAAGGCTGCCAAACCCATCACCAAACCATGTCCTCAAGTACCTCATCTATTTTTTAAACATCTCCAGGGATGGTGGTTCCATCACCTCCCTGGGCAACCAGTTCCAGTGCTTGATCACCATTTCAGTGAAGAAATTCTTCGTAATATCCATTCTAACATCTTACTAGAGAGATTGCTTCTTGAACTGAACCCACCTAGAATAAATTCCATCATGCTCTGCCCTTCATACCTTTACACCTAGAGCCTGAATACTTTGCATCACTGATTCCTGTTCCTGCATTACAGATATTTTTCATTTACTGATTATTCCCTGACTCTTCCCACTCATTTTTGTACTATTCCTTTTCCATCATTTGTGCTGTTCAACTGATCCATTTCAGGTATGTCCAGTATTACTGCAGGTACTGTTCCTTCACAGGTGCTTTTTCTCCCCAGCTACAACAGACTTGCAAGTGTACTCCAGCATGTTCCAGCATACTGCAAAGTATACTACCTATCCATATTGCTGCAACCAAATTAATATTGTATTTATTTATGTGTGACACTGGTTTTTTTTTTATAATTTGTCCTCAGGGTCCTTAGTGTGTTACTTGTTTGAACTGATTCACGCATTATGGTGGAAGCACCCACAACGTCCTGTGTAGCGGATGGCAGTGCAGAAGCCACTGGAGCATGCACAGTCTCACAGGGTCCTCATTCACCAACTGGCAATTCTGGTGCACAGTAATTATGGCAATGAAGGAGGACCACATCACCATCCAAACAAATGAAGGCCAGTTATATCAACAGAACATGTACATGTGGGAATACATGCTCACAGCATCACTGGCAGAGTTCATCTGCCTCCCAAACTAGGACAGACAAGCCCAAATCCATTTTAAATGGGTTATAGTATCACTAAAAAGTTGACAAGGTGGATTTCCATAGCTGCATGCTTCAATGAGCACTGAAGTCTATTCAAATGCCACAGAGTTGGCTGAAATAGTAGCTAGCATTCAGGCAATGCAGACTTGAAGCACCTTGAGGACTTTTATGGTGTAAATGTGCCCATGTTTTTTCTGAAACAATGCACAAAAAACCCCACATCAATTACAAAGGTTACCAATACTTCATAGCTGTGAAGTAATTGGGTAAGATTGGTTTTGCCAGAAGGTGTGTTACCAATGGTCTTGTCCACCCTACCTATAGGAACAGAACTCCCCAGTGAACTATCCCATGAACTAATCCATAATATTTTTCTCAGAAGGGCATAACTAGTTCAGGAGAACCTGTATCTTATCTGACATGTATGCAAAGTAGATGGCCAGAAGACTAGGCCTGGGAATCAATCCAGAACTAGATAATTTAAGAAAATAGGGGTGCACCTAAAGAGATGTCTGTGCCTTCGTCACATCCTCCATGCTTCTTTTCAATTAAACCATGCCCTGACAACCCGCAATCAGGCAGAAGAAGGCTTAATGAAACAGTTGGCAGTTGCATGGTGGTGGCAGCCTGAGCACTTGGCAAGCTGAAAGCAGGGCAGGGCTGCTCACAACGCTGTGTGTGTGCCAGAGTGGTCAACACCATCTGTACTACTGTGACCTGCTGTGACCCAGCACAATATCTGGGTCAGACTTTTCACCAAAAGTGAAAAAACGCTCAATCACTTCTACTTTAGACACATCGTGCAGACAACTAGAAAACGTACCTGTCATTTCTGGGGCAGATACAAGCAAGCTCCTGACTGAATGTCCACTGCTGATGTAACAAGAGCAGTATAAAAGGGAATTTGTTACAGTGTTACTGCCATAATTTTTACATTCTGATAAAAACAAAAACAATCCTGTCACTTTCTCTTCTCTGTGATTATTGTGCTTAAAAGGCAGCATGAAATATCACCTTCGGTAGTCGAAACACAAACTGCTATATTCTTTTAAGATCTCAGGCCCTATTTGAAAAAGTATTTAAAGGTGAATTCATACATTACCAAATCCTATCTAAATTTCCCTACAGTTCGAGCCAATGGGGGAAATTCTTCTTTGATATGTTTCGCTTTGATGGTGTCATACATCAAAACCTCACTCATCTGCATTCCACTTACTTGCACATTGTATGAGCGGCCCAAAACACCCTTCAGCTTCTTCCACTCTCCCCTTTAAAGACTGAATATAGAAAATTGCAAGTAGTTTTCATGTTTGATTAAGCTGTGTTCCAATATGCATATGAACACTATCATACTCACTGCTGGAACATCCCAGCAAAGAGATATGGAATGATGATGAGGAAGAATGACAGGCTATGTTCACTGGTGTGTTTCCCAGTATGGTCCCTTTTTTTCTGTAGGTGTCCTCTTGATTGCAAATTTCTCGGGGCAGAGATCATTTGTAGCATTATAGCATACATCACATGTTTTGCTAGCACTTAACTAAAGAATAACAAAATCACAGATAATTACAGCCAAACTACAACTGTTACAATGAATTAATGAAACATTTGTGGATTAACTACCCTCTGGTTTTCATTATTTATTCACTTTGATGCTAATTTGCAAAATTCTTTAATTCACCATAGCTCTCCCTATCATTAATGCAAATTAACAAGGTTCTACTGTAATGCAGATATTATTATCCTCCCTTGCATAAATGCACACAGTTCTTTAATTAAGACATGCTGTATTTTTTAAAATCAGATTACCAGGTATAATGGAAACAGAAAACATGAACAAAGTACTCAGCTGTTTAGATAAAAGCTAGGAGTATTGAAAAGGAGAGAGGTCATTCTTTTTATGTTCAAATAAAATTAGTGAAATGAAAGAGAGAAATTTTAATGAGAAGGTAGGAATAATGTTGTCTTTTAGAAGCACTGCATTCATGTGTCTGTTAAGGATCGTTAACAAACCACTAATACACTTGTAGACAGATTATGCAGTTGTATGTTATATACATACCCTAAATTAGGTTGTAGAACTGAAAAGCAGAAAACTAAACAAACATCACTTTATAACTTTTAATATACAATAATATTCCCTCCTTATCAGTCTAGCTGCTCTTTTCATATACGTGACTTTTTTTACTCACTGATGACAAAGGTTACTGTATAGTTACTCAATAACAGCATTTTAAAATAAGTGTTCTAAGACAAAATTCTACATTCACAATAGAAATGTAAGAAACATTAAGATGAGCAATAAAAATATTTGTAAGCAATTCTCCTTTTTTCATCCTTTTTGTGTTCAAGTTTTCATCATCAATTTCTTTCTAAATTCAGATTTATGCATAGTTTAGTAGATTATAGACAAATGAAGTCTGTCATGTCACGACATTTGGAAGGTACAAAATTTTCTAATTGTAAAGTGATACCAAGTTCTTCCATTCTATGTTTCATTTATATTGGCCTGACTTGTGATGTATTTTCTATTATTTGGGAGGAAAAACAAAAGCGGCAAAGTCTTACTATTTTCACAGTTGGAATTGTTACACTACCACTCCCATCAAGATTAACTGAAGAGAAGAACTGCAACACATATGTCCCTTAAGAAATTTCCCACATCATGTGTCTTCAGCTTTCATGTAAGCTCACTTTCAAGTTCATATTCAAGCCAAAATCTTCCAGTGGTCCAGCATGACTGCTTCTTGGCTCACACTTTTGCTCATCTGCAGAACAAAACAACTAGATCCTCAGACAGATATCTTGTCAAGGGATGGCAGCAGAGGCTGGGTCATGTTCGAGTCCCAACTCTATAGGCTCTTTGGATGCAACAAGTATTTGACTGGTGCAACAGGACTTGCCTACACTCCCTCAGACCTGGCCAACCTGTATTAGCCCTACCTTGCTGTTGCTACTTTTCCAGGTGGTGTGTGATGTGGCAGAAGCATCCGGATTTCCTTTTTCTTTTTTTTTTTTTTTTTTTTTTTTTCCCCCCACTGTTTCTGAAAAAAAAATTAACATCTTCACCTTGTTGAAGGTTTCAGTACGGCAGCATGGTCAGCTCCCTAAGAGGAAGAACAGCGGGGTGCTGTAGTCAGACAAGGAACACCGTACAGGTAACATAAAATGCTTCCCAGAGGGAGATGGTAAGTGCTTATTAAAGAGGAGGGAAGGGGGAGGAATAAAAGGGAAAAGGACTGTAACAGAAAAGATAAATGTTAATTTTAGGATTACAAAAAGGAATTCTCTAGAATAAATCTGATCCTAGAAAATGAGAGGGCCCCCGCACCACAGGACATATTTAGCACAAAATAGAGGTGAGGCAGGAGGCTGAAGAAAAGTGGAGGAATCAGTGGCTGAATGAAAAGGAGAGGAAAGAAAGGAGTGAATGACTGTGGGAGAAGAAAGGGGAGGATACGGATGAGGAAATCGTAGCGGGTAATGGTGTCTGTAGCGATGGAAGTCCAGCCTACACAGTTAATACTTAGGTGTATGAGACCTTTTGCTGCAGTTTTACTTATATTCACATAAACTCTCCTTTTCTTGGCTGCAGAAGTGACAGGCCAGGTGGGTTTACTGTAATGCACTAGGCGCTCTATATGTGCACCTACAAAGCTGTGCAGAGTTGCTCACCAGGTGTAGGATGTAGCTACAGCTGTATATATCTTCACAGCCATAGATCCTGCAGGTGAGCATCATTATACAAATGTGATACGTGGCCCTGAATAGCCAGGGGATGCATAGCAAGTGAATTCTCTTTTGCCATCTAATTGGACATGGTGGATATGGTGCATGATGTCACGTGCCTGGATGCTGATGATCCAGGTATGAGCTGTAGCTGCCTGCCTGCTAGAAGGACCTGTCAAAGTGTGAATCAAAGCTAGGTAGCTGGCTGATGAGATCATATTTGGCTCAGAAAGCTGGGGCCAGCTCAGATATACCTTGCCAATACAACCTAAGGCACTGGATTTCAGGCCTGAAAATGGCTGCTTATCCTAGCAGCAACCTTTAACCAAGAATTTTATCTTTTGTATGGGAAGTGAGGAAGTAAAGTGATAATGGACTAGCAGCAGAGTTGCTTCATGTAGTAAAACGATTTTAGTTGTAACAATCTGGGTTGAGGTAAAGCCTACAGAAATAAGTTGTACAAAAGCTACCTTCTGTTTCCTGCAGAAAAATTGTAGCAGAAGAAGAGACAAGTTTTTTTTTTTTTTCTGGAAGACAAACAATTTTTTCATCTTAGTTCAATGAGGAGGAAAAACCTCTGAGACACTAGTCCATAATAGAACCTGAGTACTTGAATGTATGATGACAGGATAATACCACATAACAGCAAGCTTGCATAGGCAGCATCAACAGGAGACAAGGCTGGAGCTTCTATTCCAGCCTTTTGCATCCTCATAAACAAAATGAGCAGACATGTCAGCCCGGGTAAACAGATAACACATGACCGGCGTGTTATCCAGCGCTATGCTGGATAGGCATGGACTACACTAGCAATAGCAAACATGGGAATTAGAGGCGAGTGTGATCTAGGGGGAAAAAAGCAAGCAGGTGGGAAGTTAAGAAATTTATTTGGGCAACGTGTTGTGGTCCTTTGTCAGAGAGTTTCTGCAAATGACAGACAGTGAAAGAAATTTTGTGAGATAGATAATACTAGTTATGAAGGAGTCAAAGCGAGGAAAACCTTTTGGCAGTTAAAAATTAATACTATATGTCAATTAGTGTATTCCTAAATTTTAGGAGCACTCAAATCTGAATGTTATGGCTTGAGCGCTTGTCTACCATCTACAGACCTGAGAGCTGATATTTTCTGTTCTGAGAGTTTTCTGAAACACCTTGGATGAAAAGAGAGAATATGCTATGCTAGGAAAGAAGATATTCACATAAAATTTCAATGTTTCTAATCTGATTTTTTTAAAAAATAGTTGAGAAAAAATGTAGACAATCTCTCACCATATGAACAGCTTCCAGAAATTATTGATTTCTCTTACCTAGAAAATTTACTTATATTTATGTATTTTCTTTCCATTTGCAATTGTATTAATGAAGTTTTTCATTGTCTTCTTCTTTTCACTTTTTTTATCCTTCATGAGGTAAGTACAAAATCTAATTTTCATTAAAAAAAAACAAACAAAATAATCAGTGTTAGAGTGGCAAGGATCCCTAACCTACAGCTCACAACTGAAAATAATAAGGCAAAAGGGTCCTACTTTTATCCAGATCTGTGTTTGTTACTTGTGTCTACCCTGTAGGGCTTCTCAGCTGACATCAATCAGCAGCCTGCTATTGGTGTAATTGAAGCAACACTAATTTACACCCACAGAGAATCAGGTTCACAATGTGTTAAATGTACTACATTGGGAATTAATGTGGCATTAGATTTGAATTCCAGATGAGCGCAGCATCAATTTTTTCTTTCTTACCTGACAATTAGAAAGTTGGAGACACTGTATGTGAAAAGGAGTAATGTACACTTATTTTGAGCAGTTGACAGACATGGCTGGAAGTCTGATATGATTAATACCTCAATAACACGGCTTCAGTAAGTTAGTTCCAATAGATTCCCAAACTAGACAGAGTGCCAAGATACTGCTAATAGTTAAGTGACTTTTATTAAACAAAAAAAATCCATTTTTAGTTCTGTTTTACCAAGGAACTTTTATAATGCATTAAACCCAAAAGAATTAAGGAGCTTTCTTGCACACAAGTGAGTGCAGAGGAACGGGCTGTCTGCAAGGGCTTGTGAATCCCATGTCTGAGACACCTACAAATCCATCTTCATGTTCATTTCCTTACCAACACCTTGAGAATTTTTCCTTGAGATAAGTATTCAGATATGGTTTGGGGTTGGTTGGGTTTTTGTTTTTTTTTTCTTTCTTATCTTGGGCAGCTGCAGAGGTGCTGTCACACACCCCGCAGGGGAAAGCAGGAGATTAAATTCAAATGCACAGAAGCTCAGCTGCAAAGTAGGGGCAAAAAACATTACAAAGTCCTCCTTCTGGTGTTTCCTTTCATGCCTGAAGCAAGAACGTTCAGGTCCCTTTTCTTGCCCTCACTAGACTTAAGAACAGAGGACGTCTTTATACTGACAAAAATTCAAAACTTGTAGAAAGGGCTTGACTATAGATCCCTTCTTTCTGCTTTAGCCAGCAAATAGAGTGCAGCCCAACTTACTGAACAGTGCCATTCCAGGAATTATCCTTACTCAGAGAATACAGTTCCAGGAATAATTAATTATTGGAAATGTTATTTATTACTTGTTTTACAGCAGCTTTATGGATAGGCGTGCCAGCGGATCCAATAAGCAATTCTGGTGTAGAGCCAGAGTGGAGAGTTCAAGTCTTGCTCTGGCATTGTGCCAAAGGCCACCAGCAGGCAGCTCAGCTGTGAGGAGCTAGCTGTTATTCACACTGGAGGCTCAGAGGCAGTAGCACAGATGCTGACCACTCGACTCTTTTTTTTTTTTTTTATGTAGCTTTGCTTTGTAGCCTGGTACGCCTTTACTAGATGAGTTATTCAGGCTTGTAAGTGCATAAAACAGGGAGGCTCTGCTGTGAGAAGGACCTTATTGAACCTGGCACTCTGTATGCATGTTATCAGAAACAGTCCTGGTCCAAAACAGCTTTAGTCTAATTAGAGAAAATGGGGGGAAGGGATTATTTCGTAGGGATTGTGAGAAATTGCATGAACAAAACATTTAGAGGGAAATAAAAGTGTTGAAGTGAAGGCAGGTAACCTCAGGGCACAGGGAGTGGCAGAGTGCAGCAGCACTTGGAACACTGCACTGGGTCGCAGCCAGCGGACCCCTGCAGGGATGCAGAGAGGGAGGGATGTGGTCACAAGCACAGGCTAAGATGCCTTTCAGTAAGGCCTTTTATGTAAGGGAGAGGGAAGAGTAGGATAATCCAGTGGTAAAGGTGGAATACAACCAGATTTAGGCTAAATGAGAGACTGAGCTATGTATGAGCAAAAATTAAACAATAGGTGCATGAGTTGTTCAGAAAGAAGTTTTACAACAAATGGGGGAATGTCAAAAGCTTCAAATCCTAAACTGTAGTCTGGAGTAAAGGGAAGAAAAGTATGACAGCCAGTGTGGAAGAGGAAATTAAGACTGCAAGTTTACTTTGAATGTATTTAGATCAATTTTCTGATGCTGGAAAAAGCAGAAATCTGCTCTGTCACTTTGCAAGTAATCCTGAAATATTTTGATTTGCCTTTTAAATTACTTCATTCAGAAGTTAATTGTTACAAATGATACTTTTGCTGAAAAGTGGATTAATCTACTTAATAATTGTGAACTTGCCTATTCATCTTCCTACTTTGAGAGGATTTGTTCTGTTTTCCGTGTCTATTTGAGCAATAATTCAGTTTGAAGGCTATCACCAAAGCATGCCGGTGAACTGAGCATGTGGAAACCAGCTCCGAAGTGAGTTATGTTTAAGTTCTCTTAAACTGACAAAAGTGATGAGGTGTGATAAAGTGGTGATTTTACACTTTAAAAGTATAAAATGTAGCTTGCTCACATTTCGATTGCAGTTTGAAATATTCTACCTCTTTTTTTTCCCTGAATTTCACTTATGCCATGGATTTGAACTGATAAATCAATGCTAGCTTACATTCCCCAACTAGTGCTTTTAATGGGCACTCTCTTTGAAAGTTAAACATTCTAGTAAATTGCTCAAACACAGTCTTGAAAGGTTAAACACAGGTCTGAAATCTTTCTCATGTTAGGCAAGATTGTCATAAGCTTTCAGCATAATTATAAAAAGGCCAGAGCCTTGAAACTAGAAATGTGTTATAATAACCAATTTCATTGCTATAGTCATGGTAATCATTATGATGATCCAAATATCCACCGTTGTGTTAACGGAGATTTTCAATTTCTGCATGCATTATTTTTCAAGTCTTGTGGGCCATCTCATTTTCAAAGTTTCAGAAATATTGTTAGTCGCAGAACAAACAAGCCAGACTGTTTGCCAACAGCTCTTTTCTGTCTACTCACTGTGAGTAGCAACATCATCCTCACTATCAAATGCCTTCTTTTTTAATGCTCAATTAAATCATGAGTGTGAGCTAAATATTTAATGCCTTTAGACTATGTGAGAAAATCTTTGGTTTAGTCTTATTCCTGTTAATAGCTGCAAGGAGAGATTTTATTTAAATGTACAATGTGAATATAATAGGACATGTATATCTATAGGACTTCTCCCATTGTTTTCTCAACATGCTGCTCAGCCTATACACATTAACTACCTCTTCTGAGAATGCCAGTTGCCCCAAACTCTTTGGTGTCCTGTAACAGCAACCACTAGCAAAGCAATTCACCCAGTGTTCATGAAGACAGTCCACACAGCCACTAGCAATAACACCAAGCACTGCTTCACTGCTCCATGAAACATTTGCCAGCCTAATATTCACTTCTCAGATATCTCACACACTTCCATGCCTCCTCCCTCCTCTCCTGACAAACAGCAAACTCCTGACATCTGCTACTGAATCATTTTCAAAACTGTAGTGCTCCAAAGGGAGACTTGCTGTCATGGATCGGACAGGAATCTGGGAGGCAGAAGTGCCTCCCATCTAATTTTGACATTAATTTATATTTTCCTTATGTTCATCTGTGAGTATCTCAATTTACCCACAACTGAATGGTACATAGCTGTGGCCTTGAAAACATGTTAATAATGTAAAAGGCAGCTGTCCCTAAAAGCGAAGCAGAAAGAGCTCAAGGTATCTCCTGCAGCACCACTTCCCTGGGGCACTGTCTGAAATACTCAAATGGTTCTAAAAATTGTAAGTACCACCTACAGTACATTGCTATTAGACTAAAAACACACCATAATAAATGGTGAAACAAAGACTGTTTGTTAATTTATCAGGATTAGGGGAGCATTTAGTTTTCACTCATGAGACTACTAATAATCATACTGACTCAGAAAATTATAGTTAAACGGAAGATATATTCAGAAATAATGTATGTAATTTCTGCATTGTGTATTTCAAATCCACAGAGAAGAACTACTAAACGAGGCAGTGAGCACCAACAATGGGATATTGTACAATTAGACAGCTCAGAGATTACCTCAAATGGACTTGATATACTGAGTTATTCACTTGCAAGATTAAACAGAAGGTACAAGAGGGGAAGTACAGCTATCACAAGATGATCACTTACACTGGTGAAATAGAGAACATCACAGCAACAGCAATGGTCAAAACCCCACAGGAGAGTGAAAAATGGTACATGTGGTCCCTCTACTCCCTGGAATAGCTTTATTATTACTATTTCATAGAAGAACTATCCAGTGCAAAAAAAATACGTTATGCAGTTGTGCAGGGTAGAAATGTAGCTCATTGCTCCTGTTCAGCAGCCTCATTTATATGAATTAAAAATCACTGAACTGCTTTGTGACTGAGAGATAGCTTTCTTCATACATTATGATCCTATAATTGAGCACATAATTAAAACAGACTGCTGTACCTTGTGACAATCCAAAGGAATTCTGGCAAAAAAAAAAAATAAATTCTCAAAATTATTGACTACAACCAAAATAAGAATATGCCTTTGTGAGTTAAGGTCTTTCAAATCTAGGTATTTTACAGAGTAGCAGACCTCAGGAAAAGCAGGAAAACGTTTCAGTTTTGCCTTTTGTCCTCCATATTCTGCTAAGTTGTTCTCTTTACTTGTTGTCATTTTTATTCAAGGAGATGCAGATAAAAAATAATGCATTATCCTATGCACCAGTGATTCATAGTACACTGACAGTTTCAGCATCAGGTTCTCTAAGGCTTCATGGTTCACTCTATAAACAAACAGATTCAATGATGTGTCCTTGCCTTCAGATCCAGTGTAGGCTTCTTTTAGCCACCTGTATTTAAAACCATTAAAAATATATGTTTATTATATAGAGATATAGATATGTTTCCCTTAAACAGAAAAGTGGGAACTTTGCAGCAACATGCCCAATGAATTTCTCACTGTCTTGCTTTTCTTTCTATCTTCATAAAGAAGGTTTCCCTCAGTATTGAATAGGTTTGTTACTGAAGAGGAATAATCAAAAACAGCCAGAACAGGTGAAAACCCTTTTCCTGTGAAGCCATATGTAGAACTACTCTGGATTTTCATCCTATTGTAATACCATTGGCTTATTTTGTTTAAAATTTTGTATATAGGGTATAAAAGTGGGGTATTTTATACTTTGCAGTGCTCATATCGCTTTAGATTGTACAATATGATATGGAGTACAAGATTGTTATCACCTACCTCTACCTGGCAGCTGTAATGGTCTGAATTGTCAAGATTTCCTGGTAGCAATTTATTACCATTGCTTTCCCTTTAGAGTTAATGTGGCTTCCACACATGGAAAAGAGTAAACACAATTTACTTTTATTAAAATGCACATGAAATTAAATCCAATTCTTAAAATCTACCTAGGTAACAAAACCTCTTTTTTTTCCCTTATAGTGTACCTGATACATTTTGGCTTAACACAATAAAAACATACCCTCATCTGGCTTATCCTGTAATTACGTACATTAATCATTATAAATTTTCTCTGTCAGCAGAAAGATATAAAAAACCTCCCCTTGAATATCAGCAGAAATAGTACCAAAACATCTAAAATTCAAGTTGGCAGGTAAGTATTGAAACTATGTAGCTTTCCCTCAATACTTTAATTAATAGCCAGTAAGAATTAATTCTTTATTTATCTAAGTGAAGTACACGAAAACATGCTTTAAACAGGAAAGATGATAAAACACTGCAGCAAAAGTAAAAGAATTAAGGATGAAAGACCTCGTTAGCTGTGGTGTACAATGCACTGTTTAGAGTGTGGGGTTTTCTGGTGACAGTTATTTTACAGATCACCACATCTGCCAAATTCCAGTATAAAATTACCATGCACAGCATCTTTGTAAAGGAGATCTAGAGTCTCAATGACTGCTGTTTAGCTTCAATTTCACACTGGTGTAATTCCATATGGACGTTAAGGGATACAAGAGGAGGAAAGCAACTATGAATGAAAGGCTCTAACTAATTTAAAGAGGAGGAGGAAAACCTTCAGCTTGAATGTCATAAAGAGATAAAGCCAGTTTAAAGCCAAATATAGACATGAGTGGGAAAAAGAAATCAGGAAAGAGCACAAGAAAAATATAGCCCTTTTAGTCTCACACCTGTAGTCTACTTTTAAGTGTTTAAGATAGTACTTTTCATTATGTTCACAAATGCAATTTAAATAATGAAGCATTAGTAATATGAGACTCCCTGCTGCTTTGATCTGCTATTAAATCTCTGCAAGAAAGCAAAGTGACACAGGTTGGCAAATCAGTGGTGTGAAAATTAATGAGCGTTCTCTATGCTGATCAACAGTTGCCCTCCCTTTACCAGTGGCTGATTTATGTTCACTTTAAACACTTTAGGATTTTAGTCTAAGCAACCCCAATGTCATTTCTGTATATGAGAGTCTTGCAACATTTGGTACAACTGCAAAAGGGGTGTTTTAAATTAATATCACCTCCTTTCTTTTAACTTTTTCCATGGTGCCATTCCTTCTACTGCATCCAATATTAACACATATATCATATACTAATACTTCCATTAACATTAAACCTTCTTTATCTATCCTGACCTTCCTAGTGATAAATTGTAAACCCAGATTCTGCTTTTGCTTCAATACTCAGAAAACAAACATTAGTCCTAGTTCCTAAATGACTAATGTTTGGTGCACTCCAGCAATCAACTAGATGAGAGACTCTAGTGATAATTCAATATTCTCTTCATTAGGTGTGACTGAAGTAAACAGATAAACTCAGTTTGAGAACGCACAGTAAATTCTGTGTGATTCAATAAAGTCTTTATAGGCAAATGTATTTTACTAGAAGTTAGATACCGAGCTGGACAAAACATTTCCAATTAATTGTTCAAACAGGAAATACAGACTTCTAGAAATAAAATATTTTATTCAAACAAGCGAGTTTTAATGTAGCTTTCATGAGGAGAAGCTTCTTAGATTCAAGATTAAATGATAATCAACCACCTCCTGAAGCAAACCAGGTATTCAAAGTTTAAGCAAAGCGCTTTAACAGCCACAGTACAGATCTTTGTTTTCCTCTCTCACACAGAGATACACTCTTACATAAATTGACTTAATTGTTCCAAAGAAGAACAGTTCCATCAAATACTCTTACAAAAGGCCTTCTTTACGCCTAATCTTTAAGAGAGTTTACTAACACGAAAGAGACAAAGTCACATTCCCTGCTTTTAATGACATCTAATGATCAGGAGAAGCAGAGAAATGTGATCAGGCCACCACAGGTGAAATCCTAATCCCTATTTCATCTGGATGTGCTAACTGCCTGTGTGTGTATGTGAGCACATGTATAAGCATATTGAGTTTGTGTTCCTTTTCAAATCAACAATGTTCTTAAAGGGCTTTTTCCAAGAAAGCAGTGGGGGTTGGATACCTATCTGCATGAGTATTCCAGCATTTGATACAGAATTCACTTTGAAATATTTTCATTGTGTGTTGTGTTCTTAATTAAGTAAACTGCTACAGCATTTTATCAATTCCTGGTCATATCCAAATTGCCTGCCTTATATTGCTTCAATAAATGGTGCAAAAGACCCAATTAAGGTTCTATTAGATATAAAAGAATTTTAAAAAAGGGGAAAAAAAGGTATCTGAGAAAATAATTTTACCTCTCCCGTGTTTCTTATAGTTCTATTAAAATGCTTAATTATCCAGACAGGAAAGCTAATTTGTGTTCTAGTCCTGAATCCCAAAACATTAAAATTTCATCAGTAACATTTCTGACAGTACAAATATATAAATATCATGTGGCTTTCTTATCCTTTATAATATCCACTTTTTAGTGTAATGAGAAATATTTTTGTTGGTAGAAGTTTAAAATGCTTTTAAAGCATGGTTTACCTTCCTGTGCAATAGTTGTATGATCTAGATTACTAGCAGAATAGTAAGTAAACCCAACTCTTTTTTCAATATAAGAATTTTAAATTCTGTAAAATTAATTTTGATTAGGGTAGCTGGAACTCACTGCTACAAGAATAACATTCAATGAAATCTTCAGAAATCATTTATAATAACTGCAACTACTGCATATCAAGTGTTTTGCAATAAAACTGTACTGTGAGAAGAAAAGAAAGAGAAAATCTCCAATGGGAAGAAACTGAAGATAGGTAAATTCAGACCTGAAATTGACTGAAATGTATGTAACAGTCATAGCAGTTAGTCATCTGAACAACTTTATGAAGGATCTGGGAAGTATGGGTTGCACTCTTTCTATCTCTCCTCCTGTGCCCACTTCCTCTATGCCCTCAATTTGCTGGAGTTAATGAAAAGTATGAGCTTGACACAGGGATTACTGCAAAAAAACTCTCAAAAACCTGGCTGGAATATATCTTTTCTAAAATATGTAATTGTAACTTATTACATTCTTAAAACATATGAAACAGCTGGAATATAAATATTTTCATCTTATTCGAAGATTGAGAAATAAATTATGAAAAAGTATCTGAACAAAAAGCATATTTTATTTAATAACATAATAAATGTGTAGAATAAAAAACCCCAAAGAGCATCCAGTTAGCTAAACCTGGATATCGACCATGTAGATGTCTGCAGCAAAAGTTCCCTTGTAGTCAGTGAAAACAAATAAGCCTGTATACGATTAACTTCATCTCTTCCAATAGTAGACTTTTAAAGAGGTTGGATAGGCTGCAATCTTAAAGTGTTTCTTCCCTTCCATTGATGACAGAAGAAGTCTAGGCGTCTAACTGATGTAGATAACCATGCAGCAGATCTCTATGGCATTGGTTTGTGTATTGTAAATACATGGAGACAGTTCAATACTGACCAATGTTTACTGACTTGTAAGGCTATGAGCATATTTGAGGACATCTTAAACTCAAATTACTGTCTTTGTTGAATAAATCCTCCTTGAGTGCGTTAGGTAATGACAAACATAATAGACTACAGTGATTCATTCATGCTTACTACAGTGCTGTTTTGTTTGCTTTCTCTTGTCCCAATAGAGTACTACAGAAATTCCAATTTCTCACAATAATTATACAAGATACAAGGATGTCTGGCAAATGTTGCAATTCTATCAATATATCTAACATGTCTGTTAATTTCTTTACTCTGCACTTAGTGTAGAAGTAGTCTCTTGAGTGTTGTAAGGTACACTTCTTTTTTCTTGAATCCAGACCTCAAATATGATATGTATCTATTTTTTGTGCTATCCAGATAAAAGGTACTGTATTCTTTATAATAACACAAAGCTAAGAGATATATACTGCAAATATATATTGACTCCAGAAGAAGCAAGCATAAGGTTTTAGTAAATAGTTTTGAGTCATTAGCTTTATGTGCTTTATTCCAAATAATAAAGCCATTTTTATAACTCCAAACTGTATGTTGTGAAAGGGTCTCAGAGCTGGCCAATGAATAGCTAAGTTGTTTCATATATGTTTTGCATTAAATGCCTAGTGTTGTATGAAACAGAGAAACCAAACCAAAACTAAACCAAACCAAAAAAAATTTAAAAAAATAACAAACAAAAAACCTGAAACACTTAAGTATGGGTTTCACACATAGAAGCAAAACTTTCTATTCACCAGTACTTTACTACCAGTAAATAAATATAATGCTCAATACTAATCTGTAACTTGTGGAGTCACTACATAGTAGGATTTCTGTAGACAATTCCATAGCTATATAAATGATCTCTTTCTTCTGGTGTATGCTGTATTCATTTTCTAAAGGCAACTGCCTTTGCTGTTAATATCTACAACATAAAATGTTTAAAATTTTATTTTTCCAATACAGCTATGCAAAACCCTGTTTTTCAATAACCGAATATTTATGTGGAGTTGTAGGGAACTCGGTGTTAAGAAATGCTTAGAACAAGTGGTGCTGTCATACTTAGTGTGAGATAAGAGTGGTATAAGCATATCTGTAGTCAGGTAAGTGAGAAAACTATAGAAAACAGGTTAAGAAATCTGTATTCCTTGCAATGCATAAGTAGTTGCTGATGGCTACTGATGTTTCAAGCAGTTGGGTGTTCTGCCAAGATCATCCACTCTAATTGACTTCAGTTCATGATCAAAATCATAAATGACCATTGAGAATATCTTCAGAAACTTTGAAAAATATCACGTTGATAATGAGTGGAGGATTTTGCCCAGATACTGCTTGCAACTTAAAAAGTCATGGATTTCACCCCTCACTTCCAAAATTCTGCATTCTGCATCAGCAACTCCAAAGGAATGATCACAGAGGGCTCGGGGAACTGATACATCCTTACAGGTGTGTTTGATAAAGCAGTTGCATGATAATGTGAAAAAACTCCAAGTGTGAAACTGGGGATCCCTGGACCAAAAGAGGGAAATGTTATTTTGCATCCCATTGAATAAATGCCATAATAATATAGCTTAAACCTCTACAGAACATTTCATAGTCCTTTAAAACTTCACTCATTCTAATTTTCTCTTAAAAGACAATACGTCTTGTCTTTTGGAAAGTTTCTCTTTGACATCTCCCTGGCTTTTGATCTTGACACTGTCTTCGTTGGGGGTATTTCAACTTTTTTATTTTATAAAATGTCTTGCAGATTGGAAATGAAGAAATCCTTTTCCTGTTCACACCCAAAGATGAGAAATCGTTTTCATCTGTCTTTAAAGATTTAACATACTCCTCTTGTAACTTCTTTGTTCCTTCATTTGTTGAACACACCAATGTTCTTTGAGAAAGGACTATGCTGAAGTCCAGTCTCCTATAGAAGAGGAAAATTGTATCCAAGTTATTGTAAATTCTCAAGCTAATGAACTTCTCATTTCATTAGAGGTATAATACTCCCTTTGAGTTTCTTTAACGTTCTTTTCCTTGATTATTTTACAACTGCAACATGGAAGCCTCATCAGAAATAGCTTTGTCAGGAATAATATTATGAAAATCAATATTACTTTTTAACCTATTCTGGTTAGACTCATCCTAAAAAAAAAGAAAAAAGAAAAAGTCATCTTAAAATTTCTATATACAGAAACTTCAAAATAAATAATGCAAAAAACATTTCTTTCCATAAATTTCTGAGAACTAAGACCTAAAAGTTCATCTATTGGATGTTTGACTATAATTCAAACTAATCCAAAAGTTTTCATAATTTCCACATACTTTTTTTTTTCTTAATATTCTGCTCCCCAAAACCAAATTATATGTGAGAAGCAATAATGGTTCTCTTCTTCTGAGCATCTCTTCCCCATAAAAATCTGTGGCAAACTCATACTGACCAGTCGGAGCAGTAGGCGATCATGGAATGGAGTAAGTTAGGAGTCACATATTATTCAAAGACCACCTAAAGTATATTTGAAAAACATTAATCTTCAGTTGCTTTTCCTTAAATCAATGCAGAGAAGAGAGAAATGTGTCCATATAAGCACAGAGTCTTAAGTTTGAAAGGCTTAGACCATGAAGTCCTCTCACGTTTCCAGAAATCATCCATCAGGACTAAGATACTGCTCACTTACTCTGTAAACAAATGACTTAAGGCTGCAGACCTGCTGGCCAGCAGTCCATGAAAAATCCTTTAAAAAATATCTTTAATAGGAAAGAAATAACATTTTCCTGATAAGGATTTTATGTGAATTTTGATGTGACAATATAAGAGAGAATAGACCTTCTTCCCTTGATTGATGCTGGTACAGTTTTGAGTTACATAATTACAGTATGCACAGGTCTAAGCTGGATACTTTTAGAATTGCTAAATATTCAACAAAAGCAAATAATTACGGGTATGAAATTCAGTACAGAAACAGAATATTCTAACGAATACCCACAAAAATGTACAAAGTAATATTGTCATGATTATTTATTGTAAAAACAAACAAAAAAAGAATATGTATGGTGATTTTACAAGGTTTTTCTGGTGGATCCTATAGTGAAATCTTGCTTTTAGTTTACAGTTACAGACATGTAATTATGTCTGACATTGTACTCATTTGTTGGGTTTTTTCAAGTGAACCAAGCAAAATCTGAACAAGAAGAAATTATGGAAATTAACACACCTTTGTTACTCATTCTGTTGGAAATTGCTCAACATTCAGTAGCTGTCAAAAGACAAGGCAAATGTAGATAGTATTAATAAAACCACTGAAAACAAACCAGAAATTATTCATCGTATCAGTTGAACAAATATATTGTACATGTGCTCCAGGATGTAATGTAGTTTGCTCAAGTTCTGCCAAAAAAAAAAAAAAAACAAAAAAAAACAAAAAAAACCCAAACACCACAAAAAAACCCACAAACAAAAGTAAATACAGTAAGTCACCTCATCCAAAAATGTCCAAGTGATACAATTTTAGAGATGCCATGGATTAAAGAAGAGCCCAGATGATGAGCTGTGACTAAACACCTAACTTGTAAACAAGTACACCCATCTTCCCTTGTGTCTGGTTTGGCTGGGATAGAGTTAATTTTCTTCCTAGTAATTTTCTTCCTAGTAGCTGGTACAGCATGGTGCTCTGGGTTCAGCATGAGATTAATGTTGGTAAAATGCTCTTTTAGCTGTTGCTAAGTAGTGCTTACCCTAAGTCAAGGACTTTGCAGTTTCTTGTGCCCTGCCAGTGAGGAGGTGTGCAAGAAGCTGGGAGGGAGCAGAGCCAGGGCAGCTGACCTGAACTAGCCAAAGGGATATTCCGTACCATAGAGCATCATGCTCAGTATGTAAACTGGGGGGAGCTGGCTGGGGGGGAGCCAACTGCTGCTTGGGGACTGGCTAGGCATCACTCAGTGGGTGGTGAGCAACTGTATTGTGCATCATGTTTTTTCCCCCCTTGGGTTTTATTCCTCTCCCTCCTCTCTTCATCATCATTATTATTATTATTATTATTGTTGTTGTTGTTGTTGTTATTGTATTTACTTCATTTCAGTTATTAAACTGTTCTTATCTCAGCCCATGGGTTTTGCCTTTTCCTGATTCTGCTCCCCTTCCCACCAGGGGCAGGGAGAAGTGGGCGAGCAGCTGTGTAGTACTTAGTTCCTTGCTGGAGTTAAACCATGACACCTAGGAACGTTCAGTTCCACCCCTTGAAAACTGCAAGTGATTTTAACCTTCCTATCTTTGTCGGGATACAGAAACCCAAGAAAATTATCAGGAACAGAAATTCAAAAAATATTTCCATATATTAAAGGCAAATAGATTAGATGTCCTTATTGGAAAAAGGACAATTGAGACAGGACATCACTGCCTAATGTGTGCATAAGAAAGTAGAATGGGGTTATTCCCTGTTTCCCATGCCACTGAACCCTGCACATAACCAGTGAAATTATTTGACAACAGGTTCAACTGAGACAAAAGAATGTCACAAAATGCTTTGCTGTGAAAAAGGTATTAGTTTGGTATATGGGGAAAAGTCCATCAGCAGCTATTAAAAATGAGTCTTGTGCCTAACCTGCAGCTCAAAGTTCTTAATCCTCGTGATTGTCAGAAACTGATAGGATATGAAAGGAAAATTGCTTTATAATATTTTCCATTTTCCCTTAATCTTTCTATAAGATGTTTCTGGTTAGAACTGCTGCAGAGCAGCTCTCAGGCTAGGCAAACCTTCCGTCTGACTGCACAGCTGCTCCTACGCTCTCAGACTGCAGAACTGTGTCACTTCTCTCAACAGAGAAAGACAGAAGGAAGCCTACTGGTATTAAACATAAAATCTTTACACAAATAATAACTAAGGATTGTATTTTTCATGTTAACTGATTTTCTTCATGTTTACACTACAGTATTATCATTCTTTATGCTATAGTTTTGGTTTCCAAGTTTGTATATTTGAACTTACTTTCAGTACCATTCCTATCACAGAACATTTCATGTTATTTGCAGTTCAGATTTATTGGACTTAACTTTACCTCCACTTTATTCCTCCAAAAGCGATACAAATCAGTGTCGGAAGTTTGGTGTTGAACAGTAGAATCTTACTTCCAAATTTCTAAGCAGATGGGGAATTTACAGAAGGTGGAAAATTATCCTCTTCAGTTTTTACTTTGAATCCCTGGCATAGAGTCCTGATTCATTCTACTGATGTCACCTGAAATTCCACATGCTGAACAAGTACAAAACATTCAAGAGATCATAGTATATGTCCAAGGGGACAGTTCCAATTTTAGTTCTACTATACTTTGGTTTTGTCAATTTATAAAGATCAAGGAAAAAAGTTCCTGCAGTACTGCATGCATTCTTTGAGCCTTCCTCTGGGATTTGGTGAAGGGCTTTGGGGCTGGGGGGTAGAGGGGGGATTTGAGCACTCTTCACTTGAATTTTGGGTGTTTTTTTTTAAAAAAAAAAAAACAAAAATTGAATTTTTGCTTTTAAAAAAACTTTTTTGTTTTGTTTTAAAAAACACTTGAATTTTGGGTGTGTTTAAGAAAAAAAAAAAAAAAAAGAAAAACTGTGTTTAAGAGGTTAGAAAAGCAGCGGGTTTTATAATCAAACCGCTTGCTTTCTTCAAGCTTTTTTCCATAAGAAAAAGAAGCCAGGGGGGTGGGGGGGTGGGGGTGGGGGGGAGAGGCAAAGAATTACACTGGGTTTTCATTTTATTTCACTTTTTAGTGACGTAATCTTGAGGCAAATACTCAGAAAATATTCATTTCATCACAGAAAAACAGCATTTATATCTGAATCAGCTCAGAAGTTCTAGTGACTCTCTGCTGATTTTTTAATAGAGAAGGGAACGGAAATCACTCCTCACGAATAAAAAAACATAATAGGATAAGCATTTACTTTCCAGAAAAAAAGCCAAGTAAGTGGTTTGCAGGACTTTCCATTTGTAGTGGTTTGTCCTCTGTAATATATCCTAAAGCTCAAGTGCCACCAAATCTCATCACAGATCAGCAGATACATGCCAAAATTGTATACACTCAAGTCTTTCTTTCAACTTTTTCTGAACTTGCCCTGCTGCCTTTCAAATCCAAAGCTGACCTTCTACTCGCTCCAGCTGGAGTAGGCTCTTCTGATTTGCAGCTTCCCTACCTCAAGTTTGGAATATTTCATCGTGCAGCTGGTGCCAATGAGGAACAAAAGCCAGAGCCTGTTTGTCCAAAGGTAAAGCTGTGCCTGGAGGACACTTAGAGTACACAGAGAGGTTCTGTCTGGGCAGCTAGCCACATTTTGTGTGCAGTAAGAGGAGCTCATATGCAATTATGAGCATAATTTAGTCACTGCTTTTATTTCTACTTGTCAACTGCTGTTTTATTTTCTTTCTGTATTTGTCACTCAGCTTCTTTCAGATAGATAGGTCATAGGTAGCACTGTTATCCCAAATCTGGGTTCTTCACCCGGTGTGCAAGAGCCGATCCACACACCCAGTCCAGATACTGGTTCATTGCATGTCTGCACAGAGGTGGGTGCTGGGTGGTAGATCCACAAAGCCAGCACACCTCTTAATGCAGAGCAGAACCTTTTAACACTTTGCCCAATCACAGTCACATTAATTCTTACTGGTTCTCACAAGCCTCACCTCTATTTAAAGGTAGTGTTCTTTTTTTCACTGTATGTGTTCTGTGGGGAGGGGGCTTTGTTAGTAGGGGGCTCTCTTTGCTCGAGAGTGCAGTTTTTAGTATACTAATTAGGACAGTTCACACACAGTTCAAGTAATCTTCTGTTTAGTCTCATTAACCTTTTGGATCTCCTTGAGCTCGTCTTGTTGGGCCCCAGCCTGAGGTACTTATAGTGCGGGGTCCTTCCCCCAAGGCCCTGTTTCGTTAACTGTAAGATCTAACTAACATCCTCCGTTTTTCAAAATCTTTCTTGTTTTTCACTATAGATATTTACATTGTTTATCCTCTCTTTTTTTTTTAATTAAAAGAATAATTATCGTATCAGCAGTAGAACTATTTTTGCATGTATCATACTGGGGAAATATATAACTGTTACAGATGTTCTGTTCAGGTTCGTTCAGATGCTGTCCTTGTGCAACAGTCTACTGCCAGCAGGCATTTCCCTTCATCTGATGCCAAGGTGGCACATTAGATGAAACATTATTCATGGCATTTGTTTTACTATTGGATTATGTTTTGTATTCATGTCAAAGGGACACTGGAGAACAGTAGGCTTTACCAGGAGTTTTCAGAAAACAGATATTGTCTTCATTTCACATTTGTACCTGAATACAAACCAGATATAAAAAATAAAGAAAATATGAGCAAGAAGGCGCACTGCATGATGCATGTAAAGGTATACTGGACAAAATCTTAGAAAATACAGCATAGTCTACCCTGGGGAGCATTTCATTGCTAGGAGAGGAACAGCCTGGAAAATTTATTAGATTTTATCCAGCCCTAAGGTCTATGACTCAGAAGGGCTTATTGCTCTTTAAAACTTACTACCTGGCTAAGGGACTACTGTGGTAGTGCAGGTACTGTACTGCTACCAAGCCAGTCCTTGGAGATGCTTTCTACCTACGCTGAGCCCAGAACAGGGCTGTGGGGGGCTCCCACAGACCACCCATGGAAAAATGGCTGGGATAGTAACAGCTGTTCATGTATAAACATTATATATTAACATGTACAGGAATGTTGGAATCAGACACCCAAAATGTTCTGGATGGCATTTACCCCAAATCGATAATGCTATAGAGGAAGGTGATGATAATCATCACACGGATTAAGCAGTTCCCAGGGGGTTACCAAGAAAATTTGAAACAAAAGAGCAGGCTTGGAAAGCAGCATCAAAGTGTGAAGATCTGTACGGGCAGGAGAGACACCATGGGGGGGATGTGGGGGACTGGGGATCTGTGACAGGGTAGGCACAGAGGTCGGTGAGTGACCCTGGAGGGGTGTGTGTGGATGTACCTGTACTAGAACCATTCCAGGTTAGTTATAAAAGCACATTCAAAGACTTGTATATGTTTGTTAACATTTGTGATTCATATTTCGTGTCTATCTGTTACATCATTGATACTGATCCTGAATCTGTGGTTCACTGCTGGCTATTTGTGTGTCATTGATAAATCAATAAAGCACTTTGATCTTGATTTCTTTTAAACTACATGAATGGAGCATTTTTTCTCTGCAGCAAGGGCCAAACAGGAGCATGACATAGTTCCCTGAAATGCTGGGTCTGTGTTGAGTGTTAGATTAGGAGAGGTCACTCAAATTATTGCAGGAAGCTGGAGGTTTCCTTCAGCAGAATTTCACAAATGCGCTGTGTTCTTCTGTGGGTAATATTAAAATCAAGCACTGTCACAGAGCAAAATTTGTCAGCAGCTTGCTGTCTAGTGCCATGCTCAAACCTTCTTTACTTGGCCCAATTAAGAAGACAGCCTGGCCTCAATAAATACAATGCTCTGAAGTATTATCCTAATGTGCTTGTTAAACCACTGGGTTTTTTTAATTTACACTTTCATTTTGCAGTCATTTTCAAATAACATTGGTTAATGCTTTAATGAATCTCTTTCCTTGCTGTCTATACTAAACATTCATTTAAATATACAATAGTTCTACAGCAGCTTCACAATGGTTGTGTTCTTATTGCAATTTAATGTTACAGGCTGTTAACCAAAAGAGCTGATGCCAAAGTAATGGCAATATCCAGTTAAAAAGTTCCAACCAAAACCATTACTGTATCTTATGCTTATTCCACAATTAACCAGAGCCTCTTCTGCTTAAAAATCAATGCCATAAACTCTATATCAGTAGTATATTTATGCTAAGCAAACTATTGAAACCTAAGTTTTTTCTGCCTGCACTTCTGCAAGGCTATATACTCAGTAGGTTAATATAACTCAACCTTTTCCATATTCTCTCGTATCCTCAGTGATAAGGATATCACTGGCTCCTCACCAAAACAACCTTTTTTCAGTAGAAAGTGGTAGGTATTCAGTACATAAGCCCATATTAAGCTATTTAAATTACAAATTCAAATCATCTGACTAGCAAGAATTCATTTAGCATCAAACAGTATAACAATGTATGTGTAGCTGCAGTCTAGACCTCTGCTCTGGAGCAGTGCATCCCCACTGGCCATAATAAAATATAATTATAAATAATCACCTGGTTTGTTTTTATTCACTTCCAGTGAAGGACATTTTATAATTTTTTCATGTTCAGTTCTGTACTTTAAAACTTCTCTCAATATTTAGCCTAACTAATTTTTACAGAAACATAAGTTGTTCTTTTCCAGTGTCCATATTTTTTAACATCTCTTTCTCATGGAGGAGTTAACATCTCTCCTCAGTCTTCCTTATTAAGGAAGAACAAATTCTTTCAACAAATCTTGAAATTTCTTATCGCACTTCTCAGTATCTTTTGGATTCTTTCCATGTTGTGTTTATCTTTCTGCAAGCATGTTTCTCAAAAAATATACATCAGAATTGTATAACTCTTCATCAGTCCAGAACCATATATATCTTGAATACCCAACTCTCCCTAAGACGTCCTAGAATATTCCCTTTCATTTTTACAAGAATATCACATTTCTGGGTCAGACTGCAACATCCAAATCCACTTTTGCAATATTGTTGCTTAGTCAGTTTGTCTCAACTTTCTAATTCATCTCCCCTTTTAATCACTGGGTTTTAATCACTGCAGGCAGAGGCAGAACTTCAATTCAGGGTCTTTTTTTCTTGGCTTGTGCTTTAATTGCCAAGTTACTTCTAAAAGTGAGCTGGCTATGTAGTCAACCGGCTTGCAGATATGTTATTAATAGAAGGCCAGTCTGCTATTTAACTCGAAATTTAGACAAAATACATTAATATCTATAGCGAAGAACCAGAGAGAGTTTGAAAGGCAGAGGACGCTACAGACAGTTGGTGGAACATGGCCTTGGGAGGAGGGATAGACACCATAAAAACCTCAAGCTGGGGCACAACGAGATAAGCTCAAGGAGAACCAAAATATTAATGAGGCTAAACTTGAAATTACTGGAACTATGTGTGAACTATCCTAATTAGTGTACTTTAGGTTCCACTTTCAAGCAAAGAGATCCCCCTGCTAACAAAGCCCCCTCCCCACAGAACATGTGCAGCGAAAAAAAAAAAGATCTCTGTACTTTTACATAGAGATGAAGCTTGTAAGAACCAGTAAGAATTACATGTGACCAACTTTAAAATGTAAGGAATTGTTCAAAGTGTATAAAAAGGTAAGAGGTGCACCAGCTCTGGGGTTTACCACCCAGTGCCCGCCCCTGCGCAGAAAGGAGTAAGTGCCAGCGCGGCTCTGTGGGTGAGACTGGGTTTTTGCACACAGGGTAACACACTCCAGTTGTGAGACAACAGCAGCTCTCCAGTCTATGTTTAGAAGTAAGGCAGCAGTAGCAACATGGTCTAAAGAAAACCAAGTCAATAGAATTTTGGGTAATAAAGGTGGATGAATTCATAGATCCTGAATCCCCACAGTGACTGATACCCACCTCTTCAGCACCATTAAGATTGGCACATTTCAGTGAAAAACTGAAGTCAGATTGTTAGAAGCCTATTGGAACTAATGTAAAAAAAAAAAAAAAAAAAAAAAAAAAAAGTACACATAGCGCTTCAGGCAGTGCTGTCTTTGAAAGGTAGGTGAGATTAACATATTTTTGGAATGTTGTACTGAGGTTTGCTTATTTCTGTTTAAGAGCTCCTTTAACACCTTAAAATTTTCACTGAGCCCAGCCTGAAGTTATGGAGGCTCACCTATAAAGGAAAAATATAAATTATCTAAAGGGGTCTCTCACTGAACTGAATGGAAAGGACAATTCGTTATTATATGTGAAACTCCTGCCATTAAGCCCAGACCTGTCAATCCAGCAAGATCAGGAGGAGCCTCACAGAAAGGGATGGTGAGTTTGCACCATCCATTAACACCTCTTAGAATCAATGACAGAATTCTTAAGCAACAGCAGTCTCAAGGCATGATCTAAGCTTGTGCTATTTCTCTTGGAATATTTTTATTCATAAATCATTTTAAGATTTGATTCATGCTGAAGAGCTGGATAATTATTTAATGCATGAAGTTCATAATCATCTATATCTACCCTGCTCCAGCGGTTATATTAATCAGAGAATAACTGTTGTGCAGCAGCTCAAATGACTCAGAAAATTGCATAAGCAGGAGTTTACTTTTTCTTTTCTCTCCTAAATGCTGGATAACAATTACTGTTTAGTACATGAACAGGGCTGTACAGCAGGTAACACAACCTTAAACACTTTAAGAATCACTTCTAATCAGCTTTTCCTTAATTTTACCTGCTGTGTGGAAAACTCCAGTATAACTGTAGAAAATTTGTGCCAATTTGCTAAATCACAAGCTAGCTTTTAAACGGAGGGAATGGTCAGAATCAAGGGCACAAATTTTAAAGATATGGAAAATGGAAGCAAATGTGACGTGCTTGACTGACTGCAATTGTTAGATTAGATCCTTATAATAAATATATTGTTCATTACACATTATCAAATTACTAAAACACACTTGGTCTGCTCCTGGTATTTCACAGTGCTGTGAAGTTTAAATATCCTAACTGCATAAGCATTTTAAATATTAAAGTTACCCTTGTGCTTCCCCACTGCATTGCAGCTGGCACACTGATGGTACCTTCATCACTAGAAAAGCAAGAACCGAACCTGGAAAGGCAGAACTCAAAATGGGGAGCCACTGGAACAAACAGGTGATACTGTTCATAATTTGAAGGTAAGCATAGTCAGCCTTCAACAAATATTCTCAAAAATGTATGGATTTACCAGTTCTTTAAAAGAGAAACAGCTGGTTAGTAAAGGTTACTTTACATCATTAAAACAGCAATGCCTACTGGTAAACCCTTCCTTTAAATTGTACCTACATGATGGTACTACTGTTCTTTAGATGCCCATCACAGCAAAAGCTGCAATACAGCGTGGAACTTCTCAAAAACCTTAAACCTACATTAAGTAGATGAGCTTGCAAAATGCAAATCTAACCTTGCCAGTCTTCATTTGTGTGCAATAGCAGGATAGTTTGGAAATGCCGTTTGCCATCGTTTCCAGGGGTTTGGGGAATATTCTTTGCAGCCATAGACAGAATTCTGCTGACTTGAGACAGCTGACAGGGAAAAACAGTGCTTCAGATGGTGCCCCCATTAAATATTTAGCAGAACCATAGTACAATTTCCCATGCAGTTACATATTGACTAAACTTGTTCAAATCATCTGTTAAGACACTGCAGACCAGCTATACCCTGGGTTTGTCTCTGCTCACTTTTCCAATCAGTCAGTAAAAGCACAGCAACATGAGGAACAAGTCAGATTATCTTCTTATAGCACCAATTTCTTGTACTAGAATTAAACACCAGGTTCCAGGCCCCACCTCCCAGAGGTGTGCCACAGCACACAGACCAGGCACTGAGGGACCCTTCGTTGCCAATAATCCTCCAGGCACTTCTGGAAAGGCAGGCAGAAAGTTTGCATGTTTAACACTTCCATATTTCTCTGGAGCTTAGCCATTCAAGACACCCCATAACAGCAATCAAACATCGGTCAAATCTACATATGTATACCTGAGTTGGCCACTGAAGTTGCTTTCACAATTAAAGAAGTGAGAACGACACCAGCAGGTATGACTCATCCATGACGAATTGCTCTCTAAATGTGCTTTTTTCCCCCCACTGCCTGCAAAGTAGATTGGGAAAATGCATTTAGACGCAACCATCTGAACTTAGGTTCATCAGGAGTTAGTTGAGATGAAACACACGCTGCACGTTTCCTTCTCCTCCAGCCAACAGCCCTGTTCTGTGGATCAACGGCCCGATGGGCAAGGCCTCTTATTTGAGATGAGAACCAGCACCACTTTGCAGCCTTGTCCTCAGCATGCTTTGCGTTGGCTGCTATAGCTCGTGCAGAAGCTGTAGCCGTCGGGCTGTAGGCTCTGGCAGACATGGCTTTGCTCCTCCTGTTGAAGCTGCCCAGTTAGGCAGACAGGAGTGCAAGAAACATCAACCTAAAGGGAAGCAGGATTTAGCCTACTGCTCAGGCACTCCAGAGCAAAGGGCAAGAAACGTGAATTTAATCTACTGATTAGGTACTCATCAGAGAGAAATCTTAGGTTCTGGCCCCTCCTCCCTTGATTATTAATATTTTAATACTATTTTCTAAATAAAAACATTTAAGGAGCTCAGGAAGCAGCATATAGCCAGTGCCTATAATGTTGTATAGGTCTCAGCTCACTTCCACGCAGCTTGCAGATCAGCTAAATGAGTTCCACTGTTCATAGCAGTGATTTTCACTATAATTATGCTAAGGTTTTATAGTAATCATACTGCAGCAAAACAAACTTCTAAAAATACCCTTGTGATTTTTTACAAGTTCAGCCAGATTTTTTCAAGGCATCGAGTATTTATTGTCTCTTCAAAATATATTCAGATTCATTTAACATAGCCAATTATGAGCTGCCTGAGGGGTTTACATAAACGCTTCATCGACCCCTCTGAAGTCAGTCCCATTAAACATGAATGAGTCCAAGCTGGACTTGTTATGTTGCTAGTTTCTGAACTTTCCCAGTGGGCGCTTAAAAAAATATGCAGCTATTATACATTAAGAAGTATCTTTCTTTGTGAGGGTCTGGGTTTTGGTTGCCTTTTTTCCCTTTCTTTTTTTTTATCTTTTTTTTTTTCCCTTAAGCAAAAAGCCCAACCAGAATTTCCTGAAATCTCTAGCTTATTTTGCATTTTCTATTTCAGTAGTGCGAAAAGCCTGCTCAAGGAAAAGACAGGAGTCAAAGTGCCTTTGGTAGCCACTAGAAGTACAATGCAAATAAAGAATGCCGGCAACAAGCAATCCTCCGAGAGTTTGAAAAGTGTCTTGAAGAAAAGAATACAATGTTCCAGCTCAACTTCCTATTAAAATATGCCTATTGCAATTTGAGCATTACTCAGTTACATCTGCAAATCTCATGCGACTTCTTCCACATAGCAGCATGGAAAACAGCAAGTAGGATTCCAGTATATTACAGCACATGAGCATGTGCTTATATCTGCCTCTAGACAACAACAGACTCATTAAAAAAAATAATCTTTTTTTTAAGAGCCTTTGTAAATCAAAAGATGAACTCTTTAAGTAAAACCTGACTCTCAAGGAATATTTACACAAAGTACAATCTTCACTGCTCTCCAGAAGGAGCAGGAATTTAATGTTCCTCCTGTATTTGCTTTAATTTACGATAAGCCGTAGGGATTTTACCTACTGTTATTTTACTACATTAATAAATGACAACTGACATCAAGTATCTAGTGTTTTTCTAGTGAGATTTCATAGTAATAGGCAATGAATTCAAAAGCCACTTGGAAAATGAAAAGCCAAACCTAACAAGGAAAAGGTTGCAAAACAAAGAAGAAAAATGTTAGCTATTGGTTTTTCATTCTCATTGCTCTTGCCATTTTATTAGGAGTTTAAATATGTGTTATTTTTCTGAAAAAAAAAAAAAGTCCTTAGATTCCTATGAGATATATATATACTTATCCTTAAAATTGTTTTATTTAAAATGCCTATTTTAGTATTTATCGAGCCAAAAGCCTTAAAGTGAAATGCTTTAACAAAAGGACTTACTCTACTATCAGTAGCTGTAAATTGCAGAGCATTTCATGATATTGCACCTATAGAAGAGCAAAGAAAATGTATTACAAATTATTTATTTTTTTTGTTCTTAGTGTTGTAGCTCCCACATTTTCACATCTCTGTCACCATTCAACAAGCTGTCTCAAAAAATCCTAAAAGACTTTGGCAACGAGCCATATTTCATACATGCTTAATTGAAGATCTCGGCCTAATCATTTGCTAAGCCATACATATGCATTTTAAGTAAAGTGTAAGTAACTGGTACTGTTATTAACTACAGAACAAATGCAAATGGATTACATAATGTATTTCTGTAATGCATGTATTTTGAGCCAATAAAATGACCTTTGAAAATTACTGAGATGTGTGAAAATGCCATTTACTGTAATAGGAATCAGCAAAAGAAGATGAACTGTAGGTAAGGCTTAACACTTCTTAAATTTTCAAAATCCAGACAACATTCAAAGGTTGTACTGTGAATATTTAATCACCTTCAGGAAATACATGCATTACACGTGCATCATGCAGAAGTATTAAGCTTTATTGCCTTCACATTTAAAGCAACATGGTTTTCCATTTTAACACTTTCTTATTAATACTATACCATTTTCTAATCAGAAACAGAAGTAAATGCATGGTATTAGAAAATATTTGAGAAATTATAATTTATTAACACTACCTGAATAGAAGCAGAGCTTTTGACAAGATATAAAATGTGAAAGGTAAAAAGTCACTGACTCGAGTACCTTATAGTTTAAATAACAGTGCAAAAATAAGTGACATATTTGGAGACTGAGGCCATTTTGTGATAGAGGTTCCACAGAACTGTAAAATTAAAATTCATCTTTCATTTGAATTATAGATTTGAGATGTTGGAAAAAATAGCATGCCCTCTTGTCAAATTTCCACTTCTTTTCAGAATGTGATGAATTTTCCAAGGGTGAAGTTTTACAGCTAAGGTTTTTTACCAGTGGAGTTGTTGCTAATTGGGTTATTGATGAAATTTATTACTCAAGTCATTTTTTCTTTCTACAAATGATTTCAAGAATAAAATAGAAGGGATTGTGCCAATCTCACTTAAAACTAATGATGAAATCTTGTGCAGTAAATTTTAGTTACAATTGCTGCTGTTTGGGTTTTTTAGTTGTTATGACTGTATAGCCCACTAGAAGGACAAAGATAAGGGCTCAAACAAACCTTAAATAGTACTAATGTGAAAATATTCAGCCAGTCATGTCCAGAACTTAACAGGCAGTTGGAAGCTAAGATGCGTAGGAAGAAGTATCAAATTAAAAGGCACAGAGTTACTGTGATTTGGGGACTGACCTTCCACATAACCTTGGTCTCACCACCACGATCCTTTCTACAAAGGTATCCACTGCAAGTGGACAGTCTCAAAAGTAAGCTTGGGCTGGTATCTGACAGTGGTCATTATGAAGCATCAATGCTCCAGATGTTTTGCATTGGTCCAGAGTAGCAGTGAATTATATTTTGAGTTAAAATGAAATGTTTTCAGGTTTGTATTATGTATGTCCTTAGTATGTACTTTTTATCTACTGAGGGTTTTTTTTAGTAGTGAGTAAAGATAAGGGATTGCACTTAGAAAAATGTCTTTAAAATTGAAAGGATAAAGCAGAAATTGAGAAGTGGAATCATTAAAGACACATTGCATTGTCTCCAAAATAAGCACCTCCAAAGTCACCAGGTAGAATCTTCAGACTCTAGCTTAATGAAATCTAAACTTTTCTTATCTACAGAAGGTAAATGAGCAGAAATGTACAGGATTGAGACTGAAGGCAACCAGCTTATATTTGCCTTCTCATTATATGATGACTGCGAGAATTGTCAAGGAATGCTAAGCAATTTTAAAATAACAACTTCACTGAAGGACTACAGATAGCAGTGTTTTTAACTGTAGGAACAGGACTTTATGTAGTCTCTGCAGTGAAAAGTCAAGATTTATTCCTGCTTATGGCTGCCTTAGAAATTAACCAGGCTCTGAATTTCACCAGCCTATCACTTAGGGCCAAAAGGGAGCATTTTGATCATCTGCTTTACCTTCTAAGGAGCTGTGTTGACATTTTTCCATTATTTTAATATGCTTTCATATCTTGGTGTGCTGAGTTTCAGTTTCATAGATTTTAAAGCTAGAAAGGAGCATTTTAATATTTTTTTCTGACTCCCTTCATAACACAGGCCGTTATTTTTACTAAGTGATTCCCAAATTAAGCACATGGTTTCTGGTTGAGCTAGAGAATATCCTCTGGAACATAATTAAGTTTTGATTTCAACTGCTAACGATTTCACTATTATTCTTAGGAAAATGCCCTCATACTTATCCCGACACCCATCGTTTCTAATTGCAGCTTGTTTTCAGTTTTCAACCACTATGTTCCATCCTTGTCTGTTCCTTACGTTATGTTATGTTATGTTATATGTTATATTGTGTCTTTTTTATCTACTTAAGAGCCCTGAGGAAAGGCTGAGATGGTTTATTTTTTAATATTTTATTAGGTATTCATTTATCAGGATTCAGTCTCTTAATCTTTTTACCACTAGCATCCTTTGTGCTAAACTCATTGATGGCAATTCTTTATTCTCTCCATCAGTGCCACTTTCTTGCCCTTGAAAACACTTTCAGATGTTTTTTTTTTCTTTTAAAATTATTTTGGATCACATTAGCATCTCTCTCAAAAAAAGTACATCCAGAAAAGACACAAAAAGTTCTTTTAGTCTAATAATATAACATTTTGCAGAGATTCTTTGCGCATACTCACCTTTCACACACATTCCTAAAACTATTCATACTTAGTTCAACATACATGAAAGAACAGTCCGGTTTTCGTTGTTTAACCCTGGCTGATAACCAAGCCCAACGCAGCTGCTTGCTAACTCCCCCTCTTGCAGAGGACTGGGGAGTAGAATCAGAAAGGAATGTAAAACTCAAGGGTTGAGATAAGAGCAATTTAATAGGTAAAGCTAAAGCTGCTCATGCAAGCAAAGGAAAACAAGGGATTCATTCATCACTTCCCATGGGCAGGCAGGTGCTCAGCCATCCCCAGGAGAGCAGGGATGCATCACGAATAACTCAGGAAGACAAACATCATAATGCCAGATGGGATGTCCCCACCTTCCTTCTTCCCCCAGCTTATATACTCAGCACGACGTCATAAGGTACGGAATACCCCTTTGGCTAGTTGGGGCCAGCTGTCCTGGCTGTGCCCCCTCCCAATGCCCCGTGCCCCTCCAGCCCTCTCGCTGGCAGGGCCCAAGGAACTGAAAGTCCTTGACTTGGTGCAAACATCACCCAGCAACAACCAAAACCATCAGTGTGTTGTCAACAATGTTCTTACATCAGAGCCAAAATGTAGTGCTGTACTAGCTACTAAGAAGAAAATTAACTCTATCCCAGCTGAAACCAGGACACTGGGCCAACAGTTTTTCAGAGCAATTAAAGCCATCAGAGTGACCCCAGAACAACAGAAAAATAAAACATATTAGCAACCTGCAGAGCAGGGTCTTTAATCTTTTGAACACTATGATGTTATTAGTAATAGGTGTTATCATTCAAAACCAAAGAAAAATGCATAACACTTCTTCACAGTCAGGATGAAATGAGCAGATGACAAAGAACCTGATTTGATCAGTATGTCTATAACACTACATACACTTCAATCCAAAAGGTGTTTTGTATTGGAAAGTTTTGTTGCAATATCTGTAACTTTGGAAATTATTTTTCGTCATCACAACTGTGTTGTAAAAACTTGCACTACAGTACAATATTACCCACCTATATAAACCTTTTTACATATATGAAACTACATTTATGTTTGGAGATCTTTTCTATTTTAGAAAAGGTAAAACAGGCAGATCTCTGCTATGGCAGACTAAGCCTAAGAGACACTGAAAAACCAGCACAGTAGGCTGGTGAGTATAGTCCCATGACCACAACAGCATCAGGGAGTAAAATAAAAATTATACAAAGAAATACAGATTCTAGAAATGCTGCTAAATCAGCCAGAATAATGCATATTGTAAATGCCTTTTCTTGAGCTACATGGAAATGTGAAGTTCTTTGAAAGCAGTACTGCGTGTAAAGACAGAAACAAGAGAACTAGCAAATTGAATTCCTTAATCAACGGAGCTCTAAAGAGTTCTTCATTACTGTGCTGTTTGGACATAGCATGATAGATATTTAAAGTGGTCATTAGGATGGTGTAAGCAACAGACCTTGTACTGACCTACTGAACAAAGGCAATGTCACTGAGAATTCATAAGTGTTCAAAATATCTTATTATTATCAGAGTAAATCTGGACATCAAAGTTTAAATCTAAAAGGAAATAAATGGTTCATATACCAAAATCACTAGAAACAATGCCGAGCAGCAATCACAGGACAATAAAAAAGACCACCTAACAATAACACAGTATAGTGCCCCATGGCCAAATATAAATAAATGCTGAATGTTCTTTAAACCAATGAAGACCCAAAATTGGTGTCTACCCTACTACCAGAGTTACAAATCATGTAACTAACTTACACTAATGCTAACTTACTCTTTATTTTTTTTATAGTATGGTGATTGACGGGTTAGCCTGATGAGTTCTGGAACTGATCTTCACACCAGAGTACTAATGCTGATTTAGAGGGCATTCTCAGTCTTGTAAATGCTGGAAGGAAACAAACCTGAACCTTACTTAGGGCAGTGTCACACTGAAAAAGAAAGATTGGCAGCTCAGTGGAAGGGGATGAGACCTCACATTTTGATTTCCACTCTTAGGAATGTCTCTCTTTCTTTTCCAGTCATATTGTCCCATAAATATGCGTGTGTGCTATAGGGCGAGGATTGAACCATTGCTGCCTTCTTCATTCTGTGCAGGTGAGACCTGTGCTTCCAGCTCTCTGCTTGCTCCAACAGGAGGAACCCGGACTCTTCGCTCTGTCATCCCTCAAAGCATCCTGTAATTTTGGTGTGGTTAGTGGGGTCAAGCCCTCTTAAGATAAGGAGGACCTAGATGAACATAGAAAGAATTTGGGGATACTTTTGGCATCATTGTGTGCTGAAAAGAACAATGACTTTTCTCCATTAGGCATCTAACCACAGCAGAAGGCTAGGCAGCCTGAACTCCACACGAAGTATCCTTTGGTTTTCCTCTCAATTCCCCATACAGACAACAGAGAGAGGTGAGGTATAGCTTGGTTCCCGTGGTGCCTTCCAGAAGCCTTCAGAGGTTCCTTCTTAGTTCTGTTGTCTGCAACACAATATGCTAGGTCTACTGCAGCCATAGGTGTGAGCACAGTACCGTTATTTCATTGCAAATAACATTTGGATGGATTTTAACGACAATTGCCAGTCTTTTGGTAAGATAAATACTACATGCTCAAAACAGCAAACTAAGTGATCAAGCAGCCTGTCTGTGTGTTTGAGCATAGTGGCACTGAGAGCATGAAACACCATGCCCTGCCATTACAGCACGTAATGCCATACCACACCTGGAGACCACAGTGACTGCTGGATAAGACGGAAGCTTTTTTTCAAGCAAATTGTGATCGCTGGTGTTACTGTGGAAATGATGTTATACAGTAAAATTAACAAAAAATACTTGCTCTGAACAAAAAGCCCACTAAAAAAGTAGTTTTGTTAGTAAAGGTTAAACAGGCTTCTCACTGGCAGCTGTGGAGATTACCAGCTCAGTGCATGGCTATATTTTCAAGCAGTTAGGCAATAATTCTGGGATATTTCAGTATATTGAACTAGCTGAATTCTCTGTGCATTCTAGGGGAATAATTACTCATTTCAGATGATAGGAGATTTTGTAAAAACTGAGTTTTGTCTGCAGGAATAGAAGGGGTTTATTTCTCCAATTATGAAATGTTATAGTCGTACTTTGCATTAGAAATGGGGATTTTATTCCCAATGAGCTTGACAGGATTCTTCTGTTTGCAGATTCCCTGATCTACTTGCAATACTCATTATCATTTTTTCTTAGTATTGAAAATATGTTTAACAGTGTTTTGCATACACCAGCCAAAGAAGGGTAATTATTTATCAGCCAATGTATTCTAAATAGTTTCATTTATGCTATGACACAGAACATTTGCAATCTAACAATTATTATGCATTGTTGTAAGGCATAACTATAATTTCTCCTGTGTTTAAAATATTGCTTTCATCCCTAATAAATGTGAAATTAAAAATAAAAACATTATTAAAATAAGATGCCTATCTTTTCAGGGAACCGAATCAAATTTCCTCTAACTAAAGCAGTTATTATATCAACTATTGCCTTGCATCTGCCATTCATCTACACGCAGCCTAACTGGCTATGCAACTTGTACGTTCATTGCAAAGGCTACATTTGTGACAGCTGTGCTGTGATTTGGAAAATTTACAATAATATGGACACATACATCACAATAGGCAAGGCACGGATAACATGGTCACTGGGGAAATCTGGTTGATGGGGTCTTCCTTTCCTGAACTGCCTCAACTTTGATCTACTAAGTGTTTTATTAACCTCCCACAAATTCCACAAACCTCAGTTTCCTACAAGGTGTTTGAGAATGAGCTAAGATTTCATGGGGTGTTTGGTGGTTTTGTTTTGTGGTTTTTTTTTATTTTGGTTTGGGTTTTTTTTCTCATTTTTATCCTTTTATTAATGCATTTACTCACAGGTTCCACAGGGATCTGCATTCTTATCCAATGTATGTTCAAGATACTGTGTTATATAGTCAAATACAGGTGATGTTCACTGTTATGATAAAATTCGTTGAAGACAATACAGCTACTGGTTTCCATGTTTCCTTTATTGGGAGCTAGTCTTGTATAGTAAAAGCAACAAAATTTAATTTAGTAATTGTAAGAAAGGCATTGAATCAACACTTAGATAAAAACAAGTCATGTATTACAATAAAAGCATTGCAAACTCATTTAAGCTTACCTGCATATTGATTTTCATTGTAAGCTGTAAAAAGCCATAAAAGCAAGTTACTAAATGATGAAAGAAGTAAGTGGACAAGAACATGTCTGGGCATACAGTTGATTAGGAACATTATCCATGAATGCATAAAAAAAATAAAAGAACAAAAGGGAAATATATAATACTTTTCTTCAAATGAAAACTTAAAACAGATCCCCAGAATGCTCTTTTAAGAGTAATAAAGACATATTCTTTTAAATATATGGCACCAAACTGAAAGGGTTTTTTTTCCCTTTCTGTAAAAGATAAAATAAAAGATGCATAACAATTTATGACCCTTATTGAATCATATTCATTGTGTGATACACTGGTATGATATCTGGAGTGCTGGTGAAAACGAGACATTCTCTACAGTTTATTTACAAAGAAAGGTCAGTGAAAATTATTCTTTTTCCTTATTTACTAATGACAGAAGAAGCTGTATGCTTTTTAATGCACAGATCCATTGTACAAAAAATAGATGCTATCACAGTATTCTTGTTAAATAACAAGAAAATAAATAACTGCATGAGACCATGACAGAACGTGTACTCTGCTGTAAGTCAATATCCATTTGTTTTTTCTAGTATATTTTTCATTTCTTTGTTAATATTTTTGCTAGCACTGTAGTAAAGAGCAATTTGTTATGTGCTATACTATTTCCTTTTTATTATTTGGAATCATAATTCATTTACATCACTCAGAAACATTACCCAGCGAGCCTGTAGCAACCATCTTTCTGTAAATTAACACACTTCAACTCTGTGCTCACTAGAAGGAATAAAACTTTATAACTGTGCCTTGAACTTTGATGACCCCAAGTCCATGTTTCCAGATTAATAATTCCTATTTAAATTGTCCATATCTGAGCACCTGATTAGGTAAATGTTAAAAATCAGGGGAGGAGGAAGTTATGAAGGAATCTCAGATCTTCTTAATTAAAAAAGTGGTTACTTTTCAAAAATAGAAAGAATGGTTTGCTGACTTGAATGTTAGAATATAAATTTTGAAATGAAGAAAAGTGGCTGATATTGGTCAAGGATAAACAAAGTTCTATTCTTTTGTCCCTCTCATTTTATATGGCATGTAGAACAGAAGACTTTGGGGATCTCAGACCTGATAAGCAGCCTGGCTCATAAATCAGACTATTTCTCTTTGATAACAAAAAAATTATTGCGAATTACCAACGTGTAGTTTACTATTTGCAAATCCATATTGCAAAGTCATTAAAAAAAAAAAAAAGCTGAATATTTTGGTTGTGGGGTATCAAGTCATGACTTTGCATATTAAAAATCAAAACAGCCAAAAAAAATTGTTTAGTCACTTGGTAATTGAGTACCACTTAGTAGTTCAATGTTTTCCTCCAAATTTTGCCATGAAAAGAATATCGAAATAGCATGTTATCAGTCAGCTCAGTTTAGGGCTCCCCACCAAAATTCAGCAATTAACTCTTGGTGTGAGGCTCTCTGCTGGACTGTCTCCGTATCTCTCTTGTGCTGGGCTGCCCAGAACTGGGCACAGTACTTCGGGTATAGCCTCATCAGTGCTGAGCAGAGGGGAAGGATCACCTCTCTCAGCCAAAAAGGCAACACTCCTCTTCATGCTGCCCAGGATACTATTCCCCCTCTTTGCTGCAAGGACCCAGGCCCTCTGCTGACTCATATTCAATTTGTGCTCACGAGGACCCTCAGGTGCTTTTCCACCAAGCTGCTTTCCAGCTAGTCAGCCTCCAGCATGTACTGGTACATCAGCTTGCTCCTCTGCAGCTTCAGGACTTTGCACTTCCCCTTGCTAAAAGTCACAGGATTCCTGTCAAACATTTTGTCCAGCCTGTTGAGGACCCTCTGGATGACATCACTGCCCTCTTGTGCATCAGCAGCTCCTCCCAGTTTTGTGCCATCTGCAAACTTGCTGAGGGTACACTGCCCCTTCATCCAGGTCATTAATGAAAATGTTGAAAAGGGTCAGAAGCACTATTAACTCCTGCAGTACACCACCAGCTACTGTCCTCCAACTAGACAATGTGACACTGACCACCACCATCTGAGCCACTCAGTTTTCAGTCCACCTCACTGATTTCCTATATGAGAGAAGAGATGAAAGAGTGTCAAAAGCCTTACTGAGGTCAAGGCTCACAGTATTCAATTGTCTCCCCTTGTCTCTCAAGCCATTTAGTTCATTGCAGAATGTTAACAGGCTGGTTGAACATGACTTTGCCTTGGTGAAGCCATGATGACTGTTCCCAATCACCTTCTTTTATTTCATGTGCCTGGAAATTTTTCCTGGGATTAGCTGCTCCACCACCTTCCCAGGGATCAAGTTGAGGCTGTCTGGCCTGTAGTTCCTTGGGTTCTCCTTCTTGTCCTTCTTGAAGATAGGAGGGACATTTGCTCTCCTCTGCTCCTCAGGCACCACTCTCAGTCACCGTGATCATCCAAATATAATGAAAAGTGTCCTCACAATGCCAGCAGCCAGCTCTCTCAGAACTGTGGGTGCCTCCCATCAGGGCCCGTGGATTTATGCGTGTCCAGTTTGCTTAAGTATTCCCTGACCTGAAAATCTTCCACCAATGTTGTCTTCATTGACCTAGACTTTTCTCCCTGATCTCAGGGTTCTAGGTTTTGTGGAGGCCCGTCTTGCTAGTAAAAACTGAGGCAATTATTTACTGTTCAAAATGATGGTAGTATTTAAACGGTGGTTGAGAGGGTGAGGGGTTTTTTTTTTCCTGTCTTGTAAGAGAAGTATATTCATTTTGCTCATTCCAGCACTGTGAATAGTAGCTCTGGATTTTATCTGAGAAGCTGACAATACCTGTAACAGGCATCTGTTACAGTAGACATCCGGGCTGACTGTCCCAAAGGTGTTCTGTTGTCTGAAATAGAGCCAGGAAAATATTAAAATGTATTTTGGTGAACAAGAAATGCCATGTTTTCTGGAATTTGAAATTATCATGTTTTTGCTGTCTCCTTCAGAAAATTTGGATGGCTTTCCATTGTGTTTGCATGTTTCAGTCCGATAGTTTGGGGGGGTGGTGGTGGGTGGGTTTGTTTGTTTGTTTGGTTTTTCCTTTAAGCAGAGGATTTTTTAGCTTGTTACAAAGAGGCAGCAAAATAATACTAATTTCTTGGTTCAGAAAGCTGGGCCAGTCCTGATGGAGATTAAAACCTGCTTCCCTCATTTAGAATTTTAAAGGCTTTTGTTCACGCTCTCTCCCAGCATTGTTCCGTCACCAAATACTCATTCCTGTTCTTGAAATCTATTCACTTCCATGATCCATCCATAAGAGTGAAAGAGCACTACAGCAGTGGGTGAATGATTTGTTCCCTTTCAGAAGAGAGGTCGTTCTCTGCAGAGCATAAATGGTTGTGTAGCCTCCTTTGGTGAAATACATCTCACACAGCTTTAGATATCTATAGACATCTACATCTGAGCCAGCTGAACAGATTCACTTTGTAATTTATAGGGGGAGATAGGTAGTTTACGTACATCATCTCTGACCCCTTTTACATACCTCCTTTAGGGTGAGGCACCAAAAGTACCTGCCTATCTCCAGTAACTATGAAGAAATCCATATGTGAAGAATTCAGTGTCTGTGGAACAGACCCTTTCACAAAGATGTTTTCCCAGTCTTTCAAGTTGCATCTGTTAGGCAGCAGGGAAAAGTCTGTATCCTGGTACCCAGACACCAAGGGCCAAATCCCTCATATGCTCTGTGCTGCTCTGTGAATTACTGGACTGCTGATTACTCATGGCAGTTTCTGAGAATGAAGGACGAGAATCCAGTATTCTTGAGATGATCGAGCTAAATAGCAACAGGAGGCAATAGGCACAAACTGAAACACAGCAGAGTCCATCTGAACATCGGGAAATACTCGTATACTGTGAGGGTGACTGAGCACTGGTACAGGTTTCCCAGGGAGGCTGTAGCATCTCCACTCTTGGAGGTACTCAAAAGCACTTTGGACATGGTCCTGGACAACTTGCTTCAGGTGGCCCTGTTTCAGCAGGGGATTGGGCAAGATGACCTCCAGAGGTCCCTTCCAACCTCAACTGTTCTGTGATACTGTGATTATAGTAATCTGTATGGCAAAATACTTTGCTGCTGAGATAGTTTCACCACTCACTGTTGTGAAAGAAAAAAAAATAAATAATGAAGTGCATTGAGCCTACAAGACAAAAATATTTTATTATGACTATAACTGTTTACAAGAAAATTTGGATAGGTTTGAAGCAGGTTTCCTTTGAGGGCTTTACAGTCCAGTACATATTTTAGGATCAGAGAAGCTGGTGATCATCAATAGTTAGATTTTCCCCTTTTCCCCCGATTAAATAGGCTTTATTTCAGGTTCATTCTAGATACCAATTAGCCGATGCATAGAACTAAAAATATACACATATACACTAGTTCAAAGGTAGAGATTCCAACAAAAAATTCTAAAATTTGAACAGGAGAAAATGGAGTGGGTTTTTTTTTCTTATGTAACATATGCCCAGAAATGGTGAGATTAGCAAACGTAGTGCTAAGGATTTATATTGGGAGACAAATTTATTCCCATAGCAATAAGCAAAGTACAGATTCCAATCCAGTTTAAAAATAGAAATAAAAGTAATGTGTTACTAGTAGAATCCTCTTTTCTAATTTCAAAGGCTGAGTAAAAATAGATGAAATAATTTCAAGGAAATAGATTAGATGCATACAATATTTTAATCTTTTTTCTATTCAAGATTACCTGTCAGAGACTAAAAGAATCCCATATACACAAATCTCAAACTATTAATATGTTATCAAAGTGTAATTGTTAATTAATTGTCTTTTTAGTTAGCTTTCCTTATAAGCAAATCCACATTAACATTAGTTGCTAAGGAGAAAAAGAAAATTGTTACATAGTAACTTACCACCTATTCATAACATTTCAGAATATGCTGTCTTTATGACATTTTCCCCACACCATGAGCCATATCTCTTGTACCTCTTGGTCATAGCTTGCTGTAAATCCACGGAAATTCAGGCAGTTCATGGCATTTATATCACAAATGGGGAAAAAAAAAGCTTTGAGATTTAATCTGATCATTATCACTTCACAAGAGGCTCTTACAGTAGATCAAGTCTGACATTAATATAGATTTGAAAGTTAATAAAGTTTCTTTAAGCAAAACTACTTTCATGATATATTTAACCTTTTGGTGAAACTGAATGCCTTTTCTCCCAGTATTTTCAGTGGTCTTTGTTGTGCATGAAAATAGTTATTGCCTTATTATTGTTTCTAAAATTTTAGACGGCAGCATTAAGTTTGACCCATGGGAGTCTCCCAAGATTACAAAAGAAATTCTCATCCACTGCATTTAGTTACAATTAGCTCCTTCATCTTCATTTCACTAACTTTAGCCTCCATTTCAACATTATGTTGGTTCAGATTATAGCAGCATTAATAAATTAATTCCAAGAATTTCTTGTGCCTACACTTACTTCTGTAATGAGAGTCTTCGTATATCAAACTACATACTGGGTTTTACTGAAGAACTTCAACTTTTTAAAATAAATGTTTTTATGAAATAAAAATTCGTATAATATTTCTTTACTGTGCTATACAGTCATAGTATCACAAAAAAAAAAAAAAAAAATTAGATTCAGTAGGAATGTCAAGACCCTCCTGAAGGCAAGGTCATCTGTAAGTGGTATTCCTGGCAGGTCCTTAAGATGGGAATGGAACACCACAGCCTTCCTGGGCAAAGGAGTCCTGTGCTTTAATCTGCTGATCATTAGATTTTTTTTTCCCCTCTGTGTTTAAGTCCTCTTTCTTGCTGCATCTGAAAACACAGTCTGTCCTGCTCTCCTTATTCATAAGGAGTGTAGATATATTCTCTTAAACATTACTTAAAACACCTGAAAGGAAGTTACCATTTTCCTTCCATCTCTGCTGCAGTTTAAATAAATAATCCCATTTCTTTCAATCGCTTCTCTTTGATCATTTTTTCGCTACTGTCGATCATTCTCTTTGTCTTCCACTATAATCTCTCCAATTGGTACACACTTTTCATCTAATGGAACATAAAAATATTGTCATTAAATCTTTGCCACGTTTTCCCCTGTAGCTCCCAGACCTCTCTTTCCAAACTTATTCGTGACCTGCTGTTCCCTTGCTGGTTTCATATTGCAGATTATTTCTGCCTAAGTGCTGTACCTTGCATTTCATCCAATTTTTAAGCCATTTCTCCAATTTGTCAAGATAATTTCAAACTTTATTCCTGCCTCCATCCTTGTGATGTCTCTCAGTTTCATGACATCTGCAAATTTAATAAGCATATTTTCCATTTCAATTCAATTTCAGTTCAATTTGTTAATAAAAACATTGAACAGAACTAGACCCGTGACGGAACCCTGTGTATTCCCACCTGATCCTTCTTTTGTTGTTCGGGGGTTTTTTTTACCAGTGAAATGTTGCCAAGGACTCCACAGCTACTGTTAGCAAAGCTGTCTAACATCCACCTGGTAGTTTTCATCTGGACTATGATTCCAGAGTTTGCCTATGAGAATGTCACAGCAAACGATTCCACATGCCCTGTGAAAGTCTGTATACAACATCTACCGCTGTTCCCCTGCTCACACTTCCTGCAGTGGTCATGGAAGGAAATTAAGCAGGTTTGACGTGATGTATTCTTGACAAATCAGTTCTCTCTGTTATTTATTGCCTTGTTATCTTCTAGGTGATTAGAAATAAGTTTGATTATTTGTTGCCACGGTTTAACCCCGGCCGGCAACGAAGCCCCACGCAGCCACTCACTCGCTCCCCCTCTCGCAGAGGGATGGGGAGGAGAATTGGAAAGGAATATAAAACTCAGGGGTTGAGATAAGAACAATTTAATAGGTAAAGCTAAAGCTGCTCATGAAAGCAAAGGAAAACAAGGAATTCATTCATCACTTCCCATGGGCAGGCGGGTGCTCAGCCATCCCCAGGAGAGCAGGACTCTGTCATGCATAACGGTTAATCAGGAAGACAAACACCATAATGCCAGATGGGATGTCCCCACCTTCCTCCTTCTTCCCCCAACTTATATACTCAGCATGACGTCATAAGGTACGGAATACCCCTTTGGCTAGTCTGTCCTGGCTGTGCCCCCTCCCAATGCCCCGTGCCCCTCCAGCCCTCTCGCTGGCAGGGCCCAAGGAACTGAAAGTCCTTGACTTGGTGCAAACATCACCCAGCAACAACCAAAACCATCAGTGTGTTGTCAACAATGTTCTCACCCCAAATCCAAAACACAGCACTGTACCAGCTACTAAGAAGAAAACTAACTCTATCCCAGCTGAAACCAGGACATTTGGTCAAATTTCTTCCAGACGTTGAAATTAAGCTAGAAATTCTATAACTTGGTTCCTTTTCTCTTTTTCATAGGGAGTCACAAAATTTGTTCTTCTTCAGGCCTTCTGACATTTTATCTCTGCTTCTCAGTTTCTCAGAAGTAACCCTCAAATGCAAAAAAGCAGCTGCCTTTTGGTACCTGTTAACTGTGGCTGCACTTTATCTTCCACCTGTAATCACACCCAATGCAGTTTACCATTTTTATGGTAACCAGAAAAAGTTACTGCTGGTTACTATTACTATTACTAAAGTTAAAGTAACTGGTTACTGTTACTATTACTAAATTTATTAATTTAAATAATTACTATTATTAAAATTACTAAATATTAACTAAAGTTACTATTGGTAACCAGAGGTTACCATTTCATTTTATACTCTGCTTTTTGTCAGGGATACCCTGATATACTATCGCTTAGATTATGCCAGCCGAGCTGCTAAAGTGATTATTCTCTTGTATTTCTGTGATAATAAACTGGGATAGCTCATTTTTTTCTTCAGTGAAACTCTTTAAGGGAGCCTGGCTCACTTGGACTAAAATGAGTTAGAAGGCACTCACATCGTGATGTGAAGGAGAAAGTGATTAGCAGCTGGGAACAGGATAGGGGTCATTACCTCTGCAAGCAACACAGCTGGAGAAGGAAGAAGGCATGTGTTCTGGCTTCGGTTTTCTTCTAGCTGAGAAAATCTAGCATTTCAAGAGATATTAGCATTGAACACTGGACTTTTTCACAGTCTTATTTTCCAAAACTTCTTGTAGTCAGCTAATACACCCAGTTCTTTCTTTTCCCCTGCTGCTTCTATCTAATCAGCTATTGAAAGCAGAGGAAATTTCACAGCTTTGCCCTCTACTGAATAATGTTATTTTTTCTCATGTCTGCATCTCCTGTTCTTAAGATTATCAAGTTACTTCTATACGATTTCTTACATCTACTACATTGAATTATTTTTCTGAACATGATGCCATATGCAACTATCATTAACACATTGTTATGGCTTAATATGGTTATTAATAAAAGCATTAAATACAAATTGACCCAAGTTAAGTCCTTAAGGAATTACACCATAATGGAAGGCCTGTAGTTTCCTTCAGCACAGTCCACCACAATCTCCCCTTTTGCTGTTGATTTACCCCTGTCACATTTTGTTTAGTAATCTATCTTCTCTTGCTTTACTCATAAATTATGAGTAAAGGACATATCTTCGAGAAATGGTACAGGGAATGTTTTTCTGGTGCACGTGTGAGACCCTGCAATGAGCCCCAAAAGATTGGAGGCCACGAACCGAGGCAGAGCTATTTCTGTGACAGCGGCGAAGACTGTAGAAGTTAGTTTTTAGTGACTCTCCCAACATGCTCATTTATCATTAGATCCAGTTCCTCCTGGCATTAATTGCAGGGCTTTCACAGAGCTTTAATGGGAGAAGAATCAGAATATCAAACAGGCAAGATCTCTCACAAACTGAAACTCTACATAGGAACAGGTCTAACAGAATCCATTGGGCAAATACTGGAGACATTTATGTAAGCTTCAAAGTCAATAAAGATAAAAATTTGAACCAGGAACAGCTTTTCAAGGAAAGTCATAGAACGCTTGAAATCTGAACTGGATAAGTAATTAGAAAAAGGACATTATAAGCTGCAGGCTCTGATATAGGTTGGAAGGCCTCTTATTACGATGTCTAATTTATTTGACTAATCCTAGAAATTTATACTCCATGGTGACAGTCACAGAAATTCACATATTATTTAATCCTTCTCTTTGTCTCATTGCAAATACAGTTCTTCATAGGGAATTGTGCTTTAGGAAATGGCTTTCAGTGACTTTCAGGCAGCAGTAGGAGAAAAAAAAACAAACATTCTTGTCCAGTTCTTATTGCAGTGATGGTTGCTATTCCCCAGTATCTTTAACAAACGTGAACAAAGTACTGTATGGAAACACATGAAAGACCCTTTACATGTTGGGTGGTAACACCATTTCAAGGTTCCACTTTTGAAAAAGGATGACCTTTATCCTTGAGGGATGGCCCTTCACAGCCCTGTATGAAAAGGACTTAACATAGCTTTTCAGTGAAGGGTGAGTGACACAGTCATTCTTCATGAGAAATGTTGAGAATTCACAGACATAAATACACCTGAGACAGAAATATAGGCACAACAATACTCTATTTAATGTGAAACCAGAAAATAAGGTTGAGGCTTATATAGTAAATATTCTGGGGATGGAAAACTATAAACAGAAAAAATAACGTGTCCCTATTATTCCAGAAAGCACCACCAGACTTCGGGTTGGGTTATGTATACAATCTAGCTAGAACTTTCCTTATAAAGTAAGTTTGCAAGTTACCTTGTTGTGGTTTAAAGCCAGCCAGCAACCAAGCCCCACAAAGCCACTTTCTCACTCCTCCTCACCCAGAGGGATGGGGAGGAGAATCAGAAAGAAATGTAAAACTCAGGGGTTGAGATAAGAACAATTTAATAGGTAAAGCAAAAGCCGCACATGCAAGCAAAGCAAAGCAAGGAATTCATTCATCACCTTCCATCGGCAGGCAGGTGTGCGAACATCCCCAGGACTGCAGGGATCCAGCATATGTAACTCTTACTCGGGAAGACCAACACCATAATGCCAGATGTCCCCACCTTCCTTCTTCTTCCCCCAGTTTATACACTCAGCATGATGCCATACGGTGTGGAATATCCCTTTGGCTGGTTCAGGCCAGCTGTCCTGGCTGTGCCCCCTCCCAATGTCCCGTGCCCCTCCAGCCCTCTCACTGGCAGGGCCCAAGGAACTGAGAAGTCCTTGACTTAGTACAAGCATCACCCAGCAAAAACCAAAACCATCAGTGTGCCATCAGCATTGTTCTCACTCCAAATCCAAAACACAGCAGTGTACCAGCTACTAAGAAAACTAACTCTATCCCAGCTAAAACAAGGACACCTTGCCGTTAGATACCTGAACCAGATACAATATTCATCGTCATGCTTTTTTACATTCATACACTGCTGTTAAATCTAATATAAGATAGTTTAGATTATGAACATAAATCCAGTCTTCAAGAACTGAAACTAAGCCAATTTTTGTGCTGCTATTTTGTTGGCATGCAATCTAAATATTTTCATTGGCTTTGGCTCCTGCTTTTAAACTGGATGGTTTTCAGGCTAATGCTCGGTTAGGAGATACGCTTTCTTTAATAATGGAGAGGCCAACCAGCCACAGTTAGTACAACCAGAGGCACAAGAGTTACTTTTTTCTGTCTGTAATATATTTTTCTCCTTGACATAGGGATTTTCTTAGCATAAAGTTAATTGCTAGCAATGGGTTCCCTCAGAAATATTTTGCCAAGAAATTAACTGCATGTATCATTAATGAAGTCAGTGTTTCTGCATCACTGTTCATAGAAAATATTCACATAAATAGGGCAATAAACTCAGGAGATTCTATCAAAGTAAATGTGCCTAAGTAGATTTCTCCAGAAAGAGAAATCTATAAAAATATTGTTGCACTTCACAATTTTTTCTGAATTTTGCTGTCTGTCTTCCCAATAGCTTTTCCTTGCTTCTCTCTATATCTTAATCTTTAGAAGTACATTTTTCATGATGAGTACCTGGTTCAGACTGAAATAAGTTAGAAAGCTTCAAAAGAAATAGTTCAGCCTATTCTGAGACTGAGATGAGGAAAAATTGTTTTTGCAGATTAACTTTCTGGTCATTAAGCTTATTTATTCTCTTTGAGAAACTAACAGAGCCATAAAATCAAGTGATGGAGATCAGATACTCACCATTCACATGAAAAACAGCTCTTGATTAACCAAGCCATGAGCCTTTCAAGAAGTCTCAGTTCATACATATCATTCAGGAACCTGTTCAAACTTTGACAGCAAAGTTTAGCATATACTGAGCATACCCCAGGCTTCTGACAGTGGTAGGTGTGTGTGGCCGTGCTGTGCAGAACAGGACATTCCCTGAAAATCCTGCTGTAAGCCACAAGTGCTGGATAAAGCCATTTTTTCTCTCTCCTATTCTCAGTAATTACAGAGATCTCATTCCTGCCAGTTGTTACTTTCAGTAGTCAGACTACCTGTTTTCAGGGTTAAATCAGTTTCATGCCACCTTGAAGAAGACAGTCTGTAATGACCAATCACAGCCAGATTTCCCCTCTAACACAGGACAAATCATTCCAGTATTCGCCAGCTAATAATGACTTTTTTTTTTTTTTTTTTTTTTTGTGGTAGAATTACCCAGGAACTTCTACAGTGTTTTAAATACATATCTTCATCTAAGCGTGTTCAAACTGTAATTCTGAGTTCTTCTTTTTCAAAATCATCAAGGATATGCGGAATTGCTGCATGCTCGTGGGTGCACTTGACATTGGCTGGAACTGTGATCTGAACAATCAAGCTATAATAAAGTCTGGACTCTTAAGTGAATGTTGTTCTTCACTCCTCTGTGTCTCAGTTCCTTGTAAATGAAGCGCAGCAAATGTTGCCCCCTTCACTTCAGGTTATGAAGACAATTCCTTTATTAGTGTTTTGAAAAATACCAGGTGCTGAGATGCAAGCAGCAAAGAAACAACAAGTAAACTTGTAATTTGGAATGCAGAATTTGAGTGGGTCAGGGCCCACTCACGGAGAAATTCAGATAGCAGCGCTATTTATTTGCTGACTCATTTCTTAAAGGCTATTAAGATATATAGGATAAAAGCTGCACAGGCAGTTTCTTATTTTTTGAGTGTTTCGTTCTGAAAATGTTAGCTACAGCACATTAAAAATCCTTTTCAGTCAATTTCCTTTGTGAAGAAAGCAAGAAGTAGATAGGAGGTATGTATTTGCATCTGGTCCCAGCCCACTGCTGATATTCTGCCAGGGCATGCTCTGCGCCAGGCATTCAGAGCTGCTCCTTAGGGTATACGCAGCCTCTGAGAGCAGGGAGCTGAACTCAGCCACCTCAAAAGCCTCTTCCATTCTTAAGATAGCAACCTAGACACAAGCACTTTTATCCACATAGCTATAAGAAACTCTTAACAGGAGCAAAACATTTCTGTCTGATTTTGGATACAAGGAGCCTGGACTAATCTGTTTCTTCACACGCGGAACAGCTACAAGAGACTGAGTTTTGCAGATACCTTTGCAGAGACAAACCGAGTACATTCTTCTCTTGAACAGCTACAGTGTAGCTTTATGATAAGCAATAAAATCAGACTCATGATGGCTAGTAAATTACTTTGAGATATTTCTATTTGATAGTTTTCTTACACTGAAACCGCTGTCTAAGATAAACCAGTGCAGCAAACCCATACACAATAATTTCAAGGATGTGTTTTTAAGGAACGTGTTTTGCTTTGCTTCCATGGAGACACACAGCAAAAATCTCACTTTAACATTCCAGTTTTCTTCACATGGCCTGTAGGGAAGCAATTAAAACCAGCAGTTCCGAAGGAAGTACTGGCAACTTCTTTTAGAGAAATATGTATATCCCATTGTATCCATCTGAACTAACAATTACAATGTATTACTAGCTGCATACTGACAATAAGTCATTTATATTCTGTGTTGCTGAGCTTGAACACCAGACAACTGCAAGTGATCAGGAAAGAATAACTGTTGTTCTTTGCCTAGAAAATTCCCCAATGCTAATTTTACCATGAAAAGCCGTTTACAACTGCAACAGGAAATCAGGTAGACCTCAGAAAAATCCTATCTCACTGCCTTGCCATGTCGATACACAACTTTCTGTCCATGATTGTATCTATCCATGATTCTGTCCATGACTTCTAACTATGATTAAAATCATACAAGCAACAGTTTTTGCTAGTAGTGGGATTTTTTATCTTTTAAAACCAAGTTCTATAAGAAGACACAGATAAAACTTTTGAATTATCTTTATTCTCATCAGAAAGTATCCAGAGCATGACCATTCATCACCAGAACAGAGTGTAAAATGTATTATGTTCTCTAGAAGCACACTGAGTAAAGTGAAGGGTAAATGAGACCACACTTTATAGATGCCCATCTCCTTCCATTTGTTACAGCAAATGTTGCAGTCCCAAGTCCATCAGTCTGAAATCAGGAACAGCATGATAAGAATCCCTGATTACAGAAAAACTAACTGTCACAGAACGGAGATCCTTCAGTAATGTAATGTAATAGTACTTATTTCATCAGTTTTTGGAAAATTCAGAAATGTACTTGAATGTTGCAAATCCATCCTTTTTTGTCTCTTACGTGCATATGTATTTGCACATACAGGCACATGCATCCTATTGCAATAAAAACCACCTAGAATTTTAATACACTTTTTATTGGACAACTGTTTAATTAAAAAAAAATTGAAATAATCCAAGGTTTGCTTATAACACTTCAGCTCCCCCCTCGAGTTGAATTCTAAGATACAAACATAATCATTTGATGTTTCCCTTTTGATCTCATGAATCCTGCAGTTCTAGCTACACACTGATCCCACCCCATGACAAAAGGCCACATCTTTCAGGAGCCCGGCACCTGTAACCCAGTCATCTGGGCACCCTGCTAGAGACTCATCCTTCGCCTGAAGCAAACCCAGAGCACCCAAATCTCCTACTTACTAAACAGACACTTCTAGCAAAAGCCATCACCCATTTAGGTGAAACTTAAAGCAAACCAAGTTCTGAAATCTCGGAGCATCTCTGGCAGAGTCCTTACAAGACCTAAGAAATGAGAGGCCTGTTTCTGGTACCCACGTTTCAACATAGTATACATGCCTAGATTGAATTCAGACTCAACCTTTACAAGCTTAGTCACTTCAGGATTCTTTTTTTGTCTAAAGTGTTGGCACTTTGGGTATCTCTCTTCTCAAACTGTATGATATACCTGCATTGCTTCTATGAAAAAAAATCCCATGAATGCTCCCATCTCCCTTTGTTTGGTACTTTATATTTTTAGGAGTTTTTTGAACAGTGGCACTGTACAGTTAACAGTCAGAGAGGTGCTTTGGTCACCATTCCTTGCACATGGAGTGGCTGGCTAAACCAGATATTAGGGAGAGAAGGGTATAAGGAAAATGTTGTCTCTCTGCCAGACTTAAATGCCTGCTGAAGATACACCCTGAGAAATATGTGTCTGTAGAATTACGACTCACAGCTCAGCATTACCTTTATGCTGTGCCACCATCACCCTGCCTCTGAGTACAGACATCTGAAGGCACTTGTCAGTCCTGTGCAAGTCATTTTACCCTAGTCATCGTACAACCCCTCCATTCTGGCCGAGACTGTGTCTAATCGTTGACATGAAAATGCCAAGGGCTTTGAATCCCTCCTCCAGGGAAGCACCTGATAAGAAACTCTGCCCCAGCCCTTCCCTCTCTTCCCTACCACTGCAAATTCCCACATTAACTAATCATATTTTCAATATGCTACATCATCAAAATTCAGTGATGAAATAGGTGAATTGATTAAATGGCTTCAAACCAAGTGCCACTGACTTGAGAATGGTGCATATTTGAACCAGTCCTTCACTGCAAACACAGAGCTAACAGCAAGACGATCTGGTGCTCGAACAAGATCACTAATGACACTCATATGAAAGATCATTTAACCAGGGATGCATCTACATGTCATCAGTTCAGACTACACTTCGGGAGTCCTTGAATTACTCACCGGTGTCAGAAAGCGGGCTCTGGAGAGTTACAAACTTTCTTTCCTCAGCTCCTGAGCCATAGGCTTCATCCCATATTGCAGGAAAAATCCTGATCTCAGCTACTAGTGCTTTCTATAATCCTCAGCTAGGAAGTGGTTACTGATGTACCTTGATGTAATGTCTTCAATGCCTAAGAAATTCCAAGTAGCGCCAAATGAAGTCATGTTATCTCCTAGGAACAGGAGTCATCATCAGCACATCAAGCTCAATTTCCAGGAGCCTCTAGAAGAAGGATATGGACCTTCTGTGAATCTTTGCAGCAGAGTTTTTGGACGGAATAGCATACCCTGAGACTGATACATCCACATGGTGGGGCACATCATTCAGCAGACACTCCATTTCTGGCACTGCGGCAGTGTAACTGTATTCATACAGCAGAGCATCAGCCTTACATCCGACATCAGGCCTTCCCCACTGATTTGCTTTTATACTGCTTTCTGTGCAGAAGCACCAACAGACAGCATAAATGGAGTCTACACAGAAATACCAATACTTTTACAGTAGCTATATCTGCTTTAATAACTTTTGCCAAATGCAGTATGCACCAGACGCCGCTTTGTCAGAAATGGTCCCTCATGAGAATAAGTTTGGGGCCCAGTCTACAAAATGCATAATCAATTTCAAGGTCTTGGTCCTACAGCATTTTTATACCCCATGCCCAAGGAAGTAGGAGAACGAAAAGCTACAGCTCAGAAATGAAAAGCGTCAGTGACAGCTCTAGTCTTCCAGTATAACAGAACATTCTACTGCAGCAGTAAAATTCTTCTGTGTAGGTGATACTCCCTACCATCTACCCACACCTTCCAGAAAAATATGCCATCAGAAATCTCTGCTGCTGCTGCCCCCAGTGCAGAGTGCATTTCTTCTACCTTGCCCTCTCTAACAAATACATCACAAGATGTACATTTTTAAAAAATAATGAAGGAAGAAAGGCTAAGACTCCAGGAAAGTAAGAGTCCTTACCATCTACTGCTGCACATGTGCTGTTGCCCTGGAACAGGAGAGAACAAACTGTATGTGGCAGAAATTTAGTTACAGTGATGGATACTTCTCTGGAAGGTGTTCAGGCTCTTTGAGATTAAGAAATGAGTTTATAAACCTACATAGGATAATTAGGATAGGATAGGATAGGATAGGATAGGATAGGATAGGATAGGATAGGATAGGATAGGATAGGATAGGATAGGATAGGATAGGATAGGATAGGATAGGATAGGATAGGATAGGATAGGATAGGATAGGATAGGATAGGATAGGATAGGATAGGATAGGATAGGATGCGATGCGATATGATACAATACGACATGACAGGTTTTCAGGTCTTTGACTTACTTGCATATTCTTTGTGCTGCCATCTTTATCCTAAAGCAACATTATTCTTTTGAGAGAAATACAATACAACCCCAAATGTGTGGAGAATCATGTTTATTCACAACAATTCCATCATGCACTGTTTATAAGTAATTGACCCTTTTCTCCTGTAAAGGTGTTTTCAAATATGTGCCTTCTAATTGAAGGTATTCTGTAGCTTAAATTTCCATGAAAGTTTATCATAAACACAGGTAAGACAGCAACCTATCTTCAGGCCACTGACTGTTTGACACCTGTGACTCTTGTGCTGAAAAAATGTTATTTGGTCTGAAAGAACCGCAATGTATCCCATACAAATTTGGTAAAGCGTGTGTGTTTTTGCATCCTCACCTAAACAAACCCTGTTTATTGCAGTCTGTGAGCAGCTGTTTCGAAGAGCTATTGATATATCTGTTATTTTCTGTCACCCTTTTTGGATTTTACTTTAAATCTTAGAAAAATTTGCTTTTTATACTTTCAGATTTAATCATGTGCCCTTTGCTGTCTGAGCAGAGCTCAGCCCACCCGAGCACAAGCCCTGAGCCCCCCCACACTTGGCATGCAGCTCTGGACTCCATACCGCTAATGTCTTCTTAATGTGCTTCTACTTGGGCACACTTTGGAGCACTGCTGGTTCTGCACATTTTCTATCTTGAAAGAGAATAATTGTGTTATTGCTTTAACTAAGTAGTAATACTCATTTTTTATTTTATGTTCTCAAACATAATTTCTTAGCAAACCAATCCTCAAAGAAGTTAGGAAGTAATTTGAAAAAAAAAAAAAAGAAAAAACCACTTGAAAAAGACAATCTCATTAAATAACTCCTGAAGGCTTTTGTTAACCATGAAGTTTCTCTAGTATTTTTATATTTATACACACATAGACACACTTCATTTTTAAACTGAAATTTATTTTAAGATTTTCCTTCAAGATATACACTACTCCACTATGTATTTCTTGTAACTTTTCCTATATCATATTTAACCTAGAAAGAACACATTTTACCTTAACAAACATATCCAGGAATTTTTTTTATAAATACATTTCTTCCTTTTAGCTATTTTCTTAACACCATGTCAGCAAACAGTTTCAAAAAGCTCATTTTAGTCATTGCATACTCAAAGCTGTCATCTAGCTTTTTGTCATCTCTTTGGAGAGCAGCATCCACATATTCCCACTGGCTGAGATTCTCAGGCCCTGTATTTAAAGAGTGACAGAATTCACGCTCTGATCCCATCCTAGGAGATGAAAGAGAGATGACAGTAGGTAGTAATAGCAAGAGAAATGTTTAGGGAGCAAAATAGATTAGGCTAGATAACATTCTATTACATTACATTAGATGATAAAGCACTGAAGAAAGTTAGAAGTATGTAGACGGGAAAGAATAATTTGGGAAAGGAGGGAGGAAGAGGAAAAGAGGAGTGTTGTAAAAGGGGAGTAAGGAGATAGAAGAAACTCAGAGGCATAAATTATATTGAGAAGAAACTCTTGAACAATACAGAAAATTTTAGTCTAAAAAACAGTTATTAAGAAAAAAGTATTTGTAAATTAGTCCTGCAGGAAATGTGGTTGCTGAATAGGAATAGAGAAAAAGAAGTGGTGACAGGAGCTTTAGTAAAGGGTCGCGTTTGTGGTGGTTGTTTTTGAAAATGCAGTTAGATGCTGAAATATTGAAAACTATGAGTCTGTGCTGCTCTGACTACACATCGCACACACATGAAGGGTTAACACTTTCCCACGTTGGATGCGCAAGGAGTGGCACCCCAGCCCAAGCCTGACTCGACATTCCTTTAGGACAGCAGGTATCACCTTCACTTCCCCTTTGAAAAGGTGACAGGTATGCACTTCTGCCTTAAGGGCACTGTGGTCCAGTTCTTTCTCTGCCTGTCAACAGACCTGCCAGGCATCTGGGCATAAAGGAAAGAATTCACTGTCCTTTTTAAGCCAGTCGGGAGCTGTTAACTCCAAATTGGCTGATTGTCTTATCTCTGGCTTCAGGATGAATCTACCTAAGTGTCAACGTCTTAGGCTGTTGAGAGAAGTATCGATCGAATCTTTACTCAAAAGTCTTTAAAACTCTCAAAATGTAAGAGACGTTTAGGGACTTCTCAGGACAAAACTAGAATTCTGAACTGCTGTGAAAACACTTTGAAATGCAATCTCAATTTCTGTTCAAAAAGTCTCAGAACCAGAATGGCCCAGAAGATAAAGTTTACTGGGCATTTTCATCTCCTGTATTGATATTACACATCATGTAAATCTATCCACCGAATACTGACGTTGTTCATTAAACACATCATTTGTGTAATAGCACTTCATTAATTATAGAGCTCCTGAATAATGAAAATAATTGTCAAATAATATATTAACTGGATAATATCAAAAATAGGCAAAGAGTATTAAGTCATTTTTATAATAATTTAGCATAACAGTATTTTCTGGATTTAAACACTATCAGACAAGTATTAAAACAGTTCACGCATATGAAATTATTAGCTTTTTCAAATTAACTCTCTCTTGGGCCTTATAGTGTGGCATTTACACAACAAAAGACCAAAGGCAACAAAGCATTCCACTTTCAACTCACCGTATGCAGAACACAAACCTAGAGTTCGGTGATTAAAATCCTACTAATTTAAAGTATCTGTGTTTAACATAAATGGACACATACATATATATGTTTTCATAAATGATTCCTAGATACACTAAAAACCTATTGAGAACCACCTTGAAAATTTAATGTAAGAAAAGGAATAACTTTTCCTACATTCAAAAATGTCAGAAAAAAAATTATTATCTGCAGTATTTAAACAGTTTATTCAAACATCTTAAGTAACTCATACTAGTGCTTTTTGACACTTTTTCTTTAACAAAAATCACAACAAAGTGGAATTGTTAACTGTAGTTAGAGCAGCAACCACATTTCTTTTTTAATATGGACAATAAATTGTCAGGGGTTTTTTATTTGGCTACATATGACAAACTTTTACAACTAAAAAAATGCATTACAATCTTCATATAAAAAAAAAAAAAAGTTGTAAGTATTTATTCAAAAACTCAGTTGTAATAGTAGCCAAGGAAAGATTAATTTTGTGTTATGTGCACCTTCAAAAGTTGTGAAACATTTCCTTTCAGGAGCAACTTCAAACACTGATGAAGCCTCAGAAGGAAGTAAAGGGCTACATCTCCCATTGATCATGCTCCAATGGTTCAGCATTTGGCCAGATTCACATGCAAATCCAAATAGTCGTTTTAACTGGTGGGAAGTGAGAGTTTACAACAGTTTTCTCATAGCTGTTGTCAGAGCACACGGGTTAATAATGGTTTACATGCCTCTCTCTTCTCAGTGTCTATTAGTACTGTTTATGACACAATTCCTTCTACGTGGTCCCAAAGTATTCAATAAGTGCCTTTTGAGAGAATGTCTCTAACTGCAGCTGAGGATTTTCTAACACTAAGAGCTGAGGTGAAGTGCTTCATGAAGCACTTTGCAATTTATGGCTGTATAGGTCAGATGTAAGCGGTCTTTCATGTTAACCAAACCCTCAATATTACAGATTTTCTTTTTTTCCCCGAAGACCTACATAATATAGCTAATGACACTGAACTCAGTATCTCTGTCTCAAAAGGATTAAGGTGATAATCCTGTTTACTGAACGCTGAAGGCAATTTCTTGGGTGTTCTCTGTGTCACAAATTCTATATCCTCTTCCTGCAACCCTGATCATATTGGATAAACGTCATGGTCCACTCTGAGAATTTTTTAGTTCTGTTTCTTCCATATTTTGCTACACCACTGAAGTATGAATGTTACTCGATTCAGATATGCATAGAAGAATATGTTTTCATTTTAATAGGTCTCATAATTAGGCCATTGTTTACAGTGATGGTACTAGGCATTATCTCAGATGGACACAGTATCATTTTTTTTTTCTTTTTGGAGTCAAAAGGAGATTGGAAATGGAAAGTACTAATAGGAAGAAGCAATACAAGAATATTCGTGTTCTTTGGCATAGAGAAGAGCTTCAGAATCAGCAAGTGCAGGAGGAAACACCAGATCTGGTCAGGTGGGAAAGATAAAGTCAGATGTGATACTGAACAGAGAGCAGAAACAGCAGGTGAAAACCCAAAACTAGGAACGAGCATGGGGAGCGTGTCTGGGCGACATTTCTTGTCAAGAGCTTGTAAATGGTGGGAAAACAGTTGTAGGCAGGTGAAAACACTGCAACAGTGAAATTTTGCATGGGAGTGAGGCAGAACGGTGTGAACACAGAGGGCTGCTGTCTAAGAAGAAAGAGCTCCCAAGGGGATGAAGATGCATTTTGTAATAAAGAAAACTTTTGCCTAGAGGATTGCTACCTTTTTCATTCCAGAAAGAGAAGAGACGGGTCACACGAATAGCTGAAGATAGGACAGCCAGTTACAGCATGCCAGATACCCCAGAATAGCTTTAGGCATGAATGTTCTTATTCTTCAGGTAATGGCAGGTAGTGAGACTGTAACTTCAACCTCTCAGGCAGTAGAAGGCTTCTGAAATGCCTCCTGGGCAGAATTGAGGAGCAGTGCAAAACAACCCTGCCTACCTTGCTTAGGTACCTGAGATGGCCACAGGCACAGAAGGCTTCAAGAAAAGGTCCTGTGAAGGATTCATCTCAGCCCAACTAGAGCCTTTGAGATTCAAAAAAACAAATGTTCCCCAAAGACAAAAATGTCCCTGCCCCTAGCTACACTGATTTTCAGGTATATATTACTTCTAACATCCTTCCTTCTTGGTCTGTGAGTTTGGTAGTTGGGATTCCTTGGACACCTGCCAGGCATTCCCATATGTAATTTGCTAAAACATAACCTATATGGTAATCTGAGATACCGATGCTCTCGTTTCCCATCTCTAGGTGTAGGATGGGCTAGTTCTAACCTGGCTAAGAGAATGGGCTATGTGTGTCATCTCAAAAGAGGTTTCACAGAGACATCTGGCTGAGTCCCAGCGGCAGCCACGTAAGACAATTTCAAACATCCCACCCATGCCTTTGTACTACCTAGCTGGTCAGCTTGGGCCTCCCATCCCTCAGTGTCCTGGCAGATGTGAGCTCCAGTCGAAGACACTCACTGTCTTTCACTTACTGTTGGATGTAACTTGACCTGGGGGTATAATTGAGCCACATGAACATCACTGTGGACACAGTAGATAACTCTCAGATGTTACAGCACTGAGCATCACATATCCTGAGAGTCTTTGCCTCTGTGTGTCATCTTGCACAGGGTGTTAACAAGATGCACCAATTAATTTTTATGAGTAATTCAGATACTTCAGTGAGGAGCGCCATGGAAATACTAATGAGGAAATTAATTATTCTACATGGATAGCAAAATTAGATGTGTTCAGCAAAGATGGCATGTGCTCGCTCACTTGCCAGCAGTGAGAATACCAAATATTGATTAGTTGCTCATTAAATCTGCACCATTCATTCTGACAGATGCCTCTCTGAACTGAATCAGTCCTGTTCCTGCCATTATTCATCCCATCATGCTGTAGGCACTTAATTGAGGTGCCTCCACTTTCCACTTTTTCCCAGGTCAGTGGGATGAAACAGACCACCCCAGGGACCATTCAGCTCCTGCAGCAGCAGAATCAGATGTGAAAGTTAGCTGCCTCCTGACAGGCTATCAGCAGAACGTTGAATAACTACACTTGAATTTTAGGTATTTCAGTAAGTGTCTAATTTAGGTAGGCTACATCAGGGTATATGTCACCTTGCAATTAAGACCTATCATAGACAAAGGGACATTGAGACACAGTTTAGATTACATTGACAATCTGAATTCGGGCATTTCTAAATTTTATGTGCTTCACTCTGCCTCCCAGATAATGTCATTTTAATACTGGAGATATTTTGACAGTATGTTAGGGTTTATGTCAACTTTTCTGAATGTTTTGCTGTCGCCTTAGCAGGACAATCAGAAAAAGATCAAGCTGAGCTATATGCCTTTCAACCTAGTCACTGGGTCCAGCAGTCTGTCATGCCTTTAACACTTGTTGTACACCACTGTTCATTTCCATGTCCCACCAGCTACATCCTCCCCTTCTCCCATATCAGTAAGTCTCCTTTCATTTTGTTAGTGTCCATGTTTCCCTTTCAAACTCATTTAGAAAATTGCTTTTTTTTTTTTTTTTTTTTGAATGTCAGGTATCACAGGCCAAAACAGGTTTCCTTTTCATTCTGATTTGAATCTCCTCGTATTCCTCTTTTTCCTGCCTCCTTTAGTGTTCTGCCTACTTGAATCAGTGTAGTGAATGGATCTCCAAACAGTTCTTAATTAGGCATAACCGGACAACGTAAGAAGAGCTATTCTTGTCCCATCCCTCCCCCCTTTATAAAATTTGTCATTAGCTTAAAAACAGCATTTAGTAAGATAGATAGATAGATATAAACCTAAAATTTTGAATGCATGCTGAACCAAGGAATACAGAAGACTTTACCAAACTACTGCAGAAGCTGTTATTAGTCAGCTTCTATTTGGACTCTCCCTCACTCTTCCAGCTGATCATGACTGTTGTTGTCTTGGCTTTCTGCCTAGGTAATCAGGAAAAAAAATAGACCATTCTGGAGAGCAGCTCATACCATCTGAGATCTAGACCACTCTTTGGAGGTAGCTCGCCCTCCCTTTCTCTCCAGTAACTGTCACAAAGGTGTGGGTAGGCACTGCCCTAAATTAGGCACCTCAGTCACCTGCCTGAAGTTCAGCATGAATGCACGAAAGGCAACAGTCTGCAGTATTAATGAGTTTACTTTCATCTCATTGAAATTCCATAGTCTTTCTTCTCAAATAAAAGCCAGCAGAAAGCATAGTAGTGGGGGTTTTATCTGACTGCTTGACAGATCACAGAGAAAATGCCTGGAATTACATAGGAAATATTTTTGATGTTATTGCATGACATTTAATTCTGGGGATCTATCTAACCACTTACCTAAGCAAACCAGATATGACACAGGAAACAAAAGCATTCTTGAAGGCAATATGAAAGCTGTTCCTTGCTGCTAGTGGTAATGTCCAAGCAAATTAAGTCTGTATAGTATTTAGTAGTGTCTTCTTTAAAGGAGGACAAGACTATCCTGAATAGCTGTAATGATACTAAAAGAAAAACACGGAAATTTTGGAAAGTAAAAAAGTTTCAGGGCTTCTGAGTACGACAAAGCCTGTAGGAAACTGTTTAGAGGGCATGTTATTCCATGTTCGCTTCCTTTTAGTTTCTTCGTACTTTTCACTGAAGCATTTGATACAGGTCTTCTAGATTAGAGCATGCTCATCCACAAAGCTGCTGCTTGTGATCTAGCATGGTGATTCCTGTGACTCAGAAATTTATAAACCCATTTATAAACCCACTGATGTACTACTGATCCCCAAGTACTCGTATAAGGCTCAATTGAGTAAAGGCTTCAAGAATAGGATATAATTAAGTAATTCTTCCTAAAACAAAATGTAATACTATAAGCAGATCCTGAACAATAATAAAAATGAAACTCAGCACTCAAAAGTCATATCTTTACAGACAAATTAGAGAGGCTGGACTTCAATAGCTGGAAGAATCAGTCCTGTTTAAGGTAAATAAAGAGTTCACATTGCCAAGGAATGAAGAAGCTGAACTGTGGGTATGGCAATTGTCATTTTTGATGGAATAGAGATCTTGACATATTTATTTACTTTTCACAATTGTACTGAAATGCTGAGTCTCTCATTATGAAATGTGTTCTGTCATTAATCCTTGAATTTCTTTTAAAACATAGAAGTCATAAGGTTCTGAGGTGGAACAGCAAGAATGGATGCCAGCAAAAATAACAAGCTCAGCCTCTTGCTGAAATGCAAAGTGATACGGTTTCTCTTTTTCATCCTTCACTCATTGCTCAGTTTGTCACCCTGATCTGTAAATTAGAGTGATAGAAAAATAATCATTAACAAACCTTGCGTGTCAATGGCAAATAGCTTGAAAAAAAATCATTTTTTTTGTTGTTGTTTGTACATCCCACTATACACACATAGCAGGTAGAGATCATTACACTGGAAGCAACTGATAGCCTAAGAAATAACTGATTTCTTTTTGGGATTTCTTTATTTGGCTTGAAGAAATATCTTAATGAACTTAAATGCAGAATTTTATAACTGACCTCTGGTTTTGTGAACTATTTTTGAGATTATTGTTATCAAGCTACAGCTCCTTTTACTCTGCTCACTTTCCACAAAGCACAGCTATTTCACAAAGCATTTATTAATAATTTCACTAAGTCAAGGGTGTTTTTTTTTTCCCCTTGTGCTCACTGTAGCAGTCCAATGGAGCACTAAAAGCATGGTAAAGAAATGAATCTGATTCAGAAAGAAAAGCTGAGAAGCTTCCTAAAGCAGTAGGCAGAGATGGCAAAATGAGGAAGTAAAGCATGCAGCTATTAATCCTTTTTTTTTTTTTTTTTTTTTTTTTTTTTTTTAAGGAGAGGGGAACGTCTTCTTTTGTATTCTGTATAATGGCAGGGGGTGGGGGAGAAATTTTGTGTTAGTTAAGAAGTTCCATGCTGAAACACAGTGTGCTGGAGGAGAACAACCTTTAGAGGCTGGCTCACAGTTATGATTTATGAAACAAATACAGGGTCTAGGTTCTGTTTCTGGGAGATGGAGGTCACATCTCAACAAGCTTGGAAATGTGTGACCTCTGAAGGCTTTGCAGATGTCAGGAACTTAAAAGCCTTTTAAGGAAAAGTAATGTGACTCATCAAACTTGAAAGCTTAATTTTGCCAATTTATGTATAAGCACAGGCACCGGGCAATGAAAATTCTCAGTCATTTCCAGTCATAATTTATCACCAGAATTTTTCCTGCATCTTAGAAATCTCTTCTTGCATCATGCTCAGTAGCATTCACAAAGACTGCAAGGTTTGAGGTTCCCACACCCCTAGATGATGTGTTACACTAGAAGTCACTCTGGATGCTTATCCTACTAAATAAAAACTTACAGAGAGCACTTTTTAAAGTAAGAGTTGTAAAACATATACATTGTAAAATTTTCATTTCAACTAGCTACTATATTTTCTCAGTGTGTTAAAGTCAGGAGCACTTTGTAGAACAGCAGTGAAAGTAAGCATGGTCTTATTTTTAGTTATTAATTACTATTTAGGGGGAAAAAAGCAGCGCTACAGTTCAGTTTCTACTTGTTTCTGGATGTTTTTAAATTGGCTGCTATCTCATTTTATATCTGGATACAATATGTGTATATGCACTCTCTAACGTATATTACATGCCATAGAAAAACATTAACACTGGACAGTAAATCAGGAAATACTCTGTCTGGCATGTGTACCATGAAGCAATCCTTAAATACATATTCACAGGCTTTTTCAAGTGGTGTTTAACACCATTATTACAGTGCTTGTTGGCTTTTGTGTGCCAAAGAAGCGGAATCCATACAAGTCACATGAAAGATAAAAAATGACTGTGACCAGATCTCCTGCAGAGCCTGCATCTACCAGTTTCTTTACAATGTGCTTCTGAAATGTACATACATTAAAAATAAACACCGTAGGAAGTGCTGCACTCCACTCCTTTTGAACACTCAGAAGCCCGTGCAGTCCCCATCCCAGCACCTGCAACAATTTTACAAGATCCTGATACTAAATCTAAATTATTAAATCATCAAAGCTACCCATTTCTTCTTTGTTTTATTTGCTTCATATCAACAGAACCTCATCTTGGCAATTTTTTTATTTGCCACAGAGGTACTTCAAGCTGTACCCACTGACATCAAATTACCTTACTGAATCATCGCTGGTTCCCTCCAGTGATCAAAACCGTAACCTGTTGAAACTCTCCCAGTCCCTCAACAGAAGCAAATTCTCAAGCTGTCAAGAGCTCAGAAGAGCACTCACTCATACTTTTTTTATCACGAACAGCGTGCTGTCCAAGTGCCTCTGCTGACCACTGCAGTAATAGCTGTAGAAAGAGCCAAAAGCACCACCATAAAATACATGTCCATGATAGGTGTGACAAATCTCCTTCTAGTGCTGATTACTACAGTGGTTACTGATGTGGCTTAGGTGACCAGTTTGGATTAGATATCCAAGGTTTAAGTTGCTGATGTTTGATACCACAAATCCAGGCTACCACCTGGTTCCAGGAAACTTCTTGTCTCCAGATTTTTGTAATAATGTCTACTAATCTAGTTGTCCTCTTCTTTACATATATACAAGTATTTCTGTTATATCTTACATAAGATATGTATTATTAATATATATGTTGTCATTTATTAGGTATATATAGATTTATTTATGTATATGGAACAAATCTGTTCTCATCCTGTTGTGTTCTCATCCTGTTCATCTTTATCTATTAAAAAGGCAAACACACTATTAACAATGGATACAGTGATGTTTGTATAAACGTAAAAGTGGTTCTCTGAACAGATAAAGCACTGTGTGTAGTAACATTATATATACTTGCAAAAACATAATTTAACATCACTATATCTTCCAAAATTTGAGACAACCATTTCCGTTGCCTACTAACCAGGTATTTGCTTTATCCATTATAATAATACTTGTTTCGTTAGTTATTATAAATCCCCATGTGCATATATAAAGATAATTACATCTGTATGAAGAAAGATAATTTTTAATCACTCGCTTTGTAGACTGGAAGATAAAATACAGCTTTTATAACTTCTATTAAGAAGAAAAGCTATGCTTTGTATAGTACCTAAACCATTTGTGTAACCCAGATAATGCTAATTCATGACAAAAGGCATTTCCTCCGAACAATAGACCGGATCTTGTTGCAGATGCCTGTACCGCAGCAATTTGTGTGCAGGGTTCGTCAGGCAGCAATTGCCTGCTGGAGGCAACTGTCCCTTTGTTAATGTGATGGGGCTAATGAAGACAATGGTAACCTTTAAAATTTTTCGGTTTTCCTGTGATGCACATAACCTCCTGACACACCTTAGAAAATACCTTGAATATGGCAAAAGCTATCATTATCTGACAGGTGAATGTTTTATGGGTCACCACTGAAACTAACTGATGGCAAATCGTCAGTAGTTTCTTCAAAGCCCCTTTATGTAATTCTTCAGTATTGTGCTATAAACCACTTTTACCATGTGTGTCCTCAACTCATCTATGCTCCTAATATAACAATACCGTTCACTGTGTATGACATCCCTCTAAATGATTAATTTTAACAACTTAAAGCACTCCATGTCAGTCATGTGTCCCAAATTAAAGTTAAAAGAAACATGGGCTAAATCGCAGGTTATGAGATTACATTACGTCAAGAATGATAAAATATCCATATTGTTTTGCTCTTATTCTGCCCATCTTTCAGTCTTAGGAATATTGTCTTTTGAAGCCTGTCCCCTTGGCATTCATTCACCGAATCAATGGCTGGATATGTTAGAAGATCTGGCTCACTGCTTCCTCTCCAGATACAGAACATGCCACCTCTGGGATATGTACAGATTCTATTAGTGCAAAGCCTCGGGCCTGACAATATCTTGCTGCAATGATTGTCTCTTGTGACTGAATAGTTACCCACACAGATTTAATTAACAGCAGCAGTAGAGTATTCACTGTTATAGAACTCTGTGGTAAATTACTAATCAGAACTCCAGGCACACTGGAGGGAATAGAAAGCTGAGGAAATGATGAGATCAGTTTTAAACAATATGGAACAGGCATGAACAACGTGAACATCATTTATATGCAATAAATGCAGTGATGGCCTGGGAGTAAAATGCCTAGCAGACTATCACTTAAATCTTCTCTAATAGTTTCACAAGTTAAGGGGCAAGGGGGGGTGGGGGAGGGGTGGGGGGGGGGCGGTGGCAGAAAGGAAAATTGTTTACATTAGTGGTTATTCTGACCCTAAATGGGGAAAATAATTTTTACATGGGTATAGTCTTAGCCATCACTGTCTAGCCTTTGCTGAACTAAAATGTTGGCAACTGCAGGCAAAAAAAAACATGTAAGCAGGGCTGTTCTGGTTTCAGCAAAGAATTAAGCAGCAGTGCTCTGGAGAAGAGATTAATTAAAATTGCTTAAATCACAGACTTGGAATGGGCACCTCAGTCCTTTTATAGAGCTGCTGCTTTGGCACTTCTGAAATGAGCCCACCTGCCTAGTGCAATCAAGGTCACTGAAACACTCCAAAAGTGTATTTTCACGTACAGAGTGCCGTTGGGACTACACCGTGCAGTTAAGCTCCGAGGATGGTACACCACGGGCAGAGCTCCAGTGGGAGACAACGTATTCAGGAACTCATAAAAGTTTCTGTGCAATTCCAGATGCCATGAGCAACTGCAAGGCATTTCAAAAATAAGTTTGCATGTTTTCTGCCGCTTAATTCTTACCCAAAAGCATTGCAGTGTTGTGAAAAAAGCCCACTCTCACTGGAGCAAGAAGGGTAAAATTTTGGATCTGTGGTGGCTTTTATGTGAAGCAAAGAAAAGGCTTCTTCTAACACATTCTCAGAGCACAAATTTCTGATGTACGTTTTCCAAAACACACATAGAATCATGGGAACTTGGAATACCATGGAAGACAGAATTACAAATGAGAAGTACCCTCTCCCTCTCTCTTTCTCTCCCAGATCTTTCTTAAAAAAATGTTTTAACTTTAAAATGCTTCAGGTCAGTTCTCTACAAATGATTCTTCACACATATACCAAAAAAATAGCTCCCTGTTAGAAATCTGGAAAACTTTTGTGCTGCAGGCTTTCAGTATCTATGAAATATTGATTAGAGAAGAAAAATATTCACAGCCCACATGTTGTACTCTGCAAGCTAAATTGATCCTTTGCCACTTCAACCTTCATCTTATATAGGGGTAAACATATTACCTACATGTTCCTGCCAGAGCAAGAAATTCTAAATTAGTAAAGGAGCATAAAGTTTAAGCTTTCAGTATCAAACTTCAGCATGAGCGCATCATCAGTACGGAAAGGACCGAGTTTCTTTTGTCTCTGAATACAAGCACATATTTACAAGTTGTCATGTTTTTTGCAATGTAGTAAGTCAATCTAACCCACAGCAGCTGGTTGGAAGTGCTGTCATTGCTAATGCCTGGTAAAATATCTTAGCATAGTCAACAGGGTGAGCTAATCTGTACTTCTGTAACTCAAGTGGAGAGTCAGAAGACCGAACTGTCTCTTGCTTCTGATCAATGTCATTTCAGATCAGTATCTGACTAATCCCCGGTAATTTCAGCACTTGCAATTATGTGAGCTTACTTTAAGAACTACGACTTCTGTCTGTCTGTCAGACTTTAGGGAGAGAATACAGAAATGGCTCTGCGTAAAAAGCATTATTCACAGACAGAAACCTTTGTCAGCTCTTCAGCTGATGCCAGACAGCTGAATTCCATTAAACCAATAGGATGTTTATAAAAAGGGAGTTTAGAACCATTATTTTTAAAGGTAGTTCAAAATTAGTAGAAGCTGATGGACACGAGGCTTTTAGAAATCACAAATTACCAGCAAGTCTATGACATGGCTGCTTCTAGCTCACCTTAGATTTGCTTAAGATAATAAGAAGCATATTTAAATGGAAGATCAAAGAGCAATTTTGGGGAAGATAAAGAAATCTCATAGAGGAAATAAAAAGCCTGCACAGACAGTTAAACAGCTAGACTTTTACATGCTTTACTTCATACACTATCTAAATAATGCTACAACAGCAAAGTATGCAGGCAGAATTGGAGCTTGCAGGTCATTGGACATTTCAAATTCTGCCATTGCCATTTCAGCACAAAGTGCTTAAAACCTTTGTGCTGAACCACTGCAAGAATTCCCAGTGCTTGTTGACACTGAAAATATATCTCTTATTTGTGGTGTTTCAGTAAACCACAGCCAGCACATTAAACCAAAACAAAATACAGGATGCTTTATTCAGTACATCTGAAAAAATAATCTTTTAAAGTAGTTTCTGCATCATTTGCTTAGAACTCTTTATTATGAGTAATCATTTTGCTGCTTCTGCACCTGCACTAGAAAAATTAAAAATAGGTGAAATTAACAGCATAGAAGGCAAGCCTGTAGATGTTATCCATAAGAGTTCAGGGAAGTCACACAAAGAAAACAAGAAACTGTTACGGGAGTACCACACACAGGCAGATGAAAACAAACCTGCAGAAACAGCGATGCTCGTTACACACTTGGCTGGCTGTGCACCGGTGCTGTTGTTTTGGAAATGGATGCAATGTATTTGTTCCGCTAGGGAATTTTCTGTTGGTGGATACATAAAATTAAAATGTTTCTAAAAGGACCTAGAGTTTTTTTCAGTTATACAGCTAGGGTGGAAAAAAATGTTGGCTGTATTTTGAACAGTTGTGCTTTATCTCTGAACGAGTTTCACATTTTGCTGTCAGCTATTATTGCTCTTGCCTCCCACAGCTCTGCTGGGGTCCCATCTTCAACCCAACCTTTCCTTTATGGCTTACATCTCTGGTACAACTTGTCACTGATTTCTTACTTCCCCTTTACACTAACCAGCTCCTTTAGATTTCTGACCCACTTAGCTTTTTTTTTTTTTGAACCAGGAGAGTAGGAAGACACCATGTGGATTCCTCAGTAATTAGAATTTTATCTCCTCATCCAACCCAAGCAGAAATACCACAAGATGTACCATACTTATATGCAGCACTAATATTTACTGATAAGAATAGCCCCATTGACATTCTGTTGAAGCTGAAGGACCATTAACATAAGTAAAGAGCGCAAGGTCAGAACCTGACTTGGATCAGAATGTCCAGTTTTAACAAAACCTCCACATGCATCAAATACTACCTTTCTGTGGGAAAAAATAACGCAAATCTGTTCTTTACTATTGCACATAAATAACACAGAATGTCCATGGCATATCTTATTTTCATTTTATTTTTGCAGATTCAAAGCAAGGAATAAGAGCCAAATCAAATAAAATACTCTGATTTCTTTCATTTTTTTTCCTGTATAATGATATTCCACATTTAGGTGACTCACCATAACCTTTGGCTGAGTATTAGTTAACCTCAATTTCCTCTTTGTTCATTAGGAATCAGTAGTTCATGAAAGAATCAAGAAAAAACCCACCATACTAGATTTGTGTGGTTCACTTGCCAGATAAGCCCTTACAGAGACCGATGATTTTAAAGTAAAATTAGGAGGTGGGCTGGGGTTTGGGTGGACTCCTCCAAGACTTTTGTGTGAATGGTAAGGCATAGTACAGAGAGGAAAGCATTCGAATTTGGAATGAAGCACAGCAGGTAGAGACATTCAGCATGAATTTCAAATAGATATTCCTTGTGCTGGTGTGCTAATTAAAGCCTGTTTTTTTGGTTTTTGGTTTTTTGTTGGTTTTTTTTTTTTTTTTCTTTTAAGTATATCAAGATTATTATCAGGCCCAGTTTAACCTGAATATGTATCTAGTGAGCTAAGAAAAGAGATCACATAAGCAACAGTGATTGTTGTGAAAGAGTTTTCATGACAGCACACTGAATCCAGCTGAAATTTAGCTCATAAGAAGGTGTTGCTGAGTTGGAGGAGGTCAGGAACATCAGAGGTGATGCATTTCTCTCTAACAACCTGAGTTATGGGCATTCACAATTCCAATGTCTCCTGGATTTTGCGTACAAGTTTTTCACTGACATAACTATAAAGATGCTCATTTAAGTTCTCCTGATACGAAAGGAGCACAGGGAGAAAATACAGCCGTGATAGACTGCAGCTAGGTATACAACTACAGAAGAAAAGCTAAGACAAAACACAGACGGAATCCAGATGAGCCTCTAACAGATGGAGAAACTACCTGCTCTGGAACGCTTCTGTGAAAGATGCTTGTGCAACAAAAAATAAAATTAATTTGAAATAAAAAGGTAGAAGTCACAAGTACAATCTCTTACCTTACTCAGCAGCGCGGAAGGAAACATGACAATTAGCCAATTATAATTGTTACATCGCGCTCGTCTATACAGCCACAAAGCAGCACAGAGCCAGGTGGGGGAGCTCAAATCATGCCTTGCCTTCGCCCAAGACCATCACAGGAGCCATCAGGCCATCAAAGGCCCATCCTCACAAACGCAGAGAGGACAATGGCAGGTGGGAGTCCACATTAAGGTATCAGAGCAAGTGACACCCTGTTCAGGACCTTGCCGGGGCTGTCCCAGGGCAGCCTCACCCCACTGTCCAGGCATGGCAATGGGTCAGCATCACAGCGCCTTTTGGACTGAGGGGGGCCACTGCCTAGGGGCACGGGACATCTTACTGAGTGCAGGGGAAGAACACTTAGGGATTGCACAAGACTTATTGTGGGATGTTTACAGGAGGAATTAAAGGTGGAGAAAGCAAATGATCAAGGTGGTTTATGGAGGAAGAAGTGCTGAAAAATAATGGGGGAAGCAGGGGTAGTTGCGTGTGAGTGATTTGCTGGTTGTTACACCTCTTTGGCCATGTCCTGTACCTGATCAGCATAGTCTGTCTTGTCTTCTCATTAAATTCCTTTCTACTCTTTTCCTGGATGACGGACTGTCTTTTGTGTGTGTGTGTGTGTGTCTGGTGGTGTGACTGCAGCCATACCATGGATTCATGGGTCTGTGGCACCAGCAACTGCAGAGACCTCAGTGCAACTGGAGGGGGACCTTGGGTCTCAAGGACCCATGTGTCCGTGGTGTCGGCTACTGGAGCAAGTGTGAGTGTGTAAATAACTGTAAGCACCAGAAAAAGATCGAGCCAGGTGAGCCAGTGAGTAGGTGAAGTGGTCTGGGAGCCAGAGGGTGAGTAGGTCTCTAAAAGTGAGGCCACAGGGCATGGGGTGCAGGGTGGCTACCGGGGATTGGGGAGTTCCAGACAGCATTTTGTGTCTGTGAGAATGTGTGAGGGCATTTGTGCCAGCAGCTAGAGCAGGGCTGTGGCCTCAGAGGCTCGTGTCCTGCTGCCAGCATCTGGGCAGACTGGGTATATGAGCTCAGCTCTGGGACCACCCACATAGTATATATGCACATATACATATTTCCACCAGCATCCTGCTCCTCAGAGAGGGGAGCAGGATGAGGCCATTGCTGCCTGTGCTGTCCGAGCTCTGTGCGCCTCTCTCTGTGCAGCCCATTGTATGTATACATGTATATATATAATGCAGATGCATTTTTGCATGTGCTTGTTGAGCCTAGGGAACATGTGCTCTGCCTTGCTACCAGCTGGACCTGGGGACACGGAGCTGTGGCAGCTTTGTCTCTCTTAAGCTTCCAGATTTGGCCTTGTTCCACTAACAACGATGTATTGAGCAAATACTTGTTTCCCATTTACGTAGGGAAGGAAGAGTGGGTCTGGAAATTACCAAGTATCACTTGAACAAATACAAGAAAGAAGACAGTAAAGAAGAAAAAACCCTACATCTTATCTATTTATAAAACATAGTTACACTGACATGGCTTCCTAGAAATTCAGTATTGATGGGTTTTATAACAGAATTCTGTGCTGCAATAATTCCTTTTCTCTCCTCTGGCTGGCTGGGTCATAGTGAGGTGGTGACTATAATCTTTCATTTCGGGTGGTTTTAACTGCTTGAAGAAGTTCCGCTAGAGGTTTTCCTGTTCAGCTTCTGGTGATGTTTTTTACCAGGTTGTCCACAAACGGCTCCTCCTCTTTTCTCTTCATGTTTTTCCCTGCAAAATGATGTTTGCTAGGCCTTTTGCTTCAGTCACATTGCCAAACCTTTCCAGCTCCTCTCTTTGCACTGCTGCTAGTAGAGGCTCATGGGATCCAATTACTGCAGATCCTGCTTCTCTGTAATAGAGCTGTTAGTTCTGTGCACTGTATATGGGATCCATTGAATTCTGCAGAGACATCTGAATTCAAAGGTTTGAATTCCTCATTCTGTTGCTGCTGTTTGAGTTTCACCCATTTCACACTGTTCATGCTCTCAAGAACACAATGTTTCTAAGAAGTTTTCTTTCTTTTTCTCTTGGATCTGCTAAGGTTGTTCTTGTCTTTCCAGGTTGTGTTTCGGACTGTGAGCACTGCTAGCATGAGGCCAATTCTTTGGATTTCAGTTTCAGGTTTCCCTCTTTCATGGTACTAGTACTGAGATACTTGAATAAGTCCCCTCATTCAACTTTCTTGCTTTTGATGTCTATTTCTTGTTCAGTGACAGTAATCCTCATTGTCATTACACTGCTCTTTTTTTGTCCTCATCTCCATACCATACATCATTGCAGTGCCGCCCAGCTTTGTCATTGTATTTGCACATCCTGGTCCCATCCCTCCTATCAAATCTACATCACCTTCAAAGGATACATTACCCATATTACTACCTCTAACTGATAGCACTCCTTCAAAGTTTTCAGAGTCCTTTGACATAACATGTTCAAGGAAACAATTGAAGGGATGTGGCAATAGGAGACATCGCTTTCTTACACCAGCTGTTATATGGAACTACTTACTCAGTGTGTTGCCTTCAAGGACTTTACTCCCTGAACTGTAATAAAGGATTTCAAGGGTTGCCACTGTTCTCTTGCTAATGTTGAGTGTCTTCATCACAGTCCATAGTATTCCTTGCCATATGTGATCAATTGCTTTATTGAAGCCTGTGAAGCTGCAGTGTAGTTCCATTTCATATTTTCAGTATTTTCTCTTTAATTTCTCAAGTTGAACGTCTGACCTATTGTTCTTGGTGTCATTCTAAAACCTTCTTCCTCCTCAAGTAATATCTTTGGCAGATCAGGTAGACATATGATTATACTGTCACGGTCCTTTTCCAGCAAGTAATGCCCTCACAGTTGGTATGTGTGAAGCCTGTGCATTATAAAAGTGGCAGTATCTCCCTTGCTTTTTTGCAAATGTTTAGCTTTTCCTGCTAGAGATTTTCCAAAGCTGTAATTTGCTGCTCCTCATTTGACGACTCTAAGGATGAACAAATCCTCTCCGAGTCGTGTTCAGATAACGTGTTGATGTTAAGTCAACATTTACTTCATAGTTAAACGAATCCTCACAGCAATCCCACAGCCATCCTACAATTGTTTCTGCTTCTTTTTTTGAAGACGTTCATTTTTGTCATGGAACATAAACACACTTCCTCATTGTCAAGCTGATGGTAAAATTTTTCCTCTTCCTCCTCCCTATATTTTGTTGCCTGTGTATCTGTATGATTTTAACTTTGGTATGATTGCTCAAATGTCTTATTTTATGATGTTCGTATAACTTTTATCCCTATGTTGACAAATTTTCTTGTGGTTCTCTTTTTCCAAGAAGTTTCCTAACCAGCCATCGTACAACTGCTAAATATATCACATTGCATGAACTGTTCGCATTCAGTTTCCTAGGCTGGCTGCTGAATTTTTTGTTAGAATTTACTGTGTTGACCTTTTCTCCAGCAGCATGCTTTGCATCCTTATCTTGGCCAAGGCCTATGAGAAATGAAAATATCCTCCAGGGCCCTGTCCATGGGGTTGCTAACCACAATGATTACCCTGACTTCCTAATGGGTGGTTTATCCTGGCTGTCGTTCCTGCCCTTCAAAAGTAGATGCAATAATCCTGTTGTCATAAATAGATGGTTGCCTAAAAAACAAGTCTTCAGATTACTATTTTTTCATCCAGTAGTACCAGTTTCTTTGTTAGCACTGGAAAATAAGGTGGAGTTGAGATCAAAAGTAACATGTTACCCTTCACTTGCAGAGGTATTTACTCTAAAACTTTTCTGCAAATAACTTGTAGAGCTTTCAAAGGACTCAGGTTCTATATCTCCCCATATAAATTATTAGAGACCTTTATAAAGTAAAAACATTTAGTTGTTTCTTCTCATTTCAAAGTACTATTTGAAGTGTCAAGAATTTTCCTCTTGATATAAGGCAGAAATTTTTTACAGTAAGAACAGTCATTCACTGGAACATCATCCCCATAGAGTCCCCATCAATAGAGGTTTTCAAGATGCAGTTGAACAGGGTGCTAGATAACCTCATCCTGGTACCCTTTCCCATGAAACACTAGACCAGATGATCTTTTGAGGTCCCTTCCAACCTGGGATGTTGTATGATTATATAATTTTAATATAAACAAAGGTTTTGATAGAAAAACATTATTGTTGCAGAGTAGTTAGTTACTGTAGAATTCTGATGCTGAAATTTTGCTTAGAAAGAAAAAACTTTTCCCAAATTAAAAGTGAGCCATGATGTGAGAACTCAACTGGCTTATGTACCTTCAGGATTTTGAATATTAACTTGATGACCTACAGATTAAATAAAGTTTTTATGGGACCCAGGTAAGAGGTATTGCCCCTGCAGCCTTTCAGTAGCAAGGTTCTGCCGTTTATTTTCTTATCTCGTACAGGGATTACAAGTTAATTTATACACCGTCAGCTGCCCTCCTTGCCCCTGAATAAGAGCCAAATGATCAAGAGGAAAGGCTAACGTGGAGCAACACAGCAGCATGCCAGATATGTCTTATATGAGCAGTAAGTTTTTCAGTGTCTTTTTTTTTTTCAAAATAAATATGAATGTATTGTGGTTTCCATTAATTTAACTGCATTTTAAAGGAGATGGAAAACTTTGATCCTATGTACTGTTTTTCATTTCTACTCTCATAGTTAAATGAAATAAGTTTTCCTCTAAGTGTTTTCTTATTTACATAAATACATCTTATTTATGTAAAAAAATTTACATACCTCTAAGAATAATTAAGAATTTTGTACCTATTATTGTACCTGTAAGAACAAATACAGAACAGTTTTGTCCTCTTCTTGGTTTACATTTAAATTATTTTTTTAAATTAGCCAAGAGCGCAAGATTGTTTAAGCTATAATATAATGGGACTTTTTCTTCACTTTGAATGTGATGTTGGTTTTTTAACCCTATTACGATATGGCAGCTGCACAGAAAAACAAACTGGCAACACTCAGATAAAAAAAATCTTCTTGGATAAGTTGTGCTGTAACACTGTATAAAAATCAGCCTTATATCCAGAAAAATTGTAATCAGATTTGTAATGGTTAAAAGTTAGAATAAAGCCAGTAGTTGTGTTAAGTGGTAGTGTTTGGTTCTTTGCTAGAAATGGATTTGGTTGGAAATACAATGCAATAAACTATAATCACAAAATAACTATAGTGTTACGACAGCAGCTGCTGAAAAAATATTTGTTGCAGATGAAGTTAGCCAGAATGAATTATGCATGACCAATGTGGAAAGAAAATAGTATGTACAGTAAAAATAAAATTTAAAAGGCACAAATCAAATAGTATTTGGGGGACTTCAAATCCACCAAGTCTGGACACCATGTACCCTCTTACCTTCTGAACAGGTAAACATCTTCTGCTTTTAGCAACAAGATTTTTAACTATGCTTAATAATTCCATGACTTTCTGTAATAATTTTATGTAAACCAGTCAGGAAAAGCTAACAAAGGTAGCCAGAGCTAATTGGGCTCTGTATAATCTTAATTTGATCTGACAGTTGAGAAACATGTATACTTGTGAGTAATGTAAATTTAAATTGTAAACTCTTGATATTAATGGAGTGTAATATTATAGATACATTTGTTCATTTCTTTTATTATTAGTTCTAATCACATCCAAGACCAAGGCCATTGACACAGTAATTAGTAATACAAGTTCCTGTTATTTTCCACAGCCCATGCAAAATGATTACATGTGTTTAAGAAAAAGTGTGCAAGGGCAAGATGTGATGTATAATCGGTTAGTGTGAGATGGCAGAATGGCTGTCTCCAAAAACATTTCCAGCCAAGCTTCACTCAGAATGTTCTTTCACTCTAAGTAAAATAAACAGGTCTGAACTTATTGGAATTTTCTATTTGCTGTCCAGTAAATCCTTATAGCTTCTGGGGTTTTATACAACTAAGATTTATAGCATCTATTCTCACTGTGCAGAGTCCCAAGATGATGTTAATAGATGGTTAGTTTTGCCAATAAATCCCTCGTGGAGCAGAGAGAAATATCTGTTTCAGGTGAGTTGTTCAGAACTAAATCCACATCCCAAACAGAACATAGTACTTTGGCTTAAGAGACTCGGCTCTAAAAATGTAAAGCTCTTTCTCTCCCAATTCCTAACAAAGGCAAACTATGGCAAAACCAAAATCTATGGCTCCCAATAACTCTCAGATCTGTTAATCAGGGGCTGGGGACTCTTTTTTTTTTGTAAGGAATCTAAAGTAATTTGTGAGGTGCAAAAAACATATTCCTCAGGGTCTTTGCTACTTCAGCCCAAGAGGCTGGAAGGTCATGACTGAGAACAGTAATGACAGGCTTCCAGAACCGCTAGGCAGAATGTCAGGAGTGCTTGATTGCCTGGGAGCATAGAAACCCATCTAAATAACGCAGGAACTGGTAGGATGGAGGAGAGAAAGAAGCAGAAGGAGGGATGACAATGAAGTTACTGGGTTTTAGTTGGACTTCCTTTAGAGCCTAAGGAGAAGTTGGAAAGAAGCTGACACAAACTGCCATGCCTACTTCAGACTGGGTAGGAATGAAAAGCATTCTTGTTTTCAGGATGTGCATGTGCCTTGCAGGCTACACCAGTGTTTGTGTGTCCTACTGATTTGTTTTCTTTGACACAGCATGGCATTGCTGACCTATATTCAACTTACTAACAGCTTGCTGTAACTCCAATCCTTTTTCTGAAGAATTGCTTCCTCATTCTTTAATTACGCAGCAGATTATTCCTGTCTAAAAGTTCTCTTTTCCCTAATAAATCTCATACTTTTCTGACTGTAACTTAATTTTTTCAAGATTGCTTTCAATTTCAGTTCAAGACCTCTTGCATACTCGCATTGCTATTAGAGATCCATACTTCCCTCGTTCTTTTTTTTGTCTCTTGTACATTTGTTATTTCTGTTCTTCCTGTATTTAATCCTCTGCACAAGTTTTCCAATAAATCAACTAATGTCCCCTGGATTACCTCAAATAATTGTTTAACTGTTGTAAACTGAAGTTCTTTGGATCCTGCTGATCTTAAAGGACTTAATTAAACGCTTAGCCCTTAAACTCACTTTACTTATTGCATTCCTGCTATGATTACAAAATCTATTAGAAAATATGTTTTACAACTCTTTATAGATCTGGACAAGTATCTGAAACAGGGCTTTTTTGCTTAAATAAACATTTGCTTAAATAAAGAAGATTTATTTGGATGGACTCCGACCCTGTTGATGTTAGCTCACATGTATAGTTAGTAAGTCAATACTGGCAAATTTATTAGAAAACCAATTTTGAAATCACAGTTGCAAGTATTGATATTTACAAACATTTAGTTTAATAGATCAGCTGATCTATGTGGATAGCAAAAACAATAAACCACATCTTTTGTAAACTGCTTTTGGCACAACATCAAAGCAGGCAAAAGGCAGCTCTAAACTAGCCTTGTTTTTTCCCCATTTTTCAGTTCTTCATACTAAGGAAGGAAAGCTGCCCAAAGGCTAGGTGTGGGTAGCCAAATAAAGAGTAATTGCAGCATAGCTACTCATATCTAACCACTGCCTGTATAGCTAGATCATTTTAGCACACATTGTCTATTGGGATAACACAGTTACTCATGGTGTGTCCAGCAACCTAGTAGATTTTGTCATTGGTCACGTCATATCTTACTAAATGTTGTTAAAAAGCTGACTAACTATCCATGCTGTTATCAATGCTTCATTTGAAATTTCACTATGTTTATGATAACATGTGGAAACTACATAGGCAGTGGAAGCAGGGACAGGTATCCTGGGAAGAGTATAGGGATGTTACCTGGTTGTCTAGGGATGGGGTCAGGAAGATCAAGGCACAGCTGGAGCTCAACTTGGTGAGGAATGCAAAGAACAGCAAGGGCTTCTGTAGGTATGTCAGTGAAAAAGGAAGGTCAAAGAAAGCCTAACGCCGTTGATGAACGAGACTGGCAAACTCATTAAAATGGACCAGGAGAAGGTCAAGGTACTCAACATTTCTACCTTGGTCTTCACTGCCAACCTCTCTTCCCACACCTCTCAAGTAGATGGACCACAAGATGTGGACTGGGGGAGCAAAGCCCCTCCCACTGTGAGAAATCAGTTTTGTGACCACCTGAGGAACCTGAACATACTTAAACCTGTGGGACCTGATGAGATACATCCCAGAGTCCTGAGGGAGCTGGCTGATGTAGTTACCAAGTCACTTTCCATTATATTAGAAAAGCCATTGTAGTCAGTGAAGTCCCTGGTGACCAGAAAAAAGGGAAACACTGCACCCAATTTTAAAAAAAGAGTAGAAAGGAGGACCCTGGGATCTACTGACCTGTCAGTCTCTGCTCTGTGCCTGGGAGGATCATGGAACAGATCCTCCTATAAGCTACACTAAGACTCATGGAGGGCAGGGAGGCGATTCGAGACAGCCAGCACGGCTTACCCAAGGGCAAGACCTGCCTGAACAAACTAGTGGCTTTCTATGATGGAGTGACTACATCGGTGGACAAGGGAAGAGCTATGGATGTCATCTATCTGGATTTCTGTAAGGCCTTTGACGTGGTCACCCACAACATCCTCCTCTCTAAATCGGAGAGAGATGGATTTGATGGATGGACTGTTTGGTGGATGAGGAACTGATTAGGTGGTCACATCCAGAGGCTCAGCGTACGCATGGAGATCAGTGAGGAGTGGTGTCCCTCAGGAGTCCATGTCGGGACCAGTACTGTTTAATATCTTCATCGATGACACAGACAGCGGGACCAAGCGCACCCTCAGCAAGTTTTCAGGCAACACCAAGCTGAGTGGTGCCGTTGACATGCCTGAGGGATGGGATGCCATCCAGAGGGACCTGGGCAAGCTCAAGAAGTGGGCCTGTGTGACCTTCATGATGTTCGAGAAGGCCAAGTGCAAGGTCCTGCACCTGGGTTGGGGCAACCCCCAGTATCAATACAGGCTGGGGAATGGAAGTGCTGAGAGCAGCCCTTTGGAGAAGGACTTGGGGGTACTGGTGGATAAAAAGCTGGACATGACCCAGCAGTGCGCCCTTGCAGCCCAGAAAGCCGACCATGTCCTGGGCTGAATCAAAAGAAGCTTGGCCAACAGGCTGAGGGAGGTGATTCTGCTCTTATACTCTGCTCTTGTGAGACCCCCACCTGCAGTACTGCGTCCGGCTTTGGAGTCCTCAGCACAGGAAAGACAGAACCCTGTTGGAGTGGGTCCAGAGGAGAGCCACAAAAAAAGATCAGAGGGATGGAACACCTCTGCTACAAGGAAAGGCAGAGAGAATTGGTGTTCTTCAGCCTAGAGAAGAGAAGACTCTGGAGAGACCTTGTTGCAGTCTTTCAGTACCTAAAGAGGACTTCTAAGAAAGATGGGGACAAACCTTTTAGCAGGGCCTGTAGCAATAGGACAAGGAACAATAGTTTTAAACTGAAAGAAAGTACATTTAGACTAGATATAAGGAAGAAATTTTTTACGGTGAGGGTGGCGAGGCACTAGAACAGGTTGCCCAGAGAGGTGACAGATGCCCCATCCCTTGAAACATTCAAGGCCAGGCTGGATGGGGCTCTGCCCAACCTGATCTAGTTGAAGCTGTCCCCACACATGGCAGGGGGGAGGTGGACTAGATGACCTTTAGGGGTCCCTTCCAACGCAAACTAGTCTACGATTCTATACTACTAGCAGGGTTGCAGGAGGTTGGCTTGTGCTCCAGCTGGACTGTTCTGTCATTTCTACTTATTCTCTTCCAGGGTAACAGAAGTTTTGCTAAATGTATCTGTATATTATTTCTGCTATGCTTAAGCAAAATATTTGGCTTAATGTGTCCAAACCAAAGTAGGCTCCTTTGAATTTCTTTAAGAACAAAGTACAGATTCAGAGTGCTAAGAGAAATTATCTATTTTAAGTGACAGAAACAACTGAGAATATTCTTAGAATTTGTAAAGAAAAATGAAAGCACTGTAAATCAGAGCAAGAACCTAAAAACTCTCTTTAAATTCTCCCTGTGGAAGAGCGCATCTTTTTTCCACTGAGTACATAAGAAGCCTAGAAGATTAGCCTGCTGTCTCCAGCACTTAAGTTAGTTGCCTAAAGTTAAGTGGTCTGGAGGCTGTTCTTCCCCCGTTCCCACAACATCTATAATTAATCAACTGAAAATCAGTTCATGAGCTATTCACAGTAGGAAGAGATCAGTTCACAGGGGAAGGTATCTGCAATCAGTAATCTAGGCTGCTCTAGATAAGTTTGTAGAATAAATTCTGCACAATGAATTATTCTACTTGTTTTTCAACTAATCTAGCTTCCTTTGAGCTTTGATGTCATTTGCAGGCGTCAATACTAGTTAGCTGAAAAACTTTCCGGTTTCTGGTAAACTCTTAAATCCACACAGTATGAACAATTCTGTTATCTCTAGTAACAACATTTGTACTGAAAAGATGGTGAAACTGCTGCAATTTCTGTGTTACTGTATGTTAGCTCCAGTTTGCTGGTGTGACTTGAACACACCAAATGTAACACCACATACAGATTTAGAAAAACACCAGAAAAATACTTCACTGTAATAAAAAGTTAATAGAACCAGAATATCTTGGGAGAAAATCAAGGAGTACTATATTTCATTATATTTCTATACTTTTAGAAGTCTGAGCATTCCTGCAGCAGTCATCATTAATCCTAATGCAATGTGGTACAAAACCTGTAAATAATATACAATCTTACAAAATTTTCGTAAAAGTTGTGACCTGCAGTGCTCTCTTGCTTATGTTATCTATGGAAAAATCATTAAGAAATGTAAAAAGTCAGTGTGAGCCTTGTAAGTAACTCATTTTAGAACTTTCTTTGTGACTTTGTCTTAAAACAATGCAACGGCGTCAGAGTTGGCCTCTGTTTTCTGATTTTTTTTTTTTCTTTTACTTTTTAGAAATATCAATATCAAGTACTACTTTGTAAAATTTTGTATTTACCTCTTAGGGACATTTAAAGGAAGTTTTGATACATAGTAGAGTCATATAATACTCCATCTGCAATCTTTCTACTAATAAGTTATTTAGGTGTCCAGCTCCTGATGCTAAGACATTTCATTCCAACTGTCTTAATGATTTCTCAAAAGCAGAGACCAATCCTTTCAAACATAAGCCCTCTTTCTCTAGAAAATTAAGGTGTCTTTTTGGCTCATGACCTAAGAGTACAAGCCCCAATTTACTGAAAAGAAGAGAAATAACTGCATTAACTTTGTCAGGCTTTCGGTCATACCTACAGCAGTTTAAAATGAACATGTTATAGAAACCATTCAAAAAAGGTTTTGAACTCCTGTCTGACCCTTAAGTCCCTTCTTTACTACAGCTTACAAACTTGTGAAAGGGGAAACTTTCAAAGCAATCTATAGGAAACACACACAAACCCCCCTTTATTTATGTTCAAACTGTACATGATTATTTTTCATGCATAGCTCTTAAAATTCATCCCAAAGTGTCTTGATTGTATTACATCTTCAAAGTGCATAGAAACAGAATTGAACTCACAAAGCTATTTGAAACTTTAGGCCTTTGTAATAAAAATGTAAAAATCCCTCCTGGGTTATGGATCATATAGCAGGAAACTTAGGAAATAATCAAAGAGTTTGGCACTTATCTTCATAATCTTTATCCAACAATGTAGTTGCACTCAATTTTTTCCAGAAAGCACTATTCGGTTCCTAGACATCAAAAGAACTTCTGAAGAAAAGTCACTAATCCATTTGAAACAGATTCCTAGTGACAAAATAAGAAAGAAAAGCCTTGTAATTTTGAGGGTACGATAGCAAAGAATTGTAGTTTAGCTTGTTAATTACCATGCTTCCAATTGTATGTGAAAAGCAGGTTTTCAGCATGAATAATGTGTAGCGTGTGCTTTTTAAGTACACTTTCTTTGCAATTCTTACTTTGTTTGAATGACTGTAAAGATCACATCCTATATATCACCCATATGCTGCTCAGAATAGAAATATTTCAGGAGTGGAAATATTGTAATGCAGGAAAAGCTGTACCAGCTTAAACTACGGGATCTAACACTAGAGTAATTTTGTAGATTTGAAAATTGTAGAATTACAATTAATGCTTCTGAAAGTAATTTTGCTTTAGTTTCATCATTTTTTCTCTGGCACCAGTTTAGATGAACATAGATATTGACAGGATTTAGGTGTAACAGTGATCAGTTTTCTAGCTCAGACTAAGGAAATAGTTCTCTTCTTTCACCCACAAGGACAAACCAGAGTTGGAAGAAATTTCAGAGAATGGGATTCTTCTCAGCCTGCTGTAAACAAAGGTTAAAGTTCATATGATCTTGAAGACTGAGGTTTCTGCAGAATTTTAAGCCATTCATATTTGGTTACAATTCAAAATTCAGTAACTTTACATCAAAGGATTACAAATCTGCATCTACTTTTTATAGCATGTAATAGAATTACAACCCATTGTACTAAATATCTTATTATGAGCCCAGATGGAGAAGCCACGTTCTTCAACCCCTGGCTCCTAGTTTTAAATTCTTTACTGAAGAAATATAGTTGTCAGATTCAGTCACCAAGAGGAATTTTCATAGAAAAAGGTAATAAAAGTATATTAGAGGAAGCAGGGTATTATGCCTTTTCATCAGTTAGATCTCTTGGATTACAGCTTCATGCTCGGAAAGAACAGGGCAGTGAAATGCATTACAGACACAGAGCACACACTTCACCCTGTCTCTAATGATTTACTTTTACTACATTCTTCTCCAGTGTTTCTGAAGAGAATTGCATCTGACAGATGTGGAAAAAACATTCAACAGCAAGGATTTGCTGGGATTTCTCTGCTGGTAAATAGGAGATAAGCATACATACATATGGTTTTGGTTGAAAGCAGAAGAGGAAGAGGAAAAAAACCGAACAACTTTCATTCGTTACCCTTATGTTACCATGGACTTCAGCTAAAAATCAATTAAATTACTTGAAGAAATACTTAATTCCTTTCTGTTTAATTCCATCTTTTGTTCCTTTTTTGGGGGGTGTAAACTCCCAGACATAAAAAGCTGACCATGACCAATTACAGCCATGGAGATCATTGACCAGTGAGACCAGCATATGACAGAACGCTGAATTTGTATAAAGCAACTTTAACCTACCTCTGATTTTTTTTTTTAAAGGCTAGGTAATAAGGACAAATGCAACAAGTTACAGTAACTTCACCAAAAAGCAAAGATAAAGATGGAGATGAAAAAAAACATGTGAGAAGAACATTCCCTCTGAGCAAGTGACTGATAAAACCTGGGTTTGTGTGAAGTTTTCCCACTGGAGCTCAGAGAGGAGAAGAAATTAAGACCAGACATGGACTTGGAAAACAGAACAAAGTTCAGACAGGAATGTCAAGATAAATGGCAGCATAAAAAACTGACAACCTGCATTTACCGAACAACAGAAGCTGAATGACCGATCAATAAACCAAAAAAAAAAAGAATGACTAGGAGAACAGGGCAGGAGGATTGACTAGCCAGCTTCGGAACAGCTATGCTGCACTGGGCAGCAATGAGGAGAAACAGGCTGAAAGAGAAGATTGGATGACATAAGAGAGAAGCTGCTAGTCCCATAAGAGAAGAGATAATGGAGATGGCTATGAGAAATTGCCCCAGTAGAAACAAAGACATTACACAGAACAGAAGGCAGGATAGTCAACAGACAGGAGAAATAACTCCGAGTAGAGCTTTAAGACAAGAGGCAGCTTTTTGTGATTGGGGAATCCTTGGTAAGGACTAAAAAAAACCTGCCACTACAACAGATCCAGAGGAAAGTCAGAATGGAGTCTGCCAGGAGAGCATACACAGAGTGAAGCTGGGGATGAAAAAGATTTTCAAAGAAACAGTGGTGGGCGGAAATACACAGGTATTGATTATTTTTCATGTCAGGACACACCTCAGATTTCAGATGGAATAGATTAAGGGAATTACTCAAAGCTGGAGTAGCTAGTGAGAGACACAAGTGCCTCAGGTAATTTTCATGAGGATTATTCCAACTGCTGGAGGAGGACTCTAGAGGCTTCCATCCTCCTCTAGGACTGCTTCTCGGAGGTACATTATAACAAACTCATCAAATATTTAAAGTTAAATGTATTACTACTTGCACTAGGTGCAAATGCATTTTGTAATATATAAGTATACACTATGATGTATAAAATACACTATAAATGTGTGTTTTTGTAAGATATTGATGCCACGGTATTCTGTTGGACATTATTAGTAGTAATGGGAATGAACAGAACTAGAATAAGAACAGCAAAATAGATGCAGACAGACTCAAAAAGAAACTTCACAAACCTGTAAGAAAAGATGGAGCTCCAAGTAGAGACTGAAGTGGTAGTCAACATCCATTTAATACTTTCATTAATAACCTTGGAAAGAAAAATGAAAGGGAATTTCACTTTCTGATGCAAAACTGGCAGCACTATGAGCATGGGAAACATCAGATTCTTGTAATAGGAGGACTCCATGACATTAAGGAATGGAATAATAGGCACATGGATGAAATTTAACTGCAGAAAGTAAAGGTCATTCATGCAGGGAGTAATAATGAGAATTTCTTCTATAATCCAGGAGCTTCTCAGCTGGAAACAATAAAGAAGGAAAAGCAGCTGGATCTATTAATCAGTCACAGAACGTCTATGAGCCACCAGTGTCATGCAACCATGAAAAAGTGAATGTGATTCCAGGTTATGTAACAAAGTTACAGGCCATTCCTCAACGTGCCATGGTGTCATTTCTATAGTCTTACTAGTAATACACCAAAAAGCAGTAGTTTAAAGAGCAGATACAGCCATTTTCTAAACTTAAATAACCAATGGACTAATTTTCTGAAAAATTATTGTGTTGTCAGTTCAGAAAAAGCATTATAGAATTTTTCATTGCTATTATTATGCACTAAACCCAGATATAAAAGCAGGGCCTGCTCCCCACTATTCTGGTGTAATGCAATTGCACAAAATACAGGTTCAGTCCCAAGACAAGTCACAATTACAGGTTTAATCGTGCAGATACTTAAGTCCATAAATAATCGCATATTGACATACTTTTAATATTTCATATTCCAGATTATTGGTTTAATAACTATCCATTTAGTAATCAGAGAAGGACATTTAGTATAGGAATGCAAGTCTACAATGGCATATTCAAATCCATATTCCAAGTGAAATAAGTGATGACAGAAACTGCCTAATAAGGAGGTAGAGTGAATAAGGAGGTAGAATGCTGCTACTCACACATTTATCATTCTGTTTATTCAGCTTGTTAGTCTTCTCTTATGAAGTACAGTCATATTAAGACATATCCTGGATTTCTAACCATTATAAATTACATGTATTGTTGGTAGTTACTCAACATGAGCATGCAAGAACCTGTGTGTGGCAGAATAGCTCCCTTCTATACATGAACTACTGAAGTAGTAAAAAATTTAATTGCAAGGAGGCTATATAGCATCATTTGTAAGCCAGGCAGTTGGCACAGAAAGCACATGGTTAAAAGTAGGCACTGAGAGGAAGCACGGTTTTTCCAAGGGCAATATCGGTTTTCTGAGTAGTGAAGTGTGAAGACCCCAATCTTCTCACAGTTCTGTTGTGGTCAAGAACTAGAATTGGATCCCTGAGGATTTTCCTTTGCAGTATAAGATTTATTATATATTCTTCTTTTACCTAGACTAACCTAGTTTTCATTTAGAATTTCTCAAAGAATATTCCTTCCAGCTTTACCCCATTGTAGAGCTTTTCCTTAACAAGAAAGCAGGAGGAGAAAAAAAACAATCAGTACAAATGATCTATTTAATTTAAAGTCTATCTTTCAAGAGGCTTAAATATAAATTATATGAATATTTATCTAAGACAACTGCAGAAGAAATGAATCGACAATTTACTGGAACAGGATAAAAGAAGATATGGGGGTTTGCTAGGTGCACTCAAACAGGCAGAACAAGAAATAAACATATTATTTGTATACATTATTTGTATTACCTTGTCACAAGGAAAACAATTTCTTCTTAAGTTAGGCTGCCATAATTTAATCGGTTTGCACAACCAGGTCCCAAGCTACAAACCTTAAACTTCCAGGAATGTGAATTTCTATGCGAGCTCAGGCAGCATGTAGACACTGTTAAATACTTCCTTATTATTTAAAGACAGTCCACAACTGGCTTGTGGACACAGAATAAAATAGTATTCAGCAGACTAATAAAGTTTATTTGTTCATTTTGGGTTTATGGGATTTTTTTTCTCCTTTTGACGTATTAGAGAGACTATACTAGGCAATTACTTAAATTACATAGTTAAAATTTTGCACAGGCAGCCCCATAGTTATCAGCAAAATTACATGAGTTACTAATTGCTGCAGAAATTATTCTTGTAAATATCTGCTCCCAAACAAATTAAAGATTTATCAGTTATGTCTAAACTGAGGGATGAAGAAAAGGTTTTAGAGCAAGCCAAAACATGCCAGTACCTGCAGCTCAGGCACTTTTATTTTGTAATGGTGGCTGTGCTGCTTGTGTTCTTGTGTTCAGACTGAAAAAGCACACGTCCTGAAGACAAGCTGAGCTTTCTTTAGCTACTTAGGGTGCATGCTACCATGCAAACAGACCACATGCAGTGAGAAGATGGGCTTGCACTAGGGTGCTGCATTGATTTTGACTTATTGACCCACTTATTAGTGGAGATAAAATCTAGTTTCTAGTGAGAGGCAACAGCTCCTACTCAGTGTGGACACTGTATTCAATGTCAGAAAGCAGCTGAAGATGTTGGTAACAGAAGTTAATCAGTTGTGAACATTCTAATGGATATGAGAATGAAGAGGGTGCTTTGTGTTAGTATTCTGTGGCTCTTACAGAAGTTTGCTGTTATTCAAGCCTGAGAAAAGCAATTTTAGGAATACAAATAAACTATAAATTTCTGGAGGACAATTTTATGTTTTGTTTTGGAATAGAGGAGCTAGCCTGGGTTGAAAAATGCCCAAGACTAGTGGAATCTCCAGGAAAAATAAAACTAAACTCCAACACACCTCTTAAGAATATGGATTAAGCATGATTTCACAAAGATTTCGAATACATCCATGTTTCTATGGAGGTGACAAAAATTTTATCCCTAACATGACCTCAATCCTCTTTTCCTTACTTTCACTTGACTGTAGAAAGTTTCAACCTTCTTTCCCAGAGCAAAGAGACTAGAATTTTATAATAAAGGCTTGCAAGTACTCACTGGTAAGTAAACCATAATACTTTTCATACTTTCAATACAATGCAATTTTAGTACAAATACTCCCAAAATATCTTCTGTGAGATAAGAATTTGATGAAAAGTTATACTCAGGTAGTTTACATTTGGCAAAATTGCAGTGGAAGTATAAGAACATGGTGTTTGATATTTTCAAAATTTCAAACCCAGGTGAAAGTACCTCACAATTGCCTATAAGCAAGGCAAAGAACCAGAAGTATAGAAGTATTGCATCAGACTGTTGTATTTAATAGTCTTTTAAATATAAGATTGCAAAGTTATGAAGAGCCAGTGCAGTCACTGTAGTCATTGTTTAGTAAACTGTCAAATTGAGATATGAAGGATGTCAATGTATACTATATACAGTGTACAAACGCAAAGAATCCATTGAAAGCCAGGTTTTAACCTACAACTGTTGTGAGTTTACAACCCAATTACTTATGTTAGAGGATAGTATCAACTAGAAGTGGCATCTTCTCCTTAGATTATTTATCTTAATCCATAAATTTTTAGGAAACAGGTGCCTTTTTAGCAATACACAAGAGTTGGTGAATATATGAAAAGTACTTCTAGGATTCTTCCATAAATGTCGCTCACACTGACATGTTTATGTGGCTTACCTTCTTTGCTTATAGGAGTAGAAATAATATAAAATTAAAATTACTGGATAAAATTATGTGAGAATTGATACGATATGAATGAAGCTAACAAATTGTTATGAAAATATGTTACAGGCAATCTACTTTTGTTCTGCTGTAGATTGTACGTTCATGATACATAGAGAGTAGAACAGATACTTGTCAACTGTAAGAGCAATAGGTACTTAGCAAGTTCTTAGCAGCACTTAAAGCCAGGGATTTTCTTGGAGAAAGCAAAGCAAAACGCACAGAGAAAGCAGTTGTTGAAGTAAGCAAGCATAACACAAACAGAAACAGTGTGTACATGCAAAAGTAGATACCTATTACCATTGGAGGTATTGATAACATGTCATGTGAAAAGAAGTGACAGTGACCGGAGATGACTCAGATGCTTAAACTTCCCTTCTCATAACCAGCTGATATATTGCCAGATAACATACATTGAAGACTCAATTTTGGAAGAGTAACAGTAACATCCAGTGGCCATTTAAGGTCGACCAATACATAGTACATATTCCCTCAGAATCTCTGAAAGGGAACATGTTATTCACTACTCACAGTATTGAAAACACCACATCAAGCTAATACAGGTAAACCAGTTCCTAATTGTGTTTGGTCAGTATATTTTTTATGTATTCATCATGCTTTTACAACACTGAAATTGTACTTTAACTTAAAGTAATACTAACACATATTTTTAAATAATCTTGTTTTAAAATTAACTTCCCAGTCAGTGGGAAAGTTGTCTTCAGCTAGGTTTTGTCTTCTCAGCCCAGATGCCTGCCTGCTGGTGCATAGAGCAGCCAGACAGCACTGTAAGGGAGACCCAAAGCAGAGTGTTGATAGAGGACTGAGTCCCCTCTGGGTCTGTTAGTGAGTTAGATACAATGCAGCACAAAATACGTGCATATATATTCCAACAAAAATTAATCCTTGTGTAAAGTATGAATGAAAGCAGCATGGGCTAAAAAACCCTTGCCTTCTGGGTCTCTGACTGTTAACAATGTCACAGACGTGGATTTTCCCACGTTGAACAAAAAGTGAGCGTAGACTCCTCTATGTCTACTCTTGTTGGCATGTATGGTGCAATTTTTCAAGGGTTTTCAATTTTTCAAGAAGTTTTTCTGCTCAGAGCACAATGTTAATCATTTCACCAAGGAGGTCAAGAAAAGAAAGCAATGTCTTATTAGAGCATAAGGAAGCAGAAACAGGCTCAAGAGCTATCTTTCTATGCCTCTCTTGTAGAGTAGCTCTACTCATAGCCTGTGAGCTTCGACTGGAATGAATCTGCGCTGGGTCAGATCACAACTCTCTCTGCCATAGTGTTTCAGCACTGACAGTGGTCACTGCTTCAGATTCTTCTTCTTCACAAACACACAAACAAAAAACCCACCCCACCCTTAGAGATGAAATCTTCAGATTCAGAACAAACATCCTGTGGTGATTCTGAGTAGCTGCAAGATAGCTCTGATTACAATACTCCTGACAAGAATAAATAGATCTAAATAACCGTACGACAGGCTTTTCTCCAGAGAGACTTGTCTTTTTACTTCATAGAAGCCTATGGGTCAATGAGGCTGTCACTGACAACCCTTTATGTCACTGGAAGAATTTCCTGGATGACATGTTGAAAGTTCATGGCAACTGATGTAAAAATGATGGCAGATCTGCAAGCTCGATAGCAGCTGCATTTCAGAACTTAGCCAATACTAGAGACACATAGACAAAAAAATTCTTTTCTGCAATAAAAAAATATTCAGAACCAATTTCACTTGTTAAAAAATTAACTTCATAAATACAGTTCTCAGAAAGATACAAAATCAAATTATTAAACAATTGGTCTGTAAGGACCCTGAGGAAATACAAAATAAATGATTATTTCCCCAGGACCACTAGGACACAAAGGAATGAATAATATATGGAACATGGGGAAAACTAGCTATAAGATAAGCCAATTCTACCACGAATAGTCAAACCCTGCACAGGGGCCCTGAAAGGCTGTGGAGTCTCCATGCTTAGACATATGCAAAAGTTTACTGGAAATGGCCTTGAGCAACCTTCTCTTATTGCAGCATAAGGCTGGATTAGATGACCTCTGGTGGTCCCTCCCAACTTGTGTGACTCTATAGTTCAATGATTTAATTTTCTTCTTTGATTTCTAACCTGATAGGTTTGACAGAGAGCCATAGTAGTGTAATCACTAACCGTCTAGGACAGCGCTCCTCAAACTATGGCCCACAGGCTGGATACGGCCCCCCAGGGTCCTCAATTCGGCCCCCAGTATTTACAGACACCCCCCCACCGGGGGTTGGGGGGGGAACCAAGCAGCCTCAGATGGCTGCCTGCCGCTTCATCTGCGCCAGCCCCCTGGTTAAAAAGTTTGAGGACCCCTGATCTAGGAAGTTACAGTTTTGATTAAATTACTGAAAGAATTGGTAGAAATATTGAATTAAAATGAAGTCACCCAAGGGTAGCAATCAGAGGAGAACATGCCAAGAACAGTTAGGTGTCTGTCACAAGTCTGGTAGCTTTCAGTACTTTCTGTAAGAATGCTAATCAGGGAAATATTCTGAGCCTCCATTACCCATGCTACATAGTAGAGTTAAACATAAGAGCATCGCAGCTCTGAAAGGTTCCTAGTTCATGAAGCAATCGTGGAGCAAGCCTCTACTGGCTCTTGCCAGCTTAAGTTTTCCCAGTATATGAGGAATTTCTTAAAACATACAGTAAAAAAAGTACACATCCAAGTGCCATTTAAGTAGCCAATGTATACTTCCATACAGAGATACAGACCCCCTCTTTCTTGTGTCCACTTCCAAATCTATTAAAAGAAGCGTTGCTCTTAGAGTAGCAACGTTCAAACTACATTCTCAAAGAATTTATATGGATCTCCTTATAAAAGGTCTTGCATTGCTGCAGTGCTATTGCTGCTATAATATTGGACAACTGTTTCCTACACAACTACTCTAATAAATCTTTTCCTCATTTTAAGGCATAGGAGATGAGAGGTGGCAGAGGCATACCTGAATAGGGCTTATCCCCGGGCTTTTTAATGGCTTCTAGGGTATGTCAGCATTCAACACAAATTAAAGCAGTTCTTAGGAAGTTCTGATTTCTTCTAGTAACCAGGTAACACTCCCGTTAGCCCCACAATCAGCTTCCTAGTCCTTCTCTGCTTAACTTCGGTCAGGTATTCCGCAAACAGATATGGAAATCAGGGTTAATCCGTGCCTCTCGCACCCAACAGTGGTCTTGTCATGCTTTCATGATTAGCAACCCATGACAGGTGTCTCCTCTTGCTTTTAGCAACAAGGAGCTGGCAGCAACTCATTATCAGCAAGAACAGTATTAAAATACAGGACCACAATTCAAAAGCAACTACATTTCTCATGTTTTTTGAGAAGTGATTGTAATGCCTTAGACAGAAAAACACTTTTTAATGCAGCTTCTCATCACTAGAAGATTTTTTCAGATGTTGCAAAATGCCAGGCAAAATAACTAATGTTAAAACATATTTTTTGTTCCTAATATTGCCATTCAGCACAGAATAATGGTGTGACAGCTAGTCACTTTAATCTTTCAAGGACTGGACAGCGGGGTTCAGCTGCATCCTGCTCAAGAAGCCTCCTGTGATAGATGCGGTGGCGGTTTGCCATGTACGGCAGAGAACCAGCGGTACCTCAGCACCCAGGGTGCAGGGCTCAGGGGCTGCAGGTGTGGCAGAGGGGAGTCAGGGCCAGACCGGAGCCTGCAGCACCTCCTGAGGCTGAGCGCACATGCGGAGGGGCAGCGAGCAGGCAGAAGCACTTTCCTGGGGACAAGGAGGCTCCATGTTTGCTGCCACTTGAAAAACCAGGAGGCAAGAACATGGTGGGAAAGGGGAGAGTTGTAAACAAAATTTTTTATTGCTATTTCTACCCTCATTGTTTCTATTATTCTCAAAGTATACACATATGCCACTTATTTAAAATTAGACTTTCTGAGTTAAAAGGTCTTTTGGTATTTTGGGAGATTTGGGGGAACAAGAAGTTCTAGAAAGACGCATTTCAGAGCTCTCCCTGACTCAGTCCTGTCACAATCACAGAGCAATTAATCTGAGAAGCTGGGAAATATTGTTGCTTCAAAGAAAGAAGTGTATAATTAAATGCATGATCACCAATTAACATTGCTCTCTTCCTCATACTTTGAACAGAATTTAATCTTATCAGGGAAAACGCAAACAATTCAAGAACTTTTCTCAGCCAGGTTGTAAAATCTTGACCTTGTTGAAATCATTAACTTGAGGTTTGGGTTTATTTAAAGACTATTTTGGCCCAATTTTCCAAATGAATCTAATAAATAATTTAGAGATGAGCAGCTGTGCCTCAAAACGCTTTAGCAGGTTTCACACTCTGTTACTCTTGAAGACCAAATTACTTCGATCCTCTTTCACCAATTCCAATGTGACATCTGCTCTTCTCCCTCTGTTTCAGGCAGCTCTCTCAACCTCCTCTGTCTTTTTTCTCATCAGGGATTCAGGGCATTCCTCCACCTCCTGTGTTCCTCTCAGTCAGGTTTTCCTTTCCCTACCAACAGCCACAAGTCCCTGACCTCTCCCTGTCTGTGCTCTCCTTTTTTCCTCATTTACTTTGCTAAGGACTCTCTGTGTAAAGGTACGGCTGTGCTAAAAAGATGACAGGAGCAGAAACTCCAAGTGTCCTCCTTTCCTATTTTTTATAACTTTACCTCTTTTTTTTTAAATATTTTTACCTAAGTTGATGTTGATACTTTAACATTCACATAGATTCTGAAATTGTCTCAGTGAAGTAGTCAGACAGGAAAAGAAAAAAAAAGAAAAAGTCATCATATTCATCATATTGCCAGACCTCTCCCTTCCTTAGCTAACAATACACTTCGTTGGCTTGAACACGTGTGTCAATATTTACCAGATGAGACCAAAATAAATTTTTTTGCTTCCTTACTGTATTTGAAATAAATTACACTTCATTTAACTTGAATTTTTTCCCTTTTCTCTTTCCTCTATTTCTACTTTCTGGGGGAAAAGAAACAAATTTTAGCATTCCTTTAAGATATGTAATAAGTTATTAAAAAAATGTTGCAATTTTAATTTCTTCTTGCCCTTTCATTATTCATAATTCCCTGCCTATGAGGGGTCCCTCCAAACATGTACAGTGTAACTCTTGGGAAGCACCACAGCAGATGAAGTTTAAAGGTTTGAGGACACGAAATATTTCTTTACACTGCTTTTAGGCCACCCTGATTCTGGACAGCTGTTTGGTCCAGCCACCCCACCCTCTACCACAAGGATATTTTAGGGCTACTCTTAACCAAAGGAAACACAGCCTGTACCTTGAGACCCTGCTGTGTCTCCTGGTGTTGGGATTGAAGAAGTTCTTTCAGGATCCTTTCTCTTGTTCTTGTGCTCTCACTTCAGTGCGGAAAGTACTTCAGAGTTTCATAAAGCTCTTTTTACACCACTGATAGCACAGCCTGGAGCCCTACAGGGCAGCTGCCACTGGCGTTAAAGGACAGACAGTAAATGGAAAGGACCAAAACTGCGTGTGCCACCACTTACACAAGGGGCAATGATTTATCAAGTGTAAGTTACGTATAACTGAAATCAATTGCTGTTACATTATCATGGTGAAATGTTGAAACAGGAAAGTTGTTTTTGAATATGTGATATGGTGGTTTACACATGGAAATGTATTTACATGGCTGCCTGAAATGCAAGTTTTGATTTGTTTGGTTGGGGTTTTTATTATCTATCTTTTCTCTATAGCATATTTTCATAGTTCTAAATACTCTTGGTGTTAATTTTAGCCTCCCTTGGTTTACATACACTTTAACTTTTACTTTAAGAAGAGTCTGAACATCTTAAACTTCTTTGCTAATTTATAATGGCATTACATAATTGAGTACATTATGAAGAATTTATTCACTTTCCTGGCAGAATTTCATCCAATCAATGTAATTAGCATCTAATATTTTGCAAGTGAAGCTGAACTCCTGTAACCTGGCTGTTTGATGATCATGCAGCACTGTGACTTTCAACTTTGTCTAATTTCTATATGTTGTCTTGTCATCCCATCTTCCTTTTCTCTGTACAGCTCTGAAACTATTTGATCAGTCTGCTGCTCAGTGGCCCATTACTTGAATAGTTTCCATCAAAATAAACCAATTTTTTACTGAAAGAGGTTCACCCTTATATTGCTAGCTGGTTCTTTCTCTGAGGTTGAACAGTCATTGATGCTCTCATTTTGCCTGGGATGTGGTTTAAAAGCCATTTGGTCAGCTTTCGCTTTGCAGTGAAATGATTTGATCCAGAAGTTAATTGCATTGACATTAACCTGTTTTAACAAGCCTAAAGTATCAATAAATCACTTCTTTAGTGGCTGCACTTTTTCTGCTGCTTCATTGATACACTGCACCTGAACTGATAAATAAGAAGAAAGATATTTTTCAGCCAACAAACTTTGCATTCCCAATAATATCTTTCTAAAGAATAAAATTAACGTTAATATACAAGAACACAAAATTTTGTTAGCCAGTTTACTTGGCTTTGCTGTTCTTATCCCTTTTAAAAGATTCAGTTTTAGAAGACATTGCACTTGGGCGATGCAGTTTTAATATTTTAGGTAGTCTGACTGACAGGTAAGTCCAGCTACAGACCTATAATAAAACTTCTCTAAATAACCTAAAAATTCCTCTGAAGATACAATTTTTTTTTTCCCCTTTCTCCTCCCCCAGCCTCAAATTTGTGTCTTTACATGTACCTTATGGACACATATTGAGTGCACTTATATAGCCTCAGCTTGTTTTATGGGCTACTACATCTATCTGATGCCTGTATTGAGTGACACTATCAAGAATAAATTATCTGTTGCAATGCACCTCTCTCCATTTGAACCCAACCTTCGATGCAGCATATCAGCGTTGGTTTTCATCAGTAAATCAGTAGTACCTGCAAGTAAACTTTACTATGAAGTCTTAATCACTTTGTCACTAAAAAAAAAAGACAATAATCTGAGATAAGTAACCTGTCAAGCAAATATTTTATACCTGCTTATAAGAATATGTAAATTTGGTGGCACATAATTCTTCTCAAACTTTAAGTATGGTTGAGAAGAAAAGAAATCCAACAAAAAAGTTAGCCACATATTTGTTTTATGCATATATATGCATGTGTTTTTTTATCTTCATTGCTCGAGATGAAAAGTCAGCTCTGGGAGACCCAGAGGTTTCTGCATAGCAGAAGGAGACAAGACTTTTAAAGATTAAAAAAAAGTAAAAAATTAGTGCAAAATTATTTTCCTTAAGTTGTTAAAACATAGGCTACACCCTGTGGGCACTAGATCAGTAGAAGTTTTATCATTGTTAGCTAGATTGTTGAAAGATGCAATGCAATGAACTCCCATTTCATATTTTTTCCATTGTAAGAAGGAGTGGTATTTTGTATATAGTGACAAGGAGAAAAAGAAAATAAATTTTATGACTGTAACCTTGATCGGTATACATGCATATGGCAAGCTCTAACTCCCTACTTTGTGAATATCTGAACACATGAATCTGTGGGTGTGTATCTACAGAAAAAAAGAAAAAAGTATAGAAACAAATTAGTGAGCACATAACTTGTGTTCACTGTGGAAACATGATGAATTTTCAAGTACAAATCAAATCTGATTCATTTCCCTGCTCCTAATATGGCTTGTGACGGAGTAATTTTTTTCAAGATGGTTTGCTACCGAGGACAAAACTTTAAAGCTGTGGCAGAGATCATTTTTTACCTTAGGCAAGAAAGAGGAACATAATTTCCATCTCAGAGATTCTAATCCTTGTGGTTACTGGCTTCTAATATGTAATGAATAGATTCAAGTCCAGTGGCAAGCATGGGGAATAATAACCTACCTAACAAAGTACAAAATTTCCAACATGCAAGCAGAAGCATGTAATACCTTTAGTCAAAGGCCATTTTTTAATGCAGCTAGCATACTGATTAGAAAAGATCACCCTAAACTGCTTGAATTTAGGATATGATAACCTTTAAAGGAAAAATGAATCTGTTTTCTAACCACAGCAGGCAGAAAGTTCAAATGATAAGAATCACTTGTCAAAACTAATGAAACAGGGCCATATCTAACATTAGGTTTTGCACTACATTTAGCATTTCAAATTTTAGATGGTACCTTAGTGAAGCAGTAACATTATTTGTGCCATGTATTCCACGTGCAAAGGGAAACCATGAGCATTCAGTCATTTCATACCAGGCCAAGGGAAAGAGAAACAGCATCAGTAAGGACAAAATATTCAGCAAGGTTCAGGCATAGGCTTCTCTATTGGCTTCACTGGGATGCAATTAATTAGTGCCCATTAGATACTTAAAAGTTGGTTATCTAGTTTAAGGGACTAAAATCACTATATAGTCAATTTAAAGCGTTAGGAGCTTCCTGAAAGCAGCTCATCCCATCCAAGTGTCTAAAATAGGAAGGATTAATCATCTTGCTCCATAGACAAAGGGAATGAAAAAGATTAGTTTATTCCTACACCAGATATCACGTTAAAACAGTATTTTTCTCAAACTTAGGTGCATGCTCAAATTCATGAACACAGATGAATGCAGCACTGCTCTGTAAAAACATTTCTGTATCATATCTGACAAAATTATTTGGATATTCATTGTATAAATGTGTTATCCCCAGACCTGAAAGTACTCAAGGCCAGGCTGGATGGGGCTTTGAGCAGCCTGGTCTAGTGGCAGGTGTCCCTGCCCATGGCAGGGGGGTTAGAACTAGGTGATCTTTAAGATCCATTCCAACCCAAACCATTCTATGATCCTTTAAGTATAACAGTAGGAGGCTGGAAGAATAAGAAAGGGAAAAATAAACCACAAGAAGCAATTTTTTGATAAATATTTTGGGGTGATAAAATAAGGCAGTGTTATTTTCAGACAAGATCCTTCCATCACACACAGACAAGTTCCCAAGTTTATATTACCCTTATGGGGAAACACCACATCAGCGTGGCATTTAATACTTAATTAGATTGCTCCCAAGGGGTGAAAAGGCTTCTCCTGAGAAGCTGTACAAACTGATGGAAGGAAACAGAAGTGAGGATGTAGAAGACTGCATCGGTCTGCATTACTGTTGGGATTAGCTCAGATTATAATGGTTTATTCAGATTAGAACAATGTTTTAAAATCCTTTTGCTCCTACACTCAGTTTTAGTGCTACCATTAAGATTAAATTATATTTTCATTTAAGAAGGTTGTCCAGTTACTATATTTGTAACTGGCGATAGGCCTGGCCTTCAGGAGATAAATATTTCTAAGTAAGACAGAAATTCTAGGTAAGTATCACCAAAGCACAGGGCATGGACACCTACCGCCCAGTGAAAAGGCAGGGTGTTTTCTTACCTTTCCTACCATGCCTTCAAGGCATGAGATGTTATGTCTAGGAATATGTACTCAAAGAGTGGAATGAAGAGCAATTAGTTCTGCAACAGTTGCATGAACGTATGCTAGGGATTTTTTGTGAGGTAACAACAAACTGGCATCGATGGAGTTGCGCTTTCAACAGAATGCTAATGGCAGAAGTGGCCCTTAAAGCTATTGCCCTGTCAAGCAGAAGATTAGATCATTACATGTCAGTATGTCAAGTTTCTTAAAGCAAAGGAATAGCTCAGCCACGCACCTAAGTAGATGAATGGGGCTGTGTGAAGAAAAAAAAAAAATCAGTCTTTTTGGTTTATAGATATTTTTGTGGGATGGAAAGAATAAACTATTTTTTTCAATTAAACCTCTTATTGAGCTCATACAATACTCATTCTTTTAAAGAAATCACTGTTGCAAAGGAAGTAAGTTGTTGCTGTATCATTATCAAAACTAGCTGGCTGCAACAATGCTTTTATACCACCCCTTACCAGGTTAACTTCAAGAAGTAGTTCCCACACCTTGCCCAGGCACAGCCACCAACCCCCCACAAGGTTTCAAGTTTTCATGTACTGGCTGTGCTATTTCTTCATCCTCTTCAGGCCAGTCCATCCCGCCTATTACCTCTGCTGCATCCAGAGCCTTCCTTCTCCGGGGTCCTCTTCCAGCCAGCCTCTCCTCATCCGCTCCCCCCTGCTTCTCCCAGGGCCTCTCCTATATCTGGGGTGCACACTTGTGTGTGTGCACGCTCACTCTCCTCCCTCTGCTTCTTCCAGGTCTCTCTCCATCCAAAGCCCCTCTTTCATACCCCTTAGAGCTATTTAACCACTTAGCAGGAACCAGCCACAGCTGCACATTATCCACATCAGCCAGCCCACCGCCCCTGAATCAGTGTTAATTAACCCAGCTCCATTCCTCTGTAGTTCCTCTACAAGTTGTCACTTCCCAGATTCATTTCGTCTTTGCATTCTTCTACACAGGTTCATCTCTTATTTTACAACAGTAAGGACTAACTTACTCTGAAAAGGCATCAGTCTGCCTAATATAAGCACCTAAAACTAGGCAGAGAGGAACTCTCTCCAGAGGCCTTTGGAGATACCTGCTGCTCACAATTTTCTATACACAGAAGTTAGGCAGTGCTTTTTTTTACTCCTCGAAAAGTAGGTATGAAAGAAGGTATCTGTAAGATAGGGATTAGATCCCACTCTTGGCTATTAGGAAAAGCATACTCCAATTTTTTGTAAATTATAGCAGTTTGAATGCAACATTTAAAATTATTTCACTATACAACACAGCTGTCTGACTATGGTGGTTGTCTTAGGGTGACTGAACGCTGGAATGAGCTGCCGAAGAGGTTGTGGAGTGTCTGTCCTCAGAGATATTCAAAACCCGCCTGGACATGGCCCTGTGCAGCTTTCTATAGATGACTCTGTTTTGAGCAGGGCAGCTGGACTAAATGGTGTCAAGGTGCCTTCCGATTTCAGCTTTCTGTGATTTTGTGTTCCTTCTGGGTCACCTAACTGTTCTTCCACCTCATATGTGTTCTTTTCATGCCTGAGTTTAATCAGGAGTTCCTTGTTCATCCATGTAGGCCTCCTGTTGCCATGGCTGGATTTCCTGTTCATTGGGATGGACTATTCTTGAGGCTAGAGGAGGTGATGTTTGAAACCAACCAGCTCCCCTGGATCCCTTCTCTCTCCAGGGTGGTTTCCCATGGGATTCTTGCAAGCAGGTCCCAAAACAGGTCAAAATTCACTCTTCTGAAGTCCAAGGTTGGAATTCTGCTATTTGCCTTGATCCCTCCTCTCAAGATCCTGAACTCCAATAGCTTCTGGTAACTGCAGCCCACAGCCAACATCTCCAACCAGTTGTAAGGATCAGGTCTAGCAGACCATGTCTGTTGATCAACAGCACTCTCACCCATGTCATGAATTCATCACACCAATGCACACCAGAAACCTCCTGGATTGCTTGTGATCTGCTCTGCTGGCCTTCCACCAGATGTTAGATATTTTATGGAAAATTTCCCTCAAAGCAGAACAAATGGAATCATGTCTTTGGGTCTGCAATATTGGGGTTTTTTATAAGACTATGTACCTAGGTAATAGAGTGTGTATTGCTTTTTTACAGCTGCCATTTCAGACAGTGCCAGTTATCTTGTATATTACGGTGGTGCTGTTTTAGTAGCCTTGTTGGGTTTTTTATATCTCTGTGTCACTAATTCTAGGATTATTTTTTTTTCTGCAGATAGAGAAGTGAACCATGTCCATTTAAAATTATATTCTCTCACAAGTTACTTAAAAGGAAATGACAAGATTAACAAAATAAAGTTTAATTTGGGCTTGAATGTCAACCAAACAGACATCTTTTTGCTGTATGACTAATTTAAGAGCAAGCATAGTGTGATGGAAAAAATACAGTAAAAATATACTTAATGACCACCTTTCACAAGTTAACCATAAAGCAAATTTGTGCTAAACTCAATTAAAAATCATTCATGTAATTTTTATTTTTTAAAAAAACAATGACCTCAAGGGGTAAACTCACCACCTGTTTAAGCTAAAGAGAATAAAATTTCAGTTTCACAGTATATTTAATCATAGAACTAAACAATGGGAAAATCTGCAAACTTTGAGAAGTATAGAAGACTAAGCTAAGAAAATAAATTAAATACAAAAAAACCCCAAAGATCAGGATGAAAAGCTATCAATGTTTTTCTGATATAGCCTTTTCCTTTTTCTGTTATTTACCAAAAGAAGGTAAAATAAATATATGGACAAATGTAAATGAGCAACTGAATGCAAATGTCCTTAAGAGTATAAGAGGATATTAATTTCTGTGCAGGCTAAGATTCACTCAGTAAGCGAGTCCTCCTGACTTGAAGTTTAAAGTGAGATGTTACTCAGAATAAATAAATGGTGGTCATATATAGATTTAACGAGGTCCTTCGTCTACTCAATTGCGGAAAAACATGAACTGTCACTCAAACTAATTCATGCACATCTGTACGTTAGGCATGTTTTTTAACATGCTCTACAAGACAAAATAAAAGGTAACAATATTGATGAATGAAATTATCATGCTCATCATTTTATAACATCTCACTTAATTAAACACATTACCTGGTAAATATTGTTGCCCCAGGCTTTCTGCAGATACAGGCAGGCATGCCTAAGCAGTCTACTGAGCTTACCTTTTCAAAGCCTTTTTGCAACTTTAAGAGCTAGAAATGCTTGATTGTAATGAAAGTTTAAATCATGGAATAGAAGAGAGAAAATGTTTGAATTGTAAAGACTGATGTGAAGAACCTGAAAGATTTTCTTGGCTAATCAGGACATCTTGGTCTTAAATTTTAATGAAAAAGTCGTCACAAGTGATAAGTTTCTTTGTATGCATGCCTATTTGGAAGTTGGAAGACATGTTGTGCTGTTCTCTGTTCAGGTTTTTGCAGGCTTCTGGGCAAAAACTGTGGAAGAAATGGTGCGAAGAGCTGGGAGTATGCATTCCTCACCGTTCTAATAATGCTGGATGCATGAGATGGATCTGAGGACTGGACAGATGAGCAGACATGGTGTCAGGGGTGTATTGACTACATTGCATGAACACCTCTGCTTTTGACGTACTATATAAGTGTAAAATCCAAATTGAACATCAGCTCCTCATCATGAATTACTTTTCTATGGGAATTTTCAGTTCCAGTACTTCAGACATCTAGGGCAAATTGGCACCAAGGCTATGCTGCCAACAGAGAGGATGTGGAAAACTTCCCTGAGATTCTCAAATCAGAAAGACTTTCTACTCCAGAAATATGAATTTTAGATATGACTATATCAGCACTCTGACCTAGAAGGGAAATAAAAAGCTTCCTTGTAATCATGCAAAAAAAGCAAAACAAAATTGACGCTATGTACTGCCACCAAGAAGCTAAATTTTAAACATACCAGAGATTTACAACTCTCACACACATAAGTTATCAGACTAACTCCTGAGCCAGAGCAGTGGGTTTTAGCATACTAATAAGAAACTTGACCTTGACTATTACTTGTTGTAAGGAGGATAAAGAACTGAACAAAACCATAATCTAATGTTACTGTTGCAGTATTTAGTTAGAAGTTATTTTAATGGCAAAGTGTTCTTGCATATGAATAACAGCTAAAATTACTCTTGCACTATTTGTAAGATACAACAGAAATAAGTAGTGTTTGTTTCACAATAATATGAATTGGGCCATAGTTAAAGTTTTAGGGTGGAATTCATCTGACAATGTTGGATACCCGCAGTACAGACATATTCATCTGCACTAGTCACCCTATGATTTTTGAATGGTATGAATACCCTGTCTATTGATGAATTAAGGCATGTATAGATTCCTACATTTGGTTAAAGGTATAGTCGTAGACTGTGATAAGCTAATTGCCAATAACTGTGAGGCAGCATTCTTTCTAAAGTAGTGATAATAGCTTCCCAGCAACACTTTGCAGTTAGTCAGAAAGTCACATTACCCGTTTTGTAGACCCAACAAAAATGCATGGGTTTGAAGACAGAAGAAAAGCACTCATCTTGAGTCCAGAAGTCTGCAGAAAGATGGCTGTGATCTGGAGCTGACTTACAGTCAGAGCAAATTTGCACCACAAAGGCAAACACAGGTGCCTGCTGACCACCGTGAGTACGCCCTCTGAGACCTTTAGCTACCATATGCACAGTAGATCGACAAAACTAGGATGCAATTGTGCACTTTAAAACTAGCACTTCTAGTTTATTTTTTCATGCAACAGCTTATCACTAGCATTTTCTTTCTCAAGAAATAGGAAAGTTAAAGTATGTCAATGCATTCTGTGGTTATCCAGGAAATATATCTTCTACATGTGCAGAAAGAAGGTAGAAATCCAGTAAGATATTATAACAAGATCAAGTGCATTAATGACCTTCATACCGCTGAATATGCCTTTCATAGATATACATGAGAGTAAGAACATAAACAGACTTTTTAAACAAGCTGCGATTGTAATGAGCTTGAGATATTCAAAAAGTATATTCTTTCATGCTCTAATCCTGGGCTTAAGTTGCACTAAATTATTCACATGTTTTTACTTAATACAGATAATCTCAAGCAAGTGATTGAATCTCTCATTTTATTTGAAATGAAAAGAATGGATTTTTTATTTAAAAATACATTCTTGCAAAAGAAGGGCTATTTGCAAGAAAGTTGAATAGCCCTTCTTCTGCGGAGAATGACTGCATGAATTTATCACATAATCACTCCATAGCACATTTGCCTTCACAGATGATATGGCCCATCCTGCTGTCCCTAACTTTTCTGACTACACTGGAACCTTTAAACACAGGAACTGAGTAAAGCTGCTTGAGAGATGTCTATGTGAGCCTCCAGATTGCCTGAAACAAGATGACTGGGGGTCTTGATTTTTAGCATCCACTAAGGTATAGGGGTAGGATTCACCTCTCCCAATCTAGGCGTCTGAAGGCAAGGTGTCTAGACTAAAAAGGACATCTTGGTCTTTCCGCAATAAATAGGGAGAGATACACACCTCTAGAGAATGATTTATCATACTCTTAAGAAAACTGTTTAATCTAGAGAAGATGAATCAACCTTACAAGTCCTTCTGTTTCCAATGATTATGGAGACTATTAATAGAGGCATTTTAGATTATATGTCTGAATAGCATATGGGAAAAGAAATCCATTCTGAGGGTCCTCACCTTTGGCTCTACCTCACGTTGGATGGCCACTATCTACAAAATCTCTTGATTCTCATTACATGAGGTGTTGCTAATTGCACTGAATAGTGCACTGTTGTGCAAGAAGTAACATTAGCAACAAAGTCAGCAACGTCTCCATCATACCTTACCTATTCCTGTGTACAGGTGTCACTCTGCACATATAAGCTGTATCTTTTAAAACAAAATTATCAGGTTCAGGGTAACTCCTTACAAACAACAACAAAAAAGCAGCGTCTAGAAATTAATGGGAAAAAAAAAAGGTAATAAAATCAGATCCCTAGCAAAATGCTTTTTAGATACTAATTTTCAGGCTATTTAGAGTGTTATCCTGTGTCCGTGTATATTTGCTATGTTAGCTACCAAGTGACTACTCACATACACAAATCCTTACTAAGGTTTTGTATTAAGCTCATAACAACAAAAGCATGTGCTTCAAAGCTAAGAAAGAATAATGTTATCCTTTCAAATATAACAGAAATGCCATGGTTTATCCCTTTTTAAGGCCTTTGCCACTTAGAATGTGCAGCATTTGCTTTAAAACAGTTACACTGTGAAACATTGCCTTAAGTATGATCATTTCAGTATGACTGCCATGGGTATTTCAGGTTCAGCAATGTGCCACATTCATTTATTCTTGCTATGATAGAAGCAATGCAGCATCAGGAATAAGAGTTCGTATGGAAGAGCACAAGAATGTTAAATACAAGTTGAAATTAAATTGTCTATTATGATTCAATGTACTTATTTCCTCTGTTTTTCACAGAAGATGTAGGTTACGAAAGTCAGGAGACTTTGAGAAAAGCAAATATAATCTTTTGCTAAAAATTTCCCTTGCAGAGAACAATTTGTAAAACTGCTAAACTGCTTTTGAGAGATTTGGAAAAGTCTGAAGACGGCTAGTAGGCAGAAATGCTAATAATTAATAAATCCCATTCTTACTTACATGGATGTCAGGAATTAGACAGAAACAGCTAAAGAATTGTAAAAACTGGCTAGTAGTCTGTCAGCAATCTGTCAGACTGCAAAGCTAAAACAGTGCTTCCAAGTACTGAGGAAGATTAGCTATCCACCAACCCTGGAATCTGCCTTTAATAAAAGCAAACGCCACTGCTTTATTCAAGAAATCTTTTTTTTTATGGAAAAAGATGGTGTCATCCTACTGAAACACAGACGGATGAAAGAAATATGTGGATAAAAACAACGATACTGTAATCGTGTCAAATCAAGGTATAGTGAAATATATTAAATACTATCATATACACTATTTTCCCTAGGTTTTGTCTGCGAAGATGGTCTCCAGTGCTCTTGTGCTTTCTATGTTTGACCAGTCAGCTCACTGTCCTTTCTGATATTGTTGAAACGAGCAATAATTATCAGTCCAAACTGTATGGACTCAAGTAGCATTTTGGTATGATTTGAGATCACATGGAACAAGTACAAGGCGTGTAAGAATAGTAGCCACGAATAAAAATTAGTTAAATGAAACGTTTTCATCCAATCTCTACAGAAGTGCAGTGCTGTGACTGCTTTCTAACTGAAGTAGTGTGGAAGAAATAGAAATAGCTTGATGATGGAGTGCACCTATTTTAGGGACCAGTGATTATATATGCGTTATATAACACTTTATATGATGCAATTACCTGAAATAGATTAATTGACACAGCCAATCCATTCCATACTTCGGCCTTCTCAGGACATGTATTATTTTGTATGCTGCTCAAGTGAAAGGTTTACAGTTGCCTGTTTTCCATATGCTGGCACATTCTTAGTTACAGAGAGACTCCTAAGTTAATAGAGTAGCTATATCCATGTGTATTTGGTATTTATGGCACTATGCCTATGACTAAGGATTTACTGTTTGGATTTCAGCTTCCTTCCTCTGGCTTAGATTCTCACCAAATAAATATGAATGCTGGGTTGGTGACTTCGTTGGAGATACACTGATTTACACCAGCAGAGGTGTAAATCTACGCTATTGTTGCTTCTTGCAAAAGTAGAAAGTGTTTTTTAAAAGGAAACAATTTGGAGCTGTACTTCATTTGTCATTACTCACTGTGCATCCAAGTAAATGCCCCATTATCCTCTGGAAGGGTTGCTATTGGTAACCTATTGCTTGGCAGGTAATGTCATGGGAAATTACTTTTTCCATTGTCTGCCTGTGCTTCTGGTAGTTTATTCACAGTCAATAGTTCTGATGATCATTTCCCCACTTACATTTACTTCAGCCACTGCGTTGACTTTCCTTTTTCTTAGGGGTATGCATATATAAATTTCTTGTTAACTCACGCCTGGAAGAAGCAATGCCACTTTTTGTTTACTAGGTTTTCCACTTGTACCAGCTGCTAAGAGACAGAGCAGAAATCCTGCTTAAAAGTTCTCCAATTATGCTTCATTATTTTATAACATTTTCAACAGCTGGATGCTTGATTACATGTACTACGGAGCAGAAGTCTTTTCTCTCTTTTGGCAAGTGTGCAGCTGCAAATCTTGTGGCTTTATAATGGTATCCTAGAACACATTAATCATCCTTCTGAAGTTTCCTATCAGCAATAGCAATGGAAAATAGCTAAGAATGAGCTATTCAACAAGTACATGATCGATTACATAGGTACTTTGAATATTATAATTTGCAGCACAAACAGCTATAGTGCTAGAAAGCACCTGATATTATGAATCAAATAGCTTAGTAACTGTTGATTGTTGAATGTTTATCTTTGCAACGATTTTTAATAACAGGATTAAAATTATAAATCTTACAGAAACCAAACTCCAAATAGACCACTCTTTGAAAGAAAGAAAAACACATTTTCATTAAAAAAGCCATTTTTTTGTTTGTAGGACATGAAAGTGATATTTGAAAAAGTTTTATACTTGCTCTGATTAATTTTTTGCAGTTCATTTCAATATAGGCACATGCCCATAAAAACATTGCAAGAAATTTCAGTTCCGGTAAACAAAACTAATATCTATTTAAAGTATTAAAGGATCATTTTATTATTAAGAAATACATGAAATGTCAAAACATCTGAAAGACAAAGTACTCTTTAGTTTTAAAATTTATTCTGTCAGCTCCGTGGAATCTACACAGCTTTTTCTTGTTACCCCAGATGATGGGTTAAGGCAGCATTAGACATGACCCATGTGGTTTGATTCAGATTTTTTCTTTGCTGTCATAGTTGGACACAAAAATCCTTGCTTACAGGAGCACCACAAACATAGCTGGTCAGTTGGCACCTGCTGCATATTCCACACTATAAACATTGTGCAGCTTTTAAAACACACAGGGAAATTGCATGTAAGGATTCTTTAGTAATTGCTTATTGTGATGGAGGCTGGCATGGAGCTGGAGATAAGGAGCACCTGCAGAAATTCAGTTATTTCTTTATTCACCTATTCTTCCATGTGGGAATGCTCACTGGGTGGAAGTTTGGATCTGTAATACTGTAAAAGTTGGGAACATGGTTACCCAAAGCAACATCCTTAATGACACCCTTTCATGCACCTTTTCCACCCATGGAAATTGTTTACCATTTTCAGCAGCTCCTCCTATTGAATTCCATATGTCTACCTCCAACGGCAGATATAAACTTTTAGCTTTCCTCTGGCTGGATCTTTGCATAATGCTGCAGCCAGAAGAAAGAACAAAGAAGAACATCACAGCCAAGAGCTCTGTGTTCCTCATCTGGCTGGTGGCTGGAAACTAAGGCAGCCCTAAGGATACAGCAGCTGCATTATTGGCTTACTGTTGGAGACAGAAGACTGTTTGGGGGGTTGAGATTTTTTTATAACATTCACAGCATCCAGTATCACAAGGAGAAATCTAAGCAAAGCCCTCTTCCCCCTCAAAAAAAAAAAAAAAAAAAAAAAAAATTGTTGCAGTGTTCCCATGCAGATAAACTGGACTTCTCAGATCTGGGGACACTCACTGAAAAGAAAGCTGGAAACAATTTGTGACAGAAATGATGCTGTGCAGAAAGCTTAATCAGTAAAATCTGAAATCAAGAGAACTACATAAAAATGCACAGTCTGGAGACCTGATGAAATTACTAATGATCCTCTGTGGGAGAGATACAACAATTCAGAATGGTGATGGCCAAATTATGAATAAGACTGCAGTACCCAAAGAAAACATCTTACAAAACCTGCCAACTTGTGGTTGTTAAAGAAACATTTCAGCAAAAATAATTAAAAATCTAACTGAATGAAAGAAATGCATAAAACCTTAGAAAGTTGAGGGGTCCTGGTGAAAGCCCCTTGAGATTAAAAAGCAGATAAGATTTTAAAAATAAAGACTTTAATTTGGGGGGAATACACTGAGAGAAGGAAAAGGACAAGATTTGTGGGAGTGACTAAAAAGAAAGGACGATAAGGCTCGGTTTAATACCTTTGGTCAGGTCTCATCATTCTTTACTGGCTTCCTACTTCTCAAAAGGAATTGGACCTAAAACTACTTTACTGACAGCTGCCTCTCTGTCTTGCAAAAACTGAGATACCTTTACACTAAAATGTGATCGATCAATCCTTAAAAATGAAAACGTTAATTAGCCTAGCAATAGTAGAACTGCATAAGAACAAAGTCTATGCATTAATTAATTTCCAGGTGTTAAGAAAGACACAAAACAGAAGATATAGAGTGGAAAAGAATAACTGCTCCAAGGAAGGGGTAACATTTTCTGATTAAGACAGATACTTTCTACATATTTGTTACCCACAAACCATTTCTAGCAGCGATTATTGATTACTTTTGTAAAGAAGAGTCATGAAGAGCAAAATAAATAAGCAAGCAGTGGAAATGTGTTTTTTATAGGGGGAAAATAAAGTAAACCAAAAAATGACCTTGCCTGTTCTCCAACAGCTCCCTTGTGACAGCACTTCTCATCATGACATCCATACATTCCCTGACATCCCAGGCTGCTCCAGAGACTGCATCCTTCCTATGCTTACAGTACACAGGCTTACTAATTTCCTAACTTACTCTTCAACATCTTCCTCTCCTACCATTACCATACAAATATATCTTAATATCACTGACTACAAAAAGTCCTTGACAAAACAAGCTCTCTCCAGCATCCGTCTTAGCACTTTTCCTTCTCATTGCATGCTAAATGTGCTGTTCACAACCACAGGCTATATTTTCTCTTGCTCTTGTCTGTCTGAGGCACTTTCTGACCTATCTTCTGGGCTTCATAGCTGACTCAGGTCTAGCCAAGGTCTGTGTCTGTCTCTTGTTAAACGTGCTTTGCTTATTGGGGTGTGGACTGGTCTTGACCCTATTTTCACGGTACCAAGTTTAAAGTCATTATGATACAGATAATACAGCACAAAGCGAACTAATTTGATGGCTAAAATAAAGTGCTGCAGACAAAGTAAACTGACTCATTTCACTAGAAAAGATAACCAAATGCAACATAAGTAATTTTGTTTTGTGAATCACTACCCAGCTGACAGAGAAGAAACCAGACTGCCTGCTTTGACCAACAAGCTGATGTTCCTGAGAGTCCACTGCAGGGAGAGAAACATTAAGCACCACTCACTCTAAAATAAATTTCAGGACTGTGCAGAGGATTCTGACTACTAAACAGTAACCACTCAAGTATGTTAAAACTTGAAAATTTTGTATCATGTCTCTTCAAACGAAATGTATAGGAGACAACCTTCTTCTTCAAGACTAAAAGCAGATCTCTAGCCAAACTGCCACATTCTATGATCTATTATAAAGCATGTAAAATGAATAGCATATCATATATAATGAACTTCCTGTACACATTAACATATTTTCATCATGTTATGACTGACTTAGTGTAAAATACTAGCAAAGTATTGCTAACACAAACAAAAACAGCAATTTTGTGATTTCCCAGTGACACTGGGGTTTAATCTAAGAAACATGTTTGCAAGGGATATACAGATGTTGGAGGAAAGTAAGCAGGAGGCAAAAGCCACGAAACATTCATTTGGCTATGGAGTTCATTTTCTGGAGGAATAAACCATATCATGATGTTTAATTCCCTTGCCTATTACACATGATCCTTTAATACGTATGAGTGTATTAGGCTTCACATACTTGCCTGCTTGTCCAGCTTCAAATTTAAACCTATTATTTGAATTATAAAGAAATTCTGTAGCACAGATAATTTTGGAGACAGTCATAGCATAGTGTTACAATGCAGTAATTACATTTCAAAGGGAACCCTTTACTGTCAGTAAGACTGTTAATCAATAATTAAGATGTGAAGAAGAGTAACGAATAAGCCAAATTAGTTTCATAGCTGGTTGCTAATATTGATGATTCAATTACAGGTGAAAAGTGAAAGCATTTTTTAAATCTGTTGAATATGCTTTCAGAATTTACTTTTCAATGTATTATGAATATAAGACATCACTTTAGAGAAGAATGTGTGAAAGAGTTGTTGTAGCTAGAAAAGGAATTTAATTACCGTGCTTCATTTTTGTTTGTACTCTAAAGAACTTTCAAATATACCCAAAGATCATCCTCAGCAAGAACAACAAGGAAGAGTTTCACCAAAGGCAGCTAAAAATTTGAAAAATCAGACCCCGTGTTTCCACCAAATTTACATTTCATACTCTAACAGTGGTAACATAAAAATATCAATGCAGAATTCTAAGTAAGGATATTAACATAGCCTGTGATGCTGGGAGGTGCAGAGTATCAAAGCCTTCTGGTATTGCTGTACCTCATCTATGCCTTTCATAGGGCAGATGTTGAACCAGCACCCTAGTCACTAAAAAATATGCAGCTGTGTGAGACAACTGCCAAGACTTCAGTGTTACGGATACCAGTCTTAAAAGAGTTTTGCAACAGGCTTGCTCAGAAAAAAGTCAGAAAACACTGATTTAAAAAATAGAAACAAAAAGATCCCCACAGAGACATGCCCAGATTTTATTAAGGAATATGTGCACAATATAGTGAGAGATATTCTGGTTTACATTTCTGAAAATGCCTTAATGGCATACACTGGTGAAGCAGAAATATATGAAAACAAAATTGTGTTGCATTAAACTTCAGGAAAAAGAGCGCACATGTTAATCTAAAAGCACAATGCTTGAATAAAGCTTTCTCTGAGGTTAAACTTCTTCAACATTTAAAATGGGAAACTGCAGATGTGAGGTGTCACAGATGGAATAAAAAAATGAAGTGTCTAAAATCAATTGCTGTCGTGTTCTTGTGGGTTACCTTCTCAGCAAGATCAGACAGCTAATTCAGATGTCAGGACATTTGCTTCAGCATCTGATGTGACCAATTACTACCTTGGAATAGAGAATCAGATAATTTTATAATGAAAATGCATTCACACTGGAAGTACAGAGATAATGTGTGCTCGCTTACTTTCAAAACACAGGGAATATCAAATCAGCTAGGTCAACGCTGACCATTCGGAAACATTTCAATATGCCTTGCTCTGAAAACTTTCACTTTAGCTCAGGACTGCAGCCTCATAACCTCAGTAACATGTTATTGCAATTTGGTTTTGAAGAGACAATCTCTCTTAATAATCTTAAACAAGTCAGGCAGTGGGTCGGAGCCTCGCCACCCCCAGCAAGGCAGCGAAGCAGGGTTGTGGGTGTTGTGGGCCATCTTCCCCCACATCCCGAGGGAAAAGGGGTCACTCTGGCAGGCGAGCCCCTCAGAGGGGAAGATGCACTCGGGGTCTTTATACAAACAGTCAAGAGTGGGATTTGGTCATTTCAGGGCAGCAGCAGCCAGTCAGTACTGCTGGGAGAGAGGAGTGGGATGGAGCTGCACTGCTCCAGGTGGCGTGGGGGTCACTGCTCAGAGGCCAGCTTTCTCCTGACATATCCATCCATACATTTGCTGCTGCTGTACATCATGACTTGCGTATGACATTCCAAGAAGTTTTGCTTTATGGTCCTGTGCTTTCCCCCCGCCCCAAGTCTTTGCACCGTCTTTTGGATGCTTTTGAATTACAGGATTGATATATAGACATTTCTGTGGTGGTAGATGATTAATGTAAAGAGCTCCATTAATGTTGTATGCAGCCCTGTTCATAAGATAGTAGGCTTAATAAAGTTGTTATTTACTACTAATGGCTTCTTAATACAATGCAGTCTCTAGGCATTAAGAGAAAACCTGCTCTTTCATAGAACAGAGGCAGCAGTAGAATTCAAGCTACTACAAATACATGCAGTAGCTTTAAGTAGATGGAATAATGCTGAATTACAGATATATATGCCATGAGTACTTAGTAGTGGTTAGTGTTTTCAATCAAACAAGCCAAATAATTGAAAAGATTAACAATTAACACAGCTGAACACTCTGTATGTAGAACTTCTACCAGGCAGTCCCATACACTGGGACACATTCCAGATGTATTATGTGCTTCAGCTGTGAGAAAAATAAGAAAAATGACAGAGAAGAAATGACAAAATGCTTTAAAAATGTCAAGAGCTATGCAATGCATATGGAACTATCACATTGCGAAGGAGTGCTTACAGCAACAATAAATGACACCTTGGTGAGCAACTGGATCCTTACTCAGACTTGGACAACAACATACAGTCCTGTAGATGTGAAATCTGGAAATGCTGGCATCTTATGCAAGATAGCTTTTTTGTCTTACAGCTGATTGATAACTAAATTAAGTCGGACTGCTGTGGGAAAACTACTTTGACTTTCCTTTGCACAACTGAAATTAGGTCTTTGCGTTACCGTAAATGCTATAACACATAGTTACAGAGGTAAAATTCATAAAGCTGGAAAAAGCATCAATAGATACTGAATTTGAATACAGCATAAGCAAGGAATAAACCTTAATCCAGTGGTGCAAATTGTATAAAGCAGTACTGGCTACTTCTACATCTTAACAAAAGAGCAGGCTCTGGAAAATCCAAAGCTTAATTCCCATCTATATGGTTGATTTTGGATGCTTGATAAATACACTGTGCATCACCTCTGGTGGTCAGTTTACTTACTTTCTGAATCATTATTTTGTGTTTGGGACTCCAGATTTTGGAAAGGCTGTATTGATGTGCCAGAGAATATAATTTCAAGAGTACAGTATGGAAATTAAAAAAAAACTGTTCCCGTTTACCGCTAATAGCAATAGTCTACAATAATAAAAACCAGCCGAGGCCTCACAGTCACTCTTCTCTCTCCCTGGATCCAGCAGAAAGGCACATACATCTCTAGAAGATGAATGAACCCACGTAAGATCTAACTATAATTCTAATTAGTCACCTTGGAGGGAAATAACTTCATTAATTCTGGTAGCATTAACATCATCTTGTGCAGGTTCCAGTTTCTTCAATGGAAAAAATGGAGAAGATATGCACACTCGTAATTTATGGGAATTCTAAATTCAGTGCTACGTATCAGAACTCTAGGCAGCTTTTTGGGCAAGTGACAAATTTGGAGCTGTATAAACAGCAAACCAAAAATGTTAAAACTATTTTCCACTTTGGATACGATAATTTCACTGTGCTTTTGTAATGTTTTTTCACTGCACTTAGCTGTTTATTTAGCTCTTATTGTAAGACTGTAAGGAACCATAATTTGTGGCTTTCAGAAAGTTCACATGCAAAAAGTGCATTTTGTTCTGCTTGGAAAGTAATTGTCAAATTTTTTCCTGGATGACATTTTCATATATTTGCTCCAGGTTAAATGTGCCATTGTCACATTAAAATCTGAACACATTTCACAGCAAAATACCTCTTTCTGTCTATGAAAATCAGCCTCTGTGTTTGAAGAAGACACCAAGCCACCTGGAAAACTTTTAAAAAAATATAATACTTTATCTGGCATAGGTAGAATGATTTTTTTGTGTGTGCAGATTTCTCAAGCTTACAAGGCTGGGTTTAATGCTGCTTTCTACATAATTGCTATTTTCACTATCGTCATGAATTTAACACTTCCAAGACGGACTGTGATGTAAATCTGTACTGACAGTCTATTGTCTTATGTTGAAAAATTTGAATCTTCTTTTTGAGCATAAAATCAAAAGGAGAAAGCCAGCCTTTCACAAGAAGAAAAGAATATTAAGGGAAGACAAAAGTAGCTCCCTAAGCTGTTCCTCAGTTACTATTTCCCTTGCTAGGGTGAGGTTCCTATGCTTGCACAAAGATGAAATACAGGATTTGATGCAGGGGTCATTCAAGTGTTAAACACGATTGTGTTTTGTGTGATAAACAGACCTGTTCACTTGTTCTTTGGAAATAATGTAAAGCCAATGCCTTTTGTAAATATATGAATGTAAAATTACAAGAATAAAATTTTCTGCTTCATAATTCCTGCAATTTCAAAGAATAAGCTAAAGAAAAATTGTCAGGGGACATTCATACTTTCATGTGAATTGACATTATCAGTAAAATTATAAGTGGTATACAATTAGTTCTTGTACAACATGGAAAACTACCTATTCTGTCTTCCTAACCGTGAAGTACATATGACTTTTAAATAGTCTTTCCAAAGAAGTTGTTAAAACTTTGTGCATTCATTTAAGACAAAACTAATACATTGAGGACACAGTCAAGAGAGAAGGCAAATCATCTACTACACCAATCCCATATCAAATACTCAAAGAAAAAGCCAAAACAGGCAGAGACTTGATACGGGTAATGCAAGATGTATTGCAAACAAAGACTCAGTGTTCAGTCCAGTGAATGATACTGAGCCTGACAGGAATTTTAGGAATCTAGGCCCACAAATGAACACTCAACATACTGTCAAGTTCTTAGGAGGGCTGTACAGTGGGAGAGAATAGGGAGGCAAATCAATCCACCTAGGAAGGTGATTTTTATGACTAGCACCTGCGGTTTTGTCAAAAAGCTGAGACAGCTCAGTGTTTTCCTCTTTAAACAGGGAGGAGAAAAGAAGTCGGTGCTATGGTCCAGCTCTAATATGATTGTTTAAATAAGCAGAGCACCAACTCAAGAATAGGGTGAGGAAAGCTCATTTTTTCTGACCATTGTGCTTGCTACTGGAGAGGGAAATCTGCTAAGTATTTCAGCATATGATTCAACTTTTCCCAAAATAATGCAGTCTGACCCCCAGGAATAGAGGGAAGACTCAGGCATCTCGCTACTTACACCAGAGCAGCTCTAGGCACATGCAGAAAGAAAAGCTTAAGTATTGTGGATAGGACATATCAAACTTTTGAAGTATTGTTTGCATTAAATGCTTTAGTTCTGAAAACCCTTGAAGCTCTGAAGTACAGCTTCTTTCCTTCCCACACACATCCTAGCAATGTAAAGGTGATGTGTAGCAGTAGTTCCAGTCCGTGCAGCTCACTTCCATGATTACAAAACCTCATTCATGGGTATCTGAGTTAGCCATAATGATCAAAATTGTGCCATGGGAGAGTGAAAAGTTGAAAATAGAAAGATGGAGATGGGAAATTCCCTGAGAAACTTGTAGGTGAACCTCCTAGAGACCGTCTTGCGGTAAGGTTTTAAAGGATTTAAGTCCCACAGTTTACTGTGTTTAAGCCTGTAGGTTATAAACTGGGTTAAAAGGTGGCAGCTGGGCAGCAGAGAGGAAGGCTGAGCGATGCGTCTGGCTATTGCAGTCTGGGTCAGGTTAAACCGCTTCAGAAAAAGTGACAGGAGAGAGGACTGCGCTTTCCCCAAAAAACATCTGTGTATGCTCAGCCCAGAGACCTGTCTTCGGTGAAGGACGAGGCATGCAGGAATGTAGCAGGGTGCCTACAGCTCCTGGGAAGCAGGAGGCTTCTGCAAGCAGCAGAGCCTGGCTCCACAGGGGGCACATCCTCGGCCAAGCCCAGCTGGTAAAGGTCTCTCCTAGGGAGCCACAGATGCGTTTGGAAGGACTTAAAAATTGCGGAATTGTCAATACAGGAGGAAACAAAACTTCTTGTAAGAACACAGGGGCTAGGAAGGGAACTCTTTTACAGGATTAATTTTATCTCATTCAGAAGATCTGGATTTCTTTCATCTTTTAAAGTATTTTTCTTTTCTAGTTCATATATTTCTATTTAAATAAAGACAAGTTCTGAAGACTGGAAGTCATTGATATCTTTAGTGCCAAGATAGTAAGATTCATCTGCCCTAACTAAATGGTGTTCAGTCAAACTAGGCTCTTTTTGTACGCACTGGAAAGAAGTAAGCACTTCCTAAAGGTCATCTCATTGTAAGCCTCACGGATAAGTAAAATGAATTGCCCTGCAGTGCAAGTCTATAGTGACCAGTTCACACTTGACAGCTAACAGTGTCTAAAATTGGGGGCTATGTCTCCTTCCCTTCTCATACTCCTAGTCCTTAGTAATATTTTATATATGCATAAATGTAATACCTATATTTTTTGAAGACTGTACTGGGTCGTGTCCCACAAGTTATCTCAGCAAAAATTATTAGACTAGTGATATCTTTTAAAGGAGAGCCAAGCTTCTTCCCTATTCAGTTGCACTCATTCTTTTGAAGAAGATTTTTTCATTTGTAATACAAACTGCCATCTTTCAATAGTCATTATTAGTAACACTGGATTTTAGTGAAAATTGAATATCCTAAATTAGAAACCAACCAAGTTCATACAGCAAGGCTATAACTGCATGACCCTAGTGCAATAGACATTAGATTTAAATTTAATTAAAGCTAATATTTTCTAATATTACAGGTAAGAACTTGTAGTATTATCTAATGCTAATGATAATGTTCATTCAGCCTAAATGCAGGAAGTAAACCTAAACTGGTATCAAACAATCTGATGAACTCTGAAAGAACAGCAATCTTTAAAAATATCCATCATAATTTTATGAGTCTTAACAGAACTTCTCTGATCCCTCAACCATGCAAAGATGCAATCATGTTTGTAAGTAAAGCAAAGCAAATTCTTTTGCCTTATTAAATTTACATGTCATGGAATAGAGTACACATACAAAGTGACTGCATTTACTGTGTGCATATAATCCCAACAAAATCTGACATTCATAAAAGTCTATCAGCTGCAGCCATTTATTTCTTAAATTATTTCTCCTACCAAAGGCATGCATGAGGCACTTTCCCAAAGCTATCAGTCAAATGTCACTGTTGCTCTGGAATCAGGCACATGGATTCAACCACAGGGATAAAGACAAGACAAACAATCCATTAGATGGACAATGATAGGATTTTAGCTTGTCATACGTGAATCACGGAAGTCTAAAAGACTGAAGTCAAAATATTTAGGACTGATTGCAAATATAACAATGTTTCTTGAGAGTGGAGGAGACCGTCACAAAACACAGAACAGATAATCACTGGTTTAGCAACTGAAGGTACTAGAAAGTGTAAAAAGGGAAACAAAGAAGCTAGGTTATTGAAGGTGATGCCACTAAAGCCAGTAGATATTTTACTGTTGCAAAGGGATACATATGGCCATGGTCACTTTCACTCATTTCTTCTCCAAGGTACTAGTAAACCTATAAATAAATCAAATTTTCACTAGAAGTCCATGCTTATAGCAAGTTTGAATGAAACGGGATAGTATTTGTAACTGAACTTTCACAAAAATGTGGGAAGAAGCATCAATTTATTTCAATCAAAACACATTTGAGGCTCGTTCTGTAAAGCCAGTAACCCTTCTGTTACAGAGGGCTGCTGCAATAGTTCAGTAAAGCTAAGCTCACTAGTCTTATCTGTGCCTTTCAGGTGAATACATTTTTACTAATTTAGCTTAGTGTCCTCAGATCTCTACTGTAGGTGAGAAAACATTTTGTTCAGTCAGGAGAATAGTCATAGAAATGGGAGTAAGCTCCTGTACATCACCTCTGCAATTTGAAAGGTTGTGGAATCCTTACCAAGTTTCCTTTACCAAATGACTAGTGTTATGTCTTGGAAAGAACTGTGGATGGAAAGGATGATTCTTTCAGGAACCGTGTGGTCCAGTTTTGAGCTTGGTATTATAACAGTAGGGTTTAAGAGGATAAATTAATCTAGTGAGTGAATGTTCACCTTAGTTTTCAAAAGCACTTGTAAACAAACCAGCAATCTAGAAATTACTGCTCACTTCCTGACGAACTGCAAGGAATGTATTTATGTGCACGTGTGCTTTGAGTCCCGTTTAAAAGGTATCCAAGACAAGTTAAAGGCTTTTGTAAACTTTTTGCATTTTTTCATTTATCTAAATAAAATGTTACCCTTCTAACCCCAAAGAAGATTTTTTTCTGTATTGAGAACATGTCTGCTTGTGACAAAATAAGAACAGAACATTGTCTAGCAGGAAAGAGTAAGCGAGACTTGTTAGACTTCAGCATATTTTGAATCAATATATTTGATTTATCTGCAGTTGCTCAGCATTTGTTTTCTTAGCAGGTAAATGTGTCAGCTAGTAAATATCACAGTAGATTAAAGAGCACAACAATGAAAGTTGCTTGATATTAAAGAAGCAGCCTCTGAAGAGGTAAAGGCCAGCTCCCCATGAAGTAACATCAACAAAGCTGGACTATAAAACAAACAGGAATATACTACAAGAGATATTTGATGCCATGAATGTTACAAAAAAAAAGGAAAGGTTTTCAGTGCTTGGAAGGTGACTTCAGAAAAGAAACAAAGGAATCGACTTAATGATCTAAAATCTCAAAGCATGAAACCTTATATTGTAATTATGCTGCTGTTCCCTTAAGAAAATTATCCCTCGCACTAAGGGAAGAAGAAAGTTCATTGCAGAGGTAGGAAATATGAGAGTGGTAAACACTGCCTGCATGTTTGAGAAAAGAATGCGAACCCCCTACAGACTAACAAGAATTACAAACTTTAATTCCGTGAAGCCTCAGAAGGATTTGAAGCTGTCATTTTGCCATATGAAAGACTAGTGATGTATGCCTCTAAAGTAATGGGAAAAATACAGAAGTAGTCATGGAAGAAAGATTGCTATGAGCACCTTGTAAATATAAATATATACAGAGTCATCTCAATTATCCAAATCACTAGCTAGCCAAACTCAACTACTAAAAATAAAATATGCTGCCTGAAGCGAGAAAAGCCAACCAAAGAACAGGGAGAAAGAGGACCTCCCTGAATTTAAGAGCAGGATATTATGCACAAGCCTCAGGGGTGGGCTTTGGTATCCTTTATTCCTGAGTCATGAAGAATTTTGATTTCGCACTGCAAGAAGCAAGACATTTTGTAAAAATCTATGTCAGTCGTTATAAAAACAAGATATGGACAGTTCCTGGGAAGCTCTTTGTACCTGATGTTACTTGAACTTGCTGTTGTAATAGCTGTGTTGATCATCAGATCTCCCCAAAGGCCACATCTGCTGTTGTGAGAAGTTATCCAACTCTGCAAGTCTAGCTGTACACAACAGTTAAGAAAAACTATCTTTTTCTAATGCTTACTGAGGTGAAAAGTTGAAATCCATGATGGGGTTTTATGCAATGAAATAATTGATTGCATGAGGTAGCATAATAATCACTTAACACTGTGTGCTGCAAAGTTCTGAAAATAAGTCATCAAGCACAAAGAGTAAAAGACATAAAGGAAGAGCAAAATAACTAAAGGCATTGATTAACCAAAAGAATTAAAATTATTTTATTTTGTATGAATACTTTAGTCCTGTGGACACAAAGGGGACTGTCTATATGCTCACATCTGGAGAAAGATCCTATAGAGCCCAGGTATGACAGACTCGATAAATACAAGCAAAAGCATGACAGAGGCATTAAAATTGTGTAGGTTTCCTAAGCCACCTTGATCCAAGGTTGACTAAGTTTATTTGAGTACAGCAAGGAGGATTTTGCTGACAGGCTAAACTCCGTTTCAAAACAGATAGGCTGCATAATACAGTACATCAAGTAGCACTGTATTAATTCATTTTAAATGTCAACTTACATGCAGTGGCAGTGCAGAATGAATAAATATGAGAAAGCATTCCATCATTTAAACATCTTACTCTGATCAATGATGATCCTTGCCAGAAAGATAACCTCCTTTTTTGGCCACTGTATGCAATAGAAGCTGCAGGTTCACCCCTGTCCTTCTCAGTCAAACCCTTCTTCCTCGAATACAGCTCAGAGAGTGTGCAGGTCTACCCACATGTTGTACAACTTGTTTTGAAACAACCACAAGTTTTAGAAAACTGACCATTTTGGCTGATTTACTTTCCCATTTCTATTACCTTTTCTCCTAAAGGCCATGCTTTCCAGCTAGGCATCCAACATATAGCCTTCTATGTAGTTACTTTTGATGACCATATTTCAGTGATGAAAACTCAGACTATGATTTCTGTTTGGGGCTGTAAGAAGCCCACATCTGGTCTGCTTCAAACTCATTGCTAATCAATACCTCTTAGAAAATTAATTAATTAAATACTTAAAGTCTGGTGCATGGCTTTTTGAACATCTACTTTTTCATCACAAATCAAAAAGAATTAATGGAAAGGAATATGTCACAGTCCAGATGAGAAAGGAAACAAAAGGAAAAAGATAGCAGCAGTCTTGAAAGTCATCCATCACAGTTGCCGAAGTGTCATAAGCCCTTTGAGCATTTTTTTTTTCCCTGTGTCAGTTTGCAGGCAGTGGCTCAGAGACCGTTAGGGATAGTAGAAAAGTAGCTAGCTATCTGTCTTTTTTCCAGCCGAAGAAAACAGTAGAGATGGAACAATAAGGATGACAGAAAGACTAAAAGTAGACACCTAGTTAAATAAAAAGTTGAAGCATCAGTGACAGATGTTCCTAAATTCCCAAAGGTGTTTAGGTCTTTTCAAAAAGAAAAATGGAAACAGCTCCGAACAGCACTGGAAACAGCTAAAAACATGTGGATTTCTTTCTACTATTCCTGCTAAAGCTGCCAGAGAGATTCTGATCTCAAAGCCAAAACCTACTGAAGGTACCTGGGACAGAAAGAAAACCTTTCAACTACTTTTTATATTCTACATAAAAAAGCCATCCAGACACTCATTTTGAAATAGTTCTGAAATTAGAGTAAAAGCATTATTATAACAAACAGTTCCAGAATTACTGGGTGACAGGCAATTCACATGATGGACATGCACGCCAAAAGAACAAAAGGAGATAATACTTGCTAAAACTGATCTCAGGTAGACAGAACTTATTCAACTATGGTACCTTTATTGGAGTGTATAATTAAAAAACAATACATCTTTCTACTTAGTTTGACAGTACAAGTCTAAACAGATAAAAATTAACTGCAATTAAGTACCCATTGAAGTTTTTCAAGTTAAAAACAGATAATCTTAGACTTACAGTAAAATGTCCATAACAAGGATGTAAAGACAGAGAAAACAGCATTGAGAATTACAGACAGATATATGTGATAAATAAGATTTCTAAATACAAACTGAGTGCTCTCTGGTGGATGAAAAAGGGGATGAATAACCCTCTCATCTATTTGTAGTGTTCCAGGCAAGAACTCTGACCTTCTCTCCTTGTTCTATGTTTGCAAATGTCAAAGCAACTTCTTAGCAAAATGGGGTTTAATTAATTAATTAATTAATCAATGCTTAACAAGAAACTACAGTCAAGAAAAGCCTTCATTAAAGGATTACCCGAGATCTGATACCCTTTGCTAAATTTCCTGGACTCTTTTCCGGAAGAGGTAGAAAGGTTAAAATTCTTGCAAAGATGGGGCAAAGAAAGTATTTGGGAGTGCTGTGTTTGAGTAGTTTGAACTTACTTATCCACATGAAACTCTATTTTTCAGATTTTACTACTTTTTACTTCCAATATCTCCTTTCATTTTTATTTCAAATCAATTTTCAAATCAGGCTACGTAATTGATAACCTTTCAAATTAATGCTGTTCAACAACATATTCCAATTTATAAAACTTTCAGAGTATACTTTGCAAGATGTTTCAGGAATATATCTGTCATTTATGACAGGTATGTTTGCAGTCTCCTCTCTTTCTTTTTGAGCTTGAATGAGCACAAAACCAAAGCAAACATTCCCTGAGCTTCTGCATTTCATCTACTTCCTGTAAAAATAAGATAATTTACTCATTTCACCTCACTTGGAATTAAAACTGTAACTGAGCTCAAAACATAGTGAACTTCTTTATAAAACTTATTCTGAGGTTAAAATCAAGGGTATTTCAAGGGACATGACTGGATTTAATGCTAACCCACTATTTCATTGCTTTACCTCAGATAAAAAAATTATTTTTTTAATAGGAAGAAGTGTGAAATACATAAAGCCAAGTTATTTCTCAGTGCAATTTTTAAAAATTAGCATGCTTTGGATTCCTGAAAACAAGAATGTCTAATGATATTGAGGGGTGAGTGTTAAAACACCTAAAATGACCTTAGTGTCAAAAATGGTTTGAAGGTGATGGGCCTGACTCTGCACGTCCTGTTAAAGTCTTGGGTTACTCTTGTGCAAGTCAGAGGTAGTACTGGAGCTACCTAAATGGCCCTGCAGGTTCATTCTGTGAAGAAATATTTGTGTTCTCTACCTCTTCTCATACTTGTGCTCAAAAGATAGCCATGGAAAACATTGCTAGAACTGAGGCACTTCCGTACCTCAGGGACCAGTAATTAGCAGTATGACAGATTAGGTGTCTGCGAGCAGTGGTCCCTTGGACCATTTGGATCCTCCTCAAGCATGTCTTTTCAGGTGGGAAATAGCTGGGTGGATGTATCAGACTGAAGTGTGCATCAGCAAGAGAGCAGAAGCACATTTATGCATCAAGCAAGTCCCAGTCCTGGTTTTACATAGTCCTACGCATATGCAGCAAATATCCATGTTTCATGGGAAGCTACAACAAAGGAGGAAAGACATCAATGGCACGTGACAGATTGAAAAAAGAAAAAACACAAAGGCTTGGGTCTGGGTTTGTGCTGAAACACAAAAGGCATTGCAATGATAGAAATATTTTTTGTCCTAAATTTTTCTCTTTCACTGACTTCTTCATTAATAAACATGCTAATTACTAGAAACAACTTTCTTTGCCTCTTTCCTGCCTGGCTTCCTATTACAGTTTTAAGAAATTGTCTAAATGGCATTCATAATACTCATTTTTATAAGGCTAGATTTAACATGCTTGAGACTTCACACACCTACCTCCTAACGTTATCAAAGTATTTCATTTTACCAAATACAAATTATGTATTTTAAATATATCCTCTAATTAAGTTCTTATTTGGTAATGTCTGATGTTTCTTACTCAGTAAATAATAATAATAAATTACTTAATACAACCTGCAATTAAGGCATTTTAAATGCCTAGAATTCACTACTTCATCTAATTATGCAATTACAGGGTTAAGAAGCAGATTCTTCACATGATGTGTCCTATTCTGTCAAGACCTAGAGAGGAATTAGTTTAGGGATATTTGTCCTTTCTACGTTCTACATCATTATGTACAAAATTCTCTATCAAATCTAACTCCTTTTCCTTTATGCTGTGAAGTCTGTAATAATATGAAGTACATGATAATAATATGATGTGCATGATAATCTGAACATCTGTTATCTTTTTCTGCATTTTCTCACAAATGGACATTTTCCTCAATTTTCACTATGTCCGTGGCCTTTTCTGAAGCTTTGATGCTGAGATTATGGTGTAAATCTTCTGTTTCAGTTGTCTAAGATTTGCTTTATGACTTCCTGTAAAGACCTCCAGATGCAGTAATCCTGATGCAAAGAATTCTGTCATTTTTGAAGGCATTTTTCTTTATATTACAAAATACAGAATGGACAGTGTTAGCAACACCAACAAAGACTGTTTTAGTGAAAAGATAAACATGGCAAAAAGCTGCATGTTGGCTTTTTCCCTAATAATTTTAGTAAAATGCTGAATCAGAGCTAGGTGAGAGGACACACAAGGATGAGGAAAGGATGTGAACTGCTTTTCTTCAGAACAAATGCTTGTATTCCCACATGATCCAGAGCCCAGACTTCTCTGCTGCGCAGAAAAAGAAATGTTTTTTGTAACTGTTGCCCTTTGTAGAGATGCTTATTGTGCTTACCAAAGAACTAAAAATCTGGTATCAATATAATGTCCAACTTGAATAAAACAATTTCAGATTATTTATAGATAATGAACGTCAGAAAAAACAAGAAGCTATTCTCCTTCCTCCTGAACCCAACCTCCACAGTTTTTACAGAAGTTGGAGGAGCTCCATGAAGCCAAAGATGCAGAAGTCATGAGCCAGAGGAATAATAAGCTAGTAAGAGACAAACTTTTAGTACTGGTTTATGTGTAGACCTACAGGGTAAGGAGCTTTTTTTCTCTCACAGCATTCACACTTCCATGACCTTCCTGAGCACTTACAGAACGTCGTACAACCCCTAAGTAAGAATAAATGCAGCAGTATAAAATGTAGAGCAGTTTATCTGCTCTATGATGCTACAAAACAGTACAAAGATGCATAAATTTCTTGGAAGATTCAGAAGGTCCTAAGTTTAACAGTAAAATGTTAAACAGAAATAATACTGCAGTAAAATTTTTGAAGTCATCAGCCAATTACTAGGATTGTTATTGTTCATATATAACAGCCACTGTAGTGCTTTTTTCACTCTGTAATGTTATCCAACAGGCCTTTTTCATCTCATAGTGTCTGCTTTGCATATTCAAAAGCTTGGCCCCACTCCTACCCACTTTAGGTCAATGGGAGTTTAATGACTGCCTTGAATAACAGGATCAAGCCAATAATGGCTGTCAAACTAACAAAAATGTTTAATGCCCTTAAGTGAAATGGATGACCTTCTAACTTGCCCTGGTGAAAAATGAAGCTGCTACACTGATACACATACCATACATGCTCATCTCTTGAATTGCCCTGCAATTTTGCCCTATCCAGTATCCATCATTTGTCACATTATGCAATTTTAAGTAGGCAGCTTTGCAATCAATAGCATTAAATACCTTTCTTGTCAAGAAGTGCATTACACAATAAATCACAGTCGAGCTGTCAGAAGGGATGTTTAACCCTCGCTCCCTCAAATACCCCTGGCCAAAGTTTTAAAAGCAAAGCCAAAAGTTAGGCAGAGCAGTACAAACTTCAGATTACCTTATTTTCAGAAGGGCTTAGCAATCACAGCCTTTACTGAGCTCAGTGCACGGTGCGAGCTGCATACTTAACACTTGACAGCCCTGAAAAGCAGTTGCACAAGTACAGATTTAGGCCCCTAACCTTAGGTATTCAAGTTGAATCATTTAGATCTTTTTGCTGCAGTGGCATAATTCAAGTGATTAACATATATTGACATATACTATATTAACCTACCTTTCAGCTGTCATACTCTTAACCAAATGGCTCCATATATCATTTGTTTAATAATCCATACAGTATTGTCCTTTCATTAATAGTTAACTACGTGTGTTTGGACAATAAATTAGATGAGTGATAGCACACGTTATAGACAACATGGCAGGTAAGCTTTAAGATTACAAGCGATGTCAGCAATATCTAGTTCATCGTGTGAGGCTATTAAATATTTTGGGGAAGTTGCTGGAGATGTAACTTTATCTTCGGATTTTCTAACCTTCAGAACTAGTATTCCTACTATATTACTGTAATAGAAAGTACATGTTTCCATCATAATTCCAGTTTAACAGGGTTTGCTTTCTTTGTTTCTCTCCCCATCCCCCCCCAGTTTCCAGTGAGCCTTGAGCACTCAACATCAATAAATGTTAAAAAGAATAATATGACCACTTTGAATTCAGGGAGTAAAAAAGGCTGCAGAAGGAAAACATTTGAAGCTGTGTGAGAGACTGTGCCAGTGAGGCCCACCATTGCCACAGCAGATGTGTTGCCTCAACATTGCTAAACTCATGCCATCACCACAGTGAATACATTGTTAAAGGCAGGAAGATAGCATCCCACAGAAGAGGTTTAAGGCAGGAAGAGAACATCACTGCCACCGCAGAGATTTATCTATACCTTGTTAGAGGACGAAACCGATTGATGCCGTGGAGCAACGGGGGAGGCTGATCCTGCACAACTCAACCAAACCCCCGTGCATGTGCCCCGACTTGGGGTCGGGGGGTCAAGGTGCCGGGAGGCCCCTGAGGAATGTTGGACATGTACACCATTGTTAGGTGGGGGGGATGGCTGAGCAGAACAGCTTGTAACAACTCTATAAAAAACAGAACCAACTAACATGGGACAGAACGTTCCCCCACCGGACTTGAAAACCAATCGAACTGTCGGAACGTCGCAACTCCGGGGTGGTAGCTATTGCCTTGAACTCTTTCTTTTTTTCTTCTTCCTTCTTTCTTTCCTTCCTTTCTCTCTCTTTATCTCTCGCTCTCTCTCTCCCTTTGCATTCACAGATTTATTGTTGGGCAAATAAAGTTCCTTGGCTCTTGACTCCATTTTGAGTCTTAATTCTGTTCCCGAGAATACAAGCAGAACCACGCTCCGGTCTCAGACCAGCATGTGACAAGCTGGTACTAGGAAAGTACTCGTTCCTTCAAGGGTACAACACTAGCTGAAGCTCCAGAAACTCCAAAAAGTCTAAGCCAAAATTTCCATTGTTAGTCAGAAGTTTGTATGACAATTTGTAATTTAAGGTATTTATGAAAAGAGAAGTATAAAAGGGTGAGAATGACTTCTTTTGCAGTTTCCAAAGCTGCAAAAGTATGTAGGTCTATCACAATGTCAGTTTAGGATGTTCCATAAAATATGGAGAAAATCAGTAAATGAATGGAGGTGATGTGAGCAGAGGACAAGCGTTTTTTTGTATATTGTTTTACAGACAAAGATGCTGAACCTTTGAGAAGCAAACATAAAATTGGACAAGAAGTATTCTTGCTGTACTTGCCTATTGTAAAACAACCTTTCAGTTTAAACTTCTTTTTCTGTATTGAAATCTACCACATTAACAATTCCATTATTTTGTTCTAGCTCCATACACAAGACAGCAAAATCCACCATCATTCATATCATATTCATAATCATGAACATGAATTCATATTCAAATACCACCAGAGGTATTATTCAAGACTGGGATTATTCAAACTGAAATTCAAAAGAGAATATAGAAGATTACTCCTCTGGTGTCACACTTTTGACTAAAAAATCCCCCTGGGTTGTGCTGCTTTTTTTTATACAACTCGTAAGACTCATCTACAGCTGTTGAAGCAGGCAGACAACCTCAGTAAAATCCAAACACTGTATAAAACTACTCACACTGCAGGTTCTTGAGCCCTTACTGAGTACCTGACTCCCAAAGCCTTTCTGCCCCCGGTGCTGTTAATGGATAAAGAAATACCTAACAGCTCATCACTGAAATCTGTGGTAACTGCCTACGATCTCCCTTTTTTTAATTTTCACTGTTCAGTCAAGATGAATGTCCAACAAAAGCCCACTCAGCGGTCCCGGATCTGGGATGTGCGCAGCCTCCTCCTACCCAGCCCTTGCCTGCCCTGGGGCAGGTGCCAGTGACAGGCAGGGAAAGCGGCTGTCTGCTGCGTGCGGTGCGTGCGTCTCGTGTCCGACACCTTCCAATGAGGAGGGGTGACCCGTGTCGCTTAGACCTGCTCTCATGCCACTTTTCACTGTGATTTCTCAGTACCTGAAAAACGTCACGGACTAGTGGGAGGGCAGCGCTGCTCAATTAAAAATCTATAGAGAAATATCTTCTGTAATGCAGATACCAATTACCAACTTGATATTCGCATTGCGTGTAGGTTTGCAACAGCGATATGAAAGTTGCCAAGTCCCAGCCTGTTCAAATCTTTCTCAGCTCGGTTTGACACGGACCTGTCCACTGACAGCACAAAACCTCTGAGGTGTGCATGCCCAAAACAAAGCTCATGTCCCTCCTTCATATATGTCACAGACAGCTTCGCATGAAGGAACTCCCCGGAGCCTCAGTGCTGACAGATGAAATATGCTTACCTCTGCTTTTTCTTTACCCTACCTAGTCAGCACAACCCACAAGCAAGTAGGGGACAGATCAAGGAAAGTTTTTGGTAACTCCATGAAAATAAAATGAATTTACAAGCTATTCAGAAACTTTTCATCTAGATTCCTTTCCTAAAGAATCAGGCAGGTGAATAATTCTGTGTATGAACAAAGAAACATATTCTTGTTGATCTTACAGATACAGAACTATGAAGTATTTCATATGCACTAATGAGGAAACCTGTGATAAGCCCGTATCTGTCAGAGTAAAAGGTTTGTTCCTTTTTTCCTACTGAGATTGTTAATTTCTTGCAGCCTTTCTTATTTACATTTTAAATAATGAAACGCCCACGAGTACCAGGCACTTTTCTATTGCTGCTCTGTGCAAAAAGAATATTAATAATGTTATTAATAAAGCTAGGAAGACTGCAATAAAATGTCTCTGTGCTTAAAACAAAGGAGCATCTTTAAGAACTCAGCAGATTTTCTGTATTATGCAGGTTTGATAGCACAAATATGATTAAAATGATCTCTGCTAGCAGATTGGAAATGCCAATTTATGTAACAGAAACTGCCTAAAGTGAAGGCACATTTGCTCAAAGAGATTATATTCCCAGTCAGTAACCAAACACTTGCTTCATTGCCTGGTCCTCAAATCCCTTCTCACTTAAGCTGCTGCAAATCAGGATGGAGTAAATGCTGCTGTGGTCTTCACCAGTGCAAACTTTATGGAGCTAGAAAATATAGGATCTATGGAGAATGTAGGTCCCTGGTGCAGAACCAGAGACGTAATCTCAGCACTATGCCAGAAGCTGCATGGCAAAGACGGCAGTTTGATTTGTCCTCTCACCAGCTGCGGATCATGTTGGTCCCATAGTATCTTTGAAAATGTGCTCACACGATTTAGTTATAATTGATGACAGCATAACACATATGCTACACACTGGGTTGCACATCACAGGACTGAGGACTTGTGGAAACAACTGAAACAATGCTAATGTATTCTGACACCTTCATTTGGGGTGGGGGTTTCACAGCTTTTGAAATACTGCAGGTTGCCATCAGGAAAATAACTAAAAGGATACTAAATTCATGCTTCACAGTCTACACACAGCATTTTGTATCTTTCCACAATGCTAGAGGACACATTAGCTCAGGACATCAAAATCAATTTACTTCACCTTGTATGTGCTTTGTATTTTGCCTGGTCCAAAAAAAAAGAAAAGAAAAACAACAACAACAACAACAACAACAAATTACAACAAACCCAAAACATTTTCAAAGTCTGAATGGCAGCAGGAAAATGTTCAGAAATTGTTTCAGATTTTAGCTTCAACTGTATACTTTCCCTGAACAGTTGCGTACAAAGCAAAGGGACAAGGAATACAGGACAAGGATAGCTATCCTCATCTGCTAGAGGACGTGGGAAAACAGGAGTCAAGCCCAGAAAAGGCAAATAGTGGGAGCAGTCCAGCAGAAAAACAGCAAAGGAAGAAGAGGTGAAGGAGGGAAAAAAGGGAGTGAGTCTTCTTTCCTGCCTGAAGGAGGAAGCCTGTTTTTTAGGACAGACAGGTACCTTTCTGACTCACCGATGTCTACAAATTGCCTTCCAAATTGCTGACTTTTCTGATTCACTGCTTCTCTTTCTTTTCATCCTATTCTTTGTTGTTAGGGCTTCTAAAATACAGCCACTAGGATCTGTACGCTGAATATGAGCCTGAATTAGATACCACTAAACCTGAATGCCTGAAAATTGCTGGAATCTTATTTATACTGTGCTCTCTTCCCAAGTAATAGCTTTTAACACTTGTGGTGCAGAGTGTACCACAGTTTTAGATCAATTGTTGTAAATATATAATTTATCAAGTTCTCTGTATAGACAGTCTTGTATCATCAATATATATATTAAAAATATATATATGAAGCACACAGAGAAAACAGAGGAAAAAGATTATAAGACCCATGATTTATTACTGCATCCTGTGCATGCTTTTACAGCTGCTCTGCAGATTCTAACTTCAAAGCCACATTCAGCCTTTTTCCTTTTCCTTCTCTGAACTGCAGTACAGCCAGTGCACAAATCTCTCATGTATTCAAGTCCTAGGGCTGAGAGAGCAGAGAGAGATCAAGATTTAGTGTGCTGGTTTTGGCTGGGGTAGATACTTTTTTTCATAGCAGTAGTATGGGGTTATGCTTTGGAGTTATGCTGAAAACATTGTTGATAACGCAGGGATGTTTTTGTTCTTGCTGAGCAGCGCTTGCACAGAACCAAGGCCCCTTCTGCCCTTCACCCCACCCCACCAGCAAGTCGGCTGGGGGGGCACAGGGAGCTGGGAGGGGACATGGCCAGGACAGCTGACCCCAACCGACCAAAGGGATTTTCTATATCATATGTCATGCTCAGCATACAAACCTGGGGGAAGAAGAAGAAAGGAGGGACATTTGGAGTGGTGGTGTTTGCCTTCCCAAGTAACTGTGTTCCATGCGCGATGGAGCCCTGCGTGCCTGGAGGTGGCTGAACCTGCCTGCCCGTGGGAAGTGGTGAATGAATTCCTTCTTTTGCTTTGTTTGTGCACACAGCTTTTGCTTTACTTATTAACCTGTCTTCATCTCAACCCACAAGTTTTCTTACTTGTACTCTTCCGATTCTCTCCTTTATCCTGTTGGGGGGAGTGAGTGAGCAGCTGCGTGGGGCTTAGTTGCCAGCTGGGGTTAAACCACGACACTCAGGATGGCAGATCAAGACCCAGAAACTCACAAGAGAGAATACACTGCTGACCCTTCTTATTGCTTCTCTCTGCAGACAGTGTGTGGGTTGCATTTATCTGTTGAATTTCTGCTTGGATTGTTACACACATTCACCATACAATCTGGCAGAACCCACCTGGGACTGTGGACCCCTTCAATACTTTCACACAAACAACAGTAGGGACTGACCACCCAGCAGTATATGTCCAAGGCCAAACTCCTCTGAAGGTGCATACAGTGAAAGAGGATGAGCCTCGGTGAGTCATGAAATCCGGTTTGTATTGCAGAGCCTACCTTGTGCTGACAATACTGCTAAGTTTTGCTGGAGGTCAGTCATAACACAGTCCCTACATGGACACCTGGTGCCAGTACCTAAGAAAGATGGTTGATAATTCACTGAAGAATAGCAACCTGAGACTGGGTACCCTAGAGCAAACCCTATCCCAGCTTAGCGCCTTAGCCATTAAGTTAAAATCAGTTCCTTTGTTTTCTTTCAGATCCCCCTGAAGTAGAACAGACCGAGGATATCCTAGAGCATGGTAAGGAAGCTGTTGGCTCTAGACATGGCATCAAATATCCCAGCATCCCAAAGGGCTGAATAAAGCCTAAACCAGCTTTTCTTCTTCTTGGACAAGTGCCAAGTCCCAGTCCTAATGACTCTGTCCTAACAAATACTATGCCTATGAAAATTAAGTGCTTTAGCAGGAAAGAACAAGAAACACCAGTAAATACAGGGGATGGGTTGATCTGAGAGTCTCTTAAGATTCAGGACACTCAATTCAAACTATCATACTAAATCAAACGTAGCATGGACATGGTCCCAAAGCAACATATAGTCCAAGCAATTGCTACTCTGCAACTCAGCCTCAGCAAAATTTCTTCCTACATAACTTGATTACCAATCCAAAGCTAAAAACCAGCACCTGGAGCATCCTAATCCATCTGGCCTTGGAGCACAGCAGGCCATTCGCTCCAGATAGCAAGGGCTAGGTGAAGTTGTGCATGTCCTTTTCTCAGTTCCTTAGTGAGACAGTTCAAATGAATGAATAAACATTTGGGGGAGGTTTAAGGTTTTGGATCAGATAGTCAGCAACTCCCACAAGGAGAAAACTAGCCCTTTCAATGACTGTCAGGTTCCCCAGTCATCTCAAACGTCATGAAATGGTACTCAAATATTTAAAGGTATGCTAGCAGCTTCTAAACATGGGCTGCATCCCAGGCTCTGGCAGACTGTGCCCCAGTGTGCGGCACTTTCTGGTATGACTTCACGAGCAACATACGAGTGTTTCCTGGGAAGAAGAAAAAGGATTTCTCAAGAGAAACACACCGATGCAAGAACATTATTTCTGACATCAGTTCAGGGCCATTCAGAATGAGAATGATAGTGGACAAAAAGCAGGGGATTTTACACTACAATAAAAAATTCAGTACACAGATGAATGAGTGATATTGCCAAAAACAGTATGAAGCTATGAAGCTCTTACAGGTAATTGTAACCAAAACCAGCTGGGTGGGCTGAACTTTCAAGTGGGAGAAGTGTTCCTGCAATCAGATAAATAGAAGTCTGAAAGATAAGCTATATATGGCTGAGTGACATACGTTTTTAGTCAAGGTTGTCAATCATGCTGGGTTAAAATACATGTAAAGACTGTAAACTGCTTTCAGAAATGCCTGAGAGTCCACTGCACGTTTTAACAGCTCATCTGATTTAAGGACTAGAGATATACCCGTCTCCCATAAATGATTGCAAACAACACAGTTCGATGAAATATTAATGGTGTACAAGTCATCTGCAAACATTATGTGTTCAAACTGCTATGATGTTCAATGAAGTACATCTGTAAGTGACAGCATATATATATGGAATAATTGTGATCGAAAAGAAGACCCTGAGAATACTCTGAATGTGTAGAAGAAGAATCAAAAACTGCTTTGGGGACTGTTGCTTGCCATTCAATGTAAACATTGAATCAGTGAATACTTTTTACAAAAGCTGTAGATTTCAAAACATTGAACACAAAGATTCACAGCCACAGGGGAAGCACCAAAACCAACAACAGAGAAACATCTCCAAAGGGCAAGAAAGCCTTTTGGATTCTTACAGACTGCCTAATGACTTCATATGAAGCACAATGAGGCATGGAAATTTCTTTCTACCCATCTCAAAGAAGGAGCTCTTTTGTATGACTGGGTTCAACACTCATGGACCCAACTTCTTTCTTCGGAAGTATTTCATGCAGGTAAAATGTAGATGTGTCAACTTTATAAAATATATAGGTGTATATGTCTATGTGCAGGAACACAAGCTGGAAGAAGAGAGCCTTCTTCCTTTCAGCATGGTGGAAATAAGAGCCTGACTGGATACAGATTAATTTCTAAGTAGCGCAAAAGCTTCTGGACAGTGTTAGTTAAATGACTTTTACTGTGTCATCATGACCAAACTATAAAGTTCTGAAAGCATAAATGGCTTTGCTGACTTGTGTTAATTGAAGATGCTCACATTGCTTCTCCAAGCACTCAAAAACGCAGCAATAGGTGCCAGGGAAAGTCCATTAAATAACACAAGAACCTGTAGGTACTCAGAGTTAATAATCGCTCTTGTCAAAGAAGAAAAGATGCCAGATCTAATACAATGTGACAGAGAAACAGCTTTGCAGTAATAGTAAGTTTTTAAGAAAAGATTTGTACATTATAACAGAATATGGAGTTATGATCATCTAATCTGACTTTTTGTATACCAAATACCATCAAACCTGATCCACTCATCAAGCCCACAACTTCCTGGTGAGCAGTGTGGCTTTCTTAGGGACTTCAGGCCAGATTTAAAACATCAGGAACAAAATTCCTGATAATTATTGTTATTTATACTTTTTTTTTTTCTGCCTCTGATTAGCTGTGGCATCCCACTATGCTTTTTTAAAAATAGATCAAAGGAACTTTTGCCTCAGAATCCTTTTCCCTGTATAAGTACTTCTTGACCTTGGCAAAGATAAAATAAAATTTCTCTAACCTCCTCATGAAAGCAGGCTTTCTAGGACTGATACTGTTCTTACAGCATTTCCCTAATTCTGTCCAAGATCTCAACTTCCCTTTGAAGTGTTTCAGTGTTTTGTGGGTTTCATTAAAGCTGGAGAAGTAATAATAACACCTTCTTATGTCTCTACTTGATGTTTCCCCACTTTCTAATCAAAAGACGACGAGCATTTGTTACAACTGCACCATCCTGAAAATTCATTATGAGAAGAGGAAACACCATTTTTTCAGAAGGGTGTTGAGGAAGGCACAGGGCTGAGTAGGAGGAACTGGCAGTGCATTGCTCATTCTGATACAGTGTGTTAATCTCCTCCTTTCCCCTATTTCTTATCCTCTCTTTTCAAACCCTATAATCTCTCTGAAACATATGGAAAAGTGTCATAAGTGTGTGCAATTTGGAAAATGGCAGCAGCTTTTCTAATGTAAGGCTGTAACTCAGTGTCATGACCAAGATGGGCTTGTTTTCCTCCCTGATGCTTAGACACTTTCTGCCTCTGGATTACTCTGAACTTTCCCTTTTCCACACTTAGATGCAATTGCATCATATTTAACACTTCTACTAGTAATTTTCTTTCCCTTCTACTGATGTGTAATTTCATCCAGAGGAATAGTCTGTTTTTCTGAAATACCTCTCACATCAAGGTCGTTTTTTAATGATCCCCAGTAACTTCCTAAGAGATACATTCTCTTTTTTTTTTTTACTTTTCTGTTCTTGTTCTTTTCTGCAATTGTTAGCATCTCTTTTTAACTTGTTGTTTCTTTTCCTCAGTGTTACCCTCTCCTTTCTTCAGCTGTTCTTTGCTTTTTCTTTAAACACTTAGGTTTTCAAATTAACTTTGATCTCTGTGTGTGGGTTGTCCTGGATAATACTGCTTTTTATCTCTGTTGCATGTCTGCACCTTTTTCTCCATTAATCTTCTAAACCTATAAATTATTGCAGAACATATTTCTATCTTTCCCTCACTGCTTCTAGCCACAGAGAATTCCCACTGACTTTAGACTTAGTACTTTAAATTGTCCAAGACTTTTATCTTTCTCAGCTTTTTGAGAAAGGCTGTTAATATTTTAGGGCTGTATTTTGACCTCAGAGAAACACCTGCAACTCCAAGTGTCTTCAGTGGGACTCTGTTAGGCATCTTTCAGGGATGAGTTCGGCCTTCAGTCCACTAAAGTTACAATATGCTGCAGTGCACTATGTTCTCTCCACTGTCATGGTATATCCATATATAAACTCAATTATGTTGAATCTCGTTTTGGGACATGGAGAGCCACATCTTCTTGCAAGTTAGGCCTGTGAAACAGCAAAAGAGCCATTCCATTAAAAAAATAAAAATTAAGGCAAAATCTTTTTTGGAATGTCTAGAACTACAAAGAAAATATAAATAACAAACACATCAAACTATGCAGCATATAATTATTTTGTCATTTGGTAATTAAAGGGTGAGGATGAATTTTGAACTAGTGACAACATAAAAAAGCTGAATTCTTCAGCCTGGGCTCCATTAGGAGGATGAAGAACTGCTCACAACCCTGGCCATTTTTGGTTCATGAAAACATCCTTTTCATCCACAAATCCTTCCAGTGATTTAAGATGGGAGAAATATCTTTTGGGTATGCAGAGAGCACTTGTGTTACAGTACCTGATGCCAGGTGCCCCTATGACGCTGGCAAGTATTGGGCATTGACTTGTGCATAATTGCAAAACCCTACCAGATAAATGTTTACATATGTTTGAATTGCTTGTTCTCAGCTGTGCATTCTGTTTCTCGAAAAAAAGAGGTAACATGACACTTCTTAGAAAAAGGGGAGATAGAGCTTTCTTTCTGAGGAGCAGTACATGTGTTCAGATGGAGAACAGATGGAGCAGTCAGTCCTCAGCCCTCAGAAGTGATGGTAAGAGTCCTCAGGAGGACCAGAAGGGACAGTACAGAGTTTGCTGCAACACAGAAAGTTGTGAGTTAGCTGAATGTAAGCCTGAATGCAAAGACTTGCAGCAAGCAGAGGAAATGGGTTATAAGACATTTTTATTGCTAGTCACTTTGAGATTGTGTTACTTAGAAAGCGATTGAAGCTTGTATTTCTAATATAACAAGCTTTGGTGGCTTAAAGGTTTTTGTTTGGGAGCTCACTAGAGGGAAACATCTAAGTGGATCCCCTTCAAAGTTCTGGCCAGTTCAAGGTCCTGGTTGGAAAATCTCTCCTTCCACCGCTCCGCATGTTTTACTAATGTGTGACAACACATGAAGGAGGAGCTCTGTGCCCAACAAGCTGGAAAAGCCAAGTTAAAGAGAATTCAGGATCTTCATTCCCTGTGCATCAAAGCACTACGGCACAGTGCATGTAGTATGCAGGTTTTCAGCTCGCTGGCTGCACAGGCATAAGCATGGGCACATGCCCCACATTTCAATTTGCCTCCCTGACCTGAGGTCTTAGCCTCTCCTGATCTCTCTAAGACCTGCTAGGTGATAAACTCTAATGCTTGAGAATCAGGACCGTCTCTGTTAATTTCTCCATCTGATGACTTCTCCAGGGAAAGAACAGATTCATCAAAAACATTCAATTTGGGGTCTATACTGCTTGAGAGCTCTCCAGACGGCAGCAGGACCATTTTTCACAATTTTCCAGTTTCAGACATGGCCTTAATATTAAATTATATTTTCCTCGAAGAGAAAAACATTGGTTTATGCTAATTGTGACTGTAAAACAAAGGGAAGTCACTATAATGTGAAAGTGGATTCACATGCAAACATACTTGGAAAATAAAAGTGCTAAATTACACTTTATTGCATTAGCTAACTATGTACAATTCAGTTTTTATAACAATGATATATTGAACTAATACAGATTTTCACAGGCTTGAATGAATTCTGTGCTGAATCAGGAAGGCACTTTTTACTATTTTCTGAAAGTGACTGAGCTGCTGGTCTCTTCATTAAGGCGGCAATTAATACTTCCCCGATTGTTTCACACAGTTAAGGGATATGCCATACATAAACAAATTCTTTTCATTGACGTAAGGATAATTTTACTCCATGTTGTCTCTATCTTCTGAAACAGCTTGAATACCAATTGCTTGAAATAATAAACTCATTTAAAGAAAAACCTCTAAGCAAGTTTGTACTAGTAATCATCACTTAATCTCCAAATCCATTTACTTTTGGGGGGTGATACAGATGCTGTTTATCAAATGCCATGATTCAAGATTATTTCTCTTCACAGTGGACTTCAGAGCTCAGGATATCCATTTCTCTCAATGACAGAGTAAACATTCTTAGAACAGGTTCAATCTTCGTGATGTCAGATAAAAGTTGGTTCTATTCAATTATAATTTGGGATTCAGGAAAGACTGAAATGATCGCTAGCTATGAGTAAATCCTTTAAATTGTCAGATTATGCTTGTTTTGTTGACATCTTTAATAAATCAGATCAGATATTTACATTTTTCTATTCAGAATGGAAACTACTGAATATTTAAGAGATCTGTGTTTGCACCTTCCTAAAATTCTGTATTATATAAATAAAGCATAATCACCTATTCCCTGTGCCAAACCTGACTTTATGGTTACCACATGAAGAGATATTGTACAGGGAAATTAATAGTGTCTTGGCTATACTCCTGGTTCTATAGTAACATTTTCTAAAAGTAAAATTGATAGCATTTAATTTTAAGAACAAAAAGCAGATTAATCATAGTTTGAATAGGACATAAGCTCCTTTGAAATTCTTGCCACAGTTTCTCAGCCCTTGTAAATCAGCTCTTGATTTTTTACATGTTTATTACTCCCTCCAACCTAGCCACAGGCCCAAAAGAGTTGTTTTTAATAACAATAATAATTTCAACACAATCACCATGTTTTCTTCCATGTCTTTTTTACTTTTGAACACAAAACAGAAACACTATTAATTTAAAATAATGATTAATTTTGGGTTTTGCCTTCTTGGGATAACATTGTTATTAATATAGAAGGAAAAAAATCTTAAAAAATACCATTGTGGTATTCAGTTAAAAAAAAATATTTTAGTCACTAGCTCACTTGATTTTGTTCATACAGACTTTGAAATCAGTTTAAGGGAACAACATTTATCTATGGTCAGTTGGTAGGGACTAGCTTACAGTCACGTTGTCCAGACCACCATACTGTTCCGCTGGCATGGAACATGTATATCCATGATGTGCATCATCTGGCACACACAGTGGCACAGGATTTGTTAGCCTATAACGTTTAGCATGAATAGAAGGCCCCCTGTTACAGACCATATGATCTCTCTTTACTCATCTGTGTAACTCATGGCATCACCCTGCTTTTGTGAAAGGACCACCCTCTCATGCAGGTCTTTGGAGAATATTTACCATGTATTACTGGAGCGTATTGCCTGCTGCCATTTTTCCAGTACCTGATGTTCAGAAAGCCTGGATAGGATGTGGTTTATCCTTCAGAAAAGGGTTTCACTAAGTTGGAAAGGCCTTATCAGCACACAACAACAGTCCAGGGCGCTCACTCTGACAGTGGGCACAACCAGATACAACCAGAGAATGTACGAAATTAAAACCTAGTAGCACTTCCCAAAAATGCTTTCCTCACCTCCAAAAAAAGGGACATCATTAAACAAATTAATAAGTTTTGATGGATTTTTTTTTTGTTTTGTTAATGTCTCCAGTAGCAAGGCATTTCACAGACTCGTTATCCACTGTTTGAAGAATGCCTGCCTTTCATTTATCTTGGGACTGCTATTTTCCAACTTCATTTCATTTCTCCAAGTCCTTGTATCAAAAGAAACTGTAATCAGTGACTATCTATCCTCTCAGTATCACTTTTTATCGTACAGGCTTCTAAATAGCCTTCTCCATTTGTCTCTTTTCCATCTAGAAGAGTCTAGGTCCACTTGGTTCATTCTCATAGAGTAGCTGTTAATCACTGGAGGAACAAACTACTTCACCAGCAGGAATGGAGGCTGGTTTTGCTGGGGATTTTTCCAGCATCTCATGCTTTTGGTCATGGTCACAGCTCTAAGCAGTTTCCCTTTCCTTTTTCCTGAGGCCTGGAGGAGTAGTTTGCACATGAAGGAGTGGGTTGCAACACACAAGTGGGAGGGCAATCACCAGTTGCAGGACTGTCAGGAGAGCGGGACAGTATCACTGAGCATCACTCAGGATCCAGTGGTTGCAGCAATGATGCATCCCACTCTCAGTCACCAAGGAGGTGACCTGGGACAGCAGGGCTGTTGCTGAACAAAGCGTGGCCGTCCTAGTTCTATGCCCTGTGCACATGGGTGGTGAGGTGTAGTGGAAGTGGGGTGGGGTGGCTCTGGAGCTTGTCTCAGTCTCTTGGTGCTGTGCTGTTGCAGTGCTCATCTACTGTCCATTAAAGGCTGTTCCCTTGCATGATCTCTGTCCTTTATGGAGGTTTCATGAACTCCCTTTCATGGCCTACTGAGGCATTATTGCTGGAGGACTTCTTCAGGTGGGAAGAGTGAGACACGGTGCACTGTCTGCAAGGGGCACCCTGTTGAAGGAGTTACTCTGCTTCACAACGATTTTTTCCTGCCAAAAGATCTACTTGTATTGTAGTGGATGAAGGAAAGGCTGTGGATGTTGTCTACCTGGACTTTAGTAAAGTGTTTGACGCCATTTCATACAAAATTCTCCTGGAGAAACTGGCAGCTCACGGCCCGGGTGGGTGTGCTGTGCCCTGGGCTAAAAGCTGGCTGGCCGGCCGGGCCCGGCGGGTGGTGGTGAGCGGAGTCACATCCCGCTGGCGGCCGGTCACAGGGGGTGTCCCCAGGGCTCCGTGCTGGGGCCAGCCCTGTTTCATGCCTTTATCAGTGACCTGGGCGAGGGCACCGAGCGCACCCTCGGCCAGTTTGCAGGTGACACCGAGCTGGGGGCAGTGCTGATCTGCTGGGGGGCAGGAGGCTCTGCAGAGGGGGCTGGGCAGGCCGGGCCGATGGGCCGAGGCCACTTGTAGGAGGTTCAACAGGGCTCAGCGCCGGGTCCTGCCCCTGGGTCACACCAGCCCCACGCAGCGCGACAGGCTGGGGCAGGGGGCTGGGAACTGCCTGGGGGGAAAGGGCCTGGGGGGGCTGGGTGACAGCCCTGGGCAGGAGCCAGCAGGGTGCCCGGGGGGCAAGGCGGCCAACGGCATCCTGGCTTGTGTCAGGGACAGTGTGGCCAGCAGGACCAGGGCGGTGATCGTCCCCCTGCACTGGGCACTGGTGAGGCCGCACCTCGAACACGGGGTTCAGTTTTGGGCCCCTCAGTGCAAGACAGACATTGAGGCGGGGGAGCGTGTCCAGAGATGGGCAACGGAGCTGGTGAAGGGTCTGGGGCACAAGCCCTGTGGGGAGCAGCTGAGGGAGCTGGGGGTGTTTAGCCTGGAGAAAAGGAAACTCGGGGGGACCTTATCAGTCGCTACAACTCCCTGACAGGAGGCTGTAGGCAGGTGGGGTTGGTCTTTTCTCCCAGAAAACTAGCAACAGGATAAGTGGAAATGGACTCAGATTATGCCAGGGGAGGTTTAGATTGGATATTATGAAAAAATTTCTTCCCGGAAAGGTTTTCCAAGCTTTGGAACAGGCTGCCCAAGGAGGTGGTGGAATCACCATCCATGGAAGTGTTTAAAAACCACATAGATGTGACGCTTAGCAACATGGTTTAGTGGTGGACTTGGCAGTCCTGGGTTAACAGTTTGACTTGATTTTAAAGGTCTTTTCATGATTCTGTGATTCTATGATTTTATGTTCAAGGAGAAACTGAGATTAAAGTAACAAGTCTGCGGTGTGGACATCCAGAAATAGAGCCCTGCAGAGAAACAGAAAGAAAAACAACATGACAGTGAGGATGAGCCTCTTGTTTCAAAATGCTACAGAAAGAGAAAATCAGATAGACTGGCAGTTACATGACCTTTAAGCCAAATATGTGTGTATGGCAAGAAGATCTGTCTCCTAAGACCAAAGAGACATTGACTTCTTCAGTGCCCTCACAAGCTTGCTGACTTCTCCTGGGAAAATGACCACCCATCAGTGAGCACATCTGTGTAGTTCCATTTGCATGTTAATTTTGTCCACCTCCTATCCTGTTTTCATTCTGTCTGCCCTTTATCATCTCCAGGTTTTCAGAATCAGAACAGGAGACAGAAAACAGTGCTAAACACTCTTAACTGCACACACAGGATTAGGGCCACGCAACAAAACACAGATCTATGAGCTGATTAAAATCCCATAACAGTTATTTGATAATTTTTTTTAGTGCGATTACTCTCATCAAATTGGCAGTAATTTATCTGTGTGTTTAGATAAGAAGAGTTTTCCCTACAGTTCCCAAGAATTAAATGTCAAAATGGCTGCGTGAGGAAGGAACCTCCTGTTAGATGTGGCCAAACAGGAATGTTTCACTGGCTGCATCAGAGCCAGTTACTGTCAAATACTTCTGATGGAGGGACCTACGCGTGTAAAACAGAATTCAAGAGGCTGAATGGCCCCGACAGCCTTTTTGCACTGAGGTTGCTAGTTTAAAGCAAGTTCCAGTCAAGAATAATTGAACTCAGTTCAAATGAGATTGTTACTCCTTAGCTCTGTGAAATGAGGTAGATGATCACAGCCCGTTTCCCATTAGCCTAACTGTCTGCTTTACTAAAACCACCTGCACAATTGAAACTAATTGGAGCCCTCAACAGCAGTATCAAAGGAGAGGACACAATTAAATAGTAATGGATTATGAACTATATCCTCCCCCTAAAGACACGATACCTTTAGACACTGGCAGTGAGTAAGCTCGCCTGGCTGGCGCTTGGAGCGGGACTGTGTTTACACCAGTGGGCTGCCAGTCAAGATCCAGTCACAAGCAGAGATGTAAGTTTATGCACAAATGAACATTAATAAGGATATATTTATTCAGCTAGAATATAGGCAAGCCTAAAGCGGTGGAAAACACATACTACTCTATTTCAATTGAAGGGATCAAAGTGATATGAGCCCTAAAGCTATCAGAAGGCCATCAGACACAAATCTCGTGAGGGCCTCTTAAACTCCTTTTCCTCCAGGGACTCATGTAAAGTCGGTGCAGCAATAAAAAGTGAACGGTATTGAATCATAAAGCAGCATATTTAGAGCAGGCTGAGAATGTATAGATACGGTGCTGCTGCTGGCAAGGCCAACCTCTGACCAAGAACCAGGCTGCTTTCACCGGTCAGTGGGAGCTGGACGGCAGAAGTCTGGCGCAGTTCTGGCAGAAACAGTTCCTCTTCTTAGGTCTCGCTGCTGTGATTACTGAAAAGGATTTATCCTAAAAACAAATTGCACCTTGGCCTAGAGCGCTGGTTCAGGCCTTCCCCAAGCCTGCTGTTTTCTCATTCTCTTCTTTTCACTGCTCGTTCAGGCTTCTGCTGCTGCCTTCCCACATCTCAGCTCTCCCAGGCAGCACATGTGGCGCTGCCATACCATCCTCCCCCTGTTTGCTGCCTTCCCCGAAGAAGGGTGCTTTCTGATGGTTTCAGGATTCCTGTCACTGCCCTCTCACTCCCTTTTCCTTTGAGATACCCCCACCACCCCCTAACCCTACTACTGCCAGCTCAGCTGGTGGCAGAATGGGATGCACAAACAACCTTTCAGTAGCCAAGGCTAGCACTCCCCATTTGATTACCTTCTTCAGACAACTGGTTCATACATAAAGACAAACTAGCACGAACAATTGGTCTGCAGAGACTGGAGAGGGAAGGTGACTGAGGCCTGGGTGAAGTTTGTGCTCTGCTCTCTGTAGTTAAAAGTACTCAGCTCTGGCCAGTTGCGTTCATCTTGCGCTCTGTTCCGCTGCTGCTCAAAGAGCAGTGTATAAGAATGGCATGAGCATGTTATTCAAGGGCTGGATCTTAAGGAATTGTTTTGTAGACCCATTAAAAAATGCTGTTGTTGGCTTTTACAGATATATGAGTACCTGTGCTTCTCTGTTACTCTTTTTAATATGGCAGTTTGTACTTCAAATTTCTACAGGGTGCTTTTTTCTAAGGGCTGTAAAATGATTAACAGGCAAAACCAAAGAAAATTTCATACCACAGCTGGGAGGAAGAGAAGTAAAACTTTTCTGCTTGGGTAGCTCTTTTTCCCTCACTCCAGGCCAGTTTGGAGTTCGGATCTTCAACTCTAGAGCCAGTACTGAATGCCAGACATCTTTCCCTGCACTCTAACAAATATCAAGCTGTTGCTCTGTCTGTACTTGGTACCTTAAAGGGGTTGATGCTCTGACACAGCAGAGAGAATCATTTACTGTATTGTTCTGCCTAGAAATATGACAGTTCAAAGCATGCTACTTTGTGCTGCTTCAGATTTTTCTGTGTTCGTTCAACAGAGAATTGCTACTCACCAACAACCTCTGTTCAATAACATAAAATATCTCTAACGCAGCTGGAGTGATATCTGTCGATGTATCGACATGCACAAGCCATGAAGTAGTTCAAAATAAATTGTAGAAAATTTAAAACCCAGCTTCTGATCCCAGATAATGGATTTGCAAGACAATGTTTGTTTTCAGAGCACTGGTTTAAGATGCATCAGACAGGCGCTCTCTAGGATGCACAGGAAGGCCAGATTTCTCAGAAGTGATTTGAGTGCAGACCTGCTCCTGATGTGACTCTTACAGTCAAATTTTCAGTTGACTCATTTAGCAAACTGAGTTGCTTTGAAAGTCCAGCCCTGGATGTGGATGATCGATAAATTGATTTTAAGCCCCCACCCTTTTTTATAAAAAGGAAAGAATGCGAGAAATAGCCAAAGATCAACTGCAAATTGTTTTTCCTTAAAAAAAATAAAAAAAATTCTGCACTGCTGAAGAGGTGGTGAACTAAGCACCTGTAGACTTTCCCTCACATCCACTCTTTGATTATTTTAGGATAGAGAGATTATTATACTAGTGAGTTTTCTAAAGCATGATTCTGCTCCTATCATACTCCATCATAAATTTAAAAAAATTTTAGTAGGAAAAGAAATCACCGAAAAAAAAAAACCGAACCCAAAAAAAACAACCATGAAAAAATGCCTAGGCTTGGACATGAAAAATCCCCTACGTGAATTAAAAGTGAATGGTCTTACAACTGAATACTCAACCGACTGAATATCTTTAGAGTTTAACAAGATTTCCTTTTCAGCTGAGGGTTTCTTTCATCTCCCTGATAGTGAATGTAGATGGTATCCTCTCAGCAGATTGTTTAGGTGTTAGCAAAGAGATAAACAACAACAATGGCATCAGCAAGGCAAGTATGAGTCAGCTGTGGCAATGCTCCTGTTATTTGGAATTTTGCATGAGGAACAACTGCTGGTTTATTTCTCAAGGGTCATCAAAGATAAAGTCTGCAAGCAATAACAACTTTCTTACAGCTCTCCGTTCATTTTCTGCAGCAGAGCAGAAAAAGAAAGAGATGGTATTATATATCCACCGTTCATTTCTGTCTTGAATTGCCTTATAGAGTAAAATCTTCACTCTACCATGGTTATCAAACTATTTTTCCCTAATCAACAGATGTGTGACTTCAGTCTAATCAGATCAGAATAGATATGAGGATGAGTTATGTTTACTAATATTTTCATTTTTAAAAGTAAAAAAATACTGCTGGAATGACAGACACATTTATACTAGCAATGTAAAAATGTATTTTTACAAGACTCCTATGTTCTTGTCTGCATCTCAGAATAAAACACGAACAAAAAAATAGCGTTATCTAAAATGAAGACTTAAGAGGACTAACTAAGGCAAATACATTTCATTGAAATGTTTCTTTATTTAGGATATTGCTAGCAGATCACACATCACTTTGCAATTATATTTGCAGCTCTTGTGAACTTCTTAACCAAAGCACAAAATCTATGTGAAGTTTGCTCCAGCATCTTGATATTTGTGCTTAGTGAATCTATATATGGCATTATTCAAGTCTGCCTTTCACTTTGATTAAATTCCTTATTTAAGGAAAATGCATCAAGTTCTAGTTGTTCTTTTAAAGAAACCAGGAGACAATGTAGCAAAAAAACCTGATCAACTGTTCCAATTTAAAAAGCATGCAGTAGAATCATTAGAAGATGGAGTTACGTGTCTTTAGAATACATGGTAATAAATAAATTAAATCACCCAGAACAAATAGCACCAGCTGCTTCACAGATAAATATAGAAACTTGGAAACATAAAGAATAAACTACTTCAACCTAAAATAAAGGAAAGAAAACAATAAGAGGCAGTGAAATGTTGTCTTAGTCTGAAAAGCCTTGTTTCCCATTTATTTTGTACTGAATGCATTTACTTCTCTTTCATGCTCTTCCCTCTCTGCACTCAGTGCATACTAAACAGTATAGGATGAACTGTATGATGATGCATTTAAACTTGATCGTACCTAAGCTTACTTGTGGTTTTTGGAGACAAAGGTTATATTCAATTTTGGAAAATTCTTTCTCCTTTCCCTCTCCTCCCATTAGCATCTAAAATGTCATTTGTGAGTTGGTTTTCTCCCCACTTTATTGACCATTCTCATGGCAAAAGGAAGAAAGCTGAAAGATAATTAGATTTTGAGTCTGGGTGAGTAATTTTAAGAGCTTTGAAAGGCTGACTCCAGGATATATTTTATGTCAAACTCAGCTTTATTCATTCAATATAAAAGGCTGCATATTACAAGACAGGATGGCTCAACTTCACAGGGTTATGGAAAGGCAAGGGGGTGACATATTCAGAGCTTAATTATATCAGCCTTAATTGGAGCTGCATCATCATAAAGTCAACATGTTAAAGTTGAAAAAACTGATCTTTCAGCAAGAAAAAGCAACCAGTTGTTTAAAAAGATGCCAATTAACAGAAGCTGAGAGTAACAAAACCTTTTACACCAGCAAACGTACACGTCAACAAAACAAAACAAAACACAAAAAAAGCCTCATCTTGTCAAAACTTACCTCGAAAAGAATAGATTTCCAGTTTTGTCACAAATAAAGTAAAAAAATTATACAACCCCCCAAATTTTTTCTATAAAATATCAGTTAGTAAAGGTCATAATATTTCCTTAGTAAAATATTACCACGAAACCCTGGGAGTTAGCATATCTTCTTTGCACTTGCTACAGATAGAAGATAAAAGAGCACAAAGTCAACACTTTTGCCATAGAAAATGGTTACTCAGAAGAGCACTGTTTTTCTGAGAAACTTGGTGTTGTGTGCAAAGAGTTACTGCTCATCTAAATCTGGCCACGACACGCAGCTGCCATATTCTCAGGTAGTGAATCAGTTTACGGAAGGCACCTAATAACTGGCTCTCTGAGTTGGAACAACTTGGATATCCTTCCATTCTGCCAGTTACACTGATGTAAACGCTTTGACAGTGCTGCAATACTAAGTCACAAACTGTGAGAAGTTGGAGAAAAAGAATCATCTTAGTGAAGGTTCGAACTTTCTCCCTGCAGTTTATTCATTTCCTCCATCTGAACGGGTCTGTAAGTTCTGTGTTCAAGATGTAAAATACTAAATCCCCCTTAACATGCTTTAATTTTCCTGGTTATATTCATCTATAACACCTCAAATATTTTTTCACATTCCTCAAAACTTTCATTTTTTCCCCATACTTATTAACTGCTATGAGGTCTTCAATCTTTTCTCAGAACTTCTTCAAAACCTCTAATCCTTTCTACACCCTCTAGACCTTTCACATCATTCTCATTTTCTCAGTTCTTTCAGGTCTTCTAGTAACAAAAAAGCATCATTCACTCCTCTAAACTTCAGCTATGCAAAAGTTCAGTTGTCTAAACTGGTCACCCTCCAGTCACTCTTTGATTGTAGAAACAGGCAGATCCAAAGGGTGATGTGTCTGCTCTTAAGACAGGGGAGCTTCTTTTATGTGTCAACTTTAAGACACGTAAAGTTAGGCGAGATGGATACTACTCACAAGACCTATATTCGACCACATCCAGCCCTTCACCATTTTGCACTCTGTATTTGCAATTCCAGTTATAAAATGGGGCTATAAACCCACTACAGGGAAAGTTAGATGCCAAAATGTTTGCTTCATTTACGTGGAGTATTTTCATGATGCACTTCTTTTGTATAAATAGCTCAGCTTTCATTGCCTTATTTTGCTCCAATATCAGATTACAAATTCATGTCTAATTTGCTGTCCTCTCCCTTCCCCAAGGTCTCTTTTAGCTTTACTGCTCTTTCCATCCCACTTAATGTATGTTTTCCAGTTTATTTTCTCCTGCATGCTTTAATCCTTCTTTCTGCCAACTGAAACTTTTTACTGTATTGGAGCCCCTAGGGCTTTTTTCCTTTTTTTCCCCCCTTATGTCCCTTCACATTATGGTTTTTGTCCTTGAGAACACATTAAAAGGACTACATGTCTTGAACCTCTGTCCAAACTAGATTTTCTCTTAATCAAGAAATTGTATAGGTTTGGCAAAATACTCAAATGTTGTTGTTGGGAGGTGAAGTCTTTGATGGAAATAGTGATCAAAACCTCATTTACTGAAATTCATCACATCTATCACAGGCAAGCAGGGCAGGGAAAAACACTTCTGACCAGTTCTAATTCCCATTTATTTTTCAGCAGCAGACTGGTTTATTTGCTGTAATATGCTAAAATTTCTTATGACAGCTGGAATGTGAGTTTAGACAGCCTTTGCACTGTAAAGTTCATTTTTGCAACAGGGAATAGGAGAAGTTGTTTTCTCCCACTCTGAAGAAGAAAGTTTTAAACCAGAACAGTGAAGAAGATCAGATTTGAGGAAAATCTAGTGGGGGGAAAAGAGAGTTCTTTTCACACCTTTCATCCTTCCGATCATCATAGTGAAAAATCTGTTAGTCAAGACCATACATAAGTTGATAGTCTTTGCCTGTTGTTTTGGAGTCCTTTGACCACTCTGAAGAACAAGAGGTCAGAATTATTTCCTGGTGCATTCACAACGTGATGGTATTTCATGGGTGAACATTATGGAGAACATCAGGAATACTGTGAAATGTAATTTCTTATTGTGGTATCACCACACTCTTGCAGTCTTGCAATACACAACATACAGAGATGAGAACTGGAAATTATGGTGTAACTATTGGCAATGCTGCTGTGGGCCTCTGATGAACAGACAGTGGATGATATTTAACACAGCCTCTGCAGCATTTCACAGAAGGGATTTTTTTTTTTTTCTCTTGCCATATAACTGCTAGACTTTCGTTAAAAGTGTGTTGAGTGTTTCAAATGTATTTGAGTTGCACCAAATATTTCTCTAGCTCTTTCAGATCCACGTAATCTCTGCTGATGCAAATCACAAGAAACCTAGCTCTGTAGTCCAGCTGTGAGATCTTATTTTATGCAGGAGGTTCTTTTGTTTGTTTTTTGGATTTGAAGCTCAAAGCACTACTAAAGGCAGGTGTCATTGACAAGTACTATGCAATTTTCTCTTTTCAGCTTTGTCAATAGACTTCATGATTAAACTGGCCTCCATGTGTTCCTTGTTCAAGGCTTCTTAGGAGCAAAGGCTTACTATTGAGAAATACCGACTACGTTATATTCTCTTTTCTCCCCTGGTGCCTCAGAATCAAAGACAAAGTTCTCATTTCATGTGTCATCCCTCACCTATATAATCCTATAGTGAGGTGGGGAGTACGAATATGAAGAAAGATGAAGGTGACCATGAAGCAGAAAGTCCGTAAGAAAATGGTTACAGAATTAAAAAAATTAAGGACTGCATATGCCATGGTTTTTTCCACTCTTAATAGTAATTTTTATGCTCTTAAAAATAGATGTTAAACATTTATTTAAAATTGGCAAGATGATTACCTTATTTAAGAACAAAGAATGAGAGAAATTGGCCAACTCATAGAGCACAGTTTCTCAAATTTCAGGCACCCATGCGACAGCTGCCTGGTTTGAAAGGGGTGTGAAAACATTTGTACCATGCACTAACAGATAAAAAAAATCTTCCCAACACCCTATCAGAAAGCCAAGCCTGAACCATGCCCTGGGTAAAAGCAGGAAGAATCTTGTTAATACCAAAGGTCCCTACACTTCAGTTCCTAAATAAAACTCATAGAGAGTCCTAAGAGAGTCACATACACTGCAGCATTGCTGCTAATTTAAATTCAGGAAAGAATTTCTTCCTAGCTCATACCTTGCAACTAGTTTTACGTTGAATGTGTGATCAGGGCACATCAACCAGACATTTGAGGATGTAATGCCATTAAAGGTACAATTTCACCTCATCTGTGTCTACTTGCTCACCTCCGAGGCTTCAGAGGACAATAAATGCAGACCCTAGAAGCCAAATTACAGATCAAGATAGGAAACTCATAGCTGATTTCTAACCAGTGTTGAACAGAAACTCAGCAACGTGAATAAAATTGTATAGTTTTCTGGCAATAGCATTTCTGAGGGACCTTTGTAGGAATACAGACCCACCACGTATCTGAAAACTGTCACTGCAAACTTGTGCCCTGGGACAAAATGGCTTCCCAGGATTCTGTGACAAATCTCATTCCATTCAATCATCTCCTGCTTAATTACGTGATCCCTTTCCCAAGCACATCCCATTATTTTTAACAGTTTAAATTACTCAGTCCCGTTCCCCTCTGTCAGACAGTTCCAGAAACATACTTCTTGGATGAATGAGGGGCATTTTTCCAATTTCCCCTTTAAATTTATTCATGGCCAATTTATAATCATTTGATTCTGTGCCAATACCATCCTTTAACTTAAATAATAATTCTTCTTCCTTGATATTTACCTCTACAGTATGTCATTCATTCATTCAATTCATTCAGTTTAAAATAATCTTAATAAATGTGAAAATGTTGTAGCTATAAAATGAAAACGCACTATGTTGACCTTTACTAGATTCTGGCACTAACCTGATTTTATTAAGTATCAGAAATGTTGTAACAGATATTAAAATGTAGTGACATTCTGATATTATGCAAATCTATCTGGACTCATTTCAATTCTTTTTGTCTTTCCTCCTCCACCTTTTTCTATACAGTTTAATTTTACAATGAAGCCCAGATTTTTAGACAAGTATTTACATATTTGTGATTGGAAATAAAAGGTAGGAAAAGACATGTTCAGGCAGTTCAGTGGCTTGTGTAACTGATCGCTATTTCTGCAGTCTCTCTTTCAGATAAGTAATCACAGTTGTCTGTACAAATTAGTTACTTACAGGTACACACATTTGGCACCTACTCAGGAGAGAAATGGAAATCTGGACCATGCAATTAGTAAGTCCACCCAAATCTATCAGTGCAATTAATACGTTCAGAAGGCTAAATACTCAGCAACAAACAACTGACTTTCTGCTTTTTGCTTTCCTGTAGTTAGTACACCTGCGCTGAAAAATGTTGCACCACCTATACAGTGAATTCAACATATTGCATGTCTGACCTATGCTTTTTGAAATACTGTCAAGTTTGCCTAAAACAAAATATAGGAATAATAACCAGTAAAACAGTTCAGTGAAAAGATCTGTTCCTCTGCCTCAGAAGCTAAGAAAACCTGACATTTATAAGGGTATGAACTGATGAGAAAGATTAAGATTTTCTTACAAATATGATGTCCTTAAGGCCATTGTTTGGCCTCGGATTAGAACAGAAATATGCATTGCCAAGAAATTCTGGTCACATCACAGCATTTGACTGTAATATTTCTCCTTGTACTGAGAGCAGAATGATGTGTATATCAAGACAAAAATACCTCATTCATCAACATTCATGACTTTTCGGATATCTTCATGGAGTCACAGAGTCGTTGAATGGTTGAGGTTAGAAGGGACCTCATCTGGTCCAACCCCTGGTCAGGCAGGGACATCTAGAGCAGGTTGCCCAGGGCCAAGTCCAGATGACTTTAATATCTCCAGGGATGGTGACTCCACAACCTCCTTGGGCAACCTGTGCCAGTGCTCCATCACACTTGCAGTAAAAATATGTTTCCTGCGTTTCAGTGCGTGCCCATTGCTTCTTGTCCTGATCATCTTCTTGGGCCAACACATCCTCTTTGCAGCCTTGTGACCTGTAGCAGGTGTGAGGAACAGATGTTTGAGATTCTTTTGGCTGCTGGTAAAGGGCATGCTCTTCTCCATATGCAAGTTCTCAACTTTCTCCATAGGCATGTTTCTCCAAACTACAGGTGTGAGGCTCAGTATGACACTGCACTGCCCAGCAGTCTTGCTGGCCACATGCCTTTGGGGCTCTGCTCTGAGCTATGTTCAGTGTGTCCAGCAGGCACTTTATCTTTCTTCCTATGTAGAACTATTGCTAGACCATAAACCATACACACAAATGGACCTTGCCATCTTTTAGTACCAGAGAACATTCATGGAGGAAAAAATAAGGTGTGTTTCGAAACAGGAGTTTCATATAAAGGACAAAAGATTAGCCATCTAACCCATATGGTCCTCTAGCAAAGGAGTTACCATTTACTCTAAGTGGCCAAATGGTTAGGCGCATAACATGGTAATGCGATACGGGAAATTTCTCTGGCATCAGCTGAGTTTTCTTTTTATACATCCCATAGTTTCTCTTCAATAATACAGAAAAAGCACATAACAGCACAGGAATTGCCCATGTAGTACTGTACTTCCAACAAATCTTTTTATAGACAGTCTAAGCGATTATTATTGCTGTATTGCAAATTATATTTTCAACTATTAAATATCAAACTGCAACTTCACAAACATACACAGGTGATTTTAATTATTAGGTTTTGGTCATAAGTGAGACTATTTACAAAGACAATATTTATAAATAACTCTGTGTTTATTTATTTAGATGTAAAAGTATTATGTGACTCAAAAATTACTCAACTCATTTCCACAAAAGCCTTGGGAATAAAGACTGTTATATCCTTAACTCCCAGAAGAGCAAGCCATTCTGAACTTTAGGAATGCTACACGGTGGGTTAATTACTCATAGCTTTGTCCTCAGCTACAAACAATCAGCTCACAGCCCTGAGATTTGTGCAATCTATTACAGTTGCTCTGTGTAGACATTCATCCATCCACATTTGGAAACATGAAAAGCACTCTTCAGTATGTTAAAAATGATCTATATTAACTTCCCCTCATTACTCAAGCCATGAGGCATTCAAGACTTCCAAGATTTCTTGTGAATCAGTGTTGTACTCTCAGCTTTACCGTCCTACAGGGATTTTACCACCATTTGTCTGTATTTACAGCTTCATCACTTTTGCACGTAAAAGTATTGTCCTTACTTGTGCTGAGAAATAAATATTTAACTGATGAGATATGCAGTATAGCTCTTATCCCAGGGAATCCTGAAGTGTTTAATGTTTCTGTGAGTTCTGTCTAACATACTGGGTCAGCTTTATTGAGACATAAAATGGCTCATGTGGCTTTCCATGTTTTCCTTCAAGCACAGTAATTCTCAACTTTTTTAATAATCATTATGTCTTTTCTGAAATTTCTTTTCTAACTTCTCAGGCTTACATTCTTACTTGTTAGGTGGGAAATGGGGAGTATTTGTCAGCTAGTGACACTAGCCATGGAGGAGCCCTGGCCCCACTCTGAGGGCTACTCTCTATGAATATCTCAGGGCACATTCCCAATAATCATTTATGGAACTACTCCAGGAGACTATATTGTTTATTATTTTCCAAACAAAATGTCAGTTGTAATCATCCAGAATATTATCAGGTTGTCACATTTGCAACATGTGAAAATAAATATTTTCATATTACCATCCTTTGGTATTTGAGTGAAGTAATAATACAATCATTTTCTTTGAAATCTCCACAGTGTTTATTCTGTTTTGTTATGATTCAGATCAAATATGTTGCATATAAATTAAACACTTAAGTATTTTGTTGAAGGGGCTAATATTGCTTTTTCTTTTATCTGGCAAACAAAATCTCTTTTGTTGTAGCTTGATAAATCCTTTCTTCAGATGATGCTCTCACACGGGAGGATTCCTTAAAACCTCGTCAAGTTCTGAAAATCCACAATGGAAATACTCTTACTGGTTTTGAGGCAGAAAGAAAAAAGGCATTAGAAAACAAATTGTCTACACTCCGGAAACATTTTCAGAGCACAGTTAGGCACTCAGGACAAAAAAAGATCCTGATTGTAGATCCTTTCCTTGCCATCAAATCTTTTAGGAGCAGAACCCAACCAAATAAAAGAGCCCCTGGGCCATCCTCTACCCATGTTACTTTTCTTTTTGCTTCCTTTTGTTTTCTTAGGTCCAAGATGGTTTTGTTCAATATAACTATTCTGTTTATTTACACCCTTTAACATATTGTTCCAGGTACCCAGAAGTGCACCTACTTTGGCAGGTACTGGCTCTGCCTTTATTACAAATCCTTCAGCTTTCACATCTGTATAGAAAAATTGAAATAACATTTGAGTTGAAGTTTTACAGTTTGGTCTTCAAATGGCAGATTTTCACTGACCAAATCTCCCTGTAATGTGAGCAACCAGTGCAACTGCTGCGTACCCATCCATAACTTCAATTTTCTTCTGGATGTTCTCACTGGCATGTAATCTCTTGGCAGAATATACAGATTAATTCAGCTCTTAGGGTCTTTGCATTGTAATGGAATGCTTGAGTAGGGATATGCTTGATTCTCATCAGATTGCTTTTCATAACCAATGTTATCTTGCTTGAGATGCTAGAAAGCCTTTTGTTTTTTGCCAGCGTCAACAAAATATGAAATGTCTAGTGCACTCTTGTAGTGCCTTTAGTTGTCCAGGTTCTCTCATAACAAAGTTAATGGCAAATCCAAACAAGAAAATTATGTCTCCCTCACTTCTATGTCCACAGTCTCGATTATAATGGCTGCAGTTAATGCATTTCCAACCGTTCTCAGCTGCATCAAAAAATGACTTGGGGCAGCTTCGCCTCTGCTTCCAAATAGGCCAGAACTAGCCCTAGGAATGTATCGCTGATTCCTTTGCATTTCTTTGGCTGTACCTGAAAGACAATGTGTGATACAGAAAACCGAGCAACATGCTGTGCTATTAGAACAATGCTTTAAAAAAAAAAAAAAAAAAAAAAAAGCTACAAAACCCCCATAAAAATAAGAGATACAAATAAAACTGGCCATAGTATGCAATTATCAATGCCTCTTTTTCTCATTAGAAGCTTCAGCTGTTTATCACATTCATTGTTTATTTCTACATATTTTAATTCCAGGCTTCTTTATGGCATATGCAAATAATGCTGTTTTGGCTTTCTCAGTGGTGCTTTAACATATTGCTGAAACTCAACGACTTTTCTGACCCTATTATGGAGGGGGAAAAAAAAAAAAAAAAAAAAAAAGCAGAAATGCTGTTTCAAAGAGAAAGGCTGAAATGTTTGCTTTTAGCTGTATTTTAAAATTTATTTTATTGCAAAGTGTAAGAATAACCTCATGCATGAGTATGGGGCTAAGGGGATGGAAAGCAGCTTTGCATAAAAGGACCTGAGGGTCCTTGTGAACATCAGGTTGAACATGGCCCAGCGATGCGCCCTTGCGGTGAAGCAGGCCAGCAGCCTCCTGGGCTGCGTTAGACAGAGCATTGCCAGCAAGTGGAGGGAGCTGGTCCTTCCCCCTGCTCAGCACTGGTGAGACACACCTGGGTATTGTGGCCAGCACTGGGCTCCCCAGTACAAGATAGACATGGATGCACCGGAGTGCGTTCAGTAAAGGCACATGAAGGTGATTAAGGGATTGGACCATCTCTTGTACAAGATGAGGCTGAGAGCTGGTACTGTTCAGCCTGGAGAAGAGAAGGCTTGGGGGGACCTTTTCAATCTATATAAATACCTGACAGGAGGGTATAAAAAAAGACAGAGCCAGGCTCTTAGTGGTGCCCAGCGACAGGACCAGAGGAAACGGCCCAAATGGAAATACAGAAAATTCCATTTAAACTTACAAAAGAGATTTTTATTGTCACATTGGTCAAACATCAGAACAGGTTCCCCAGAAAGGTTTTGGAGTGCCCTCATTTGGAGATATTCAAAAGACATCTGGACATGGCTCTGAGAAACCCTCTGTACCTGACCCTGCTTTTAGCACAGAGTTTGGACTAGGCGATATCCAGAGGTCCCAGCCGACTTCATCCAGCCTGTGATTCCATGGTTTACAACATATTGAGTGTAACAACTGTTAACTCACTGGCTCCTAACCAGTACTGATTTGTTGTTTGCTGTATGGAGGTGTGGTGGAGGGTCTCAGGGCAACAAGACAGGAAATCCAGTCTGCCACTTTCTTCTTGAAACTCCTGAAACTATTAGTTTAAATAAAATTCTTATTAAAGTGTTTTGTACAACACTACATTTTACTAATTAACAGAGAGCATATAGTGTCAAGCTTGAATAAATCAAAACAGTATTAAATATGAATTAAAATTCTCTGGCTTACAACACTACACAAGTATGTGCATTGCATATATAACCTTCATTGAACACCATACCATTTTTTTCTTGTGGAACCCTTTTCTGTTTTTTCATGGACATCTTCACCTGGGTATTTCACTGCTTTGAAGTGGCTCAAAAATTGCCACTATATGCCAAATACCCCAAGTGCAAATTGAACAAGGACTTGTATAGGTGCAGGAATAAGAGCAGGATACAATTTCATGTAATATATAACCCTACTGTAAAATAAACAATCTCATTTAGCAGAAAGGATCAACTCTAGTCTGGATAAACCCATGTAACTCTGTGTTAACAACATACTTTCCTCAAATGTCTAGATATACAAAAAAGAATAGAATTTTCCCTAATATTTACTCCTGTGTTTCCACCTTCAGTTGCATACTCTAGTCTTCCTCTCTGCTTCAGCTATGTAAGTTATGGGCTTGGGGGCAAGAGGGAGAGTTATTAGTCATTTCTTGTGTGAAAGAGGGCTAGAAACCAATGAAGCCTTAAGGACAACTTAAACAGAAGAGAAAACAATGTTGGCCACCTTTGATGAACTTGTTGTATGCACTACCACTATAGATGTAATTACGGTGCATTAGTACCCATTACCTTTATTTCCATGGGAAGTTTTGTGCCAGATTAAAAGAAAGGTAAAAAAAATATAAAATTCTACTGTTAATGAGAAAACTTCTTTGCCCAGCTCAGTTCCTTGGTCTCCGTAAACAAAAATAGCTACAGATTTTCTCCTCCATAATAATATCATATCTCTTATTAATCCCTCTGTAATTTGCTCTGTTCAAGCAAGTTTTACAAATACATTACCTTAATAGCACATTATTCATTATGGAAATATCTGCTCATGTTATGCCTTGTAGTGGAACATAACATGACATGGCTTTACCTCAGGGATTTCCATTCTCATTACTTCTACACATCACCAGTTTTTACACTGTGGATGCCATTGTGGTCTGAAAGCCTGTCAGTGACAACGGGAGTGAAACGTAACACTACCAGAGGGTGGATGGGCTGCACCAAGGCCTGTATCATGTCTCCAATGAAATGAAGTGTCTTGAAATTTTCTTCTGTCTTTTTTGTAAGGTTTCAACAGCAAGCAGCATACCCTTTTCATCTCTTTATCTTCCCTGCACTAAGAGACACCATGGTGATTTCTTCATATCTCTATATTAAGACAACATTTTTGCACTGTGAAGGACTATTAACTACATTTCATAATAATCTTTTCCTAAGCACCATTACCATAATTAACAGCCTGTTAACCAAGGCATTAGACCTTCAGCATCATATAATAAATTGTAAGTCCACAGCTGGTAGGAGACCTTTTCAAGAGAAACACTGCTCAGGAATAAAGCAGCCAGAACTGCGAAAATCTGTTTGTTCAGTGGTGGAGAACTTCCAGTGTCCATTAAAGAAGAACAAATGTCTGACTTAAATTGCTCCAAAAAGGTACTTAAATAAATATCATGCTAAGGAGTTGCACTCCCACCAGCGAGAGCTCCATCAAAATTGGTTAATTATTCTTTGAAAGACTACTTCCTTAAAGGACATAATTTTGCTACAATAGCTATATATTGGGTCATTAACTACCCTTTGGCAACAATTATTTAATATTATGGTGAACCATTCAAAGAAACTTTAAAGCAGAGAACAAAGATATTGCTGGACATTTGGAAGCAGGTAAGGCAAAAGTTACCATGTCCATCCATCCTGAGATACCTTTAAACAATTTGCTAGTAGCTAGTATCCTGCAAGTTTCCTTAATACTGTTAAAGCGAGTGCAATAGCCAACAGCTATAATTCTCATGCCGGGTTTGCCATTCAAGTCTTAGGTTTATGAATTTTAATTTCCGCCCCCAGCCCTATTGTCTCCCCTCCCCCCCCCCCCCCCCCCCCCCCCCCCATTTTAAAACACTACTGCACTGTCATAACATAACAACGTTAAAGGAACATAGCTCAGGACTTTTCCATATACACCAGTGCCTTTTCTTATTTGTCTGGGGAACAAACTGCTGTTAGACCAAATTAACTCGCATGGTGTGACATACTTCACTCAGCCTTTGCCACAAAAGCTGCCACAACAAAAGTTGCTGTGCCCTACTTAGCAAGTCAGCACAGAAACAAGCAGCATAATGGCATATTATGGGAACATTAAACCGTTGACCACATAGACCATTTTAGAAAAGTCTAGGGGCTATGTGGCTGCCAAAATGATTGCCACTATGTTGTCACAAGGTGCTACAGCAAGACAATCAATACAGCTTTGTAAATTTTAGATTAAGAACTGCACCGTGCATCCTGAGTTTTCCAGAAGACTCAGATCCTAACACTTCTCCTGCAAGATACGAGTTTAAGAAATTGTATGTATAAAAAAAATACATAGTTTGCCTTACCCATCCTTTAGTTTCCCAGTCATTAAAACAATCAATTCCTGTGTCAATCCAAAAGCAAGCTGTTTTACATGAAAACTTCTTTTGTTCCTCTCCTGAGCTGTCATGTTTCTCTGTTGTATGCCTTTCATTTTTTCTAACCTGGTTAAGCAGTAAGCAAGCAAGCAAAATTACTAGATTTGCTAGGGCTTGTTTGTTTAGTTTTTTGCAGTCACTCAGTGTATGAGGAACCAAAGAATGAATGCAGACAACAGCAACAAAATGAAGGTGGAAAACCAGAAAATGTTGCTTTGGTCTTTCATTTACTGAACTTTCTTAGGCAGTCACACTCTTGGTAACTGAACACCATCATGTTGATAAAAGTGTGAAAAGCAACAAGAGCATCTTCTGCTTCTAACCTCAGCTCAGGTCCCCTTACCCACGTCCTGCACTCCCACTGCTGCTGCCATGGGCTACTTACATATCCACTTTTCCTCCAGAGGCTTTCACCCTTTCTTAATCGCTCAGTAAGGAACAGGGCTTTAGCTTCAAATCTGCAAGTCCCTCCTCAAGACTCATTTCTGTAACTATTATGGACTCTGCAGGTGTGACAGCATCTAGCACAGCTGAGGAAAATCCTGATCACAGATCCCAACACCATCACAGCAGCAACCTTAAGGCATCTATGAACTAAGAACTGCAACCCAGGAAGCACATACAGCTAAGATAAATCTGTAATTTACCTCAGATTTGTTCTCCAGTACTTACAAAAAAGACAAGAGAGTTACAGATAAATAGAAAATGCAGAACTCTCAGCCATCACATTTCAAAGGGAGCCTGAGCGCCACAAGGTTCCCAACAGGTTGCAGAGCAAGGAGCATCTCACATTACTAGGACCATGGATTCGCTAACGTCTTTAAGGAAGTCATGCAGATCCCAGCTGTACATGCTTCCGGGTGGTAGCAAGCTCATATAAACCTGCATCTCTGTGAGTTAAGCTTCTGCTCTCTCCCTGCTCTTAAAAAGCAGGAAGAGATTTTGGTGTTTAAAGGGATTCAAGGAAGTAAAACTGTGTTCCCCTGTTTCCACATTTCTTAGTCTGAAAATTCCCAACATTTGCTAAACTTTCAGAAATCCTTCTTCAGGACAGGAATGGAGAATGTAAAGGAATAAAATATGTAAGAACAGACAGTTTTTCTGCTCAAACATCCTGACACCAGACCCTGAAACCCCAAGGGGCTGGACCTACTCTGAAGTTTGCTCATGTGAACACTACTCAGTTCAGCACAAGATACTATAGTAAAGTGGTCTTAAGGCACAAGGCTGTGGGGCAGAAAAGCCTTATGAAGAAGGGAAAACCTAGGATGAAACTTGTTTTTGTGGGTTTTTTTCAGAATGTCTTCTTGCATCCATCTTCCTGATACGTAATTTTAAGTGTTAGAATTAATACACGCTCCATTCCATCTCTATGGATAAAAGCCAAACGTTATTTAACCTATATTTTTAGTACAATGTAATGAACACACAGTTCTTTAATATCTGCCTTATAAATAACCACAGAAGCATTAATTTTTCAGATTTTCATCACAAATATTATTGTGCCACTTCAGTCCACTCATCTTCCCTGGAGATAAATAATCTGATCTAACAGGGAGAAGAATTTGAACATAAACCAGAGTTCATGAACTCAGGGGAAATCACTAAGGAAACCAAATATATGGTCAGTGTATATAAATAGCTCTTTGAAACATGCTATAGAATGAAATAAATATATCAGCTAGTTTGTTAACACATTGCACAAGTAATAGAATGTATTACACGGGTAAATAGAATGTATGTTAAAAAACTGAATCCTGAGGACAAAATATGATTTGCCACATTAAAATATTCTTACACATCTTGACCTATAGTGATCTGTCAAAGTGGTCTATAAAACGTCATTTCTTGATCACGATACTATGGGTAGACCTTCCATTTTACTGACGTTACCAGTGGCTGAGATTGGGGTCAGCTCCAGAGCAGACGACTCTCACTGAAAACAGTTCCCAGCTGAACTGGGTAATGCACAGAGACAGCGAGAGGCTTTAATGATCAAAACCAACACCCTGAGCTGCCCTTTGAAGAAGCAGCAGATCACATAGGGTGTGATATATGAAGAGTGGATGCTGACTGTGCCAAAGAACGTAATTTCCAGGCAGGCCCATCCATTGCAGTGACAGTGGCCAGCGCGCCGCTTCCACAGGAGTAACACAGAGCTAATGTGGAGCAGGATGACTAATGCCCTCTACCCCAGGGAGCACACAGCTCCCTGGCAGCAACATACTGCTCCCACAGCCCCACGCTGCTCTTCTTTGGTCTCTCTTTTCAGTAGGAAAGAAGTGACACCACTTTTGCTCTGGGGGGAAATCACAGGTGCTCTCTCTAGCGAGGGAGCAGGAAGGGGGTAAACCCTCTCCTTGTCCCCCATGCAGGTCCCGCAGCAGGGTCTGGCAGCAGCACTGATTTGGGACCACGGCTTGGATACACACTGCGCTGTCGTCACCACGGGCCACCCCAAACTCTCTGGGAAGTCCCGGAAGAAGGGGTTCACTATGTCCCTGGGAATTCATGCAGTTATGTGAAAATTCAGCTTTATCATAACAAAACCAATCAACCAACCAACCAACCAACCAAAAAATTTTACCTTGGTATCTTTTATGCTGTACAGTTTGAATATCAGAAAGCAAAACTGTAGAATTCAATTTTCAAATGCTTTAACGTAGTGTGACGTGGGGAGCCCGGCTCAGGTTTTTGAACATTTGGGTGTGCACATGGTAGACAACGGGGCAGTGGCTCGGAGTTTGCCGCAGAGAAATTTGTGCCGATATTACTGAAACAGAAAATTCACTTGCGTGGAGGCAGTGCTGGGATGCTGTTAGAAGAAGCCGGGGGCTCTGACAGACGAGTAAGTGTGGCTGAGGGCATTATCATCCCATCTGTCCACCCCCCCTTTTCTCTCCAAAGCCAGCGTTCCTGTAGCAGAGGCATCACAGGCAAATCTACCCAGCGCTCAGCAGAGATCGCACTCTCAGCTCATCAGCTCTTCGAGCCGCAAAGCCACCCGATGGCTGCAGTGATGGGGCAGTTCATGGTGGCTTCTGTCACCCTGCTCCAGGGTAGCAGCTCCCAGCAGCACAGGGCATAGGAGAGCTGACGGTGGTAACACCTTGGATCGCGGCTGCTCAGTCTGACAGAGCCCATCTGTCAAAACCCAAAGTGAGAAAGAGAGATAGATTACACAGGAACTGTGGTTGTATTAAGGGTATATGTAAAGTCACGCTTTCCCAGGAAAAAAATATGTAATTAAGTCAGTTACCCTGCTTGGTATTTGTGCATAGTATCTGTAGCAGCACATCCAATTAAAATTAAATAATAGAAAATAAATCTCAGCTGGAGCACTGCCTGGATAAGTGCCCAAGCAGGAAGTAGAGTTGTATTGTCTGAATGATTTATGTTTATGAGCAATTCATGAAACAGATTTTTTCTGTTGATTCTGCACTTTTTGCTGATAATTATGGAACATTTTGGGGGTGAGGAGCTGCCACTCTAATAGAAACAAAATTTCCACTCCAAACAAACATGAGGTAAAAATAACCCTGTATCTTATCAAATTTTTAAGGGGAGAAGAGTGTTTAAAATTTCATTGTCTGTTTCTCATGTATTCTGAGGTTTCTTTTGGTATTATAAATGTGATTAATAATACTTTATAGTGCACATACTTTGAAGTCCCTACCCGTTCCCAGAATGGACGAAAGAGATCCTTGCATAAAGCACAGCTTTGACTGTCAGTGCACATTTTTAAACAATAGTGGCCTGTGTAATGAAAAGCCTGGCACAGACATTCCAGTTTTTCTACAAGATTTTTACATAAATGTAAATGGACGAGCAACATCACCTCTCACTCTTTTGTCTGTGAGGGTAAGGAAGCATGGAAAATCAATATAGCCCTTCCTTACCTTATCAGGATACCGGGAGGAGAAAATACAGAGAGTAGGCACAACTCCACAGATGGTTACGTCTATAGTAGCAAATTAAACAAGGTCAAGACTCAGGCCAGATGCTGATCTGCAACTCTCCATTCAGTTAAGCTGTTCCTGCAGTTCCTAATGCTGATTTTGGCTTTGCTGTCTCAAATGTTGCCTGAGAAAGCCTCAGGGGTACTAAGGGACCTCTCTTCACTGGCAGCCTGGGCATGGCAGTCCCATTTTATGGGAGAAGGGGAGCAGGATGGACTTTCTTACTGGTTGGACACACACCATGCAGCACTAACTGGCCTCAAGACTAGAGACCTGCCCCTGCCTGTTTTATGTACCAGTATAGACATAGCCTGTAAAATCCTCTGATAAAGGGACATAGCTTCTGGTTACAGACAATATAAAACTAGATTAATGGTAAAAGTCAAGCACATACTGTTGTTAATCAATTTGACCTGCAATTAGATCCATACAGACAGTTTGTTGGCTGAAGTCTTCAGGTCATGAACAATGTTTTGCAAGTATAGCCATAGCCTTTGCAGGGTCTGATACCGTTGATATATGCTTTTCAAATTATTTTCTGTAAAGGCTAGACTCCGGGTCGATGACCTGAAACTCAACAGCATGACCTTCATCTCTCTAGCAATGCATGTGCTGCTGTGAGGACCTCTCCTGCTTGCATGTTGGTGTGAGTCAGGCAAGCCAGACTATCCAGAGGTCATGCAGAGCTGCAATCCAAACACACTGGATTGGGAAACATATGGACTGGGCAAAGACTTCTCTAGCAAACACTCAAGGAACAGGCTGTTGGAAGAACTCTTGGTGAAAGATACTGTTGTGTAACTAAGCACCCCCCAAAGAGAGGAAGAGCAAAACTGGTTAAAAAAATTCCTCATGGAAAATTCTGTCCTACTTAAATCACAGCACTTCTGCAGGAATGTCTCCATCTGTAGACTTTACAAAAATAGTCTACTCATTCCTTTTCAATATATCTGAAACATTTCATTTTGAGAAATCCAGAGCATTCTCCTTCACTGCTAGTGATACGGTGCTTTATTGCAGGGTCTCTCAGAACTGACAAGCTGGGAGTTGCCTGAAGATAGCAACTGACTGTCCATTTCTCTGCTTTTTAGGTACAATCAACTTAAATACAGCCTCCCTGGCAGAGCTTTGTCTAATCTAGTTTCACAAGGGTTTGTTTTTTTTTTTTTACGACTTTCATCCTGCTTACTAGTTGGAAAGTTATTCCTAATATCTAACATAAATTTACCTCATCACTTCGGAAACATTATAGGAGAATGTCATCAGTCACTCCTCTCCACCTGAATATGTATAGTATAGCAGGAAAAATAACATCAAATCAAAGTGTTTAGTCCTTATTGAAACAAGCACCTATATGTTGTAAAAAAACCCCACGTTTTGTCATTTTTCTATTCCCTAAAGAATTTTTCAGAATGCTTTTCACTAGCAGGATCATAGTCAGATGTTCGTTTCAGTTTGACACTAATGGATAATCAGAATCTCCTGCAGAATGGCCATCCCCACTTCCTGCTCTGTGCTGTCTCCTCGTGATTAAATGTGCAAGACTACCTCAGTGCACACCTGCAAATGTAAGCAGAGGCCATAGGGTGCTTTTTCAGCTTTGTCTCAGCTGAAAGCAGCCTTGGGTGAGCTCTCAAGTATGGCACAGGCTGAGCAGGGAAGCGAGAGCAGAACAGACCACAGGAAAAGCATGTTGCAGAAAATTATCAAATTATTCTTAAAGCATCTTATTACCATACCAAAAGCAGGGACAGTGAGAACAGCAAGGAACTCTCTGCAAATAGACCTGAATCTTGGCATGGGGAGATTTGTTATTTATGTGCTTGCAATATAGGACATACCTGCCTTTGCCTTTTTGAGCACTGGGAGTGCTACTTTTTCCAAATGAATGAAAATCAAGAGTTAAGTTAAATGACATCATAAATTCCAGACATTGATTTTTATGTTAGTAGTCATCTTTATGCAAAGCATAATGTATCATCCTAAATGTCACTCATTCAGTAACACTATTATAATGCTATTCCTTGGTGATGGCCAGGAAAAAGTTGTTCGGGGCATTCATCAACACTGTCAGTAGGTCATTTTTTTGTCTGCTATGAAACTTGACTGTAAGAGATCTCAGATATTGGTTGAGAGAAAAACTGGGAGGCAGTTACTACCACAACTGGTTCAGTTGTAGTAAAGGGTTTTGTAACCGACACTTCTAAACGTTGCTGATGGAGCGCTGGGGGTATCACCACCAGCTCCCGGAGGTGCCTAAGGAAACAGTGCATAAAGGGTTTGCAAGTGGCGGCTGCAATGATGGGGAGCCCTGAGCTTTGTGTCCCTTTCCCAGCTCCACCCCAGCCCTAGGCAGGGACTAAGCGGACTCTGAGGGAAGACTGCCATCTACTGAGCCACAGCCTTCCGCGGGGCTCCCACCCAAAGGCGGCTGCCTCAGCCTGCGACCCCCGGGGGCTCCCACCTGCAGCCCGCCCTGCCCACGGGAGAGGTGGCCTTGCCCCTCTCTGGGCTTCCTTAAACACAGCGCGAGCAGCAGAAGCCTGTAGAATTATCACCGAGGTACAGAAACACAAATAAAATCCCTCTTGTATTTCCCCGTGTGTAAATTAATTTCTTATTTATATAGCAAGAAAAATAACAGCTAAGCGTACCTGTGGTGGTTGGATTGTTCTGGGGGTGATTAACTCAAAGATGTAAATGTCCACATCTCTCAGTAGTGCTGCAAAGGAATCATCCTTCTTCATAAAGAATAAGAAATTGATCTATCCTTTTCTAAGACTAGAAAGCATTACATCTGCTGAGTAACGTCCCTATTCATCAGAACAGTAACCTGCTGCTACATTATCTGGACTGCAAGGGTGCTATGGTATTTTTTCATTTCATTATAATAAATTAGCTGCTTGGCCATTAACATGCTTCATGTTTAAGGGAGATAGTCACTGGCTCCTAAAGAATCAGAGCCAGTCATTACGTAAACTGTCCCAGAGTTCATTTAATTACTGCAGCACCCAAGTGTTTAAATGAAACTTCCTTCTTCAAATATGCCCCATCAACACGGGAGTGGAATCAATAAGGCTCATTTGAAGCAATTTACCCACCATCGTCTATATTCCAGGCAGCGCTTGCATTCATCTAGGTAGTATTAGTTTATCATACGTCTCTGAAGCATTTTCCTGCCGAACTTTCTCGTTCTGTGCTCATGTAGATGAATGAACAGTGTCAAAACAATTTCAATCTGTTTTATCTTTGAGAGAATTTCAGAGCTGGGGGTGGGAGCTGGGGGTGATTATCTAGGTCTGTGAGAGCCATGGGACAAGGACAGCATCCTTTCCGCTTGCCACAGACATACTTTAGTTGCTACTCAGCCTTCAGCCAGATCACTCTAAATAAGAGAAAATGGCGATTTACTGTATCATCCCAACAGCCTTTATGGTCCTTTGCTCAGCCAAGGCAGTTGCCTCCTCAGAGTCTTTGTGCCATCTGAATGATACACAAAAAAATCACATTCCCTGTTGCCTCACTACCTCAAATAACAGTGAGGAATTTAGGAAATGCAATTGTAACTTGCCTGGGTATCACTTTGATATTTTTGAATTACTTCAGCTCATCCCTTTATTCAGCAATCGTAAAATATGCAGGAGATCAGGCAGCTGAAATAATCTTTATCAGGAGTTTTGATCTGGGAGAAAGGGGCATCAGGTAATAGAAGAGACAAACTGAAGTTTCTCAGCAGTCTGCTTGACTCAGAGATCAGAGTGAAGGGGACACCAGTTCCCAAGTGACTACTTAAGTATTAACCTTTAAAGAGGGCATCTGCTGGATCGAAAAGAAATGAGAATTTAGTACTTACAAAGATGTGGCCCAGACTTGTTCCTGTTCTCCTGGCAAGGCATCGCCCCCTTAAAGAGGCTTCCTTTGACTTTCCGATGATTAGCTATCATTCAGTAATACCAATACAGTCAAACACGCGTTTACTAACAAGAGTTGTCTCCTGCCTCCAATCCAGGCATCACAGGCAGTCCTACAGACTTAATACAATTCCAGCTGAGCAAAAAGCTCATTTGAATTTCAACAGCCTGTGGCCACATCAAGGAACAAGCAATTTCAGGTTTCCAGGAATTTCTGGACAAGAAGCACAATACCGCTGTACAACCATGGTATAACAATATGTAAAATATGCAACTAGCTGAGTATTTTAAATGATGCTTGTAACTCAAGGTGACGCATCCACTTCATATACAGCTTGATTGTCAAGACTCATATCAATAAGATGGAGTGGAGCAGACAGACATGAAGATAGCTGTTCCTGTCTATAATAAGAAAAAAAGTACAGAATTGTTTCAGTGCCATAGAAACAGTGCCAAGAGGGTCTCTTTCTATCGCATTAATGTACGCATAACAATTACAGAAAGGGGGTTTGTCTGCTTGTGCCAGATGTAGAATGCGATGCAACACTTCTACTCACACCACTGCGTTCATGTCTACTGCAGAGGATAAAGGCTTTTTGGAAAGAAGCCCCAAATTCAGCTAGAAGAAAATACTGTCTTCATATCTCAATTAAACCATCTGCATTGTGCAGTTAAGGTTACAGTAATCTGATTATTTTTTTCCTGTTAAATTTCAAATGAGAAAATGTATAGTCTTCTTTTTAGGCTGCTCTTCATGCCTTTCATTTTTTTTTATATGAAAAGAGATTTTTGTTTCTTGAGCTCCTTCACAAATGCAAGCATGCAGAGTTGAAGATTGATCTTGATCAGAATGCACTTACTAGTAGACCCTGGTCTTGCACAGAGATCAGTACAAAAGCATCCTTGTGCCTGGGGCAAAACCAGGAACCTCATTCAGTGGGAGATTAGCTGAATCTTCTGCTCCTTTGTTTTAGAGAACTAGCTCTGTTAGGACTAGGAAACGAAAGTGAGTAAGTGCATTTCCAGGACACTGACTTCCCTGCAATTTTGTAATGAAGAAGGCAGTGCACCTGTTTTGTGAGATCATCCTTGGTCTGTAGAAATAAGATGTTTTCTAGGCAAAAATTCTCACCCCACAAAAGGTGTGCTTGATTGACAGATTTTGTGGTAAGAAGACGACCCTTCCAGTTCCTATTGCTGGAGCTGTAAAACCCAGAAAGTCACACAAACCAAACAGCTATGGGCAAGACAGGCAAGGAAATCTAATCACTTTCTTATACAGAACTTGTTCTGATGACAAAAAGCTAAAAGGAAATGAAAAGGAAACAAAGGAGAAGTCCATCCCGTGTGATGGGGAATGCCCTTCCCTCCACTCAGCTCCTAGGGAAATAAGGATGCTCAGCAGCTCATATGTTTCTTGATTTTTTTGCTACGATTCATGCACGGAACATTTGAAAAAAGAATTCAACTTTTGCATGCTAGTGGTATCAGCCCAGGACCTTTATGAGAATGAGATTCACTTTGAAAAAACAATCATAAAACACCCACTGTTCAACAGTCCCTATACACAGTGGGGTAGACTGAGAACAGCGTGTCAGCTTTAATTTCAAATGTGTCTGATTTTTTTTCCCATATCGTATTTTCCTGGCTATCTGTATAGGATTCTTTTCATTTTTCTTCTGCTAGTGCCCTGATTTTTAATTTCTTTAATTCTTATTAGGGTACGTGAGAGTTCATATAGTCACATCATAATGTCAAGCATTTGCAAATAAATAAGTATTTATGGACTTCAAAATATTAAATTATGCAAATGTAGTTCAATAAATTGTGAAAAGATATATTATTCTCCACACTGCATTGTGTGCATCTTCTTTTAAAAAAATCCTTTCGACTGATATTATGAGCTTGATAGAGCATAACACTTCACTGGAACCGTCAGAGTTTAATTACGTGGCACCTTATGTATTCCAAGTATTTCTAAAATGGGTAGAATTTGCAATGGAAATGAATATCAAAATAGCTATGTGACCTATGCAATAGCCAGTTTTCAGAGCTATATAGTGATCCCATCCAGAAAACATCTAAATGTACAAAAACCCCCACACCCAAGACACTGTTTGTGCACATTGCGCTGAAAGAGAAGGACCCAGCATATGCAGGGGCAAACGTCATCTGCCCGCAGTCCTCATTACTCTGAAAGGAGTGGGTTGCCCGCAGCCTGCCCTGCACTGAGTCCCATAAGAAGATCATTCAGTTTTTACAAGCCAAGGGTTCTAACTAGCAGGAACGTGGATTTTTAAAACAGAGGCATTTAGAAAGAAGTGTATACTGATTTCAAAATAGCTTGTCTCCAAGGTACGGGTACGTAAAGGTGATGCAAACTCATACCTAGATGGAATGAATTTGGGGAAAAATCTGAGTAGATTATACTTTTTAAATTAGAGAAACCAAGAAAACCAGGACTACAAAAGATGGGGTTTTCTTGGCTAGAAATCTATGCACATGACCATACCCTTCAAAAGACAGACCCACCAGCATTTTTTAAACCAAGGCATGTCTATGACTTCATCCTTAAAGTGGGTCTGTTTTCAGAAGAGATCTGGACACTCAGTTTTACCGATTTCAGCAAAGAAGCTGAGAATAGGCAAAGCAACCCATTACTCTGGAAAATGCAGGCCAATATACATCTCTAAAAAATTAATGACATAGAAAAAGATCTTAGCTAATCAAAGTCATACAGGAAGTCTGTGCAGGATGACTCATGCCTTCCTCTGCATTCTGCTGGCAGAAAACGGAGCTGGTGGAGGCAATGCCTTCCCTGTCTCAGTGCAATGCACTCAGCTGGCAGCTGCGGTAAACTCCGGCCACTCAGAATTCTGGCAGGGGAACAGGCAGGGCATGCCAGGACCTCACTTTGTACAAGCCAGAAAGTGACAGTGGAAGTACTGCAGCAAGAAGCCGTTATGATTTTCTACAGGGCACAGATCCTGTTACCCACCTCTTTTCTCTTGGTACCCACTAGGCGTTTTTCCTGGCAGAAGTTGAATACCTCACATAGCCATACCCATTTTGACGCAACTCCTAAAAGCATACATTAGGATTGTATCTATAATATATTAAAAAAATACCTTCATAATCAGATTATGGATGCTGTGATAATCACAGCCCTCAATTATACAACTGTATATAAAATACTTAATGCTGCAAGAAGTAACATTTTTCAACATTAAATTAAGGTTGTTAAAACCAAAGTATACTTGCTGAAACTTTTCATGTCAGAAGAATAATGCGGTATTTATAGCAAAGGCGATACTTCTATTAAATCTTTCAATCAACTAGGGACTGAGACAATTGGCAAAATTCTTTTCACTGTGATTTAGTTGGCTGGCTTTTAACTACAGTTAAATTTTACAGCAGTGTTTCTCCCCACCCCTCCTTTATTTGATGTTATTTTATCTGTCAATCTTGAACAGGAAGATGGGCAGAGGATTAAAAAAGTTGGTGTCTGACCATTCTGAGCCTTGATGTGGTGGCAAATATGAGGAACTGGGGAAGTCATCGAAGAAAGAAAAGGTTACAGTTATGACTGATGGCAGTTGATTTATCTGTTAAAACTCACCATGGCAGGATACTGATCCTCAGTGGTTTGTCATGTTCCCTGCACCAAACACTGTTCTCCATCTACCACTCCACAGAAGAAAATACAACCCCATGGCACAGGTACTCAATGTCAGGTCAGCTTCTACGGAGAAGAGCTTACCCAGACTGTGCACAGACATTACCTGGAGAAAAAGCACATTTTTTCCCTGCCCACTGTGTTCAGGAGCAATGTCTGACACAGGGGTAAAGCAGAAAGTTTAAGCTTGTGGCATGAGGTTTACCGGGATTCTTTGGCTCTCGTGTGCCATATTTGCAGTGAAATTCGTAGTAGTGTCAAGGCCTGTTTATTGGGAAAAACCTTGCAGGATAAAGGGTTTGGATAGGCTTTTAGAACTGTAAATCATTAAAGGTACAAAAACGGGTGCATGATTTTTCACTGAATCTTTTTCTGGACTATTGAACCTTCTGAAATGCAGCTGTTTGATCAGCTGGTTTAGTCTGTGCATTTCTGGAAATAACATGGGAAAGCATTTTACATTATCACATAGCAGTGATTGTAGCAGAAAATGTTGACCTTTTCCCCCCAAAATTATATGCAGGATGGGATCCATCTTACCTGGGTTTAGCCATCTCAGATTTAGGCATTCACCCTGTAGCCACCAGAAAGACCAAAGAAATTCCAGATAGAGATTCACCCATCCTAAAATAATTTGCACAGATGACTAGTGCAGGGTGAGGTGATTTTCCCTATTAGGAGCACAAGTGGGAGGTAGGAGGATTTATATTCTATTTTAATGTTTTCATAAGGTAAAAATCTTCACCATAAAAACTATTAAGAGAGGCCAGCTGGAAACAGTCCCACTTAATATTTTAATATGGATTTCCCCAAGAGGAAAGGTTTCATTGTTGCTTAAGAAATTTGAAAAATGCTTGTTTGAAAAGAAACATTAGGAGGAAAAAGGTAATTTTTCAATACACTCCAACAATACAGTTCTTAAGCAACGCGACAAAAATCTTGACTGCGCACACACAGAGGAGCACAGAGGCAAAAAAGTAGGAGGGTGACCTCAAATTACACCCTGTCCCACCTCATCCCAGGTCCACCCCAGCTGTTTCCCCATCTCCACACCCATGAAGGAGTACAGGGGCTCAAGGCAGGTGGAGGAACTCCAGTAACCCACTTAGAGAAACAGCCCCTGCTCGGCTCCTGCAGGACTGCCCCAGGAGAGCCTCAGCACCAGGGGCTGGGGGCACCCATGCCATGAAGCAGTGGAAGCTGCTCTCCAGGTCACCTTTCACACTGAGGGGCCACTGCCTAGGGCCATGGGACACGCTGTGACATGCAGAGGAAGAGCATTTCAGGATTGCACAAGACTGATTACGGGATGTTTAGGAGGGAATCACAGGTGGGGAAACGGAAGGATCAAGGTGATATGGGGAGGAACATGTATAGGAAGACAGAGGAGTAAGGGAATTAAAGGGATCAGTCATGTATGAACAGGTGCTGGTCAGTACACTTGTCTGGCTGTGCCTTCCACCTGATTAGCATCCTGTCCTGTCTTCTTGCTAAATGCCTTTCTAACTCTTTTCTTGGGTGAGGGACTCTCTAGGGTGGGTGGGTGAGTCTGCATACGTGTCTGTGTCTCTGGGAGTGAAGTGGGAGGGAGGAGAGTGATGACCCAGACCAGATCCTGCATGGGTTGTGTGACTAAGCTGAATTACAGGAGGGATGCATGGTGCAAGTGTGTCAGTGTGTCACTGCATGTGTGTGTAAGAGGGTCTGTACCAGCAGCCAGAGTGAGGCTGCAGCCTTGGGGGCTCATATGTACAAGTGCCAGAAACTGGAAAGACGGACCCAGGGGCAGCTACTGTGTGTCAGAGCCCAGATCCTGGAGAGATCCCCATTGCACCTTTGCATGTTTTCACCAGCAGACCTCCACCCTGCTCAGCAAAGAGGGGAGCAAGATGAGGAAAAAGAATTAACATTTTCAATTTTATTCAAGCAGGATATTTCCACTGAGTCAAACAAACTATGGGATTTTGCTTATAAGAATATCTTCACACTGTTTTAAATGGGTTTTTCCTCCTGTTTTGAAGCACTGTATTCCCTATGATACCAAAGATACGCTTCTATTTATTGCCTTTAGAAAAACTTGCTGGTATAGATTCTAAAAGTATTCGTATCAAGAGTAGAAAATGTCTGAATGCCTTTCTGAAACTACAAGTTTGGGGAATAATTCAGAAATCACATAGGGGAAATTTTATGGCCTCAGTAATGCAGTAGGACAGGTTAAATGATCATGATGTTCCCTTCTGGCCTTAAAATTTATTAACTTTCTCCCATTTTTCCTATTGATAGGTTCAGTGATACTTTCCAGCTACACAGCTCTCTGTGGATATTATATGGTAGCTGCATATAATTACTTCTATCTCAGAGCACGAAAAACTGAGATTCAGAGGAGTTAAGTGACACAATCATCATGCAAGAGTGCACTAGAACCCACATTAGACCTTAGATTTATTGAGTGCCCACCCTACATGTAGTCCATCAGACTCCCACTCTCTGACAAGTTAGTTAAGTCCAGTGTTCCTTTTTCTCCCTTTCAATAAAATAAGGGCAATAACACCTTCTTACTTCTATTTACCTGTAAACTGCTGTCAAAGGTGATTTCAGCTCATGTGGAATTTCTTCAGCTATTTCTAGGCAAGATAGCTTGGGCAACATTAACTGTGCAGCTGCAGTAACATGGAGCTCATTGCAAAATAATCACCTTAGCATTTAATAAAAAGTATATTGCATCCTCTGCTGCCATACCTGGTACAATGGCATGAAACCTGTACCAAGTGCCTGTACCAGGGTGGCTAGTTTAGAGCTAGTAGAGGCATTCAGGGTGGATTTGAGGTATGACTACACACCATTACAGTGTGCAAGTACCCCAAGTGCAGCTGTGAAGATCCACTGCAGTTTTTTATTATTTCATGTGCCCCTGACATCTGTACTTGGAAGACCATGGCTTCTTCAGGATGTGTGATCATAGCTTGAATATGCACCAATCTTATCTTTGATTGTCATTCTGCATAAAAGTATTTACAATTTAAATGATGCATACTCATACATTTAATACACATAACAAATAATTATGACAAACACCCTTCCTAATAGGAGAGAGCAAAAACTCCTTAGAATTTGCAGTTTGAAATATAAAGTGAATTGGATTTTAATACTTAATTAAGTTGTTAAAAATTGAAGAACAATTTTTACAGCACATTTTAAAAATATATTTTGTGTGCGAACTCTCAGAAGCAACTTAAAAAAACATGGAATGGAAACACCCCTCAGTGGCTCAGGTTTCTGCACTCCAGCTGAATTCAAGGGCTGATTACAATGAGCTGTTTTACACATCAGCTCTACCCCATTTTGCATTTTACTCAGTACCTACAGAAGTTTTAGGAAAAGATGATAGGATAATGTACACAGAATTGACAGCACTATGCAGGTGATAATGTGTATCATGCACAGTTCATTCAATCAGATCTTCCAGCATCAGCCTGGAAGCGATACCTGAGCAAAGATGCAGAAAGCAAAAGAACTGAGAAAATACAGTGAAGAAGTTGCCTCCTTCATAGGAATACCAAACACAAAGGGCATCCGCTCCCAGAAGATGTATTCACCACACACACAGCCCTGAACTGTGTGACAGGTAACACAGCTGTAAAAAAGCCTTTCCATCCTCCAGACAGGAGATTGTCCATCACCACTTTGTACATAAACCCAGGGCGCTCTGCAGTCTGCCTTAGTCCTACCAGGCATCTTGCTAAGACCCAGACAGCAAACCTACCTACCAACCCTCCTAACCACACCTAGTCCTTCACACTAATTTAGTCCATCTGTACTTCATATTAGCTATGCACGCTCAGAAGTCCCTTCTGAGGGGAAATGAGTGTCTGTCTGTTACCTAACTGGGAACTTGTCTGTAGATGAACAGGCACTTGGCTCCTGTCTAAATGCCCCAGAGAACCCAAATGGTTAGAGGTGGTCAGAGATGTAACTTTACATCACATCCTGATGACCACTTCCTAACAATCCATACATAATACCATCTACCACATCCTTTCTCAGGTGTCTCTTTTCCAAGGTCAAAAATGCTAGGTTACTTATTTCTTCTTATACAGAAATCGTTCTCTACCTCTCATCTTTTCTGAGGGGTTGGGGGATTTATTTTTTTTTTTTAATGTTAAATATTATATGCCTTGCTAATGTTATTCTGAGATTTTTTTTAGTATATACTTGTACATTCTACAGACAGAAAAAGGAACATAAAGTGACTTCAATAATCACAGCAAATACAAAAATAAATAACACATCCCTTGCTTTTAGTTTTGTTGTCTTACTTTGATTTATCTCTTTTTTTAATTATTATTTGTGCTCTTGTTTTTCTTTTTAGACCACGGTCATTATCTTCTGTTGGAGTGTACTGATCTGTAAGGGAGATATGTTTGCAGTTCTCAGATGCAAAACTTACACCAGAAGAAGCAAGGAACTATCTTCTTTCATCCAGAAGAGACAAAGTATAGAATATATCTGCTTGACTTAAGTTTCTCTGGGAAAAATACTTTCACAGAGAACCTACCACATTAATTTAGTTACTGGTCTTACAAAACATGGAAAGAAAAAGAATTAGATTTCCTTTATTTCCATTTTAAGTATATGATGTGATTAATTTATGGAGATTTGGCATTCAGCTATATGAGAGAAGGAGGAAAAAAATCCAGGCTGGAGGAGGAGGAAAGAGGATTCTGGGTTGTTAAAATAATATTTAAAGCTTTTAGATATATATTTCAGGTTTTTTCCTTTCAATGAAGTAAGCTTGCGCTTTGCAAATTAATGATTCTGTGAAGGATTTTACAAGAAGGAATAATTAATGTAGAAGAATTTTGCATTTAAACCAGGGTTTTGTAACCTGTAACAAGATATGAGCTGATGGCAAATTAGGCTAAAGATCTGCATAGAAGTTACTCTGGGGAAGCAGGTCGAGGAATGGCACAAAGGATTTTGGCAAGTCCTAGATGCTTGGGAAGACAGATAGCTCACCCATCTGACAGAATCAGCAACTGTATGCTAGTACAGAAACTTCGGTTGCCTTTTGTGGCCAGGATTTTTGCTAGTTGTCTCCTCCTTTACCCACGGAGGGGGTGGGTGGGGGTGGGGGTGGGAACTCTTCAGTATTAACATATTTGTTGAATGAGGCACATAATTCTGTCTTTCACTCTACTCCATTTCTCATAAGGCGCATAAGCTATTCTCAGAGTCCCCAGCTGAATGCAGCTCTGAGCTCGTGGAAAGGATTACAGAATTTTATTTGAATAAAAGCTAGTAGTTGCATTTTGCGCCTGGTATGATTACTGAAACCACAATGTTTCCTTTTTATGTATGGAGTAGATTTATACCAGCGTACACAGTAAAGTCTTTCTCTGCCATTGGCAGAGAAGAAAATCAGCTGGAGCATCTCCTAAGGCCACACAGTTGAAGTACACCTGTTATTACATGTTGTAGTCCTCCTCCCCTGCCATAAACCACAAGGTCTACATTTTTGCATGTGCATAAACTAATGATAGATGACTCATATTCCAAATTACTGCTGTGGAAGCCAAGCCCCAGGCACCAACTCATTTTCATGTAAGCATGCCAAAATGAGATTATATCCTTGAGCCAAAATGGGATAAAAAGACCCTTAAAAATGCTAATAATTCTGACTTAATGATTATTGCTCTTTTTAAATGGAGTTTAAAATTTGTGCAGTGGCTCTGATTTTCACTTTTTGTTAAATCAAGCACTGCTTTTGCCAGTATGGAAAATCTGCCACATTGCACTAACACTTTGGGTACATAAGTACCATTTAAGAATTGGGCAAGTGTAGCTTTAACATGGGAACTAATTGTTCTTTTGCTGTAATATCGGGGGAAGCTGAAGGCAATTCACATTTTTATGTGTCACCATAACAGTTTCAACCTAACTAATCATCCTTCTCCTAGCCTTTTTTCCAAGGCTATATAAAACCCCTGAGTGTGACAGCAGCCCAGCATAATTCAGGTGAAGATGGTACTGAGATGAGATTCATGGAAGAATCATTCATTCCAGAAATTATAGTTTGGTAGTTGGATTTAACTCAACAGGACATGCCACAAGAAGATATTTCTCTAGAAACCCCTCTCTTTCTCTTGCCCTGCCTTTTAATTAAGTCTGAAGCCTTGCACGGTTGTAATCAATGTACACAAAATAAGTAAGCAGGCAGCTGCAAATACAACTAAGGGAAAGAAAGGATGTCTTGAGTTTCCAAACAAAGATGTGACAGATTTACTGGAGGGAGAAGAAAACAGAAAAAGCAGAAAGAAAGATTACAACCCAACAGGATTCTCTGATTTTACATTCTTCTTCTCTTCTACTTTCATTCTGCTAGAACACGGGATGGATGCCAGAGATGCATCAAACTGTCCAAGTATAATTTAAGTAGTCAGGGAACAGATGTTCACAACAGTTTCTGGTCAGTGCAGGGATTTTATTACCTGCCCACAAGCTTCTACCCACTGTGAAAACTGTATTTCTTGAAGATGCACTACATCAGATTATATTAAATTACATGTATTTTGTAGGGTTGAATGACCCTAATCAACTAGCAATATAACACAATATCTCCTCCCTTCTTCTTATCCTTCCTTTCTCCAAGACTGGATAGAAGTTACTTACACTGTCCAGTATTATAACGCAGGCTTCAAATGCTCAAATACTTTAGCATTTTGACTTTGAATGTTAGGGACTTCCTACAGCGTGAACAGGTGGGAGAATGCTGGAAACTGAAGGTGAGCAACAGTTTTCCTTCCCTTCTCCCTTGTACATACAGCAAAGGTCACTAATTCACCTCTTATGCTTTCAAAGGAAGCAGACAGTGTGCCAGCTCCAGAAATCTACCAAAACTCTTTTCCTTTTTATTTTTTCCACAAAAGGTAAGAAAATGGTAATTGCTCTAAGTTGATCATCAAGGTACATTGATTCTTTTCATTTAAGAAGAAAAGGTAACTAAACACATTGACAGGATTTGAACATATCAGCATTTACATACAGAACCCAATATATTGACACGAGCGGAACTGGTAACAGTAAAGGGTGACTGGAAAAATGCCAGTCAATGAATCAAATATATAACTTCAGCAGCATGAAACATTTACTGTGCATTAGGGATAAGCTTACACAGCAACAACTATAGCCCACATACACACATTTTTGCTAGCTTTACATAGGTCAGCACCAGTGGAATAGGTTTATCCTAGTGGAACTTTCTATGTGAAGTTTTTCCAGTCTCCCTGGAGCCCACAGCAAGAATGTGCTATTATGGCAGCACTGCCAGCAGAATCCAAGAAAGGCAATTTTAAGCTATCTGAAGTTTCTCTAAACGTGCCACGGTTTAGTTACAGCCTCAGCCTTTATTGCAGATGGGACAATTCAAGTCTCCATCATCATAATATACTCGGTCTGTTTGGGAGCATATTTGACTTCTTTGTTTTCATCAGTTTAAGGAGGAAAGTGTTTCTGGACTAGCTCAGGAAGAAATTCTGGAAGAAGACAAAAGACTGCACACTTCTTTGGAGAGCTTTTGTGCATATTTGGGAAGCAAAGGCTCAAGGCACTGTATGCTATGACGCATGAAAGAATCACAGCACAGAAGCAAAGCACAAAAAATGAACCTCAAAAGCAATGCAAAGGAATTTCCTAAGGCCAAAGAGGACTCAGAAGGTTTTTCTAAGTTAGCATTACAGTGTTAACCTCAGTGAAGCTTAGAAGCAGGAACTCATTGGCTTGGACACGGTGGGGGGCAGTGTAAGAGCTGTACACAAAACTATGATTTTTCCTGGTTTTAACTTCCAGTCTGCATTCCTTACTTGCTTAGAGCTTTAATTTAAGAAGTGAAGTTCCATTCAACTAAAACAAACTACAGATTTTGAAAACTTTCTGGTCCCTTTGTATAGCTCACTTGGAGCCAATCTAAGAATACTGACCTTAGAGCTGTAGCACCATCTTGGCTATCCAAGAAAAAACAAACCAATTAAGACTAACGGCCTACCTAGGCAAATAACACTTCTCCATAGAGTGGCCAGGAATACTTGCTGGAGTAGAGGTGAAAATATTTCTTCTCTTTCCCTTCTTTTTAGTATTCCACAGTATTTCTAAGCTAGGGGGGAAAACAAAACAAAACAAAAGCTTATTAGAAAACTACAATTTTTATATATCTTTCACTGTAGTAGAGAAAAAGGTTGTACACTTGCTCCTTAAATGCTTCTCAAGTTGTATATGAGTGGAAGATCTCTTTTGTAAGTCCATTAGTTTGAACAGATGGACAAAATAATTTTGTCTTATGCCATGAGGGTCCATGTGGTACCTATGCTCATTCATTTCTAGGAAATCTCTTTAAATAGTCCTGAAACAAGTTTTTAGTTGGCTTTCCAAGCACTGTCATATCACACTAGACCTCCATGAAGAAACAAAACAAGCATGATAAATGAGGCTTGTTCTATTTTTCCACCTTTTTCTATTATTATTATTATTTTATTCTGACCCTGCCAAAAAATCTTGAAATATACTGACTAGGTGGCTAAGAATAAAAAAAAAATCAGAAAGAAAAAGAAAAAAAAAAAGAGAGAGAGAGAGAGAGAAACAAAACATTAAGCAGGATCGTTCTTTCCCTGCTTAAAATGCACTAACACTCAGATGTTGTGTAAATGGTTCCACACCATCTGGCAGCTATGAGGAGAAAACCAAAACATCATTTGCAGGTACTGTACTTCTCACATTTCGAATGATGTACCACAGTGTACTAATTGTCATAACATGCAGCACAATATATAAAGAATGTGAAGTGCAGTATGTTCCCTCTCATTCATATTTATTTATGCTACACAGTTCAGGAATGAACTTACATTGTGTGCAATTACTATTCTGCGTATCGCCTGGCTTGTAGATTACATGTGATATAAAGAGAGAGAGCAGATCACACAGAAATTACATACTTTCCACAACACAGCCTTGCACAGCTGGAAGTGTACCATGGATGCTAATCACAGCAACTCTTTCTTCCACCATGCTGATACAGGGAGCCTGTCACCGCCTCCTAGCATGTTCCAGAGCTGTCACAGGGTGCAGCCTACACTTCAACTGTGTGCACTGAACCCCTTCAGATCTGCACAGACATTAGCAAAAGCCAGCTCCTTCAGCCCTTGGCCAAAACCCAGGTCTAAGAAGAATCAGCAGATCAGGTCAGGATGTGTCGTTCTCTCTCTGAGACAATCTTGCATCCGTTCACCTGCTATAGTGATGAAAATAGCCCCAGTATACCTGCACCTATACTATGCTCCATTCAGACATGGGTAGGTGTGTTTGTCTAATTGCCCTTCATGATTATGGTGGTCACTGGAAGCACCTGTGTCTGTAGAAATGAGCCAGGAAGGAAGCAACCACAGTCTTCAGAGTAGCTCATGCAGGGCCTCATGTTTACAGCTCCCTGGGTTGCTGTTCTCAAAGCCAGCCAGAATGGTAGCATACCCCTCCATTTCTTTGAAAGGCATGCCTGTTCTTGCACAGTTCCTCTGACAGGAATTCAAACATGGCAAGTAAAGGGCACTGCTCGTGATCTAGAAATGGTGACAAGCAGGAACTTTCCAGGACTTAGTCGTGTCATAGTCTTAGAAACTAGATGGTAACAAATTATTCCTCAAAATCTCTTTAAGCAGGTCTCATGTTTTTTTGTAAATCATAGTCTCTATCAGATGTAATTAATTTGAGGAGAAATGCCTGGAGATTTCTGTCTTCCTAGCTGACTTCCAGTAGACCTTTTTTTCCCTAAAGAAGGCATCATTAAAACTTACACAGCCAGACAAGTTAGCATGTGTCAGCCAGTGTGGGATAGCTTTCCATACATATCTTCTCAACCCACACCAAGGCAATTAGTTATTTTAACCTTCTTTCTCTGGAAGTTTACATTATTGAAATGTCTTGCTCTATCAATTGGAGAAATGCATACGGCAGCGTCTTCCCCAGCAGACTCTTATGCCTTCTGTCATCACAGTTTTTCTCTCATCTTTCTCTCCTCCACCACATCCAAACTTTATGCCTACTTCCACTCTTTTCTCATCCGCTACTCATCCTACGCAGCTATGCCCCCTTCTTCAGTTCAGTAGGGTTTTTCCTTCATTAAGTGTGCATGCTACCAGGCAGACTCAGCCACAGAGTGAAGCTGGCATCTTACGAGGTCCTGCCTTTGCCTTCTGTATGTCTTCATTATATTGAGAAATAAATTATCTTGTTAGTTACATTATTACATTTTAAGTTGACAAGTAAATCTTATTATAAAAGTGTAATGATACAATAAGATATTTTATTCATGCATTTAGCCCTCTTTCTCTGACACTTAATTATATCTACTGCTGCATGGTGATCTGACACATTAATTTGGCAAATCAACTAAAAACCTCCATAATAGACTGATTTCCTGCCCTACTCTTAAGGTTCTAGTTTACTATATACTGAAATTACTTTAAACATGTGTCCAGGGAACCTTTGAAGAGCCTGATGGGAATGGAAAAAAAAAAAAAAAAAAAAAAAAAAAAAAGAAAGACAGTAAAGGGGGTATTTCACTAAGAACTGCAGAGAGAATCAAATCTGAACTTGTGTATAGGATGAGAATTTTTTTTTGCAAAGACAGAAATGGGATCTTCCCTACTATGAGCAAGACCGTACCCATGTATCTGCTCGACCACAGTACAATAACCACATAAGCAAAGGGTGTTATGCTATGGTATAGGGCAGCTGAGACTGCTTCTCAGCTTTTTATGAAGCTTTGGCCCAGGGGACCTTCCTTCACATGCAGATATGCACAGAACCATGCACGTGCATGTGCACGCTGGCCAGGGAAGTTGTGGTGTGAGCTTAACACTCCACTCCATGGAGCCTTGAGTATCCTCAGGATCCAGCATACAACATCCAGATTTTTCCTTTCAGGTAAACAGCATTCGGCCTGTGCTCAGGCTCCCTACAGCTTCCCATCGCCTTAGTGTGGATGGTACCAGAGCTGGCTTGGGTCTTGAAAGGAAAAGCCATAGGTTATTCTCCCTGTTATCTAACTGTACGCTCCTTATCTCATTGTAGGAGCTGATGGGGTAGCCAGTGACTGCACAGAGAGCCAGGGCCAGGCATCCTGCAGGCAAATCAAGCCTGGGGTCCACGTGGGCAGTAGAAGACCCATATGATGCTCCCCAAGAACTCTAGAAGGTTGACTCCACCACAGCTCTGAAGGTATTCCAGCATATGCAGCTTGATATTTGTATTGGAGCACTGTCTTAGGGGCACTCATCAGACAGCAATGCCAAGGCCCTACATCTTCCAGTAGCAGCATGTAGAACATGCAAAGCCCTAATGCACAGCTCTTCTTGCACCTGCCCCTTTGCACAGCTGAATCATCCCACTCTGCATCCTGAAGGAGCCCAGAAGTGCTTGCAGGTATAGAAGGGCTGCAGAGACAAACCTGCATGGAGTTAGAGCTTGAAGGGGGAGAGAAGTCAATCTGATCTGCAAATCTTAATTTGGAAAACACTCCAAAATTGAGCAAAAATAATTACAGTTCCCAAACTACCTATAATTTGTGTTGATGACACTAAGATGATCTCCAAGCAAATAATCTTCTCCCACACTGAAAACAAGCCTGACCCTGCTAATGCATGCTTTCAGTAAGGATCCCACAGACAATTTAACAGGGACATTTTCATTTCCATAACGTGAACAAAACGAAGGACACAGTTGCATATCATAAACAAGAAAGACATCCAACCTATTTAACTAATAAAGCTGACAATTTTCCCACCTATTGTAAAGGGAAGTGGAAGAAAAAAGGGCAAGCCTTTTCCTGTGGTGATAAATAAGGCTAAGAATGTTCCAGTAGAGTTACTGCGCAAAATGTATAAGACACCTTAAGGGACTTTGGCACCCAGCTTTCACTGAACACCAGCTGGAGGTGGATGACTAACTCCCCTGCACTCCTTTGAAAATCCTTTTGAAAATTATACTCACTGCATCACCTCAGTAAAATTTTGTCTTCTGCTTGCGTATCACATATCCCATCAAAGTTGGTACCCGCCACTTTAAACAGAAGACTTACTATCAGTATACATGTCTTTTCTAGCCTGACTCCAGTATGAGTCTATTCATCAGTAATAAACTCCGAGTATAAATCTTTTTTACTGCTGTATTTCTCTGTGTGTCAGAAATTCACATACAGATTTGGTATAAACAAGTCCAACTTCCTCTGGAAGTTTAGGAGACAAACTACAATGACAGAACATTATAAGTTATACGTGACTATAAAAACATTCAAGTGACAAAATATACCTATTTATTATTCAGGAAGAGTATCAAGACAGCAATTCATGCTATGCTTTTCAGAACAACTAAACCTCTATAGCTGGGGCAAAACATTAAAAAACTTCAGATCTCACTATAACACTGAAGAAAGTGACCAGGTTTTAATAGGAAGTCAGTCCACAAGTTGTCTACTAGGAGCTCAACATTTTCTCAAAGTCCAACTCCAGTTGCGATCAACTCTACTGAAAATTTAAAAATTAAGTCATGGACTCTTTTGAAGGTCTATTCCTTAAGGACAGAGTGACAGGAGGACATAAAGACATAAATTATACCTCTATTACCTGCACTTCACCTCTTCTGGCTTTTTCCTACTACCACTTCTATCCTTACAAATTTAAGTCATCTCCTGTCTTCTATATTCACAAGCCTGTAAGCCATCATTTCACCCCAATTTCTGGAAAAGGTGATATGGAGAGAAAAGCAGTCCAAACTCATGCCTTGACCTGTATGTGCATACTGCTTAACCATAAGCTTGGGTGTAACTTTACCATATGCTACTTAGGCCATCTGCAGAAGACATGTACATAAAATTACAATAGTTTCTTTCAATATGTAATATTTAGGCAAAAGGCCCAAAAGTGGTGCTGCAATGCTATGGATGCTTTAAGGGTCTGGCTTAGGGGCTCTCTGAGAATCAGCCCTCTGCTGGCTGGGAATAGGTGTAAACTAATCTTATCATATAGGAATAAATAATTGCTTCTTGATACACTCTTCATTCACTGATTGTCCAGTAGACAGCGATTCTTTCTTCTTTAATGCTGCTTTAAGAATTATCTTCAATTAAGGAGTAAAGGACCGCCTCTGAACTTGGTATTTCAACCTGAGAAAAATAACTTGAGAAAAATCCACCTCACTGTCCACTCATTTAACCCACACTTCCTGAACTTACCTAGGAGGATGTTATGGGAGACAATGTCAAAAGCCTTGCTGAGGTCAAGATAGACAACATCCACTGCTCTCCCCTCTTCTACCCAGCCAGTCATTCCATCACAGAAGGCTATCAGGTTGGTCAGGCATGATTTCCCCTTAGTGAATCCATGTTGACTGCTCCTGATGACCTTCTTTTCCTCCACATGCTTTGAGATATCCTCCAGGATGAGCTGCTCTACCACCTTTCCAGGAATGGTGGTGATGCTGACCAGCTTGTAGTTTCCTGCATCCTCCTTCTGGCCCTTTTTGAAGACTACAGTGACGTTGGCTTTCCTTCTGTCCTCAGGCACCTCTCCTATCCTCCACGACCTTTCAAAGATGATAGAGAGCAGCTTAGCAATAACATCTATGAATAATATATACAAATAGAACTTAAATCACATATATGAATAGAACTTAAATTCTACCAGTAATAAACAGAAAGAATTTTATACGGTAATCATGATTCTATTTTTAGAGAATTATATAAAGCAAGCTTGTTCTTGAACCTTGACAGGTTTGAACAACATATGTATGAAAAAACACATTTTGTTTAGTAACTAAGAAAAATAATTCAAGAATAATGCAACAACTCAGAAATATACACCATTATCCTCAGTAACTGGCAAAATCAATACCTTACTCCATAAGGTACAGTGTCTGTTCCTAAGGGAAGAATAAATAGAATCTACTTGGGAAGAATGGTGAATAGCACCCTAAACTTTCCTAGAACTCCATTTGTCATGTATGATTTACCAGTGTTTTTTCATTTCATGATGCAAGTGTCACTTGTTGGTCTCATCTTCCTGTAGAAAGCAAATTGTTTTAATGAAGGTCAACTCTATGAGTTGGGAAAAAAAGGCAGACTGGTAATGATATTTCAATTAAATGGAAAACCATCCTTCCTGATCGCAGAGTATTCTAATGCAGTGACCCCAGAAGGAAAAAGCTCTCATCTCTGAGATTTACCTTAGTGACATTAAAATGTAAGTCAGAGTGGAGAAGACTGAATGCAAAGCATGTTTCAGCCCTCTTTGCACAGGCAAATAGACTTAAAAGAAGACAGCTTTTTATTTGTATTGCCAATTATATTATGATAACACCCAGCATTTTCCCTTTCCCTTAACCCTGTCTTACCCCATTAAGAACCCATTGTGTTAAATACTGGAGAAACTGATAGATAGAAGCCCCCATGAATCACAGTTCAACAGAAAAAGAATAAATGCAAAGAGTGAGAAGAGAAAGAGAAGAAGGTTGGCACCCCGCACCCCCCACCCCCATCTTAGACAATGAACATTATAAAATTTGTTGTTTGTAGGAAAGAGATGAAGAAAAGGCAATGGATAAATGACCTAACTTTGGGAACCTCTTCAATATAGGACTGATAACATGGAACAAAGACCATCATTGTCTGCAGAAGTAGTGGAAGTTGTAGACAAAGTAGTGGAAGTTGATGCTATTGTCAAGAATGAAGGACATTCACAAGAGAAAGGATGAAGGAGAAGCCATGACACCCCTTCAGGACGAGAACCTGTGATGTACCTTGACTGGGGATTAAGGTTCAGTTTTCTGGATACTGAAATTACAGGCTTCTTTAAAAGGGAACAAAAATACAATCTCCCCTCCAAATTTCTAGTTTTTGTAGGCAGGGAAATAAATGCAACTGTTTCCTCAGAAATTATTGCCATCAAATCTGTTTGCTTTTGCTGACATATCAAAGATATTTGGACTCCACCACAAGTACCATATACTTCCTCAGAATCACATAGGGTAACACCAGGTTTAGCAAATACAGTGTTCCGGGTGAAGCTAGCACAGATGTCAGTGTTCACATATGTCTGGTACGTAGAGCTGTCACATGTGATGTAAATCATCACATTTAATAAGAACTCTCACACCCACTGCTCCCCCTCAGCCCCAAAATTCTCTTGAATGGAAAAATTAGATGTTCTCCAAAACGTCAACCTCTTTTGTTAGTATGGTATTAATTGATATCTCTCTCTCATGTCTTGTGCTACTCAATTTGTTTTGTTTTGGTTGGTTCCCCCCCTGCCCACCCCCACCCCCCTCCAGTTTTCCTATGTGTTTTATTAAACAGATTTGATCACCACATAGCAATCTGTCTGAAGTTGAACCACTGCTAACCCAACCACAGATCTTTAGAACTTTCATGTCCGTTAAAAGTGAGCTAAGATGTCTCATCAGAGCAAACAGAATTTGAAAGATGAATTTGAGTGTCTATGTCAAAAGGAGGTAGCAGTAAAATGGAAGACTGATACATATAAAAAAGACTGAAGCAGCTACTGGTTTATATTTTAGTCCAATACTTAAATCTCTTCTGTACTGAAAACTGCTAAATCTTTTCCGTTTATCATGATTTGTGAACGTTTCACTTATTGGTTACACAGATATTTTTCATAACTCCAGAGGAAACAAAACTGTCCATATGCTATGGTCATGCTGCAGTCTTCTGAGCTGCATTTTTTTGTTGTTTATTTGGGGTTTTTTGTTGTTCTTTTTTGTCCGAGATACCCTTCTGAGCAATTGTCAGGAAGCAGCAAGGGCTGGGGGCTCAGTCCTGAGCTGAAATGGGGCCCTAGGGCCCCGGGCAGGGGGTGCAGGTGGGGTCCTAGGTGAGGTCAGTGGTACCTGCAGCCCTTATACTAATAATTTCCAAGGTTTTTCTCCCCTCAGGAGTAGTATATCACAGTGCAAGAACTGATCTGAGACTTGCTCTATGTACTTGAGCCACCTTTCATCCTAAAGGACATTGTTTCCTGGTGGTCACTCCCCGGGAAAATTAAAATTAAAGCATTCTGTTAGTGGTTTTGGTCCTTCTCTTTTTCTTTTTCTTTCTCTTTTCTTTTTGTTTTCCTCCTGTGGTGGTTTGACCCTGGCTGGATGCCAGGTGCCCCCCACAGCCGCTCTGTCACTGCCCCCTCAGCTGGGCAGGGGAGAGAAAATGTAGCAGAAGGCCCATGAGTCGAGATAAGGGCAGGGAGATCACTCGGCAACTACCATCACAGGGAAAACAGACTTTACTTGGGGAAACTGGTTTAATTTATTACCATTCAAATTAGAAAAAACACCTTCCCCGCAGCCCTTCCTTCTTCCTGGGCTTAATCCCCAATTTCTCTACCCCTGCCCCGCAAGCAGCACAGGGGAAGGGGGAAGGGGGTTGTGGCTTGTTCATCGCACATTGTTTCTGCCGCTCCTCCCCCCGCTCCAGCCCGGGCCCCCCGGCGGGAGCCGCTCCTGCAGGCCCTTCTCCAGCGGGAGCCCTTCCCGCGGGGGGCTGCGGCTCTGCCCGGGCCGCTCCTGCGCGGGGCCCTCCCGCGGGGCGCAGCCCCTCCGGCACAGGCTGCTCCAGCCCGGGCCCCCCGCCCCCGGGGGCACCGGCCCCGCCCGCAGCCCGGCCCCGGCCGGGGCTCCCCGCTGCCGGGAGCCGCTCCGGCGCGTTGCGGCCCCCTCCGGGCACCCCCTGCCCCGGCCCGGGGTCCCCGCCGGGCGGCGGGGGGGATCTGCTCCCCCGCGGCCCCCCCCCGGGCCGGGGGCACGGCCGGCCCCGCCGGGGCTGCACCGGGGGCTGCCGGGGCGCCCCCCCGGCCTCCTCCTGCCCTGCCCGGGGGCTGCGGGGCCGCTGCTCCCGCACGGCCTCACCCCTTGCTGCTGCTGGTGCGGATGGGTTCCCCCCCCCCCCGAATATGTTACCGCAGAAGTGCTACCACTGGCGCTGGTGGGCTCGCCCTTGGCCGGTGCTCCGGCCGTGGCTGGCACGGGCTCCGTCAGGCACGGGGGAAGCTTCTAGCAGCTTCTCACAGAAGCCACCCCTGCAGCCCCCTCGCTACCAAACCTTGCCGTGCACACCTCCCAGCACACACCTCCCAGACACAGAGTATTCTGGTGAGCTTTGGTAGAAACCAAAATATTAAACTCACTTTGAACCATCAAAGAAACAGGAAAGCTTAAAAACACCTACACACCGCCAGGTCAGCTGCTCAACCTGCGTTTGCAAAAGGGCAGAGGAGATGGTGCTGTGAGGGCCGAAATGGCGCATGGAGCCACAGTGGCCCGTTGCGACCCTCCGGCAACCACTTGGGCCCCCATTTCAGTGAGGGCTGGCGGTGCGAAAGGGGGAGAGCAAGAGCACAGCATAAATCGCCGAAGCCATGTGACAAGCCTGTTTGGAAACAAAAGTGACCAGCTGGCAGAATTAGCAAGAATCAATCATGCAGTAAGTTCACTGGAGAAATAAAATGAGAGTAACAACAAATGAGCTAAACAGCAGCTAAGTAAGGTGGAGAGGCAGAGTCTCAACAGGCTGGTGAGAAGCAGTTGATGGCGGATGTTATAGCCACTGAGGCAGAATTACAGCAAGTGTTTTAAGCATAGGGACACCACCAGAAGGTGGGTCTGAGGTGAGAAAGCTCTGCTGTGCGAGTGTGGGGTGCTGTTCAGTGCTCGTTCCAGCAGAGCACAGCAAGGGGTTGATCGTAGCTGTCCAGATGCAAGAAGAAATCTGATTAACCCATGGACAGATAAACTTATATTTTTTAACTGCTGTGCCATGCATGCCGCTGCCTTGCAATAGAACTTAGGTCAACAGAGCTTACAGCCTTCAAGGGCAGAAGGACTTTCATATCCATCTGCGGCTTGAAATGAAAACTTATTTTTACCTGCCCAATGCAACATAATTAAATGATCTTCTGTTGGTATTTAAGACAGTTATTTCATCTACAATAGTCTCACCTAGTTCAAGAGACAGTAATCACAAAAAAGAGTATATATCCAAAGGATACATTTATTAGTAAGGAACAAAAGGAAGATAACATATAACCTAATGGCAAAATACAGACTGTAACTTCTGTTTATTTGCATTAAAAATGTTTAATTGTTTTAATAACAGGCTCACTGGCAAACTTCTAATTTGGATCTATTATCTTTCTCATTAGAATTCCAGTGGCAGGGTGAGCACAGAGGCTACTTATTATACAGGAATTCATTATCAAAACCTACCACAGATTGATTATCAATAAAGTGTTTTTCATTTCCTTAGAACCCTCATCACAACGCTTCTTTATTTATTATCCTTCTACTCTCTTTTCTTTATCTAATCAGCCTGTGTTGAATCAGCTGCTAAGCATTCAAGAGCAAATGGTTTCTTCAGCCTCGTAACCATTAAAAGTCCATAGGAGCTATTATTCAGACAAAATGCGTTATTGTTCCTCTAAAGATCCAGCTCTCCTTTCATTTTTAAATACCTATGCATCAAAAGTGTAATGATACCAAATGATGACCAAATGCTTTTTCGGATAGATACAGAAAACATACTTCAAATACCGAGTTTACCCTTCTGATGTAGGAAGTCAGAGCGTGTACGCACACCTTGGCACCCTCCTCCTCGCTAACCCTGGAGAACAAGTATTGCCTGTGCTGAATTTCTTCTGGGAGAGAGCAGGGCCCGGGAGGCTACCCAGGCAAGCTGGAACACACTAACTAGATGGCCAAGGTTCAGTTGCATGCAGCTGGTCTCTCTGGGTGTCTCTCTGATTAACAAGGTTGTGTTAGAAAACAACACATGGCACCTGAAGTTCCTGCTCATTTGCAATCAGTGAAACTGAATTACTCAAACCTCCTCCGGGGCTGTGATTGGTAGGAAACAAGGGAAAAACATGGGTAATGTTTAAGCACCATCTTTTGTACATGAAAGTTGTCAAAGTTCATATAAATAAATTGTAGAAAGAGGCAGCTCTGGGCACTCTTTTCAGTGGAAAAAAGGAAAAATAATTCTGGAGGTTTAAAGGAGGACCGCAGAGTATCCTGTGCTACTAAACAGAGCAAACACTACACGCATCATCTATTTGAGCTGAACATACCAGAGGGAACTGAGATGACTGAAAAATTTGACTAGCTCTGACAAAGTTCATTTATATGACAAGCTAGTTATATCCTTCAAGTCTTAGTAGAGGAAGATAAAATAAGATATATCTACCTCCCCCTCAACCTAAAGAGGGAAAACCCAAATTTCTGATCTACGGTTTCCATCCCAGCTGTTTTTATTTACCTAAAGTGTAATACAGCATGCAGTACCTTACTCAGAGCTTTTGTTTTTTGATCTTAGAACTGAAGAGAGTTCAATGAGTCAATTGCTTTAACTGACAATGGCCCATAAACTGCTCAAAGCACGCCATGGGAAGAGTCATAAACCGACAGAAAGCCCTGAGTCATTTTGGGAAGAAGATTTCAAGAGGCTCTGAGATCAACTCTCTGAGGTTTTCCAGCTGGCCCATGGGATGCTGTGGCGGCTGGTTTTCTGGGACTCTGCTCTGCCAAGTGGGCCAACCTTGGGTGGTGGAAGCTGATGGCTCTGCTGGCTGGAGACTCTGGCACAGGGGAGCCTCCTCTCTATGGCTGATGAAGATGTTGCACAGTTTTAACTTGTGAGTAAAGTTCCAAAGTGGGATGGGATGGCAGTACCAGAGCACTGGCTCCATACAGGACAGCCACCTCATAACTGGAACAGCATGGCCATATGTCTGATGCCCTGCTGGAGACTCAAACTCAGATGTTTGAAAACCGTATTTCATGTGTTTTACCCCCCCCAAAAAAGGCACTTATATATCCCATTCTCAAGCATACTTTTATTACAGGGAAAGAAAAAGCTGTATAGAGTACCTAGAAAATGTGACAGAAATATGTTTGGAAGTGGTACTGCATTCATGGTATTTATTTATGAAAGTTCCTTGGCAACTGGCATCTTGGGGATTCTCTCATCCCAAAGGCACAAAATGTAAAGGGACAAAACTGGTCTAACCAAAATCTATGTGAAATTTTCTATCTAAAGCTGCCTTTTTAAGGCTCTCTTTCCAAACTGACGGTCTCAGTCCCTGCCTCACTATTGAGCTTTACCAGAACTGAGCCTGCAACCCTGTCCTGTATGTTTTCCTGCTGTAGATCTACAGGAATAACTTTCCTCTCCACTGGGAAACTGTTCTTGTTCTTTTTACATCTTGGACCACAAATCCAGACAGAGTGGGTGAGAGCCTCAAATTATTTAATGTTCTTAAGAAAAATATAAAGAGTTGTACATAAACATAAAAACAGAGAGAAGAAGGATCCTCTTTCAGAGAAGGTGCATAAAAGTAAATACTTCTTTTCTCCCATTGTTTTATTTATATTTAGGTAAATCAGAGAAGTTCTCAGCACTGGAAAAGGCTTCTCTCCCGTAGTATGCAAATAACATACACAATATTTTTTAGCCCAAATGTTGGTAAAATATAACCAGCATTAAATACATGTGCATGAAAAGACCATAGGTACTTTATACTAGCTGAAATAAGAACTGTAAACTATATAAACTAAAGCCTGAGGGCTCAAACTGATCAATGCTGGAAGCCAAGGAGGATTTATATCCCCTTATATAATACTGTATTCCTGTCTAGGTATTCTGTGAGCTTTTTCTGCCCTCTTTGACAAGCTAGTAGGCTTGATGAATCATTGTTTGTTTTCTGATTTGGCAATTCCCATGTTCTTATAAAGAAAATAACATATGACAAGGTCAAGAGTTTGAACACAATTATAAAAGAAACTTGACAGATCAGATAAAACTTCTAGGGTATGAAGCGGAAAACAGCAAATAAGGATTTTGAGAGTGGACATTAGTGTGGATTGTAGGAACACAAGCAGAAATAGACAGCTCCAGTCCTGGAAAGGCACAGGAGTCACAGAAAAAAAGAAAAAAAAAGGGAGGGAGAAGTAAGCATTGTTACCTGGTAGCAATCTAAGCCATGAATGGTAAGATGTAAGATTTATTTTTTTAAAGAGGCCAAATTAAAGTGAAAGAAACAAAGAAAGTGGAACCAAATTCTGAGCTGGCATAAATGAAAATAAACATTGAAATGAAAATGAACATTGATGTCAGCCCACCTACAGGGCATGCTCCCTGCAAGGATCTGATCTGGATATGCCTCTAATCAGTGTCCAAAACTGTGTTCAAGCCAAGGACACCAGATTCTTCAGGAGAAGAAAGACTGAGATGAGTAGATTCAAAATGGAGAAAAATAATCAGAAACAGCATATCGAGTTTCAGGTAAGCAAAGAAAAGAAAGTCTTGAATGAAAAACAATTTACAAGAGAGCAGAAGAAAAAAAATAAGATGATCTGAGGGAACACTGAGCTTTTGGAAACAGAGGGGAAAAGTTCCATAAAAATTAAATGCTTTTGATATATATTAAAGAAAATATAAAAGTATTTGGGCTGACAGTGAGAAATGGGCATACAGGAATAAGGTTTAGAAGAGAGAGAGGAGCTGAGGTGGACAGAGATGGTATGGCAGCCCAGGTGCTGGGGTGGGACTGTGGTGAATAGCATCTGTTTAATTTTCTGGTTTGCAGTTTAGTGGTTTTTGTGTTCCTTTGAAAAATAGTGGCTGGGAAGCAGGTGGGAAGACTGCTTGTTTGCCTTGCCTTGACCACTGGGCTTTGGCAAAAGAGGACTATTTTACAGACGGGGCAGTTGCTCCTTTTCTGACATCAACTGAACTTGCTCAGCGGGAAAAGGTGCAGGTGAGCAGAGCTGGGCAGCTGGGAAAGGACAGTCTGAGCCGGCAGGGAGCTGCTAAGGTGCAGAAAACAAACATGTAGTTCAGAGCTAAAGAAAAGATAATTTTAGAGATACCTGTTGAGATGGTGTAAGTTGATCCAAACTGGAAAGCTACTGAAAATTGTTAGACTGAGAAGAGGCCTGGAGAGAAAACCCTGCCCAGCCCAATACAGGAGGTAGGAGATTCAGTGTCTTCTATTTTCAGCTCTTTTTGAGTTTCTCACCTTAAAAAGAATACTTACTGTTCTAATCTGTTCTAATAAAAAACAGCGTTAGAAGGACAATGTAATTTGGTAATTTTTTTTGCAGCAGCTTTAAGAAAGAGGCAGACAGTGGCTTCTCTTCTTTCTGGCAGATTCTGGCCACTACTGTTGCAGGATGAGGACATTTTCAGTTCAATTACTGGTCCCAGCACAGACTTTTTAGGTGATCTTGTGGAACAGCCTTTTTATTTCTGCTTCGGTCCCAGGTTTCTGATATATAGATGATATGTAGTTAGTGTATGACAACAAACCCTTACTTAATTTGGGATACACCAAGTGGCTGTGAGTCTTAGGTTAGAGCCCCAATATTGAATTCACTGCAAAACACAGCAATAACTTCTTGTAACACTACCCCAGAAAACTGGAAACCTCCAGGGAGCTTTGTAGATCAATCAGAAGAGTTCATCCTCAAAGGGAACTGGGATCTAACCTTGAGCTAGGTAGTCTATACTAATTCAGTCTTGATTCAGCTACCTCAGAGCTGCTTTCCAGCGTTGCCTTTATCTATGTTTTCCCTAAAGAATAATAGTGTAATTTTTCACAGTTTATTCAGATAAGTATTTCCACTGATTTCAGCAGGAATGCATGGGAAAATGAAGTGCTTTGGAGACTAGGATCAAATTTTAAGAAGGGAAAAGAAGCACTGGAGATGGAGTGGCTGTACCTATGTTTTTTCTGCCAGTTGGAAGTGATGATTCCTGCAGGCATGACCCTGGCAGCAGTGAAAGCGGGGGGGGGGGAACAATATCTGTCATGAGCTTACCAAGGCCTCACGTCTTTCCCATTCTGAAAAGCCAAAAGAAGACCTGGTTCTTTCTTCAGGCTCCTGATAAGAAGACCACTGAGCTGTGCTCTGAGCTCCAAGTTATCTGGGGTAGCCATTCCCTGTAGCAGAAAGAAAGAAAAATAAAGTTAGTTCCCATTCCCTCTAAATGAGAGCTACCACCAGCGTGCATGTCCTGGGTTACGGAACCTTTGCACTTGAAGACACCTAATCCCAGGGCTGGAGGTTTGTCTGTAAGAATGCCTCTTCAGTCAAATCCAAAGGGTACAAGACTGAATCATGATGTGGCTGTACTGTTATGGCCTAAACTATGAAACCTAAACTTCATTTGCAGGAGCACAGCAAAGTAATAAACTTTCTCAAAAGTCAAAATATATATTCACAAGCTAGTGATCACAACGGTAATACTTATGGTTAAACTGAGAACTGGTACCAAGGCAAGCAAAAACTTGGTGCTGACACATCATAGTGTCATTTAGCCAATTGTGGAGGTGAAACAAGTAGAGCTTGCTTGGTGTGCTGAAACAGTGTGGACGTCTCTTAAACTGTATACTTGCAGTGGAGTTCAACCTGCTCAGTAACAAAACTGTTTAAGGAAGGAAAGCTGCTATTTATTTCATGAGGTCTTCACGTAATGCCGTTGCTTGGATGTCTCCAGCTCTGTTTTGGTGTGGATGTTGTTTAGGGAAGAATTTTGATAAGTAGGCTGAAGAAACGGAGCAGGTTAATACGTTAAGAAAAGTGCATCTTAAATCACATGTGCATTGCTTTAGCAGCCACTGTCTTCATATTACGAGACAGTGCCCTGTCTGCTTTGTAATTTTTTTAGCTGAGCAGTTATAAACACAGGGAGTAAAATTTTTAAAAGGTGCACCTGTATTGCACCAATAAAACAGGCAATTTTGTGCCTAACAGGCCATACAAATGCACTCTCATGCTCTTGAGGATTTTCTGAGCGCAAACATTATTATGGACCTAACTGAGATTGAAGTAACAAATGATGCAGCCCGAAGCTGTGGTTATCTATTTATAATAATAATCTTTCTCTCTTGAAAGCTGTATCCAACTTGTGACATGATTTCAAGGTAAAATTAAAGAAATGTGTTTCTTCAAATGGTGTTTGGGACGATGCAGTCAGAGTTGGCTGGCTGAAAGCTAGTCTAAATCCTTTACTGCAGTCTGAATTTCCAGGGAAACACCATGCTTTGAACCTAAGACCTGTGCAGCTGGAGGATGGAATAAAGAGGCTATAACAAACTGTGTTACTCTATTAAGTGCTAAGACTCTATCAAGAAGCTGCAGCAAATGCCTTACTTTTTAATTATGTGAGATACTATCTTTAAACACAGAGAAAAACTTTGTTCATGACTTGTCCTTCTGCCATAAAACCGTGCAGTATTGCCAGAATTCCAAGGTACATTATTCTTAATGACCCATTTCAAGTCACAGGTTCACAAGTGCTTTAAGCTGGCATTTGCCAGCATGAAGAACATCCTGCCCTCTTCCTCCATTTCTCCTGCCTGCTATTGTGCTTCTCCACCCTGGCATAAAGCTACCCACAGCTGAGTGGCAGACTGGAGCAGGGAGCTGATACAAGGCTAAATCTGAACTGGGAGTTGAAGAGCTGACAAGAGGCTCACTGCACTATTGCACAAGAAATTAAAGCACAAGGGTGAAGGAAATGAACTAGCGAGGTCAGGTGGAAGCTGCTGGGGAAGAGTATATCGCAAGGCTGCTGCTCTGAGCACCAGTGCCAGCTCATGGCACCATGGCATGCAATTATACTGTTCTTGCAAGAGACACTCAGCACCCTCCTAGAAATCTTCAAACACTGAGAGAAGCCGGCTGGGCATAACCCTAACCATGTAAATGTGTGCCGCAAGCATTTCTTCAATCTTTTATGGATACTCCCAAAACTACAGAGACACTGTAATATACATCCTCCAGGGTTTTCTTCTGCACGTTGAAAACAAGCCTATTCACTTTAGAGCTGTCCAAGCAAAGTATCAGTTGTTTAGTGTTAGATTCATGTTAACTCCATCCTTAGAACTTCTTTTCTGCTCTCCTGCAAGACTAGCTGGGAAATTATGATACAGCTTTGGTCTAGTCTAAGAGCTGTGTGCAGTGTGGGCACGGCCTGTGTTGTGTTCTATGCTTCCACAGTGAAAGAAATTCTACGTTCTGAATTACAATCTGTTCAGAAAAGTTATTACATGTATGCTCTGTGGGCAATATTCATTACTTTGTCTCCCATCCCAGCACACCAGAGCAACAGCTCTGCTAAGGAATTGTGTATCTAAGGAGGCAAAGCAGGATTTTTGAATCCCGTTTTGATAAATGTTCTATTTTACATAATTTTTTAAATGGAGATGAGTTCAGAAAAAGAGTGCCTCATTCTTCTATGAGATGAAATAGGGGTGGGAGGAAACGTTAATCAAAAGCTGACAGGTGATGACATGCCTGTTTTGGAATGGGCATTACCTAAGGAGAAGGGCCTTTCTTTCTTTAGGAAGGAAGGGGAAAAATTCCTTGGTGAAATAGAAATCCTGCATCATGATTTCATTACATCAGGTCAGTGATCCAGTTGGATGGACTAGGACCATTAGTGCTAGCAAATCTTCCCGCTAAAGATGCGAAAGAGGAAGTTACTCACCCTTCCAGGCCTTTTAAAAATGACTGCAGGCATCGTGGATCCTTTTAAGCACAGTTAAAGATGGCAGATGTCCTTGCTAGTCACATAGTTAGGCAACTTGTTGCCTGGAAACATATCCCAGTGGTTTCAGCACTATAAAGAGTCGATTGAAAAGCTGTCTTTGTTCCAAATTTTAAATATTCTCTTGTTTTCAGCTTTAGCCTTCTTTAAGGCAACCATTCTGTGTTTTGTAAATTAGCCATAATAGACATTAAACTGATGAAATTCCTTAATGCTTCCCTCAGTAAAAGATAGGAATGGGTACTTGAAACAGCACAGCTAACTCAGCAGAGGTGTAAAGGAGCAAGCATCCTTTTGACCATCCCATCTTGATTGACTGAGTAGCAGAAAAATGTAGGATAAAGGAAAGATTGCTTTAAAGTGCCCAAGAGGTAAAAGCGAGGAAAATAAAATAGCGGTGGAAAGCTATTAAGGGATCTGGCTGAGGGGAGCACACTTCTGTTTGCATAAGGGCTGTCCTTCAGACAGCATTGTCAGCGTGCTCGGCCCTTTATAGAACATCAGAGACTCCAAGGCTCAATTTAAAACAAAACTTGATCAAACACTGTATGTAATCTATGCCTACCCTGAAGTGAAGGGAAATACTCCTGAGGAATGAGCTGTATGCTGCTTCTGAATTACAAACACCTCAGCACAGATCACAAAGAGACAAGGTGCTCAGTCTTACAGCCCCATTTTTAGGAACGTGGCTCCCTATCTGAAGGGATGCCTCAGGAAAGGATGACAAAATAAACCTGCCAAAAGGGAAGCCACTTATCTAGCCAAGAGGACACAACAGGTTTTTCCTTTGCTCTCTCTGTTTTCCTTCCTTTCCATCTCCTCCCACCTGGAGGAGCCTGCCTGAGATACTGAGATACACTGCCCAGGGGCAAATGTTTCTTCCCTGAAAGCATCAAGATTTAGCCGGTTCTTTCATGCAGTTCCTTCGTGTTTAACTCACCTAGGATGCGGACCATTTCATTCCCTTCATCTCTGCATATTTTAAAACACTGCAATTTCAGAACTAGCTCCCTGGATGAGCCTAAACTGCTGGCCAGGCTGAGGACAGTCTGTCATCCTTGTTGAAGGTGGGTCACGGCGCAGCCATGGTCGGAAAACTAACCAAGGTACAAAGAAAGCTCACATCAGGGAACCTGGGTTGCTACCTTTACTGCAAGGGAACGTCTTGGGGAGGGGTTGTCCTGCATTTCAGATCCCACTGAAGCATTTTACAACCCAATTAGCATTTTACTCAGGTACTGTATAACATATCAACAGTCCTCAGAAAAGGACTGAAACTCAGGATTTTCCTTTCCCCTCTTTCAAGTGAGGATCCCAGTTTCTGATCCAGGAACTGGGCTGAGAGCATGTCTAATGCACCAAACATCCGCGATGAGACAGATGGCACAGCATACACTTTGTGAAACCTGAAAGCACTCAGGTGTAACACAGATGCCAAAATGCTCGATATTGTCAAATATAAGGCATCTGTGAGCATGCACAGAGGCGAAGTTTCATGTTCCTACAGTAGATAGGGTTATGCAGCAGCTGAGCAAAATGCTTTGGGATTTAGGCATCAAATGGTACTTACGTCCTTCAGAGGGATATAGGATTTGATCTTCAAACCCGTGAGTGGGATTACTGTTTGATACGTTGTCACTGCCCCATCTGGAGCTTGCCATTATGGCTTCCTCCGGGAACTCCCATTTTTAACATGTGGCGTCTGCCATTATAAAAGAATTAAGCTCATTTAATTTGCAGGATTAGAAATCAGTCACACAGGACAACAGTTTGTGGGGAATGGGTAGGTGTAGTACAGCTTCCAAAGTAACATAAAAGCCTACAAACTAGTTACAATACAGGGAAATTAATTAGTAGCTATTACCTTATTATCTGCTTATTACACACTCCAGACTGGAGTCCTGAATGGATTTGGGTATCGCCTCACTCAGTACTGCCACACTTGATGTCCCAAACCTGGATTCCCTCTTCTGCACACAGGAGGAAATGAATATCTCAGGCTGGAACCGCTGCAGCAGAGCTAGGAGGGATGGGGACAGGTCAGCTAGCAAGCAGAAAGGAGATGCTGAAGCAAAACCTGTACCCGAAATACCTTGTGCATGGAAATCGACCACCAAAGGAGACTCCAGTGCCTGAAAATTTTTCTTAGGATTAGGTACTTACATCAGTCTTGATGTACAGACAGTTCTTTCACCTGCGGGTTTCTTGTTTGCGTGGGTTTTTTTTCTATTTAATAGTACAGTTACAAGTGGGAAGGGACCTACCCCAAGAGGTCTCTAGTCCAAACGCCTGTTCAAAGCAGGGTCAGCTCTCAGATCAGATTACTCAGGACTTTATCCAGCTGCATCCTGAAAACCTACGATGATGAACACTGCACAAAATCTCTGGACAACCCACCTCACTGCTTCACTGTTCTCACGGGAAAAAATGTTTTCCTTACATCGCATCTGAACCTCTCTTGTTTCAGCTTATGCCTGTTGTCTCTCATCCTCCTTTCATGCCCCAACTCGTGCAGAGCCTGGCTTTTCCTCCTCGGTGCCTCCCTGTAAGGCACCTGGGGCAGCTGCTCAGCCCACAAGAAGCCATCCTTGCTCCAGCTGGACATCCCCAGCTCCCTCTGCCTCTCCTCACAGGGCAAGTGCTCCAGTTCCCCACCATCGTGGCGGCCCTCAGCCAAACTCATTCACAGTTATGAGTCTCTACCTGGGACTGGAGACCCAAAACTGTTTCCTCTCTTTTCTACAGTACGCCCACTAGATGATGCAAATACCCAGGACACGGAAAGCTCCTCTTCAGTGCCTTCTTCCCTTTGTGGAGCCACCTCCCAAGCCACACCTCAGTGCGCCTAAAAGAGTTTCTAGGTAACTGGTGCAGTAGGGTGGGGAGGTGTGTGCTCTGCAGATACACCTGGTCCATACAGCTGGGGATGGAAAGCTAATTGAGCTGCTGTGCCTGATTTTTATCTCCCAGTCATTTAGGACAGGGGGAAGAAGGGTGAGTTTTTTCCTGCTGCACGTCTTTCTTTTAGCTTGAACAGCTCCTTCTTCAGTTGAGATTTATAATTTCTCATCCAGTATGATTTTGAATCACAGCTTCTCTGGCTGTTTTGCATGGCTCTGAGCCTTAAGTTTCCTTCTTAAGATGAATTTCATTTTCCAGCTATTGATCTTACCTTCTAAATTTTTTATTCCCTCTTTGAAGTTGCAGCCAAATAGAAATGTTCCTGCCACTGACTGTGATTTTCTCACGTGAAAATTAAGCTCAGTGTATACTGGTATGTAAAGGTAATGAAATCAGATCATCATCTGAGAAAAATCAAAGCCTTTACCAAGTAACTTTTATGAAACTATTCTGTTTTCCTGTACAATGGAGGGCCATAATCTGTATGCTGGCCTAGGTGTGGCACTAGTCAGATTATAAAGGTATTCTGATTCCATATAACCTCTTAATGATTCTGTTTACTCTCATAGATTGAGTTTCAGCAGATTAACGATTGTTTTCTTTCTAGAGAAGATGATTCAGTAATAATCTTTTTGGGTCAGAAAGAAAAACTTACCAGACAGAATTGTTGATGAAATATTGCTGAATGATAAATTAATGCTACGTACACATATCTGAAATGCCTAAAATTCAGCTGAGAGAATTGTTTGTACATTTACTCTGCTGTGAATGTGGGGAAAGTATTCTGAGTCAGGTGATGATCATTAGTCAACTATTATATTAAGAGGTGGGAAATGTTGACTTTGTGGACCTGCAGGACTTTGCAATTAGATTTTTCTCCTATTTTTAATCAGCATAACCCTAATTATAAACTAGCACACTGACCAAACTACTGCATGAAAATTGTTTCTTTGCACAGTACCACAGTTGCAGGGAGGCTGTTTTTCACAGAACTGAAGGGGATAAGCAAGAGTGAAAAAAAAAATTCTAGAATTTTTTTTTCTAGAGTTCTATTTTGTTGTCGTTAGGACAACATGTTGCAGAAAAGCCATAGTCAGCCAGACTTTCTAGGCATCTAGTCTAAGCTCTGAAGCCTGATGCAGTACCTCCTGGGTCCATCCTGAGGTGGGTGTTTCAGTGTCCCCACAGTCAGTGGGGAGCCCTAGAGATCCCAACACCCCTCCCAGAGAGCAGCTCAGGCGCAGAACAGCAAACGGTCTAGGCACAGTAAGTGAGATGCTGCCTGGAGCCTGCCAATATCACAGCATGGGCGATGTAGCATCTGAGGAGTATCTGGCTGCGGGATACACTCAGCTCTTGCAGAGCCTGGTCCACAGTTGTGCGTGGATGTGTAGTCACCTCATGTTTCCAGAGCCTGGGAAGCAGGAGTGGTAGCTGCCAGTCTGGTCGGGTGGTAGGGGGGTGACACTTCTGCTCCCACTGCCCTTCTATGTGTCCTCACCTGGGCCAGCCCCGGATCAAGGAAGGGACAGGCTCTGCCCTGCGGCCGCACAGTGAGAGCGGAGAGCTCGGGCTGAGCTGCTTGGGGCTGGAGTGGGGACGGGGAACAAATCAGGCTCTAGCCCCCGAAGTCAGATGGGTGCAGGAGCCATACAGATGGCACCCAAAAAAATTTGTCCGTGTACTCCCAGCTAGCAGGACTTTGTGGCAAGAATGCTGCCTACCCTCTAGTGCCCACCAAATTTCAGTTTTCAGCTATCAGTTTTACATGGAAGGTGCACAGATTCCCCAGGAAGGAATGTATAAAAGTATAAAACAAACAATTACACATAGTCTCCATCTGCTCCTAAGCATGTTAATCACTGTAAATGTTGATACAGCTGTTAATCCTCCATTTAATAATTAAAATGCGTGTCTCAAAACCTTTCTGACTTTTATCTGTAAGCTATGATACTACAATGCTCTGGCCATCCTTTCATCTTAGACACAATGGGACTTTGAAAAGCAGCAGATTGTCCATTCGAGCCTCGGAAATCTCCTCTCTGATCACAGTGTTTCTGTCTGAACAACCCCACTTTTGTGCTGCACTTGCAAACAAGGGTCTTGCCTGCCTTCCTTGCCTCTTCACATCTTTCGTGACCTATTTCCCACCAAAACTTTGTTCTTTTCAGAATGGTAACTAAGAAAAATTTGCAATTTTCTTTCATTTCCTTTTTTTTTCTTTTCTTTTCTTTTTCTTTTGATGCCATTGTGGTGACACGCTGAACTCGGGACTCTGCTCTCAGCACTCCCTCCCTCTACCTCGGTTCATGCCACCCCTCCCCACCTTCCTGCATTCCCTCCTCTTTATGTATTTGGTTTATGATCTCAATGAATATAACTGTTCTGTTTAGGAAAAAAAGATCACTTTCTCTTTTGATCCACTTCCAGTGCTCATTGTACTACTTCTTATTTCATTCCTTCTACAGAAGTCATTGTTAAGCCCCCTTTTTTTTCCAAAGGATATGCTTTTTTTGATTAAAAAGATCACTAGTTCAGTGCTTTTTCTTGAGAACTCTTTTTATCAGTGCTGGTATCTTTTGTCAACTCCCACTACATTTTCAATCTCCCTTTCCCTCAGTTTGGTCCCTGAAGAGGTATGTTTTATTTTTCTTACCTTTCTTCTCCTCAGTGCTCACTTCAACCAGGTTCCTATGTTACAAACAATACAGTTGCTGTAATCCTTCAAACTACCTATTTTGCCTTCTGAACATTAGTACATTGAGATTTGTTTCATGATTTTTTACTCTGCAGAAACGTGTACCTGCAAGTAGCTACATTCACCCTCCACTAATCTTTGGACACGGTTTACAGGTTTCCCCTTTAAAAAAATGCCCGTGTTGTGATTTTCCTCATATTTGCAAGGTATTTATTCTCCAGACTGAAGATTCAGCATCTTTCTGACCCATAACTTATTTTTGTACCATTGTCCTGAGGTGTTTAGAGCTCCACTTTGCAGGATACTAAACATAAGGCTGCACTGGAGCACTTAAACACCAACTTACTGTTCAGCACATGCGCAGTCCACTCCAGCTGTAAACACCTGTTCACATATTTAAACTTAAGTATGAAATTATGTTCTCAGGTGGATCAGGGTTCAGGGCTCAGTCACAGAGTTGAGCCTTGCGTTTTCCTGTGGTGTCTAGAGGTGCTGCTCAGCACAGAACCATGTCCATGCAGCATCGAGCTCTCCAGAGCCAGATCCAAACCACGGCATTTTTTGTAACACATCAATGTGTGGAGACTCTATGCCTTCAAGTGCTGACATTTAATTTCAGTAAAATCAAAGATAATACTGGCAGAAATACCCATCTGCCAATCAGCACATTAAAAAGTAGCTGTCTATTGATGTATCAAGCCACCTGACCTGCCTTCTGTTGAATAATTCCCCCATGCTATTCAGCCACCAACCCAGATACTCCCTAAATTAAACCAGATTTCCTACACTACTATTGCAATAATTTTCACATACATCCTAGATTGCTTTTCAGTACAATGGTCTGTTCCTTGTAACACAAGAGGAAATACAACCTGAAATATAAATTTGGAAATGAATAGAGTCCAAGTAATTATAAAACCTGATATTGGAATATATTATAGTTATGAAAAGCGTACCAGAGAAATTGGAATAAATTGAAAACTGGAAGGAGAGAGGATATTAAAAGGACATAGAAAAGTATAGTGCAGGGATCAAATTTACTGATGTGAATATCTGAACAAACTCAAAAGTGATATTGCCACACATACTAAATGGTTAAGAGAATTATAACAGGAAATAAAAATAATTGTGTATCTCCTACAAAGCTGTCTCATTTTCTGCTTACAAAAGCAGATGATTAGTGTCGCTTGAATATCAAGGTTTTGACATGCAAACTTGACGAGAAGTGATTGAGTTTCAGTAAGTTATCCCTAAGCCAGACTTTCTTGTACATTTACCTTATCTAGTTGCATTCCCTATCTAGGCTTTTTCTGCAAATATCATGAGAATTTTATATCTTACTTTGGATCAAGATCTTAATTTAAGCTTTCTAAAGTATGTTCTGTTACTGAAAGTAAAAATAAAAATAAAAAAAAAGAACCACACAAATTCTAAACCCACTTATTCTCTCTGTCCTTTGAACAATCCACCGTTTTGCAAAGAATAAGTACCAAAAGTTAAATTTAATCTTCAGAAGTAGAGCTCAGTTTTATAGCACTTCCAAAACACCAAAGCAACTGAAGATTGAATAATACATTTAAATAAATAAATAGTATTCTCGAAACGGATAGATTAAAAGCCAGTTTTGGCCAGCATTATTTTTAATCCTTTATGAAGCATGTATTGCATATTTAAATAATTAAGATACAGATAGACTAAGGGATTGGATTACTAACCACTGGTGCTTGAAAGTAACCCCTACAGCGATGCACAGTTGTCCCCAACCCTGGAGTTACTGAACTTTCCATCAGTAAAATATCCCAAGCACCTGGTGGTTTTGTACCTCAGGAAGTTAGAAGCCTGACTTGAGCATCTGACTCCAGAAAAATAAAGAGCAGCTGCAATATTGTGAGAGTCTGCGTTGGCTCCCTCCAGGGTCAGGTCCCAAGCAGCAGAAAGAGTGGCTCTGACTGTAAGCTTCTTTAAAGGTTTCTTAAAGTTCAGTTGAGAGCTTGGGCATACAGCTCACAGCTGAGTTAGGAGCGATAAGGGCCTGAAAGTCTCTTTTATGGACTTTTTGGACACGCTCCAAATGCACGTGGCTTCAGTAAGGCTCACAAGTTTAAAGCTAAACAGATGCTGAGAAACCCATGGATCCAGGGACTGCAACAATCTTTTGGAAAGAGCTGTGGATGTTCAATCAAATAGCAGCGGTGGCCCAGCCCGCCCACCTGGCTGCAGAGATTGCAAGGTAAGCTGAAGAAGCTTGTTAAGAAACGCTTCAAGCAAAACTAAACAGAGAAAATCATTGTAAGGAGAAAAGGGGAACACTTCAAACACAGCCTAAAATGATTATTCTGCAAATAAGTGCTGCCTTCAATCTCAGTAAAAATACCTGTTTGCATAAAGCCAGATGCCAAAAGAGCAGTGCGCGCTTTAATGTGTAAAGCGAGGGGAGAGACACCCTTGGGGTCACCCAGAGCACAGCGCATCCTGGCAGAAAGCTGCTTCTCTGCTCCATTGCCCCCGCGCTGTCCCCACCAAAGTTCCTCTGCAGCTTCAGCTGACAGCTCAGCCTCACCAGGCCTAGTTGTGGAGAGAAGAGTGCTTGTTCGGTCTGCCTCGGGGGGCTTGCCCTTGCCGTCCTCCCCAGGCTGCTGCCAAGGCTTGCAGCAGACCTGCCGTCCTTGCAGGGCAGCCGCCCTCACAGCCGCAGCAACACCTGAGGTGCAGGCACAGGAGCCCCTGCCTGACATCCCTCCCCAGCCGCAGTTACCTCCCTCAGAACCCAATTTCAGCAACAAAAATGGGAACTCAGTTGTTCACCAGAAAGACCAGTTTAGGGACTATTTTGCCAAGTTTCTTTGAAAACAAAACTTAGCTGAAATAACGATGCAAATGCACACCAGCCAGCCTGTATGACTAATTCCTTCTCTCCTTACAGCCACTTTCATTCCTCAGTTCAGAACGCAGCAGGATTTGAAAGCAGCCAGAGGTCCTGTGGGTGGAGCAAGGCTTTTGTTTTTGCAGTGTCTTCGACATCGTGTTATCTCCAGCTGCTCCCTGCTCTCTCCTCTGGAAGCCCGGGAGTGGAGGAGGCAGTGGGCCTTCCCTGGTGTGCAGGCAATGATACCATGGGCTGCTGCAGGGCTGGAACACCCCCAGACCTGGGCTTTGTCAAAAAGACCTGTCCTGTCCAAAGGAAGGGGGCTCAGGCTTGGTGACCTTCCCACAGAGGCTGTGGTGCTTCGCCCCTGCCATCAAAAAGCAGCTTTTTCTTCTCCTGAGTACTGACCCCCACCAGAAGAGTTCTAGCACTACTCACCGCTCTTTAATGAGACTGGGGTTGCATTGGCGTTTCCTCTCTTTGGATGGTTTCATTTGTGGAACTGCCAGGAACAGAGGCTGAACTTCATGAGGAGTTGCTGCATCCTGTAGCCTGGTAGGGGTGAGGCTGTCACCACTCCCTGTTCCCAGGGCCATCCCGAAGGGACCCAAAGGTCCACACTGCCTGTTGAGGATCCATGGGGTTCCAGGGGCCATTTAAACCATTTAAACCATTTAAACCAGATCTTCTGTTCCCTCCAGCAGCCAGCTCTCAGACTCTCTGGTCTCTCCAGTGCCCATCCCAGACTGGGAGGGCTGTTTCCCTGAATGGGCTACTGGGGCTCCCTGTCCTGCCATCTCTTGTGTCCCTGTGTTCTTTCACGTGTGTGTGGAGATAGGTTTTTATTCTCATAATTTTAAAACTTGAGTTAGTATTTGCACTTTGTGCTGAAATGAGAATTTCGACTATGGAAACTATAATGTTGGTAGGTATTTAAATTTTACTGGTATCCATGTGATCAGCAAAAAGATGTACCTTTTAGGAATGTCTTTGTATTTCTGCACGGTAATCGTAACTTGCTTCAAATGGGCTGAGACTTATCCAAAAGGATTAAGGAAAAGATCATGCTGTTTTTACAGCTGTTGCTTCCTCTGATCCCTGGCTGTGTACCCCCAAACTAGAAAGAGCTTCTCTGGTAAAGCAATTGAAAACCTTGGGAGTGAGATATATAAGGACACTGTGCACCTAATTTTATATTTGAGACATTTCCAGCCGATTCTTCTATTTCCATTTAGTAGGTCACTTACAAAGAAAAGAACATAAATTATTAATGGAAGACAATAGGTCTTCTTGGTTTGTTTGTTTTTTTTTTTTTTTTAATCATTCCCACTGGGCTCCGATCAGTGAATTTACACCAGAGATGAACTGTACCACAAACAGGTGTGGTTGGTTGTTTTTGTTTTTTGTAGTTTTTTTTTTTTTTACAGTCTACTTGGTACTAGTCAAAATGCATAAGTAAAGTGCTAATCAAATTATTTCACAAGTTACATCCTACTGTTCAGTGGTTATTCGGACGCATTACTGCAAAGCCAGAACCAACTTTCAGGCTTTTGTCTTTCTTGCCAGTCTGAAAGTGAAAGTACATGTACTTGTACAACACAGAAGAAAAAAATAATGTTATTGTGTTCACAGCACAGATTTTGTGTCACCAAATGTTACCTGTTCATGCTGCATGTGTTACTGTTCATAAATAAACATACGTTCAAATTGTATCAGTAAAAAAGCATTACCATGATTATTGGCAAAACGTTTTTTGGAGCTAAAAACGCACCCTGAAATGCAAAACTACCTACTGTAGCTCTCAACTTACTGAACTCAGTGGGATTTAACACAGGTCCAGTAAAGCCAGTAACCCAATTTTTGACAGATTTGGGGTAAAAGGGATCTGTCTTTTTGATATTACACACCTCCTTTTCCTTCTCATCTCTATTGTTGAAAATACTGTTTGTTTCCAATTATTTTTTATTAAGCTTATAAAATAAATGGGGCTTTTTAATTACGGAAATAGAAAAATGAAAAGCAATTTGAAACACAAAATGATTCTTTCTGCCATAAGAGGTGGAAGATAATTACTACCAGAGTAAAGTATTATTTGTAAAAGACACCAGGAGAGAAAGAGCTTTTCAGAGTCACCAGTAGCAATTACACGCTAACCTCTGCAGGAATCTCCATGGTCACTGAACGCTATCAATGCTTGTGTGAAAAATCCTCTCGTTAAGGTATTTCAGCATCTCTCAAAAGCACTAAGATAGGTATAACCTATTTTGCAAAATACAACACTAGAACAACACTGGCAAATCTACGTATGCAGCAGTTGACATCCATGGGTTTCTGAAAGTCTAATGACTAAAACCACCCACCCACCACTGCTGCTGCCAGGTGAGCAGTGAAGGAAGCATGTCTATAGACAAGTTTTAATTGACTTTTATGTGGCCTCTTCTATGGACTTTTTTTGTGCAGAAGCAGGTAACAGTACTTAAAATGCTAAGTGTGTGCTTGGAGTTGTGTCTTACATGACTGCCTTTGGAGGAGGAAGATGATACTCGCAATGGGAAGTGGCAGTAAAAACCACTCTGGTGTAGACACAAATTTTAGATGTTGCTCCGTGGGAAGCCATGTGTGGTTCAGAAGTGCAGGGATATGTTAGATTACAAGAGTTAGTGCAGGCTAAGTAATGAAAAACATGCAGAAGCACGTTCTGCAGTTACGAGTAATTTTTCTGTCACAACTATCATTTTTATTAGCTGCAATACTAATTGAGTTTCTTTGCAGTTACTTCAGTTCATCTCATTATTAACAGAAAATATATTAAATTGTGAATCAGAGCCTGTGGTGATCTCATGGAGGTAGGTTCATAATGAAGGACTAAAAGTGCCCAATTCTACAGCTATGTTGCATGGCACTGCAGAGGGAATTTACTGGGATCTCGCTAGATCTTCAGCTTCTGAAGCTGACAGGTTTACGTGCCACAGAGAGATTGTGAAGGGTGGGAAGAAATATAATGTGTAGGAACCAGCGATTGCTCCCATAGTGCCGTGAGAGTTTTTTAGACCCTTCTTAAGTGGACCCCAAGCAGGAGCAGGGCCACAGCCCACTCAGCTGCCTTTTGTGACTTAAAGCCATGCTAGCTGGTTGCATCTTTTGCTTGCAGGGCTTATGAGCAGAGCTCCCTACAAACCTGACATCACCCCACAAAGACGGCTCAGATCCCGAGCTTAGTTGGAATAACAGGTCAGCATCACTTTTGTTTTTCCGCATAGCACAGGGGAACAGCTGCGCATTAATTCTGACCAAACTGTCTCTGAATTGCGTGGTTGTTTTTTTTTTTTTTTCACATGAAAACCAGTCTGGCAAATATGCCTTGTGCCACATCACACAGCAAATTGATCAGTTGGTGAACTGATCAGTTTGCAAATAACAAATCAGTTGCATCAAAATTCTGTAATAATGATCTGGACTCTATTTGTTTTCTTTTTACTGTAAAATATTTTGTATGCATCTGAATATATTTGGTCGTTATATTTCTGATTTTAAAAGATTATCAGGAAGTGCTGTTAGTAATTGACTTTGGGGCTAGGAAGCAGGACGAGACATGAAATGTTAAGGCTGGAATTTCCCCTGCTATCTGGAAGGACGTTGTGTGTAGTGAGCTGTAACCTTTGGCATGTCTGATCTCCAACCTCAAGGTTACCTGCTTGCAGGTCTGCCCAGTGTGGACACAGCCAGGGTATTCACAAGTGTGGTTTATGCGGGTGAGAAGAAACAGAGATTATAGCACAAAGCGATGAAAGAACCAAAGAAGGTGACTTAGAGCTATAAAATATTAGTGCCATCAGGTGGGCTGAACCGAACGCCTGCCAGGGAGAGGCTGGGCATGAACAATTTTGTAAGCAGCAGGGGAGTGAGAGACTGATGAGTCAGTTCAGGAACAGGATAGTCTCTGCAGGTGAAACAAAAAGCCAGTATCAATGAATCAAATGTATTCCGAAGAGGAGAAAGTCCCTGCGTTTGCCTGTAAGCCTTCGATTTTTTGCCTGCGTTTTTCTACCTGCAAAGCTATATGTTCTGTGTTTTGTTGTAGGGTATGTTCTTAGACCTCAAAGTCACAACAGACCTTACTTTTTTCAGTCTGTGAAATTTCACCTAACATTGATTTGCATGGAGCAATAACTGCTTTGAGCTAAAACTGTGTCTTCTAGGTAAGTATTACGAGCTGAGCCATTCAACACCCTCTTTGACAGACTGCTGTAAGGGACGATCCCACTGGTGAAGATCTGAGCTCCGTTTCCTGTCTCAACTCTTGAACCAGCTTTGGTTCAAGGCCGTGGCTGCTCACCATCTTCTTGTGTAACTCGAGAGAGCTCTTGGGTACCAAATTGATTTTTCCTGGGAGAAGCTGACACACTATGAACAAGTAATCTCTCTGTCCTTTTTGGTAAGGGTAACCATAGAAATCTCTTCAAACTTGGTATTATTAGGCCTATTTTCCAGCCTCCAATCATATTTGAAGTTCTCTTCATCAGCCCTTTCAATTTTTCAGTGTTTGTTGTTTGTTCAGCATTTGCCCTAGGACTATTCTTATGTATTTGATGAATTTACAGAAAGAAAACCCCTTCTCAGCTTCCCTTCTGCTAGGTTAAAGAAGCTGAGCTCTCATCTTCTAAAGCTGTTTCCACTCCTCCATCCTACTAGCCTTTTTCTGCACCCAGTCAAAACAGAAATCCCCTTTCTTGAACAGCAGTGACTTGAAATACACACATATATTTTACTCATCACCTGTCCCCCGTGACAATGATTTTTTTATGGCTGCCTCAGAAGTCTCTGGGTTTTTTTTTTTTTCAGGAGCTGCTAAATACTAACATTTGCGCCTCTGGGTCACATAATTTTTTCCCCAGTTTGAACTTTACCATGTTCCCTCTGTCTTTGGCAGTAAATAAGTTCTGGAATATTAAGGAATGTCTTTTTTAGTCGTTCCCTTGTTGTCCATATCTGCTACCTGGTATCCAGTGATAACCAGCAATCCAAGCGTGCTATCTGTGCCAGCAAGCCATGCTGCCACTTCAGACGGATGTGCTTGAGAATGAATGAGAGAGAACAGGGTTCTGCAGGGACTTCAGAAACCCTGCTTCAGTTGCCATTTGTAGTTAAACACAAACGCATCCCTATCTCCAAAAGAATACCTGATATTCATATTTATTCTCTCTCTTAGGAATCACAAACTAATTCTTGCTGTTTAGCTCTGGTTATTCACTGAAAGAGAGATTGTTTGCTCAAGGACCGAAAACCTTGAGTCACTCAGAAGTGTAAAGATCTGAGCCTCATGCATCTCACAGACACACAGAAACCTCTTTCTTAGGGGTCAGTAACAGCACCTAATAGCCAAAAAGACTGAAAAATGCACAGGAAGGTTATTCATCATAGTAGCTTTTTTTCCAGCCCTCTGCATTTAAAGGTGGTCAACTTGTTATGCAGGGAATTAGTGCCATGGGACATGGCTGTTGGATAGTCAAGGTCATTTTGAAATGTGTCTGTCACCAATATTGACACACTCAAGCATCTGTGGTGCAACATTGAGATCTTGTAGTGTGACTTCCCAGAGCGCACACATTAAGGAATCAATTTGGCTTTTGGCCTCCCTGCATTTAACTGACTGGTAGCTACTTACCCAAAGCGTAAGAGCATCAGCCATCAAAATGATTGTAGAGTTCAACTGTATTTCATTGGAGTGAAACTGAAAGTCCTGCTAAAGGAAGGGGAGCGACAAGAAGGTCTTGTTCTACCATTTCTGTTGACGGTTGCCTTCTAAACAAAGAGAATATAGTATGATAAACACAATAAATCCATTTTTCAAGTGAACACCTAAGTATTAACAGTAAACCAACATGTTCTAAAGGACTGTCAGAACAAAAAAAACTCATTAAAGAAATAGGAAGATGACATCTTTTACATCTCAAATTCTCAGACCTGTTGCAAATTAATGCCTAGTCGTGCTCAGCAAGTGGAAGGGCACACTTCTGCACCTGTATTTTCATATATCTCATAGTACGACTTTGAAAGAGCCCCAGCTGTGTAACATCTAGACTCAGTGAAAGACCAGCCACTGAGATCAATACAGACACTCAGAACCCTGCAATACCGGTAGGCCATAACAGCATTCTAAAATCAATGGACTATTTAACAAGGTGCTAATGTAACTCCATTGAGACCAAGATAGTAAGCCTGCCACAGCATGCTTGTGACAGATTTTTGCAGAATTGTTTTCAATGTCTGTGTGTTTTTGAGAAAAGGACGCTCCTGATAACTGATAAATAGCAGCTATCTTTGTGCATGGCATCCTAAACACCAATCCACCCCCAGCCTGCCCCCGCTACGCAGCTGACATGCTGTTGTACTAATGCTGTTCTGCTAGAACCAGCCCAGCTGTAAAGCCAGTCCTATCTAGCGGTGGTTCAGCAAGGCAGCTCCCTACCTACACGCAGCATCCAAAGTTGTTCTAGTACGCTGACATGAGGTGTACCACAGCTAAAGAAAGCAATGCTCAAAGCAACCTCTTCAGCTGCAGCCAATTATTTAAACTCTCACAGAGCAAGCTATATAGGATATTCCTCAAAGGTCACCTCTAACAATGTAGGCCAGTGAAATACCCCCTCCTAACATCTAATACACAGAGCAGATGCCACAGCAGCAATATTGATGGAAAACTTTTTCTCTACATGGAAATGTGTGATCTGCAACTACTATTTTATGATCCCAAAGTGAGAAAAAGTATGAGAGAACTGGAATGACATTGCTGTAATCTATCATTTCGGTCAACCAGTCTCAGGCAGTCATTAGATGCCAGTTCTCTACAGCAAAGGCAGTGTAAGAATTTCCCATTCTGTCCATCCACCCCTGCTGCAATTTTCTGCACCCATCAGTTGTACAAGTATCTGCTGGGAAAATATTCTAAACTGGACCAGTAAAATGGCTGACACTGTAAGAATGGTCAGATAACATAAGAAGCTGTTGGACGATGCTGCTATGGTACAAATTAAGATGCCAGCAGTATACTGATGGACTGGGGAAACCTTTAGTTCACAAGCAGGACAAGCAGGATCTTTACTAAGTTGCCTAATCTACGGAAACTGTTGCTCCAAAGTTTTTCCATGATGTAGCATTTGTACATGGGACTTAGAGACTGCAGAGTGAAAAGGGAGAGAGATTTTTTAAAAAGCAGAGTTGTGAAGTCACTCAAAAGGGCAGATGCAGCTTGCAACAGTTACTTTACACTTTATATCTCAGGAACTGACAGTAAAGCAGCCAGGTAAAAGGACAGAGGACGTGGGCTCCATATCCCCCTTCCAACTAATATCTGAAGCTGTGGAATTGCACATGGCTTGCCAAGGAGAAGATTTTTCTTTTTCACTCATCCACCTTGCTTTCCTCCTTTCCTTTCTCCTTGATCCTAGTCACTTTCATCTGCTCCCTGCATTCTGCCAGCTTTTGTTTGAGATGTTTTCAATTCACTAATCCAGTAATTTTAGGGTTTTGTCTTCTCCTGGGCACATTTAATTGGATCACATATTGGACTGCTGGATGCTAGACCCAGCACAAAGCAAGCAGTGCATAGCTAGGAACCACAGAAGTGGTGGTGGGTACCGCCACATTTAAACCGCTTTGTCTGGTTCATGATGCTGCACGGAGCCATACGCTGGATACCTAAACTCAGGTAACGTTCTCAGGCTGTTTTCAATGGGATAGGATGCTGCAGTCAGTAGCCATTGAAGGTGATACTGAATTGTGGTTAAATTCTTTGGGTCCTGATTTCAAGAATCTTGAATTTTCTACTACCTGGCAAGAATTAGAGACATTTCTGCAAAACAAGGTTTTTTTTTTGCCCTGGCTGCTAAGTATTAAACATTAGCATATTCTTGAAGCTTGGCGTAAAGTATTTCTTTGAGACTGTTTTTTATAAAACATATCCATCTGCAATTATAAACTAAATAGCTTTATAATTAAAAGACATACTTGGCCTTCTTTATCCTGTGAAGGTTTGCGTGAAATTGGAGCCTTGCTGTGGGTTTTTTTTACATAATTGAACCTTTTCACAAATGACTTCTTCATAGCTCTTAATTAAAATGTATATTAGCTTTTTATTTAAAGAGCACAAATTCATCAAAACAAATAACAGCCCAAGTTGTCACTGAATTGTTGCCTCTGTGTTTCCTTGTCACCTAGTTAAGAGATGTGGAAAGTAATGCAGAGGTGTAGATGACATTTCATTCTTCTTCACTGGCGTCCCTGCAGACTCCCAGCACTTCTCCACCTATCCTCCCCCAGGACCACAGAAACAGCAGCTCCTTTGGAGCATTAGTGCTGTTTGCAGTTCACTGATAATGCCTTTCTACTAAACTATTGTTTTACCTGCCTTTCACCATTAAAAGTGTTCATGCCTACATTAATACACCCCTTCTCTTTTCCAGAGCCCTAAGAATCATCTGTCAAAAGTATTTCTACTCAAACGGAAGAAAACATAATCCCCTTCCTTGGACAACATGTTAGTTTAAGTTACCTTTATCTCTCCTATGATAGTACTACTTAATTTCAGAGCAAATTAATTTTCTTTTCTGTCATAGCCTCCAACCTTGTCATATTTTGTCTGCATCATAGCACAGTACAGTAAGTCTATGACAAAATACGAATTAATTTTCCGTGGCTGCAGGAAAAAATTGTGTGGTTTTGTAGGCTGCAGTAATTGGGTGATCCTACTGGGACGCCCTCTTTGTCACTGCAGGATTTGAAGTGGCAGGTGTTTAGGTGTGATGCAGATTCATCCTCTCATGCCTGCACTGCCTAACAGCATGAAGGCAAATCCAAAGCTTCCAAAAGCCTGTAAAACTCTGATAATCCTGCTAAGATTTACTGCAACTGTTCAAGAAAGAGATACGAGCGAGTCCTGAGATTAGATAAAAAAGAAGCATTTTTTTTAAAACGATAAGCAAGTCCACTCTGAAGGAAGAAAGTCTGTAATTCACCTTAAGTATTATCCAAGGAGAAACTAATTCCTGTCAGATGCAGGGTCAAGTTTTATGTGGAGCGTTTTTGACTTGTAATCAGTTTGGCTATGAATAAACATATGTGCTCTGAGTAACCGTGGAGTGAAGATAAAATATGACCACAAACACATCTATTCCGACTGTCTCGGAGGTCTGTGGAAAGGCTGCCGCTGATTTTGATGGGATTTGGGTGTAATTCTGTCCTTCAGCACAGGTGCTTTTATTCAGGACATTTTGGTTCTCTCAGTGTCAGAACAAATGCAGCCCACATTATCATCAGAAGAAATCAGAAAAGCACGGTACTTCTGAAAATTAAGCTAGCAAATCTTTCAGAGAGAAGATGTGTTACCTCCAGATGACTCCTTCTCTACTGGTGATGAGCACCAGTTCAAGTGCTGGCTTAAATGGGAAAAGGGTTTTCAGCACAGCTCAAAAAAGCAGGCAGAGATTTTCTGAAGTTGGAGGTCGTTGTCCTTCCGTAAGTGGCATTTTGTTTAGCATACAAATTCTGGCGCACTCATTGATGACAGCCATCACTAACCAGTGGATGTGCTTTCTAAAGTGGAGGGAATAAAAATACATAATTCCGGCTTGCAATGGCCAGTGCATTAACAAAAGGGTTCACTATTTCAGTGATTTCTGTAACTATCAACACAATGTCACAAACAGCTGTTTCTCAGACACATCAGCTATAAAAGTGAATTCATTTCACAGTGCTGAGAGCCACGTGCTAAGTTCTTCCTGGTACATGACAAACAGGGTCATACAAAATTTAAAATCATACTTTTGATTGCTAGAGCAATGGAAAAGAAGAAAAGAAAAAAGAAAAAATCATTTTCTATCACTTGAAATATTCGTATTTAAACTTCTGACTGGACCAGAAGTTACAGGGAAGTTGTAGGGCTTTTGAGGCAAGGCTGGAAGCATCTATTTAAAGTAGATCAAATACGACAGTCATACTGGTCTACTCTGACCATAACGTTATTGGACAGTAGGTCAATGGTTGAGCCTAACTTTGGCACTCTATATAGCCTGTTGGTAATTTTCTGTTACAAAAAATTTGTGTCAGAAAGCATTCAGAAAATGAAAACAAAACTCCTTGTGGAAACAAGTCAATATCAGTGACTCTTTCCACTGAGCAGAAGCAAAGACTCCATAGACCCTTGTCAGTCAGACTGGATTCCACTGGAATATTTGTAGTTTTCAGCCAGCTTATCCTCAGCTCCCAGCAGGATGAACTCCTTGGGGCTGTACCCCAGCCATCAGTCCCTACACACCGTCTGAATCACGCGACCTGGGGAGGCAGGAATGATGGGGATACCCTGGCTGAGCAGCCTGGGTGTCAGCTCCTACCTGGGCCACCCAGGGCAGTCTGTCAGCTCAGCGCAATGCCAGCTCCTAGTAGCACCGACACCCCTTGTTCCTTCATCCTTCCTCCTTTCCCACTGCATGTCAGATGCTTCTCCTGACTAGTGCTGGCCACTGAAGGACAGTTCCTTCTGCCAGACCTCTGCGCTTCACTGCTGGGAATAGCTGTGGGGGTTCAGGTTGGCTGAGGAGGAGCCTGCTGTCCTGTCCTTAGGATCACCACCCAAAAATGATGGAGCCCTACAGTTTTGCCAGTTACTCTGAAACTACTCCTAGGAAAGGGTAGGAAAAGCCAAAAGCAAATCTGTATACTACCTTCAATCACCGCAACTCCGCTGTCTGTGGAAACAGTTGGACAGAAATGAAGGGAAACGAAGCACGCCTCACGTGGCGGCTCTGTCGGCATGGTCCAGCTGAGAAGTTGCCAGCCACTCCCAGTCCTTCTGTTGAGGACACTTTCATCCAACCTCCTGTCCTCCATTTGTACTCTTGGAAGAGGGTGGGATTAAGGAAGTCCTGGTTTCTTTTACAATCCAGCTCCACCTTTGGTTGAACTCAGATTCAGAACTCTCCCTGATTTATTGTTTATTACCCCAAGCAGAAATACCTCTACACAAGCTCATTGCCTGTTACAACCACTTTGCACAGGTAAAGCCTACTGCCACTCTCAGCTGGCCTTGGCTGACCAGAAGCAACCATGTCTGGCTAAGCCTTAATGAAGTGCTGATTCATCATAAGAACTTTTCTGGGGACGTCACGCAAAAGCAGGAACAAATCTTGTCATACGTAAACTTCAAGCTCTACATACACATCCAACTTGTTAATCATATTTAAAAGGATGCCACAACCAGACTGATACATGCTGTTTAGTACCAATGGTCAGTGCAGACAGGATGGTAACCCCCTCTGGGATGACAATGAATTTGGGGATCCTCATATCATCCTCTCTCCTATGAACTCGACTTTAAAGATTGACTTTGAAGACAATTAAGTGAAGCTTTTGTAGGTAACTAAGAACAACTGGATTTGAAAGCCATATGCTTTCACATTGCTGGAATGAATCATTGCAATATTTCAGAGGCACGTTTCTAACCCTTCCACTGGAGGTTTTTGTCACCGTTCTGACTATAGCTTTTCAAAGTATCAAAAAATATAGTAGGATGGCAGTTAAATTTCCTGGACTCTGAAAGCAGACACTCAAAGTTTGGGTTTTCTAGGAAGCACCTTTCAAACAACACACAGATGTAAGTGATGCAGCTAACTCAAGGCATGGTAGACAGCACATCTGTAGCCAAGCTGTCTGAAGTAGTTGAAAGAAGACAAACTTTCAGTCATCCACACTGGAAAATCATAGTGTTTGGTTTTCACAAGATAAAGAGACCCCTGCATTGTTTGCTACTGAAAAGTGCTGTTTATAGTCTGCTTAGGTGAAATAACGTACTTTATTTCAGGAAATTTAAAAGAACTGAAGAGTTACTTTTAAAATAGCATTCTGTGTCGCCTGAAAGTTTTTACTGCAAAGCATAAGACACAGAGGTAAATGTCATCTGCATCCAGAGGCTGAGAGCTAAACTGGCAGTGCTTACATATGAAACAGTGAATAATACAGTGATAGCAGTCTGCTCTTCTTCAAATATGAGCTTGGAGACGTCAGTGCTGGTACTCGTCAGAGTAATAACATTGTGCATTATTAAAGACAAGATCTCAGCTGCTGCTTGATGTTAATATAAGACACCTGAACATATTCTGAGAGGCTCCATGTCAGTCCAATATGGGCACTGCAGTTTTTACTTACAGTATAATTACCACCTTCTCTTACACTTTGAGAGTTTATTTCCTGTTTTGTCAGGCAATCATTAATCTCTTCTCCTTAAAAAAAAAATATTTAAGATTGAAAGTCCAGAAATAACTTGTAAGAGCTACCTACAGTTCTCCATATCTTTATTTGAAGAAGAAGAAAGTTTAGAGTCAGCTGAATCTCTGTCCCACCGTCTTCACTTTTCCTGGAGTAGAATTCCTCTGTTCCTGTTTTCCAAGACCGAGCAATACTGGCAGCAGCTGTGAGTAGATTCGCAAAGAGCCTCATGCAGGATCTGAGTTTAAATTCTGGCTGTTCACATGCTGTGTGCTAGCATATGTTATAAGCAACTATAAATTGTGTACAGATGTGTGCTAGAATTCCAGTGTAGCCAAGCTAACACTGAGTAACATCTCGTGTGCTTTGTAATTATACATAATGAATGTGCTGTCATAGAACAAAGTCCATGTTTGTGGCAGTACTTATCCACTGGCTTTGGAAGCAAGGGGTAAGAATTATGGTGTGAATTTTTAATCGGGATTTTTAATATGAGATATGCAAACCAAAGAGAGGAGGCTGATTTGTGGACAACGTTTTGTATGAGAGGCTGTGCTTAAATGAGCACACAAATAGGACTTGAAAAAGATTCATTTAGAATATGTTTTGGAAGTCTAAAGGCAAAAACATTTACATATGAGTAAAAAGAGAAAGTTTGCAAACATTGTCCTAGTTGGAAAAGCAAAGTGCCAACAAATAGAGGGAAGCACAGTAAAGGAAACAGGCGGAGCAGGCAGAGAAAGGCCACTGTAAGGACCAGGAAGAGCAGGGCTGAGGGGCTATGAGCTCACTGTAAAGTAGGGTTTGAAGAAGAAATGGTGGGAATATTGACCGTCTTTATTGCCTGCTGCATGGAAGGGGCAGACCCTCATTGCCCGCTACCAGATATGCCCTTTCCATGGGTCCAACAGAACAGCAGCACTGCTTTTCTCTTCTGGCCAATGGAAAACACCAAGTAGATAACAGCCTGCCTAAAAGAAATAACGCTTTTCAGTGAGCTGTGTGAACAAAATAGAGGAAAAAGCAAGGTAAAGGCCTGAACATACTCTCAAAATGTGAGCACAGGTTAGCTAGCAGCTGTCAGAAGATCAGACTTCTGTGGCCTCTCCCACTCAGAGCCCTCAGGAGAGGACTCTCAGCATGTGTTTTATGCTAATCTAAATCAAGGTTGCTCTGGTCTGACCATCCTTCTCATTTGCAGCTTTTTATGCCCTTCTCCTCTGTGTCTTTAGCACAGGCATTCATTTGATCGCATACTGAAATGGTTCAGGGAGCCGGAAAACCCCCAAACTTACCATGAAATAAAATAATTAGGTTTCAGCCAGGTAAGTTCCCTGAAAAGGATCCATATGAAGTCAAAGAGAGGCCAGGGCTGATGCAAGAGAGGGGACGGAGGTGTGCAGCCTTGGCCCACAGGGAAAGTGCAGTTTACAGTTACTGAGTCCTCGATTACCTTAAGCTGCTGTGGAAGCACACCACGATGCCTCTCGGCAGATATCACAAGCTGCTTTGAAAGCCCATAGATAAACTTTTGCCCCTTTCAGGTAACAGGGAGAGAGAGACCTTTTTTTATAAACCAAGATGCTTTGTGTTTCCCCCAGGTTGCCGTCCTGGTTGAAAGAGGACTTGTGGGTTTAATGAGAGTGTCCTCCAAATAGACGGCAGCAGCAAATCATTAGTGAACAGCATCAGCTCTGACAGAGCCACAGCTTTCAAGATTCATCCTGTGTTTGAAGGTGATTTGCTACATCAAAGCTAAGAAAATATAATAATAAGAGAAAGGAAAAAAGTCCATTACAGTTTGGTTATATCTTGCATTTTTGTTATTCAGCTTACCTTTTGGTATAGATCTTCTTTCTGGTTGAATTACACATTCCAGTGCATTTCTCCATACACACAGTATTTGTATCATTTGGCAGAGAACATGAAAACCTAAATGACGATCAGACTTCCCAGACTGTGCTGGAAAGGGTCTGTTAACAGAAAACGCATGCAGTTCAATCACATCATATTAAATCAGCAGCATTCTTAACACTGAAGCATGGCACCTTATTATTTATTGACTGTTTACTCTTGACTCCCTGGGCTTGTACCTCACGAGCCTGATTAGCTACATATCTGATGGTTACGTTTCCTCCTCTGTTAACATCGTTGGCTTAATCTGGGCAGGTCATTTTGCTGACCCACTTTGTCCAAACTTGTGATACTGCTTGGTACCCTCAGAGTCTACCTTACAACGTTGATACAGCTTAACACTGGCTGGTCTCCAGCCTCTCTCTGCTGCAAACAAAAAGCTGAATACTCCCATCTCTTATCTGGGAGGGCCAGCTGCAGCTGTTCTTCCTAGCTCAATTTTAACTGTATATTGCTGAAAGAGTAAGCGCTATATACAAATTCAAAGTGAACATTTTGAAAAAATATCTATGGACAACACGTAAAAGCACAGAAGAATTAACACTGGGAAGGGCTGTAGTTCAAAAATCCCAGGTAACATTAGCTTGTCTGCCTACAGACTGTACCAGTCGATGAGCAACATAGTTTTCTGCTGTTTTATTGTCCCACTGCCTTTTTTCCCCAACGGATGCTATGCTATTTCTTTGAGACGTCTCACAAGGCAAGCTATATCTGACCACATCACGTAGCAATGTTTCCTGACTTTCTGGAAGAACTGGGCTGAATTACATGACATTATGCCATATAATGATGGTCATAGGCAGCACTTAAGCAGTTGCTAGGCCAGGGTAAACTGCAGCAGAGGAAGAGAACTCAGCGACAAATTCTGACTTGAGGAACTTTTGTAAGGGATGGTCTTTCATCTAAGTGTTTTAAACTTCAGCTTAACAGTGTCATTGTGTTGGGCAATTGAGGAGTTCAGCAGCAATGTGCAGGAATCCACAAAGAACCTGCCATCAGCTTTCAGACCAGAGTCATAGTAGAGCTGGTATCAGCGTACAGGGTAACTTGGTAAGAAAGCAAAATACTAAGTTAGTGTATCATACATGCAGAATAACCCTGACCTCAACAACAACAAATCAGCTACTGTTACTGGTCCTACCCATTTTAATATTTTTTAGAGAAAAACAACATAAGAGGACTTGCTCCATCCCAAAGGATAGGTGTTGCTGCACGAAAGCAGGACTAACTACATTGTTAGGACTTCAGCAGTAAGATATAACATGCTCCACTGCATTCCCAACCAGCATTTCCTACTTAACAGATAGGGAATTTGTTTGGTGATTAAATTATTTCCATCAAATGCCCTCCTCTTTCCAGCTATGCTGGTTGTCCTTTTGTTGTTCTATTGACCTCCATTTTCCAGGCCATTGCACTTCCAAACAGCAGCCACAGAAGCATTATCCGATTAAGGAAAGAATTAATTTGCAGATTTTAACATATCTGGGACCTTACTGGTATCTAGTTGCATTTCTTCATCAGCTGGTTTGTTTCAGGAGATTTTGCTTGCCTTCTCTACCATTTCAGTTGATCACCCTGGTTTTTTAGAAGCAATGCCATAGTTGCTAGGAGCAATGCCCAAGTACTAGACTGTCGAGGACTGAAGGCGGTGGGCTGATCAGCATTGATAACATGCAGCTGTGGGCTTGCCTCAGCGGCAGTGGGTTGATTGACATGGATGATGTGCAGCTGTAGCTCACTCCTGCTAAGTGGTTAAACAGCCCTGAGGAGCGTGGGAGAGGGGGTTGGGTGGAGGAGGAGTAGTGTGGTCTGGCCTCTGGAGGAAGAAGAAACAGCATGGATGCTAGAATCTGACTGAGGGTAAAAGCCTTGTTGCAGCCTACTAGTTTGATTGTGCTGCAGCACTAGACCACTGTCTTGGTTTCAGCTGGGATAGAGTCAATTTTCTTCTTAGTAGCTGGTGCAGGGCTGGGTTTTGGATTTCCTGTGGCAGTAATGTTTATAACATGTTTTTAGTTATTGCTGGGTAATGTTTATACTAAGTCAAGGAGTCTTCAGTTTCTCAGGCTTTGCCAGCGAAAGGGCTGGAGGGATGCAAGAATTGGGAGGGGACACAGCCAGGACAGCTGACCTGAACCAGCCAAAGGGATATTCCATACCATATGGTGTGATGTTCAGTATATAAAGTGTGGGGGGTGTTTGGCTGTGGCCTGCTGATTGGTGCTTGGGAACTGGCTGGGCATTGGTCCATGGGCGGTGAGCAACTGTATTGTGCATCATTTGTTTTCTTTTCTCCCTTCCCTTTGGATTTTATCCCTTTTCCCTTCTCCCACCTTTTCATTAAAGTTGTTGTTGTTGTTATCATGATTGTTATTGCTGGGTTTTTTTTATTTTACTTCATTTTAATTATTGTTCTTATCTCAACCCCTGAGTTTTACATTCCTTCCTGATTCTCCTCCCCATCCCTGGGGTGGCTGTGGGGACGTGGCGGGGAGTAAGTGAGTGGCTGCGTGGTACTTAGTTACCGGCTGGGTTAAAGCACGGCAACCACATCGCACCTGATGTGCAATAATGTAGCTCCAGAGCTCCCCAGATCTCAGGCTGAGAGAGAGAGCTGCTTGGAAGATTTGCTGCGGGAGGTGATTGTCTTGCCTAAGGACAAGTGAGCTCAAACTTGAAAAGGTGACACAAGCACCACAGCTGAACTTTTTCTGTAAGGACTTTGGTGTGGTCTCCCCACTGCAGCAGGGACACCGTGTTGCCTTGTGCAAAAAATGAGGCAGGAACGTGATCTTGCTTTCCTCCTTTGTGACACCATTGGCCGGTATCTGTCTTTGTAACCAAGAAACAACAGCAACTTTAATTGGGATTCATCCCTACACTATGCACGCGCTCTTTTTGTCTCCTTCCATTTCAATATTGAACCAGGTTGCAGAGATGAAATCTGGCCCTGTGGTATTACTCAAGGTGAACAGCTGAAGGATTCAGATAGTCGCTCTCTGAATGAGCTTGCAGAGGCTAAGTAGCTAGATCAGGAGAGTACAGGTGGGAAAGCGATAAATCCCACAATCAGAGGCATTTACATCAGGCTATGAGACTCTTCTTTGTGCTGTTTGTTGCTTTAGGCTGGGATTTTTAAATCCCAGTCTTTGTTGTTTTCCCAGCTTTGCTTGCTCAAGGCAAAAGTGATGGTTGAATACCTCACGCAGAGGCTCCTAATTCTGACTGGGATATCCAGCCATACACACTTAAATGAGAAACAGCACTAGTGTGCAGGATTAGGTCGTTCTGGTCTTACTGCTGCTGGTATTTCACTGGTTTTACCATATGGCAGATGTGTTCAGTACGCTATTTTCCTATATGGAATTTCAGCCCGTATGCCAAAGCTTAGCATGATGTACACTAAAGGCCACATTTTGCCTGATTTGCTCCCCTGCAGTTGCTGACCAGTCCCCAAACAGCAACAAAAACAACATGCTGGATTTTCTTGGTTCTGAAAACAGCATCATGACAGGTTAAGCAAATGTCTTTTGGCCGACCCTGATACTGAAGGAAAGCAAGTAATTTCTGAAGACTGGCTTGTAATGTAATTATCCCTGTATGGCATAAGCTTTTGGACAGCGGTTATTTTTGCTGTTTTAACGTTACAGCTACAGTCGTGATTGCTAAAGTCTTCTTTTGTATGCTCAGAAATAAAGGGTTATTGCGCAGGAGCTGATTGCTAAGAGTGCAGCTTCTGGCTCTCTGCAACCGTAGGAATGATGCGCCCTCCCGTGTACCAGCTCCGAAGTGTTTTTACAGCTACAGCGTTTGGAGACCAAAGATGCCTCTCTAGAGATTTAGAGATACTTTTTTTTTTTTTTTAAAAAAAAACACAAACAAAATTTTGTTAAATAGCAACTCTGCCAAAAAGTCTCTTTCAGTCATCTGGAATTTAATGATAAAATTTTTAATGTGGAAGAAATGGAGAAGCTTAGACTTGCAAAATAGCAATAAAAACAGTGGGGCTGGCTCCCCCTCACCTGGCTTTTCTGTTTATGCAGTGAACCCAAGTCAGAAAAAGGGGGGTGGGGGGGTGGGAAGAGTACATTCCCAGAGTTTTTGCTATGCCCAGGGATGGTCTAATAAGATTTTGTACATCCACCTTTCATAAAATCAGTGAAACTTCTGCAAATAGAGCAGGTTAAAAAAAAAAAGAAACATTTCAAGGTAACAGACACTTTGCATAAATTTCTTTAAAGGATTGTAGCATCAGATGTACATTTTAATTTCAGGGAACCGGTAGAGTTTAGCTAGAACTCCTGAACAAATCTTTTATTTTTTTATATACTTTGATTTCAACACCATCATCCCTGTATCAGTTCACCACAAAACATTGAATCAAAACAGTGGTCGTCAGTATCTATGTCCAACTATATCGGTTACTGCATTTTTCAAGAGTCTATGTTTCGTCCTAGAATATTAGAGCATATCAGTAGACTGTAAGTCTTAGCTGACCATGGGAGTCTTTGTTGACAAGGAAAACTCCTGGAGATAATTCTAGTTCAAAATGCATAAGAGTTATGCAAGCTATTTCTTTGTATTTTCCCTCTAAAAATGGCATGGAGTGGGATGTGGAGGTATCCCAAGTGCCCATTTTCATGTAGCTGACTAGTCCATCGCTGCTCTCAGCGCATCTCTTGCCCAGAGTGACTGGGAGCAGGACACAGGTTAGAGGTTGTCACTGTCTCCATATCTTTGTTTCTTCATGGTCCCTGGAAGCAACCTAAGGAGGTCAGCTGAGTAATTGAGTACCATGAATAATACTTTTTTGGGTGACAACATAGGTGCCTCAAAATGTGCTTTGCCTTCTCTCTTTGCACTGCTATCCAAAGTGGTACAAATTGCACTGGTGTCTCTGAGTTAGAGATGTATTGGACTGCCTTCCTTTCAACAGATTATCCAAACAGATCAATTTCTGTCTTTTCTTCTTTTTTTTTTTTTCCTCTTTCAAAAGAGAGTAGTATTTTTGTCTTTGGATGGTTTTCAGGCTATTTCTTTTCATCTGCTATTGTAGGTTGGGAAATTCTATATATATTTTTTTTCCCCCCATTGATCTATTTTGCCTAGTCACCATAAACTTCAATCTTCTTCCTCTGCTGCATTTATTCCATCAGTTGTCTTAACCTGCAGTTTCTTTAATAGCCCTTGTTCACATATGAGATTTTCATAGCTTTGAGCTACTTCATTTCTCTAGAGAGGAAATTAATTTGCACTTTAAACACAAGCAACACTTAGTCTCCATTCAGACACTGGTAGCTCTTATGCTGTGGGCTGCCTCAGATCTATCAGTAATGTTTTTTTACCTCAATTTGTTTCTTTCCTTTAATAAAAAAGAATGTTAGTGGAACCTGATTTCAGATCCTGAGATTACACTTCCTTTCACCCAGACCAACCAAGAAAGAAACTTACCAATTACTTCTGAAGTTAAAATCACTTGCTTTTCGATAAGCCAGAAGCCGATGCTGTATCACTTCCTCATTCTGCAGCTCCTGTTACTATGTCTTAAAAGCCAGAAGGAAAAAAGCTTATAAAGAAGACTCTATAAAAGCAGAGATTGAAGTTTGTGCTATTACTAAATGCTCAAATATATTTACTTTATACAATATAAAGTTACCACACAATATAACAGACTAGGAAGATGCTTTTGCAGTTCTAATACTGAAAGCCCAAAGTTGGATGTGACAAAAAAATCCAAAAGTATACACAAATGCTTCCCAGAGGCTTTTCTTGAATTGAGTTTACAGCATAGCTGGTAGTATTTATTAGTCACCACGAGATTGTTCCAGATACATATTCTCATACATGCTGGACCTCAGGATCCCAAAACTACACTTATATTCACGGTAGTTGTATTATTCCATTCTGTACTGATACCAGCCAGGTACGTTGGACAAGTTCCATGGCACGTACCAATCATGGTGCCTACTCCCTCTAACCATGGGTTTCCTCCAACCATTTCTCCTGTCCCTTAAGTTAGATGAAAGCTGGGGTTATCCTGCCTGTCAGAAAGGAGTCTAACAGGATTTACATGAAAAGCTCAGAGCAGTCTAATCAACTGACAGCGGTAATTCAGAAGGAAGGTGTGCATCTTCACAATATTCCTGCTCAGTAAAACTTGATGTTCTTTCTCTTAGACCTGCTTGATAATTTGGAATTGAGAGCGCACCACTGCTGTCTTACAGAAACTTTCCCCACCAATACTTCACAAGAAAGTTGTGTAAAATACAATGAATATGTGCAAGTAGCAAGACAAAAGGTTAATGTTATTAATTTGGTTGAGGAACAATGATTTAAAGTGAGCTAGTTTGGGTCTGATGCAGACATGGGTCTAGCTAACTGAAGAGAGGATGACATGGAGACTTGGCATTTCTAAAGATTCATGTTCCGAAGTTTGCCTTTTCTCTCAACTTGGAGAAACAACACAACCCCATTCGTAAAGATTAGTGCAAGGTATAAAAGGCTTTGAGAACTCGTCTAACCTTTGATATGCAAATGCTGTATATGCATGTAAAATGTGATGTATAGATAGCTGTTGGACTCATGCTAAACTTGAGCAACAGCCTCAGATTTTTCAGTATTGGTATTCTTCAACCAACAGTTTAGTTTTACAACAATAAAGTTACTCTGTTTATCCCTTGGATTGATGTTACTGGTGTGTTATTTTTTTGAGGGGTTTGGGTTTTTGTGTGTTTTTTTTTTTTTTTTTTTTAAATAATACACTCAGGACACAATCAGGCCATTTTGTTGCTGACATACTGTTTCTGTCTTCCACAGAAATATGCAACTACATGAAGCAAACACAGTTTCAAATTAAATTTTTCGGTTGGGAATCCAGTCTGCTAAGCAAGACCTCCTCTGGGCATTTCTCAAGTCCTTACTCCCTGCCAGATTATCACCATCCCAGCCAACACTTCCCTGTACTGTTCAGCATTCTGCCTAGGACACTGACAAATGCACGGTCCATTCTGTGAGGTAGGATCTTTTATCTTCCTCACTGTCTGGAAAACAGATTATACAGTTTGGACACTACTTAAACAGGAAAAGTAAACCTTACCATTCCTATTACTTTTGGCTAGTCAGAATGGGAACTTGTCCTATACATTTTACTTAGCAGCATATAATATTTATTTACATAACAGGTGGTAGGAAGAAGATCCCAGTGCAATGATCTAAATTCTAAAATGAAGTGATTTGTCAACATTTCTTTTTTCACTCATTCCAATTTGCACGGAAGGATACTAAGTTTTACCTCTGGCTGTACTATAGGGCTATAGTTTATTCACAGCAAGAAAGAGCAAATATAAACAGCAAGCTAACGGCCTGAACCGCTATCTAACCGAAGCTAAAGCTTACCTAAGTGAAGCTGATGTTACAGAACAGTAGCTGCAACAAACAAGTCAGTGTGTCCTTCAGATTATAGCTTATTTGGGCCACGTGAACATAAAATTTGAACTTGAAGTGTGCATTTTAAAAATGCATCTGAGAGAGTTTGTGATTCTTTCTAATGTATGTACAGAAATGCCGTTTCAAATTAAAATTGCTAGCAGCCACTGCAAATTAGGAAAATGCCAATGCTGACACCTAGCTATGGGCATGTCCTCCAGACAACTTTAGTGCCAGTGGGGAGAGAGAGAAATTTTTTGGGTGCCACTCACTTGGCATGGTTCAGAGGTCTACTCAGAGGCAGGGGTGATGGCACCTGGGAGGACCTGTTTCTCTCCATCAGCTAGGAAAGGAATGTATGCCAAGCTGAGAGACAGATGTCCAAGTTTTTGACATACTTTAGATCTGGGGAGATAATAACTTGCATAAATATAACAAAGTGACTACTTAACCAACACTAACTCTTAAGTTGTCCACAGAGATCCCTCTGTCAGGCCGGTTATTTTGTGTTTACCACTTTTCTTGGGGAGTGCTTGTTGGATTTGGGTATCATTTGCTGACTACAACTACTTTTAACTTTAATTGATTTGACAGCATATTCAATATTATTTTCAGAGCATTTCCATAATGAATACAAGTTTCCACAAACACACACATGTCCTTGGATGGGGAAAGATGGATTTTTTTCTTATTCTTTTGTGGATAACAGAAATAGTATTAGCCAGTGCGATCTGAATTACCACTTTTGCATCACAGAGGATGACTGTGCACGTTCAACAACAGGTTGGCCTTTACCATCAAAACATTCACATGAAATGTTTCTGGAGCAGCCTTTGTAGTAAGAATGTAACCTTCACCTGAATGTGAAGATGTTTGTTGCCCGGTATTTTGATGACAGTGATGGAAAAAAATACACTCCTTTTTCAAACTTACATAATTTTTTCCACTGATGCAATAATAATAAAGTATCTGGGAAAAATATAACAAGAAAACTTTCTTTACTGATATGCCAACTTTATTCATTCCTGCATGCAAAAGCTGAATTATTTATTTGCATGCAACAATATATTCTACACAGTTGCAGCAAATATTTGTTGTCTTAGGATAAATTTTTACTTGATCAGGTAGGTATAGGGCTAAATTTTTTTTCTCCATATATATATATGTATATGTATATATATAGCCTGTTCTTAACTACAGACTAAAAGTGCTTCTGCAACCTGTTTTGAGCTGGAGTTACTTGCTTATTTTAAGACCAAAAGTGATGAAAAATTGCCAAGTCTGTTGAGTTCCCTTAGTTGTTAAAATGACATGAGTGAAACAGCCATCTAACTACGATAAGCCTGGGCATCTTGTTACCTCCTGTGAGCTGTCATGACAGCTACGTACTTTGTATTTCTGCTGCTGCTAAAAGAGTGAACGGGCTGATCAAATGGGCTGGTAGCAGGAACTGTTCACTGGAAATCTCGGTTCTTTCTGGAGGAAGATGGAAATACATGAAAATATCTAACCTGGATTTCAGAAAGCTCTAATGTCAGAGACTGCATCCTGAGTTTAAGCTGAAGTTGTCCAAATACCCCAAGAAGTGCCTTTCCTTATCCCTTCTGGAATTCAGAAATTAATGAGAGTAAAAATAATCTGTTCTCCTTGTTTGTTTTTGTTTTTTCTTCTATTGCTTTCAAATTCAGAAGTCTTCCCATGAGGAGGATCTCTGAGTAGGCACAGGTAATTGATGGCTGGATAAGAAATTCCTGGAATGAAGTGGATTGGGCTCCAAAATCCAGGTCTCACAGAAATGAAATATCACATATGATACATAACAGGAAAATCAAAGCAAATATGTACACTAAATCTTGATTAATTTGATAACAAAGGCAGAACAACAGACACTGCAGTAGACTTCTGCTAGAAATTTTTGCACTTTATGATTTAGATTTCCAGATAATTTTGTATTAGGGACAAAATGAATACCTGTGCTGTAGTTCAGACTTCTAAGCTTGTTTCTGGAGCATAAGTTTCCAAGGATCTCCATATGTCTTGGTGACAAATTCAGACTAATTTTCTATGTTGAGGAAGCTTGATCACAAGCATAATGTGGATTCCAGTTCAAACAGCTATGCTTTACTGACTATGCACATAAATTCTCATTTGGAAGCTTATAGGGAGTTTTTGTCAAAAAAAAAAAAAAAAAAAAAAGCCTACATTTCAGAGCACCTGTCTCTGAGAGGCCTTCTGTAGTATCACGTCTTTCTCAGGCTCTCATTTCTGGCACATGTTTTGACTCAAATGTGAGGTATGCACAGAAGATTCTGAAGTGTTAAAAGGTTCTTTGATATGGTGCCACAGCAATTTAATTATTTACTCCAGTGCTGCCTCAGCTACACCAAGATTAAGGAATGACGGGATGCAAGATTTTAGCTTTAATTTATAAAACTGCAAATGACCTGGAATTAAATTGCTCAGGAACTTCACTCTCCATCATACAGTGATTAGAAGCACTTGAGCTCAAGTTCATTACCATGGCAATGGCACAGCATCCTGCCTTCGTGATTGCTGGACCAGGAGCTTTTTCACCTCACCTCTTTCTCCCAACTCCAAAGAATCTGAAGCAGTACAAAGCACTTGCCTTTCTCCCCACTCTGTTTTCAAGGAGGAAGGGACCTGAAATGGGGAGCAGATTTCCGGGAAGTCCTTTCTGTTGCACTTCACATTTATATCTGTGGGATATCTGCCCAGGACGTAAGATAGGTATCCAGGACTGCTTTTGTACAAGAAAATCAATAAACAAACAGCTTTCAGCTGTGCTTCCCAGCACATTCCTTGTGAGACCTTGGGGCCTTTACTCCACCTTCTTGACCTCTTCTGCTTTTGAAAAAGCAGTTTGAAAAATCTCCCCTTGCTGATTTTCTGCAGTGTCTTCAGAAGATTCTAGCAGATGAAGCAGCATGATTACAATTCACGGTCACTCACACACGTTAACAAAGGTTGCCTGTTGCATCCCTGTGTCTTTTCCCCTGAGTGCTGTTGTGGAGTTTTAAACAGAGAAGTTAGTAACTTTTCCTTCCATATAACCAGGTTTGTATATTTTCTCACCAGACTCATCTGGATTACTGGACATCTCCCACCAGCTTACTAAACATAGTATCAGATTCACAGAATGGTTCGGGTTGGAAGGGACCTTAAAGCTCATCTTAGTCCACCCCCCCCCTGCCGTGGGCAGGGACACCTGCCACCAGCCCAGGTTGCTCGAAGCCCCATCCAGCCTGGCCTGGAACACTGCCAGGGATGGGGCAGTCACAGCTGCTCTGGGCAGCCTGTGCCAGTGCCCCACAATAAAGAATTTCTTCCTAATATCTAATCTAGATCTACCCTTGAGCTTCTTATATGTACAGGACATCTCTCTTTGCTTGTTAATGTACTTAAAACAATCTTTACCTTTCCAGATCTTATTCATCGCACATCACTACCTTTTACTGTGTCCCCCCCATGGAGCTGAAGCTTTCTCTCCTTCCTCATCTTCAGGGACATACAGAATTCTGTACCTCCTCTGTTTGCTTTGCCCTGATTTGCTCCATCTGGCCCCCCGTTTAATTCTGCTGTGGTGCCAAATCTATCTTCATCTGCTTTTTGCAGAAAATGCTCAGTACCTTGTATGTATATGGTTTAAACAGAGACATACCTTTGGAAGCTGTCTTATTAACTTGCAAAATCTACAAGATACAAGGGCAGAGAGTTACAGAAATGTAATTGCGAAGACAGGTTTTGCTACTGCATTTGCTCTTGTGATACAGGGTTCTGAGACCGTAAAACATAAACACACCAAAACATGCTTTGATGTAGTACGAAATGTGCTTGATGAAAACAATAAAAAAAGCTTTCCACTCCATATAGCACTTCATAAATATGCATTTATTTCCTCATCTTTCATCACTTTTATAGTTTTAACCATTGCCTCAGTGGTAATATTTGTCAGAAGCATACAATGGAACTTCAGATACTTCTGCTCTGTAGTTCTGAAGTTAAATTCATGGGTCTTTCCATAAGGAACTGAGCCAAAAAATAATTAAACTAATTTCTTATAACATATTACAGAGTTACATCAGATTTCAACTTACATTTCTATCCTATTCCAGGTAATGTATTTACATAGTTAACTAATTTGTTTATTTACATTTTTCAAATTCTGCGGTCATATGTTTTTATATTGTACATTCTTGTTTAAATTTTTATTACAGAAATTCTTTAACGCACATTTTAGACACTACAATTTCATTATTACACATGAGTTCTAGGAAATTACTGCCTGGTTTCACTAGCGATGTGTCAAGATGCCTCCTTCATAAGAAAATATTTATTAGAAAGGAATTTTATAATATTCAGAATCCTGAATTTTGAAAAAAATAAGTACATGGGATGTAATAATGATAATGTTATTTCTTTTTCTATGTATTATTTTGTTTGGAATGACATTACCTGAGATGTAGAATTGTTAAAGGTAAGGTGTGTTTTTTAAAATAGAATGAAATACTTTCTGTAAATCTTAAAGTATTGAAAATTTGAAATTTTACATAAATGTTGGCCTCCTATTTACTGAACGCTATTCCTATCTGTATAGATATATAAATGTTATTTATATATCTATATCATATTTTCCAGAAAAGTCTATATCTACATAAATAAGCGTTGTTATTATATTAGGAAACTTCCCACTACCCTTAAAAAGCAATGTGCTCAAGTACAATATTCAACTTCTGACACAGACACAATAGTAAATGTGACCTCTAATGGGAATACTTCCTTCCAAGGGAAGTAAGAGGTACCTGTTGAATTTGGAAGACGTGGCAGACAACTTATGTGGACCCGATGAAGGAAATTTTGTATATCCAGTCCCATAAATGTTATGCAGGAGCATCTGACAGCAGACAACTTTGGGTCAACTTTCCATGTTACATGTAACTACCTAAATAACATCTTAATAGAAAAAAGTTAATTATAGAAAATCCTTACAACATTGTACATTTAATGCTGTGTGTCTTCTCTCATTACAATAATACGCATTTCTATTAACAAATGATTGTAAATACTAAGTTTAAAGCAAACGGTCATAAATTTCAGGTTTCTTTTATTCTGCTATTGGTAGATATTCTGTTAGGCACAATATGACATTCTTTGTAAACATAAATTTTGATACATTAGTAGACCATGAACTGAAGTTACAGAAGACAGTATATGCACATTTAAGAAACACAGCCCACCACACCCTCCAGGCACAAATGCAGCAATCTAGGAGGCCTGATCTCGTATCCATCGCAACTGAAACCCCCAGCTGATACCACTGGAACAGAAATGCATCCTAGCCACCAAACAGTCCTGCTTCTGAATTCGTTCAGTTTTTTCTCTTCTACCAAAGTTTTCATAGAATTTACAATACAGATCTCCATCACATGTTGGTAAAAATGTATTTTTATTCTATTTACCCTGAAACAACCTTATTATTCTAACATCAGTGTCAGGAACTAAGGCCCCTAAAGCAAGCAATGTAACGTAGCACATCTAGAAAGCTTTCTTCAAAATATGTATCTACGTATTTTTAAGAACTTGAAAATAATCTTCCAATAACAAGTCATAAGAAAAAACCTCTTCAATATCTTTTATTTCCCAAACTTAAAAGTGCACTACATTTTTCGTGCAACTTTGTGCAACTTGAGAACTGAACTGAGGAATAACAATTCTGAGCTTCCAGTATATTGCTTATTGCAACTCTCACCCTTAATAACCTATATGTGTAGGGTAGGCACAAATTAATATGAGTTATTTACATCCAACAACGCAACATCAGAATTCTTATCTGAGAAGATTTCTTGAAAATAAATAGTGCACTTAAACTGTGTTTTAAGAAATTATTCAGTATCCCATGACTATACGAAGAAACATTAATTTCATTCTATAAAGTTATAGAGGATTTTTATTCTGCTAATGACATGAGAGTGATCTGAGTACATAGTTACTGTTACTGAGAACTATCTTCTTGCTTTCTCTGAATAATCAGAAAAAAAGGTATTAAATGGTTTAACAAATAAGCTTTGGAAAGCTATATTAATTTTCCTTTTCTAACATGCTAGAAATGGAGACTAAGGCAACAACTGAGATAGATAAAACTATATCTTGCTTTGTAAACCAAGCTTCTTCATATGTTTCTTAAAAGTGAACTTTCATGCTGAGAAATTGAAAGGCCTTGAAAGAAACACTTTAATTATTTTGACAAGACCAGATCTTCTGTTTTATTTGATATCTTAAGAACACTCTAAAATACACAGAAAGGGATTTATTTTCATGTTACAGATGAGTCTTGAACTTTAAGTAACTCCTTTGTATGGCTAAAATGCTTCTACAGCACCCTGCAAGACTGAGTAACGTTTAGAAAAATGAAACCAATTTCCATTCCAACCTTCTATATTCTTACATTATTGAAGTCTTCTAACCTAATTCCATGGAAAAACAACAGATGGTGTGCGACTATCAGTGTCTTCTGAGTTATAACCAGACCTTGAAACACTGGCCTGGCTGTCTCATATGGGCTTTACAACTATGAAAAGTTCTTTTTTTCCACTCAAAGTAAGTAACTTCTAGTGACTAAAACTGGCTGATAGAAGTCATGGCAGGTGACACTGAAGTAATGACAAAATCATTCCATAAGTACTTTTAAGTCTTAGGTACACATAAAAATTGCTTGACAGAAATTAGTCAGACTGTAGTTCTCCTAATTAGAGAAGGGGGAAAAAAGAAGAAAGTTATGTGATAGACTTCTGAACTCATTTTTCATGCTGTGCAAAAAAGTTCACTTCTAAATTCATTCAATGTTTGATATCCTGCGCTGTCCATTTCTTTGGTATTCTGTTCTCATTCTGCAAATTCTAACAGAATTTTAATGGTCATCTTAATTCAAATGAAAGAGCAATGAGCTGAAAGCACAACCAGAACAACAGATGCCGTAATACTGCAGAAAACGTTGGTCTTAATAATTTCTGGCTCTTTATGTTCATTTCTTGTAATGATTGGGGGCATCCGCAAATGCAAACTTCAGTCTGTAGGCCTCTGCTAGGAGTACGCTAATCTCTTCATTTCCCCAGTGTACTGTGGGCAAATTTTGTAAAAATATTAACAATTCCTAGATGGAGAGAGAAAAAAAAAAAAAAAGAAAAAGATACCAGTGTAATAGCAATGCATCACTTATACAGCGATTATTTATAAGCAATCACCCATGTAACACCAAACAAACCTGCGATCCCATTAGGTTTAGTGATTTTCCTGTAACTTGCACAGATACTTGCTATGAATGTCAGATACAAGATCATTCTTTCAAGTTCAGACACCAGCTATTAATTGTAGATGAACTATGTTTTCTAGCGTTGAGAAAAATAAAATTAAAAAGAAAAAGCCTCACTTGCTCTGTAAATGCTATCTGAAAGAAAGCAACGCTGCCCAAGTGTGTGAATTCTTTGACACCTGTCCTTGTATAAATATAGCACTACTGGTGCACCCTGTCATGGATGGAGACCCTAGTTGTACTCGGACAAAAAAGAACGCACATGCAACGTATCAGAACCATGCTATTAGACTTCTAAGAGGTAAATAGTGTTAGTATATCCATTTTATAGCTGGCAATTGAGACAAAATGCTCGTGGGTACTGGAGTCACTAGAAATTACTAGAAATCTAATTCTGAGCTCTCTAAGTCCAAAATGGTTTAAAACAGGTCCCAGTGTTCTTTTAGATTTGCTGTATTTCCTACATGATATTAGCACCTGTATACATCTTCCATACTTGCCAATTCCAACCAGCTCTAGAAGTTTTCCCATATTGTTTTGCATATGGCTCTTTAAAAATTCCCCATATAACTTCCACATTTAAGATCTTCAACCTACTTTCAGTCTGTAGCATCTGTTGCCCAGCTCATTCCAATATCCCTGTGCTAGGTGTGAAGACAAGGAATACCTACATTTCCTCTTTAGGCAGCTATAAAATATTCATTTAATTTTTAATACTTTAAATGTTTTTATAGCCTCTTTATCAGGCAGGTTAGAGGTAGACGGCTACAGATAAAGCAAAGTGGCTGACTACATTGCAGAAGTGCTACGATTCTCTTCCCTAATTAGTCTCTTCACATGCAAACATGAAGAATATCTGTGACTTCTGGTGCTGCTGCTTTCTAGGTGTGCCTTGTATATAGCACAGCAAACAAGAGTTCAATTTCTTTCAACAGTAATTAGATAGCAATACAGATCAAATTAATCAATAGAAGTAATTTCAAATGATAATTTGAATTCAATTTGAAAAGGTCATAAAAGATGGATTCCTGCTTTTATCGGCTGTATGTTTTATTGTAGTAACATGGTATCAGCAAATATGACCTACGTCCTGTTGGCCAAAACTCCAGGATTGTAGCTCTGTGCTACGCTGTGAGGCACAGTCAGATCCCACTGATTGCACTTTGAAGGATCCTTCAAAAGGGTTACGTGAAAAATGTTTGCTTCCTATTCCATCACTGAACGGTGCAAAGGGTGCTCAACTATGCTACAATATATAAAATACATTTAAACTTCTGTAGAAGTACAGAATGTACTTTTAAAGTACCTGTACTTTCAAAACATCATTTTCCATAGATAAATGAACTTGTATTCTAGAACTAGCCTATTCACCATGTAATCAAGACATGACAGTGGTAAACTTGCTGGAAGTACTGTGGTATAAAAGTACCTTTAAAAGTACGAAAAGTAAGAGGTCTGTATTTTAAACAACACAGCAATAAAACTTGGGAGTAATACTGCCTGTTAAGCAATGGCTGTTATCAGATACAAAATTATTCTTGAGGGAAAAAAAATAATCTTATCACACAAGATCTAATACATATATGTAAAAGAAAATCCCAGACTACCAGACAGATATCTCCAAAAGAAGACTATTTCTAAAGCCCTTATTCTTCAGTGTATTCCTCAGTTTCCTCTAAAGGTCTGTTCCTTGTAAACTAAATCAAAATGGAATATTAATAAACCTTCATATTGTTAATAGTTATTACAAGTTATCAGCCTCTTTCTCCTCACTGAGATTGTAAGCCAATGAAATTCCAGCCCATTCAATCAATCTTCAAAAAATCCCAAACCCAGAAGCTACAGAAAGCAAATTTTATCATGTTTTGAAATACAGTTTATTAGCAAATTCCCTTACAGTATGAAGTCCACTATAATCCCTTTATTCAATACAGCTTTTAGGATAAGATTTGGCAATAATACTGGTTATTTGGTAATTGCTATCTATAGTTGTTATGCTATTTATTGTCACATCACCCCAACACTGACTCCATATGTGGATCTTGAAGGAAGGAACATCAAAACCAATTACGTAACAAGTAACATGTTGATAGTCAATAAACCATAAAAATGTTATTCCAGTAAGTAGAGCACAGAGATCTCTCCTGTCATAATCAAAGCAATTAATCTACTTTGGAAACTCAGTTCTGGCCTTTTTTCTGTGTGAATTATTGACAAAGTTCAACTGCAGGGTGTGTTTTTTTTAACAGAAGAAACTTAACAGAACATTAAAACCAGTAATAGAATAGTGTTCTTATTTCTAGTTAATAAAAAAATGGAAATAACTACAGTTAAAATCAGACTTGAACATACCGAGGACATTAATAGAGTTAGTTTTTAATGTCAAAACTGAGAACCAGTCTATTAATTTAACAAATAAAGGCAGTCCTAAACCACAGTATTTTTCTACGGGAATTGTTAATCCTTCCTGCTGCTAACTGCAATGTAATTACAGTCCGAGTACTTCTTGTCTACCACAGCTCTATTTTGTACTGACAGGCAGAACTTGCAAACTTACTATATTTTATGATCATAAACTTTTCAAAATTATACTTCAGGACTGCATATAACTAAATGAAAGGTAAATTAACTTTATATATAATCTTTCATTACTTAATAAGGAATTGCTAACAGCTATATTTTGAACAAGAGCTATATCTGTTACACATTATGCACACATAGAAAACACCGCAAAATTTATGCTGGCAATGTGATTAAACAGCTTATTTTACAAGAGTTATTTGTACTTTCAGAAGTTGTGCTTCAAATTTTAGAACACAGCACCTACTTTTAAAGAACTAATGAAGTGCAATACTACTAAAATTCATTTAGAGGAATTATTGAGACAAGCTAAGGAGGAAACCAATTATGGCCAGAAAAACTGTCCATTTATCTTTTTAGATAATATAAAACAGAACTAAAGCATATGCATACATACAAAGCATTCTAAATGTTTTTATGGCAAAATGTATAATGTGGTGCCAGAGAGAGCCAGGACTGTACGGTGGTTCAAAAAACTTTTTTTCCAACCAGATGTAACCACTATACAGGCAAGATAAATGCTTAGTATAGGAATGATTTCATTCCCATTTCCTTTCCAACATTCTTTTTCACTTGCTTGTATTTGGGATGGTCAAGTGTGAACGGAAAGGGTGGCATGCGTGGCTAGTGCCAAGCGGGCATCCTGTCCGTGGACTTGGTCCCTCCCCTGCGCTGCACAGTGATGCAGACAGACAGATGTGCCAGAGCTGCTGCCTGCCTGAGCGCCTCAGTAGCTGCAGCGGCCAGGCTGGTAACGTGCTGTGCGATGCCAATCTCTAGTCCTCTTCCCAGATATTTAGGATGAAGGATACCCGTTGCTTTGGGACTTGGCCAAGCTCCGTTCAAATCCTCCCCCTGCAGCCCGCTATCGAAGCGGTAACAAACGCACTGGCTGGTAACATGGAAGCACGGGTCCAGCACACACTGCAGAGCCCAGCTGACCTTGGTCGCTTGCCTTAGAGGTACCTTTCCCTGCTCTCTGCCCCTCGCTGTTAGCTACTGCACCCCACAAACAGGGCTCTAGTCCTGAGACGAGTTCCCTTTTCTTTCTTGAGTACCGTTTTTCCTCTTTCAATGTGCTCAGCAATATTTCCTACACTGCTGCCACTTCTTATTTCTCCAGCTGCCCTAACCTGCCACATGGAGTTGCAAATAATGAGCTGTATTTCTGGAGTGCTGTGCATCTTATTAATTACCTATGTCTTGGAGTCAGAGAAAACGTTTCTTTCCTATTGGGCACAGCTGGAATTAAGAAAACTAAGATTTCAAAAAAATAACGTTAAAGAGATAGGAAGAACAGGTCATCTACTGCAGCTTAAGAAATCCCTGCTGCAGATACAGGTTAAGAGGTGTAAGTGGACCTGGATCCTTCAGTGGTGGAGCTGAACACCTGCATTGCTACCTGAGCATGGCAAGCTCCGTGCCACAGGGCACACGCAAGGGTAGGCAGCGATGGCTGAGATAGCACCAACAGTCCAGCCTGGGTCCTGGACACAGTAATGCCCTCCTTGTTCTTGTAATTTCAAAGACGATGGGTAAACCTAAACTTTGATAAGCAGAAGATGGGGAAACAACTGGTTTATCTATGCTAAGTGTTAGGAGCCTGCAGTGCCTTTAAGCCTGTACTGGACACAGTCTGAAGGATTTAGGAGAGATATGTTCTTGACAAGTCATAAATCAGTGTCACTCTAGAATTCCCACCTTGAATGTGAAAGTTCATATCCTGTCCTGTGACAATTTAGAGGAAAAAGCACCAAATCAAAAAAACCCAACCCCAATATCTGTTGAAATACTGAACGTTCAACTTTGTAAATTCAATCCTAAATTTGACTTTTTATTGTACGTTTCTCTATTGCACATTACCTAAATTATGCATCTAGAATTTCTTGGAAGGGTTACTAATTCTTTCCAAAGAATTGCCTATTAAACAATAATGATTATTTATCTTAATTCTGCTTTCTTTCGTACTCCATGACATCTTAATCATCAGACCACAGCATACTGAGCTCAGAACAGTATGAAACCAACTACAGAAAAAAAGGTTATTCAGAGTTCTAACTAGGCTTGTTGTATGTAAAAAAGGATGCTGTGAAAAACATATCTAAATAGGCTAAAGGTTAATTTTTCCTACCAGCTTACATTCAGCAACTCAAGTGCATAGTGATCTTCAACAACCATATATTCTTTTTATTCCTTGATTCAAGTAGAATTTTTTTATTCTTCGTTTCAACTGAACGATCTCCAATTAATCTTCTGAAAACATACAGAAATATACTATTCTTATAATTAATTTCAGGTTCCTAAGGCGAACTTCATAGAAACACACCTTAACATTCTGAAAATGAAAGCTTATGAGAAGTTGATGGCATTATCGTTTCCCTTTCATGTTTTTCTTTTCATGACTTCTGAAAAAGATTCCTGGACTCAGCATATTAAAACCACTAAAACAGCAATTAAAGTCCTGTTTCATCCAGTATGGATCTCTTATACAAGTCATTAGCAACCTTAATTGTTAATCATAATATATGTGGTTCTAAAGAACCATGTCAGAGAAGCTATGCTCACTTAGCTGAAAAGAAGATTTCCATCTTCATTTACATGGCTATGAAAATATATAAATTAATATCGTTTAGAAGTACATTAAAGGACCACACCTTAGCTGATATTGTAGGTAGCCTTATGTCCTTGTCCTCAAACGAAAACAAAGCCCCAAACCACAAGTAATCCCCATCCCTACATCTTAAAGCAGGAAACAAATTTGCACGTTAGATCTTTTTCTTAACAAAACTTACTATCTACAGGTTATGACGTACAAATTTATAAGGCAAGGTTAAGAACATAGGCTTAAAAACAAAGCAAGCTTTACCACAGAACCTAACAGATGTTCAACTCCATAAACAAACACCTTATTTTTGTAATACCTTTTTAACTGCCTCAAAATGCTTCAAAATTACAGGCATCTGAAAAAGAAGTTAAGGTAACGACACAGAATATTAAATACCCAAGAAAGAAAAGGAAGTCATCTTATTCGAACACTGATATAAATTCATACTTAAATCAGCCGGTCAAATAAAACCAGTCTTAAGTTCTTCCTTACATTTAAACTACAGAAAACAGAACTTGCATTTTAAAAATCTCATATGAAAATTAAGTATCTCAGGAAGCATCCAAGAAGATTTCTTAGTACTCCAATTGCTACAGCACGGAGCAGAATGGTCCTGAAGCACTCAGATTATTCTTTTTGCCATATTGTTCTATGAAATATTGCTATATTTTTTGGTATTTGGAGATATGTGTACTTCTTATGCACCAAAATATAAATCTTAGCAAATTAATAGTAAAAGCTCAAGTACATCACTTGTCACTAGCTCTATGCAAAAAGCATCAAATAAAGGAAAAAAGGGAAATAGCCAGAGTACAAAAAGTCAAAGATCAGAAGTCATTCTATTAAAATATGAAAACAAACACCACCCAATCATAGAAACTGCTGTACCAACTAAGACTGCAGCAATTATGGCAGAATTTCATTTCTGAAATGAATTTCTAATGAGTAAGTTACTATATTCTATCATTTTTTTCTGTAGTCAAGCAACATCAAAATATTTGTACAGCAGATTGCAACAGAAAATTTACAATTCTGTCTCTCCATAAAGTCCATATGCTACCCACTCTTCTTGGTTTGGTTTTCCTGACCATAATTTGGCAATGCATTTTAAGTGGAACAGTTTGTACAGCTTCAAATTCACACATATGCCCCTCTCTACAATGACTTAAATTTTAACACTGTAGTATAATAGCTAAAAGCTCAGCAAAAAAGACAGACAATCATAAAATACCAATATAATGAATCACAGGGAGAAGAGTGTATCAAAATTTTATATATTTCAGACTTAAAGCAATTAGTATGTTTTGACAAAAAAGGTGTTTCACACTGTAAATGGTTCTGAATAAAATCTTGTTTTAGAGAAAACATATATTAAGGATTGCTGATGCAAAATTACCTGTACATATAACTTTAGTACGGTCTGAGATATATAACTTTTACATTCAATAAATATGTCACAATGCAGCAGCTACTTAAACTAGTGTATTTTTAGAAGTAAAAAAAGTTCCTAAACATAATTCAAATGGAATATTTTTGTACTCTATGGATACAGGACTGAAAGAGGCCATTTCTCTTATGTTGCTCAATCTCCCACACCACATGAAGCCATATAAAGGTGTTTTATTCTGAATAATAAAGAAACGTTCCCCACTTTTGCCGTGTCAAAACCCACAAAGTGTTTGTGCACCTCTAACAGACTTAAGGACATGAATACAGAGAACCAATGAGCTGACGGCAGAAGAGAAGAACCAAACCACCTTCGTGAAAAAATCGCAGTTGAAGGACAGATAAAGAGCCTGCCCAGTCCTATGTCTCTACATCAGCAGGGAATCTGATAACTGAAAATTTCTAAGAGCCTGAGAATCCTCACAAAAATCGGTAACTACTAATCCCAAAGTCCCTTCAACTCTGAGAACACCACCACTGTTCACATGAAGAAATTGCTTAAGCTTCCTTGATGAGCAAAGCACGCAGGCACAAAAGCACAAGACAGAGGATCACCCAAGCCACACAGGTTCTCTCAACGTACAAAACCAACAACATCCCCCCACCCACCCCCCAATCTCTATCTGTTCCTTGATGCCTTAGGAGAAAAATATATGGAACTGCATTTCCTTTGTACCTCTTAGAAGAAATGATGCTTCAGCTGGCAAAAAGTTCCAAAAGTGCTTCAACAGACAGACAGGCTGAGACATTAATTCAAATTAACACAATATAATTCAATTGTACACAACAAGCTAAAAAATAAAAATATTCTGAAACAGCATAAATACTATGTAAGCAAGATAATTAACAACTGTGCTCAAGACATTTTTCAGTCTGTTTGGGGACAAGAAGAAACAGAAATCAGAATTAATCTTACTGTATCACACAATAACATAAATATATCAAGCTTTGTCAGAAAATATACACTGCTTTTTACCTCCTGATATTTTACATAGAAGTCGCTTTACCTAATTGTTTATAAATCAAAATGGAACAATTTATATCCTTTGGATCTTTCACCAAAATTATGTTCTGACTCAAATCTTTACCCTCATTACAAAGCAATTCAAATGCATTCTAGAAGATAATCATACTCCCTCTCAAGCTTTGTTTTACAAGGTTAAATAAGCCACATTCTTTTAATTCTCTCTGCTAGGGCCAGTTCTTCATTTCCCAGTCTATTGTTGTTTTTGTAAACATAATTCTGAAGAGATTACATAAAAACAAACACATAATTCTCATGCAAGTCCCAGAGAGATGCAGTTTTTCAAAAGCATATAGACAAAGAATATATTACTGGGACTACGGAAAAATAATAATTCTAAATGGAGTACATGGAAGCTCTAAGGTACATACAAATATCCTAAGGCCCTAGAGTTCTTAGACAATTACAATACTAACACATTTTATTTATATACTATTTAATCACCTTTCTTACATACCACTATACTGATAGAAATAGAAACCTACAACTTCAGCTTCAGTCAGCCAGAACTTGAGATCAAATTTCTATATAAGATGATGAACGCCTCAACTTCCGTGGCAAAGAGTTTGCAAACCAACAGCTGAATACAGGATTTATTCTTTGCTTATCTACAAACCAACAGCCTCCAGACACAGACACAGAGAACTGAATGTCTTTTCAGTACAGTGGGTGACAATGCGCTGGGTTAACCTTTTCTGACTGCTGATTTTTAAGATTTGGAAGATTAAAGTCCTAAAAGAATTTAGCCCATGAGTAGCTCTTGGTAATCCTAGTCCATATATGTAATGAAATAAACAAGTTTACTCTCTAAAACTTCACAAAAATCTGCATGTTGAAAGCAGTGGCCCCTGTCATGGTATCAATGCCCAGCAGAGTGGTCTGGCCAAGGAGCACTCTGACAACTGCAGAGCAGCTCCAGATCGGTCACCAAAGATCAAGCAAGTAAAAATCCTTAATTTTCTACTATGTAAGGACAAACCTTACTAAAAAGATAGCAAAAACAATATGGAGAGAGAAATACTGTTTCCATAGCAATTATTGTAGCATGACAAAATTATATCTTTTATAAAAACATACCTTGTGGATCAAATACCATTTTGTTTAAATAAATGAAAATGACCAAATGATGTTTAAGGGTTTGGCCAAAACTGCAGTAACAGTTCTAGTGGAAAAATACCTCAGTGGCGCATTACATGGTATAACGTAAGTGTTTGATGGGCTGGTTTGCCCACGGTGACTACATCCCTCACCTGTTCCTTAGCAGGCAGATGAGAGGAGGAATTCCCATATTTATCACAGCAATCTCCAAGAGAAGAAACTATTGCACAGCTTGGAAGATACTGCTGTTTCTCACAGGAAAGAATAAAGACATCAACTACATGAAATATAGCTTTCACAGGTATGTTGCTGGTGGCAATTTCGGTTTGTTTTAACAGGCCTGCCCGCAAGCTGGCAATTCAGAGGCAGCTCCATGCTCTCTTTTCTCGGGGCAGCAATCTTTAAGAAAGGATGTGGTAGAGAACAGCAGCTATTAAGGATTTCAAATGTCCCCGTTTAGCCTGTTGCCCTATGCAGATCAGCACCTGAAACTACGCACATGTGTAAGAAGCGCGATGAAAAAGAATTAACACAAAGCTTTAGTGAATCAGTTCCTGAGGACTGGATGCGACCATTGCTATTCACTCAGCTAACAGCAAGCAAATGCTACTTTGCAGAAAACAAATTAGTATGGGATAAATGGGAGCTCCTACTATATTTGCAAAGGGATGTCTATTGTAGAAAACACTATAGAGAGCAAACGACTTGTCATGTATAAAGATCTTGCTCTTTATGGCAGCTGAAAGAGCTAGCTAGGAGGCTATGATGGCAATAATAAATCTGCTGTAACGGCATTTCTGGAAGAATTTTAAATCCAATTTGTTTACAAGTACATGACAAAACAATAGGCATTTTAATTCTTGTTATTTTTACTGTCTTGCAGTTGCAATGAGACAATTTTGTTGTAAGATAGCAAAATCTACATGCACCAGCATTTAGGAAACCATAGGAGAGCACAGAAGATTGCAAGAAAGAAAATTAATCCTTCTCCATCTGCTTGTCTCAAAGAAGGGCATATGTCACTTCATCCTATTATTCAGCTCATACTCCAAAAGCTTTTAGTTTCTCTTTGTTCTCTTATCGGTAGTTTTGATTGAGTTTGGTAGTCAAGTGTACAGGCTCCTGTGATTTTAGTCTTCTCCAGGGTTACACACTGATAAGGCCAATAATTGACATTGTTATGCAGCAGTTTCTGCTGAAGAAATAAACATGGAAAGAAAACAGTTTTCTTTGTAGAGAGATGTCTCCAGTGACAGCTGTGAATTACCAACTAAATGGAAACCCTGCCAGTGCATTTAGTTTAGCAGGTCACTTAAATTGCTCAGGAAGAGCAGGATTTTTTTTTTCCTTTGTTTCAGAAAATCCTTTTTATATTGAAATGGAGAAAACACAGAGATCCCTTTGTGGTATTTACTGAAAATAAATAAAAACATTTGTTGATGAGAGAAAAATAACTTACAGTTATCATAAAGTGCTTTTTCTGGAAACTTACAGGACAGTAAAATCGGATTGTCATTGTGTGGAAGATTTGATTTAAAACTTGGATAGTAACAGCACCTCTGTAAAATACAGCCATAAAGCAAGGCCTTCGGGAAATCTCTCCGGATTATACCCTCCCTGCATCACATCCTTCCCTTCCTTTAGCAGCAAGCAGACCAAACCCAACTGACAACTCGCGCAGATAAGAGGGGCCCCTAATCTTGCAAGGTGTTCCTCCCCGCCTGCAAAATGCATTGCTGGACCTCTGCGGAGTACCCTCTCAGCATCCTTAGAACTGTAAAGCTCTGAACAGAAATCAGATGCATTTCCTGTTACCTCATATAGGCTTCCAAGATAAGGAAAGACACAACCTACTGTCAGAACAAAAGTAACTTTGTTTTAGAGTTCAATTATGTACTTGGACATGGTGACAAAAATTAAAAAATAATAATGAAAAAAGCAGTGATTACTCAACAACTATTGCAGCTTTTTTTTTTTAAACAAAATTGTGCTTTTTCTCTGCAACTAGGGTACACAGGGATCCAAATTTAGACTTATATTTTATGATAGCAATGTGGTTCTAACAGTGTGCTGCTTAGTCAGTACAGGTAACTGCATATCACATAGCCAGACATCAAAATGTTTAAGAGGTAACTGCATGAAGGCAAAAACATTATACATATTTTAGAAACGACAACTGCTATTTCAAAATTGTACTCTAAGGCCAATTCACTGTCTGTTTCAACAACTGTGAGAACTTCAGATGTTTTCTGTATCTATACACGATAGCAACCATGTATGTCAGTGGGAGTATTATGTGTCAGATACACAACAGAAATTCTGGGCCGATTCCTAGAGGCATAGATGTTAAAGCCAGGAAGGATCATAACTTATCTTGGTCTGACCTCTTGTGTAGATACTAGGAACTAAACCTGAACCTTTTTTTTTTTTTTTTCTCCTTTCAGGAAAAACATCAATTTGAAAACCTTAAGAGCTGCAGAAATTCATTACTTATTTTGTTAGTGAGTTAGGATTTTTTTTCATATCCAATTTCTCATATATTCATCAATTCAACTATTGGTTTTACTTTTGACAAATTCAACATCTTAAGCACTTCAGTCATCCTCTCTGTCTTTGACTTCAGACAGCAGAACTGGATGCAATATTACTGGATGCAATTCCAGGGCCAGGTCGGATGAGGCTTTGAGCAACCTGGTCTGGTGGCAGGTGTCCCTGTCCATGGTAGTGGGGCTGGAACTAGGTGAGCTTTAAGGTCCCTTCCAACCCAAACCATTCAACGATTCTACAATTTGAAAAAAAAAAAACAACAAAAAACCCCAAACAACAAAACCAACAACAAAAAAACACACCCAAAACCAAACAAACCTCCAAAAGGCAAAACAAGCTCTTGTATTTATTAATTTAAGGATCCAATTACCTCCATGTGCCACAGCATCATTATGGGAACTCATATATTGAGTGAGCTGCCAGCAATGCCCCTGAGGATATTTTCAGAAGCCATGCATCCCAGGCTACAGTCCCTCACTCCAGAGACATGACCTATTCTCCTTATCCTGTATTTGCAAAAATTTTTCATTTCACCATATCAACATACAGCTTGCATGAAGAGGTTAACTGAACAAGTGATTCGAGACTGGTTTATGTAACTGCTCCCCTCTCTTCACTTTGCCAGAATGGTAAATCTGTGTCATCCACAGATTTTTATTATCCGGTGTTTTATTAATGGAAATGCTGAATAGCATCATACCAATTACTGATTCCCACAGAAGTTCACTAGACAAACCTCCTTGTGAACACGATTAGCTAAAAAATATTTTTTAGTCCTCCTGGTAGGATGTCATATTATGTTCTGTTGATACTGTTCAATGCTATCTAAAAATAAAAAGAAAATAATAACCACAGTATGAAATTATTATCTTGCACATTTACATCTATCAACTAAATACATAATATCACCAAAGAATAAAATCCAGTTTCACTGTCTGGTCTGTTATCTAGTATAGTTTCACTTTTCAGGAATAAAGATAGAAAAGAAGCTGTTAGGAATGACACTACAGAAAGGAAGTTTCATATGTTTTTCTTAACTGACTGTAAGAAAACTGGATATGTAACTAGATAAATAATAATTATTAGAAAAATACTAAGTAAAATGGATAGAATTTAATACTTGTAATTAAAACTATACCTTTATTACCTTCATGAACATAGTATTTTTCTTCCCACAGGGTCTTCTGAGACAGATCAACAAAAATTGTCATCACAGGAAGAACTTACATGTTACAAGCTTGTCATCAAAATCCATAAAGGAAAATAAAGATAAAGGTATTTTTTCAGGCAATAATAAATATTATTATTGTTAGCTGGACACTTTGTGGACTAGAAAACCAGTCTCTTTACAGTATTATCCTCTGATACGTTAGAGCTTCCCTATCCACGGTCTTCCTGAAAATTAGGAAAAGCCTTTGGACAGCACTCTCAAGTGTACAATGATGCCTACCCATGAAAAGAACAAACCCATTGCTAAGAAGAGTTCTGATAAGCTGCAAGTGGTAGATACATTAACTAAAAGTAATTGTAGATTCAAAATCTTCATGGAAGAAAAAATAAATACCTCAGACTACCCAAACAGCTAAAAGTATTCAAAATAATTTTAACTGGAGAGGATTTCTGTCTGAAAAGTAAAAAAAAAAACACTTCCATAAACAAAGGTAATAAAACGTCAAATGCTTTCATTACAGTTTCACATTAGTGACCTACATTGTATCACTTACTGGTAAGTGATCATGCTGCCACAAGGGAAATGATAACGCGCTCAGCAAGACTGAAATGGGATGAGACAGCATCCTTGCAGCCCCAGCAAAGCATGAAGCCAGTCTACTTATGATGGCTGGAACCACTCCAACCCTAATGCTACCTCATTTACTTTCTAATATTCTGTTGAGATGCGAAGTTGCAGTACGGATTTGGAAAGCTACAACAATCCACTGTTGATTCATGCTGTTAAATCACGCTGTTATTACGTTATATTTATGCCTCTATCACACTGCTTTATGATGGGAGACTTCATTATGGTCAGAGTCAGAGCAGATGATGAATGACACGTGCAGAAGAAACAACACTTGCCTGCATTAAAATATATAAAGTCTACATACATCAGATGAAATTAATTCTAGTGATAAAGCAGCATTACAAGTTTCAGATACAGACACACAGAACTGTATTTCAATGATTATACAAACACACAGGCATGTTTTGCCAAATGAAAGATTTAGCTGTTAATCACATGAGGACAGCAGTTAAGTCAAGACTGCAACAAGAGTTCTTTTTTTTTCTTTGATCCAAAGAGACTATATTTAGCTGTGTGCTCTTTGTATCTTCAGGAATTCTGTGCTTTGGATTTTTCTAGTGCTTCTTACAGTGCATCTTCAGCAACTCTATTTAGCAACTATAATCAAATGATTCGAAAAAAGATTCCTAGGAACCTGAACAGCAGGAAAAGATAATAAATCATTCTCTTCTATAATTTCACCCTCTGGATTACTGACAAGATTTTATCTGAAAAGCCAAAACTTGGACACCTCTAGATTTTAATACCTGATCTGATGTCAAATGGGTAGATTGGAACATTTCTAAAGAAAACACGCTCACAGATATCACCTACATAAGACAGATGACACAATAATATAACCTGAACAACTGAAAAAATTGTTAAAAGTATAAAATGTTTAAAAATTGGTAAATCTTAGTATATACCCAATTTGACTTCTAGCAAAGCATCAACATGCTTAACTTGGGTATGATTATACATTTAATGCAGAGTGAATGGGCCAAGAAAGAAGATACATTAAAGATCATCAGAGCATCAGCTGCAAACATGACCCATCTGCATTTCAGTCACATAGCCACAGCTACTCTTAGCTAGTAACTAACCAGCAGCTGCTCCTTCAATGATTTTGACAATTAGACTGTCCCTTCTTCCATCTCTTCCTTGCATCCAGGGTAAAAATGCTCTTACCACACTCTATCAAAATTAATGTAAATTTATGTCTAAATTTCAGAAATATTACCAATATACACAAGTGAATATAGCAGCAATCTGAAATGCTTTACCATAGTGCTGCTGCTTTTATGCAAAACAGACCGAAACATGCATCCTTTATGTAGATATATGTGTGAAAATCATGCAAGTAATGTAAACCTTATCTTTACACTAAATTTTCCATTAGAGGGCTGGGTAATTAGCCAGCAGAAAACTCTCTTACATTTATAACGTGAGCAAATTTTAGTAACCAACTGTAGATGAAAACATAACCAACGAAAGCAAGCCCAAACACTATGGACTGATTTTTTAAAAGCTTTTCTTGTACTTTAGGTTTCACCGATATAAGCTAGTTAAGAGATGGAAGTCTTGTGGTCCAGCGTGAGGTCCTACTGATATCCTTGGAATCCCTTATACTATTAAGTAGGGCTTTAATGGAATAAGTGATGTCAGTAATAACAAAGCACAGAATTCACCTGAGTTCTCAGATATTTTGAGTCATAGTGATGAACTTTATCTTCTGTGAAAATAATGACTGACTACATACTATCATCTGAATAAAAAGGTGTCATTAATATGTGGCCATCTTTCAAAACAGAACTGAAATTTGGAGATTTGCCCATAAAAATATTGTGAATAAGAACTCAGGTCTTACTTTTAAGTTGGTCCTTATTCCAACTACTAAACATTACTGTGCATTGATCACCTGAAGGAACTTCCTATCAAAAACTTCATATTTCAATTTCTAATTTTGATCATGTCTTAAAATAAATTCAGTCATTTCATTAGAAAGTACAATTTTGGAGACTGAATTTCTTTTGCTGAATATCTAGACTTTAGTCACTCTGAAGTAAACTGGGATATTTTCCAATCTGTTCAATTTTGTGATATCCATTGAATTACTTAAGGAAAAATAACATGATCTAAAACACGTTAAGTTAAACCTGTATTTATTCTGTGTCTAATTCTCTCCTCATGAAGTCTGTAGAAATGGGCATTACAAAGTAAATGTTAAAACACCTTTCAATTTCATGTTTTTAGCACTAATTTTTTTTTTTGATCCACTTTTTCAGTTCATACTCCCCATATCACTTTTGGTGGTATTAGTTTCAGTATAATTTGTTGACCCACTGATAGCCTAGCATTGCTTTTCTACAGTAGTTGTCTTCTATTACGTAGGTATTTTTATCCTAAGGCTCAATATGTTAAGACAGGCACTTTACTGAAGACAAAATATGATAATTCTGCAATTACGACAAACTCAACATTTACTCTGAGGAAGAAATAATTATGATGAAACCATTCACAATACAGCACAACTGCCATGTAGCAAAAATGAAATCTGGACTGATAAGAACATCCAATGGAATCTGCAAGAATTAAAGATCCCATCCAGTTCCAAGAAGTGTACTGTTCTGTTAAAAGGGGATAATTCAAACATCACAGAAAGTTATACATTATGTGCTGTTTCAGTGCACTAATCAAAGTTGGAATGTAAATAAATAATATATTAAAAAGAACAGTTGTGTTTTGTGTGTTTTTTTTTTTGTTTGTTTGTTTTTTACCAAATAGATAGCATAGACAGTCTTTTCTGATTTGGATGTTTTGGTTGGGTTTTGGGGGTTTTTTTTGTTGTGGTGTTTTGGCTTTTTTTTTTTTTTTTTGTGGAGATTCAATACCCTTGAAGTTTTGCCCATGCTAAAATTTCTGGTTGTAATTTCGTTTTCTGTTAGTAGAAAGTCTTACCTAGTTTTGGTACTCCCTTAAGATCAGCAAAGAACAGCATATCCAGAATGAAACAGCACTTTTTCAAAACAGGGATGACACAACAACGTGGATGTAAAAACCTCAGCTCAGCTTTTCATCTCATTTCCTGCCTGGATCTTACCTGCAGCATTAACAGCGACAGGCGTTAGTCTCAACTATAAAATGGAAAGAGTAAAACCTTCACATCTTGATAAAACGCTCTGCAAATTATACTTGAATTGCTCTGCTTATTTGCAAAATATTTTTGGGTTTGGAGCCTATTTATTGAACTTATATTTTATTGTTTTTTTAATGTGCCCAAGTGAGTATGCTTTGAAAATAAGCACGATTGTATTTATGTAACAGCAGTGTGCCTCTGGAGCCCCGAGGACCTACTCAAAATATTCAAAAGACTATGCCTTTTTTCTCTCCATGTACAACTTCTCAACAGTAGCATTTACTAAAAATGGTGAGTTGCATTTGTCAAATAACTCAACTGAAGTCAAATCTGAATTATTATTCTGGTTCACTTGAAGCCATCCAAAGACCTGGAGGATTATCAAGGAACTACCTCATGGGCAAGCGAAGGAAAATCGGTCCTTATTTTAGCATCTTTCTGTCCTGGTTTTGGCTGCAACAGAATTAATTTTCTTCTTGGTGGTTGGTACAGTGCTGCGTTTGGGATTTAGTATGAGAGAATAATGTTGATAACACACTGAAGTTTTAGTTAGGGTAAGCACTACCTAGGAGCAAGTCAAGGACTTTTCAAATTTCCCATGCCCTGCCAGTGAGCAGGTGCACAGGCAGCTAAAAGGGAGCGGAGCCAGGACAGCTGACCCAAAATAGCCAAAGGGTTGTTCCATACCATAGAACGTCATGCTCAGTATGTAAACTGGGGAAAGGTGGCCGGGGGGGGGCTGACTGGTGCTCGGGGTCTGTCTGGGCATTGATCAGCGGGTGATGAGCAACTGTATTATGCATCACTTGTTTCTTTTTCCCTTAGGTTTTATTCCTCTCTTTCTCTCTCTCCTTCATTACAATTAATATTATTGTTATTTTTTTTAACTTTTTTCCATTATACTATTCTTATCTCAACCCACAGGTCTTACTTTTTTCTGGTTGTCTTCCCCCTCCCACTGCGGGAGTGTGGGGGATAACTGAGTGAGCAGCTGCATAGGATTTAGCTGTTGGCTGGGGTTAAACCACAACACTGCTTATTAGACAAATTATATTCTTCATATCCATTGGATTTATGTATATACTTTTCACCTCATTCTCTTTTCTAGAATAAGTGAAAGAGAATTCTATTTCAATTATGACATACAATGCAATTTTTAGATGCAATCAGAACTACTTAACCATTCCAGCTTCTCACATAAATGTAAATACAAATTTGTGCCAAGACCATAATTTTAAAAGTTTACCAAAAGTTATTTTTTTTTTTAAAAAAACACTTATTGACAAAATTACTAATTACTTACACACTGTCAAAAGTCCTCTTTCTTGAGGACTTTTTCTCCCTCTTTGTGTGTGGGTATCTGTTGAAGAGTTGGGGGGTGGGTGGGTTGGGGGGGGGAGGGAGGAGTTTCCTACCAGCTTGATTTTGATTAAGCTACTGATTTATGAATTCTAGAAGAATGTTACATTTTCATAAATTTGGATTCATTGTGCCATGTGCAGACTTGCAGCATTAATGATATGTGTTTTTCTGAACACTACAGATTTGCTAAAGCATTTCACCCTGTACGTTCTGTAGTTAAACATAATAAACCTGTGGATCCCCTGTATCTTGGAAAAAACTTTATTATTTTTGTTTGTTGGTTTTTTAAAAAAAAGAAAAATAACTATCATCACCCTGTGTAATATCCTGATAATATGTAGAAACATAAAATACATATGGGTGCCATCAGTTGTAACAATACATCTACAGTTCTGTTTTGAAAAAAACCAAACAAACCACCAAAACAACGACCACCAAGAAAACATGTAATTCATTAGAAACAGCATTGTAGAATTATTTTCTCATCTCAAACAGCTTTATGACAGTAAGTTACTTCCCATGTTTATGACACTGTTGTAAAATAACTATTATAGAATTTTATCTTACTTTTTGTAATCACTTCTGAGTCTTTTATTGAGAAGTATAATTCAGCATAGATTAAAGTTAGATGTAGTGACCAAACAGAAAGTTACAGAGTTTCCCAGTATAAATACCCATGAAGTATCTGGAGAAATCACTTTATATGATTGCCATAGGTCCAGTCAGTGAGTGACGTTTGCATCATTTCTGCTTTGTAGTTTACTCCAAACAACAACAGCATAATATGCTACAAAAATCCAGCATCATTTAACCATGGCAACATTTTGTCATTTCTAGATTTTCAGAATATACATACTTAAGGGGAAAATAACAAAAAAAAAAAAGTCCAAGTACTGCTCTTCACCTCGGGAAAATGTTATCCATCATTAAATACCTTATGTGTGAATGCTTTAGGAACTCATCAGAATGTATGTATCCAAAACCTAGAGTTTCTATAACACTGTTCAGAAAGAAACCTTTAAAACAACAACGATTATACTACATTTGGTCCAGGCCAATGTCATTCACTCCAAAAGTTGCATTTGCTATTAATTTTTGTTGCTACATCTGGGCCTATTTATTGGGTGTCAGTTCATTCTGCAAGGACAACTTTCAACAAAAACAACTGAGTAAGGGACATAAAGCCATATTAAACATTTTCTTGCAATTAAAACAACAACGTTAATGAAAACAACAGAGGAGAAAAAAAACAATCTAGCACAAATTTCACCAAGCAATTTTCATTAAAAAATTGAGAATTAATTCCTGGGGCAAATAGGAAAAGCTAACCAATGACACTGTAAGGTTAATGGGATCAATCTAATCACATTCAAAATATGCAATTTTCAGAGAGTATAATGAAATAAAGATTTCGGTAAACTGCAGAACTTTGCAGATATGTAACACTAGGTAGCTTTACAAGACTGAACTGTTAGGATCCTACAGTTTTTACAGTACCCAAGTTTGAGAAAGAAATTATTACTACGCCACTGTTACTGGAATGATCTCTAAAGTTCTATATTCAGTAACTCTTCATGTCCCCTGTTTTTTGTAATCCTTTGCATTTCCTTCAAGAAACACTGATTCTGAAGAGACTGTTATAGTACGTAGTCAGGGACCAAGTGATAGGTGGGTAATACCTTTTTTTAGGTTGCTCTGCATATTAGCCTCTATGCAAAATGGGTAGTAATGAAAAGGTTTAAAGCTAATCAATAAAATGCATTAAATCAATTATTGACAAGAGTATACAAAGTACACAGTACGATTTTACAGAACAACTGTAAGTAAAATAAAAATGCACTCTGGAGTTCACTCAGTTACAGAAAAGGGATAAATTTCATTATTAAACAAGAGTTAAAATTATTAGGTTCAGAAATAGAAATTAGGCATCATATTGTTGGTACATTTAAAAATCATCTTCCTATGACTCCCACATGGATGTGTTTTCCACCAAAACCATCTTGGATTCAAAGCTGTAATACTAAATTCCTTAAACTCAAATAATAATAATAAAAAAATAGAGCTGCACACAAAGGGGGAACACTTGGGACTCTCTCATAGACAAGTAACTCTGGCCCAAAGAATGAATGCATGCATATGATTTTCAGATTTGTCAAACTCCTGAGTAGTAAATGATTTGATAAATGCATGTGCCTTGAAATTACACCTAAAACAAGTCATGGTAAAAATGAAATTAAAGTTATTAAATCTCAGCACTCAAAAAGTACAGTTAAAAGTATTTGTAAGATTAAAACAATAAATATATTTCTTCTGCTTTTACCAATACCAAAACCTGAAGACTGTTGTCCTGTTTCTTACCACCAAGGTTTCACCCTTCTACTATTTCATGCTGCATTTCCAAGAAGAGAGGTCCTACAGATATAGTACGCTGGTCCTGTAGAGCTAGTCTCCTTCAGCAGGGATTTTGAAAATTTCTTTCTGTTTTGGTAATCCTACTTCAGTTTAAATTATTTTTAATTTAAATTATATTCTCTAGACTAGAAGATGGGTCTGTTAAAAACTAGGCAGATCTTCCAAGGTAAGCCATGGCCGCAGTAATTAGGTATTTACCTCCTTCCATAAGCAGCTAGATCTGCTACACAAGGATTTTGCTCGATTGCTTTGGAGAGAGCATGGCTTAGTTTTCACTGACCCCTGTGATTTATCTGACAAGATCAGATCAGTTCATAGCACAGAGGAATTTCCGAGTTTCAGCAGCAAATATATATGCTCAAGCTACTAACAATTCGGTATCATCATACTATAACTTGCAATTTTACTAGGTACAACTGATCAAAATATTTTGAGGAATACCTACAGCTTCTGGGAGGAAGTGTTAGGCTTGAAAGAGGGCAACACAAACAGATGTAGAAGTTTCAAATTCAGATAGAGAACCTAAAACTTATGTGTATTACTGGAGGTAAGTTAAATACTACTTTTTTAAAAAAGCCAGACATGAGTAATGTATTGTTATTATTATTATTATTTTTATGAACTCTTGGCCAATAAACTCAAGAAAAAAAAAAGGGGGGGTGAATTTAGGTATAAAAATATGCACATGGCTATCTGAATACAATATAAATCAGAAGTGGGTTTTTTTTGTATGGTTGGGGTTTTTTTTAATGGTTTTTATTCTCAGCTTTGTACATGTCAAGCCAAATTTTTCAGGACAACCAATGTATAAAATAGGAAAAATAGGCCTACAGTCTCATCAGAAGGAAATGATCACAGAAAGCCACACTGAAGCTTCAGAGGTAAGGAAAGGGTAGTGTCAGGAGTTTTATTTCCTTTTTCATGCTTCTTAAACCATTTTTAGTGTACTATACAAACTGGTCAGCATCTTCCAGTAACTTTCTAGACAGAGGGCAACTCCTCCTCCTGATACAAGGCAAGTACCACTACTGTCCCAAAGTTAAAAGAAGGATGACGTACAGTCTCTCTTATATTTTCATATTGAAATTTTGCAATAATAATTTCTGTAGGACAAAACTTGTATTTCTAAGAATATATGATAAAATGTCTCTGTGTTTAATCTACAGTATACTTACATGTGGAGATCAAGTAAAGATACTCATGATAATCAAAAGATGCAGAAGCTTTTCATCAAATTGAGTAGGTTTGCTAACAGAGCAGTTAAATTGAGACTGTAGTAACTGAAGTCGGGACCAATGGACACACAATGTTTTTTTCCCCCATAAGACTGCATTTAGATACAAGTTTTACCAGTCACCTCATTCTCTGTTGATTAAGCAATCTGCATTCAAAAATAATGTCAGTAACTTTACTGTAAGTTGGCTCTTCTGAATATAAATAATTTAACAGTGCTAACTCCCAGTCATCTACTACTCGTACTCAGAGATTAAGGAGCAACCTCTTTAGATTGCTAGCTATGATGTTCAAAGTCTAAAACAGCAAAGCTTACAGTTTCTTGCAACATGTGACAATATATTGAATGTCTTCCAAAAGTGCTCACAGCAGGGAATAAAATCACAGCAATGTTAGTAGTCAGGCTCTTTAAAGTTAGAAAGATTTCCATGTTCACAGTCCTTCACTCTTTACTGGTTTTGGTACATTCACAGAAAAGACCCTGTTAGCTTCTGCACACGGATGAGTGAGGGCACAGGATCCAGACCCACAAAACTATCTAATCATAGAGGTTACAGAAAAGAGGGGTAAACACTCCCCTGTTCAGAAAACTAATCTGTTCAGAAACATTACTTTTTTTTTTTTTTTTTTTTAATGAAGAAGCATTTATTTTTACTGCAGTAGCAACAGGAACTAAATTTCTAGCACAGTACACACCAAGAAGCTAAATTAAAATATATTTATTAGTTACGCCTCATATCATAAGAAGTGACAACTCCTGTACTTTAATGCAGAAAAAGTAACTATTTAAAAATTCACATCATAGACGAGGAACAAGACCACAAAAGATTAAGGAAACCTGTATTACTGTAGTTGAGCATAAACAGGTGGTATAAAATTATGTTTCTGATATATGACTTGTTCCTATAGCAGATAATCACTATGAAGGGTATTAACATTAAACTTTTTAAACTAAAACCTGTTACTTATGCAGACAGCAATATGAATTTAATTTGTCTTCCAAGCATCTTGTTTATTCAGTCACCTCTGTAACTTTCTACTTATTCCACTTTTAGGGTGCAAAGTTTTATTATTTAACTGAGTAGCTGTAGCAAATATACACTGACAGGTGTATGGAATCTGATTTGTTTCTTTAAAATCTTCTCTTTCAAGTTATTTTAGCTCATGCACAAGAATCCACTTTAACAAAAATGTTAGTTCATGTGAAAAGTGAAATAAAAAATATGCCCATAATAAATGTAATAGTCCAAATGCTGATAAATACAAGCTACAGACTCCTTTGTGATTGTATCCAAGGCTGTAATACTGTACTGAAGAAAACTGGCAGACAAGTGCAAGAATGAAATAAGGAGACAAAGCTGGAGGGGCATGGAACATTGGGAGGGGACACAGCCAGGACAGCTGACCCGGACTGGCCAAAGGAATATTCCATACCATATGGTGTCATGCTGAGCGTATAAGCTGAAGAAAGGAGGAAGGGGAGGGACATTCAGCGTTATGGCATTTGTTTTCCCAAGTTACCGTTACGCATGATGGAGCCCTGCTGTCCTGGGGATGGCTGAACACCTGCCTGCCCATGGGAAGTAGTCAATGAATTCCTTGTTTTGCTTTGCTTGCCTGCACGGCTTTAGCTTTACATGTTAAATTGTCTTTATCTCAACTCACAAGTTTTCTCACTTCTACTTGTCCCATGCTCTCCCCCACCCCACTGCAGGGCGAGCGAGCGAGCGGCTGCGTGGGGCTTTGTCACCAGCCAGGGCTAAGCCATGACAGCCTCCTCCGCTTTCATGTGAAAGAAGGGGGCAAAGTATCCAAGTGAGCTGAGATTTAGGAAGAAGAGCAGATAGTAGCAAACCTTCTAACCTTACACTAATTCCAAATAAGTAACCATTGAAAAGGGAAGGAAAGGCAAAAGAAACTAAAGGTTCTGACAGCGCTCACTCCACCACCAAGCTAAAGATGCACTTCAAAGTCACCCTCTACCTGACTTTCCTTAAAATGCAGGCCCTGTGAAATGTTTCACTATCCTCTGAAACAGGCCTCCATCTTAAAACTAATGTATACAAAACCTAAGTATTACAGCAAAAAGAAACCTGACAACAACTTCATAAGGCACGAACATTTACATATGTGGTTACAATGACCTTAATTTCCCTAAAATTGTATTGATCATGTGATGGCGGAAGGTGGTGGTTCACATTAGCATCTGAACTATCATTAGCTTGTAATACTGCACCATAAGTAAACGTGAAAAAAAATGAAAAGCATTTATCTAAATCTTAATAGGACAGACAAGTGTGAACATACTCATTCTGGTCATGAGGTCAATAAGGCTTACTCCCTAGTATTTATGTAAAAAAATGATTAAATCATCATTATTTTAAAGGTTATATAAATCAGAATAAAGGACAGTCACTACCATGAAGATTTTATGGCTCAAGTATAAACCGAGAGACAACAAATTCACAGAAAAATAAAAAGAAGCAACGCAAAACTAGTCAATGTGATTGTAAAGTGCCATCAACAGACTCAAGCCTACCTGTCAAATCTATTCTGGGTTGTGCAGAAAAAACAGAACTTACATAAGGATTCAGAGGAAAGTAACTGAATATCTGCATTAGGTGCCCTATTTAAGTAAGACGGTCAACCTAGGAGATAGTACAGACACTTTCTTGCAAGCTCAAGTACGTGATGAGGCTGTCATCACAGGCTGATAAACTGGCAGTCAGCATCTCAACACGGAATATGAGATGACACTAAGGTGTTGGGATTAGTCCATTAAAGGCTGTGAAAGAGAAAGCATCTGAGTTTTCCTTGGCGCTATAAAGGAAAGGGCGCTAAAGGAGATGCAAAGCAAGAAAAAGTGATGGATTGAAAAATGATCTTTACAGCTTCTTTGCAGTCTGGGTGAATATAAATGAAGCAAAAATGCATTTGTCAAAGCCAAAGAAAAGGACATCACAGTAATAAAGATGTGAGCTGATGACAGCATGGGTGAAAATGTCTGTTAGACAGACAGAAAAGCCTGTATCTTAGAATCATGAAGAAGAAAAAATCTGCAAGACACATTCCTTACCACAACATATTGAATATATTTTTGTAGCTCAGCCACGCCAACAAAATGATAACTTACTTAAAATGAAAATTTGGACTAAATCTCCAATATTTAACAGTTAAACCAGTGTCAGTCCAACATTACTATTAGCCTATATTCAGTTTGACAGCTGAATCTAGTCCCTGAAGTCCTGTTTCCTTACAAATCTTTCAGATACCTTGTACATGACACCATTAAACTCAGCCATATTTTCTATTAATGTTTTAATTCTAAATATGCTCAAAATCATGCAAAATGAATGTTTTATCACTTAACAGCATTCACAACTCTCAAGAATTCAGAAGAATTCTGGACTTATTGCTGTAGTGATGAAAATGGATTACACTATGTCAAAGTAACACATACTGATGAATAGGAAGGTCTTCATTACTTGCATCTTTAATCACTTAAGCTTAGATAGTAGAAATTAAATTTCACATTTGGCATTCACATCTCAAATCATACTTTATGACATTAAAAAACCCACTGTGTTTATAGCTATATTAAATTTCCTGCTTTTTTTTAATTTTTTAATCCGACACTAGTATGGAACCAGTGAATTAACAAAGAACACTTATACCATCAACAGAAAAATCACAAGCCAAGAACGACCCATTTGGTCCTATAAAACACATTGGTTACAAAGGAAAACTTGAGCCAGGATTAAAACATCTTCTGTTTCCTGCCTGCCCACTGTGTTCTGTGTTCCCCCACATGTGAGGTACGAATAGAGCTACAGAGCTACCCAAACCAGCTTTCTGTACCTCGGTATGTGGAGCATCCTACATAGGTTAAAGCAGACCCTCTGTAGAAGTGAGAACCGTAAGAGAGTAAATAGCTCTAATTATAACTAAAACTCTATCATTCTTTTCATTAATATTAGTCTTTGTATTATACATAGGCATGAAATATTTAAAATGTCTACCTGAACACATACCGGTATAATTTCAGTTATAAAAAGTGACCCTAGGAAATTTTGAAAACTGCATGTAGCAAATTTTGTTCTTACTATATAGTATTGCATCACATAGCTCATTGCATTAAATAGTAAATTTCCAAACAGGATTAAACCTGACTAGAAAGGTTACTGATACCTCTATTAAGCAGGACAAAATGTAAGCAACTATAAACACCTAGCCAAACAAAACCATTTGACATTTCCCTCCTAAATAAACGTTTTCTCTTGGGACACTGCAGTTTGAAATAGCTGTACTTCATTCTCCAGTGTACTGTATTTTATAGTAGTCAGACAGCAACAGTTTATGAGGACACAGAATGAAGAAGTGACATGTGGAAGGTCAAAAGGTCCAAGTTTTTCTATGGCAGAAAGATGGGAAAACTTCTGCAGACAATGTTGTAAATTGTTCTAGATTTACATATAAAGTATCACCTTTCTCCTCACTTGTCTGTTGCTAAAACTTACATTAATCTGCAAATCTCATGTTTCAGAGGAAGCCTACACTGATATCTTACGCTAGACCAAACAGACAGCAATGAGAACAATAACTTGTTCAAACAGATTAAAATGAAGACAACTTCTGTCATGACTTGATTATCATCTTACAGTGAAAAAAACTTTCCTACGTTGTTTCAAACATGAAAAATACAGGATTAACATCAGTTTTATATGCTTGTGTTACAAGTTTATATATAAGCTATTAATGTACATGTATACCTATAATATACACATATGATTATTTGAACATTTGGAGGTCTGAGTTGGAACATCTATTTCTTCCTCTACTTCCTTTATCAAAACTTGTTTCCACTGATACCATAACATTTAGTTCTACAGATGTAAACCAAAGACCAGATAGTTTTCAGGTTGTATCACTCCACAGTATTAGTCCAGCCAGCCTAACTCCTTTCATTGCAGAATGTCTTTCTCTGCTAGACAACAATACACAAAAAGCCACCCTAAAACAAGAAGCACACACACGTGTGCTCTCTGTAAGAAGGAACTATTATCATAGAGGGCTGAACATTTGGCATATAAGTCAATTAACTCATCAATTGATGTGAGGAAAAATAAACATCATACTTTTGCTGATTGCTTAGGTTGCAGCAAGACATAGTTAAGAGGATGGAAACAAGCATCTCCAGAGCAAAGAGTATTTTCTATCATCGTCTTGACTGTAACATTACTGATAATATACTTGATCAAATAATAAGCAAAAAGTATTGCATAACCAAGTCTTTTAAAACTGGTCTGTGATTCAAAACCTGCTCAGTGCCTCATCTGGCATATCACCACACCTGGTGTTCTGGGGAAATTATTCTGCCTTAAAATTCCTGTGAGGATTTTAATTCTACTGAAAGAGGTAAAACAGACATGTAAAAGAGCAGCATGGGTTTTCACAGCTGGAACTAAAGAACCAGGCCCTCTGACTGAGAATTAGGAGAGACTTCCCTTATCTCAATCATCTGCAGAAAAACAAATACAACCCCTACCATGTGAAAGAGAAATGACTGGATGCATGTTTTGATGATTCTTGATACAGTTTGCAGAATGAAAAATTTAAGTACAAAAGGTACTATATAGCTATGACTTCTCAATAATGTGAATTCAGAGCAATCAGAGTACTCCAATAGCACATCCTGAGCTCCCCAATCTTCCAGACTACTTTAAATGTCTATTTCTTGAGCTACTACTTTGAAGACTAGGCACTGGTCTACAGCTATTATTAACAAAGCAGAAGAATAACAGATTTCGTTCTTGCCTGTGGGAGAGAACTATCATTTGGAGAATTGATAGCACATTCGTTTAGTCATTTTAAAAGGTCATGTACACAATAAAGAAGGCCAAAGCTTTAAGTGATAACATATGATAGTGATAAAACTAGCACAAGTCTACAGATCCTCAAAATTATAATTGCATTTCTATGCTGTAAGCAAGCTAAAGCAGCGTGATGAATGTGTTCCAGTGTGTTCCTGATTTATGTACTTTGTAGTCTAGCTTACATAACCCATAAAGAAATTAATCCATAAAGAAATACCTTGATTATTAAATAAGCAAACAAACCTGAACATATGTAAGGAGAACAAAGCAAATCTTCATAGTACTGTACCTTGGGATTATTATTTACTTTAAGCATAGTTGTAATAGAGTCGGTACAGAGGGGAAAATTATGAACTTCGGTGCAGGAACTCAACAGGAAAAATTTAATAGGAAGGATTAACAGTGAACAATTGTAGTTGAGAGGCATGGCTGCCAACATTAAAGTTGTTTTTGACAAAATATCATAAATTGAGAAAATCTGACAGCATCAGCAGGTAGCATAAATTGATGTTGTTATGTTGCGCCCTTAGGCATTTATTTATTGCAAACATAGGCAATGTTAAAGTGCTCTGAATAAATCATTTTATGAAGAAAGATAAAATAGATTGAAGCGATACACAAATTTACACAATGGTTCATTTGTACAGGGCGACAGAGTTCAGTCAGATGGAGAGAAAATATGCTGGTAACGGGCCGTTTCCCCAGGGCAGGCCATGGGGGGGGCTCTGCAGCGTGGCTTGTTTACCGCCAGCCTGTAAACAGGACTTCAAGGCCTTCCAGGCATTGCACGTGTATCACAGGGTAAAATTCAATATAAAGGATTTCTATGGAAGTGAACTGTCACCAGTTCACAAACATAACTGAACCGCTACAGGGGTATGCAAATGGTTTCCCTATTTGCCATATTCAAATCTCATTTCAAACAACTCCCTGGTAACGTTCTTTGCTGCAAAAATCTAAGGTTTTGAAATGTAGGGACCCGAAGTAAATACTTTTACAGTCTTTTTATTTCCTACTGAAAAAAGGCTCCTTTATTTTAAAGGGCTGCTTGCCTAGCTTTTCTGAAAGAATGAAGTCACCTCGTTAACTGTATGCTGTTATATTATACAGATAAGAAATTATAAATAAATAACTCCAGTGATGCATTTCAGATTTAAAAAGAAAATCCAGTTACCTTGTCATAAAATCTTTTTCTGAAATACCAAGGCTCTACTTGCAGCAGTAACTCCAGAAATCATCTTCTCAAAGTCTGTCTCAGTTAAAACAGTATTTCTTTTCCAGAGTAGAAAAGGAAAATACATCTCCTACTGCTTAGTCTAACAGTTTTGGAGCAACTCTAACAAACAGTCAGACACCGTCAGTCTTGCTGCAGCTGCTACTATTTTGTCATAAATTTATCTCCAAGTAACACTAGGAAGCCAAATTTAATAAATACCACCCTGTGCTTGGAAAATATCCCTTTTACTTACTTGAAAATCTTTCTCTTCCAGGATCTCTTTCCTCCACCTGACAAGGAAGGCAGCACAGACGTACAAGTGGAAGTGAGAAAACCCCTCTGGTTCAGACTAGAAAAAATAAAAATAGATCATCCTTTCAGTACACAAACAATACTTCTGAGCACCATATACCCCAAGTGTAGTCTTATGGCATTCACTGCTAACTACAAATGTCAGCTACATCTCTCTCTTCCTATCAGAAGCACGTTTGCATTTCATCTATGCCAGAACTATTCACAGCTATTATCTGTAACGGGAATTACGGGGAGGTATTCATCCATTTCTCATATTTAAATTCCTTCTTTACAGATGTGGTTTTAGTCCCTGATGTTATCTATCAGGTTATATCTGGCATGAAATACTGCACTGCCTAGCTCAACATTCTGGCGTGAACATATGCTTCATCTCCGTTACTAAGGGCAAACTGTACTACTGCTAGTAGCTTTTTCTTTATAAGTTCTGCTGTAGGAAATCATTACGCATTTTAAAAATAAACCTGGTCTGTATGTAACCGAATTAGAGGTTTTTATTAAAGCAGAAAAATCTACTCACTGTAACGCAAAACATTTACAACTCAGATTTGTATTCCGATTGCCAAGACAATCAGCTGTGGAGCAGGCACGTTGTGCAGTATGGTGGGGGATCACGGTGCACAGGGGGTTCCTGAGCCAGGGAAGCCCCCGGGCAGCACCAAGACCCGCAGGAGAGCAGCACGGAGGCGTCGGCAGGGCCGGGGGCAACAGTGGCCATCGCCACTCACACCAAGGGCAGCCCCTAGGGGGCGCTGCGACCAGAGCAACTCTATGCCTCGATCTCCAAGAGGAGACCAGTGACAAGTGGCTTTCCTCCTACTGGGGCTGGTGCTGTTCAACATCTTTGTTGGCAACATGGACACTGGGGACCGAGTATACCCTCAGCAATTTTGCTAAGGACACCACACGGTGTGGCACAGTTGACACAGCTGGAAGGAAGGGATGCCATCCAGAGGGATCTTGAGAGGTGGGCCTGTGAAACCTCATGAAGTTCAACAAGGCCAAGTGCAAGGTCCTCAGTGTCAGTTGGGACAATCCCAAGCACAAATGCAGGCTGGGTGGAGAATGGATTGAGAGCAGCCCTAAGGAGAAAGACTTGGGGGTGTTGGTTGATGAGAAACTCAACACGACCCCGCAGTGTGCGCTCACAGCCCAGAAAGCCAGCCGTACCCTGGGCTGCATCAAAAGGAGCGTGACCATCGGGTTGAGGGAGGCGATTCTCCCCCTCTGCTCTGCTCTCGTGACACTCCATCTCAAGTACTGCATCCGGTTCTGGGGTCCCAGCATAAAAAAGTCATGGACTTGTTGGAGCGAGTCCAGAGGAGGGCCATAAAGATGATCAGAGAGCTGGAGCACCATTCCTATGGAGAAAGGCTGAGAGAGTTGGGGTTGTTCAGCCTGGAGAAGAGAAGGCTCTGGGGAGGCCTCACGCCTACAGGAAAGCTGGAGAGGGGCTTTTTGCAAGGGCATGTAGTGATAGGACAATGGGCAACAGCTTTAAACTGAAAGAGCCTTTAGAGGAGATAAAAGGAAGAAATTCTTTCCTGTGAGGGTGGTGAGCCCCTGGCACAGGCTGCCCAGAGCAGCTGTGGCTGCCCCATCCCTGGCAGTGTTCCAGGCCAGGCTGGATGGGGCTTGGAGCAGCCTGGTCTGGTGGCAGGTGTCCCTGCCCATGGCGGGGGGGTTGGAACTAGATGATCTTTGACTTCCCTTCCAACCCAAACCATTCCATGATTCTACAATCTGCAGCTTTCTGTCCTAGTTCAAGTAAGTAGATTTAGTCACTTTATAAAACTCCCCCTAGAAATTACAGTTTTTATAAGTATATGTAAGAGTTTAGAAAAAATTGTGATCCTTCTTGTAAAAGACTTCTAAGTTTTCTCATATTACCAAATTAATCTTAGATTTTATTTGCTATACCACTGAGAACTGAAAAAAAAAGATGATATTTAATTATCAATGTGATGATGGTGAACTAATGCTATGTAAAATCTCATTAAAATAACATTTAAAAATAATAATTATAAAATTAAGCTACATAATTTGAGCAATGTAGGGATACTTAAATGCCCATATCTAAATAATTTATAAGATCCAACTGTAGTGCTTTAAAAGTATAAGGTTTTTTTATATTCTCTATTGGTCATTTTAAACTGCAGTTTACTCTTTAGAAACTACAGTGTTCTGCTAAAGTAAAGATACTAAATAAAGAACTAAAATAGCTTCTTATGTAAAACATAGCATGATAAAATATCTATTTTATTGCTATTTAACCTCGAAGAGCACAGTATTTCCACATAACATTTTTAACAGTGCAATAAAGTACCGTTACTGACCTCCACCGTCACAACTGAAGTAAAAATATTCTCCTTCTCCTAGTCTTTGTTCTCCTTTACCCTGGACTGACAGAAGCACACAGTGCACTACACCATGTTAGCAGCTACAGAAACCACAGACCATCCTGTCCACCAAATCAATGCCAGTTATTCACAGGGAAGTTTTAAATAAAAAAGTGTAGTAGTGGCTGAAAACAGTAGTTAGTTAATTCTGGAACCAAAAAAGGAAGATTCTGATTATAAAATCCTATGATATTTCTCCTACTTTAGGAAAACACTCTACTTGAGTAACGTTACCTGAGTAACATGGTAAAATCTCAGGACAGACAAAGCATATGGTAATTTTAATTCAACTTGTCTCTAGAGTTTGTCTTAATCAGAAAAATCAAAGTGAAGTCCACTTAAAAACATTAGCTTTACAGAATCATGTACCTACTACCACCCTCCCGAAAAATCCACATCATCTACTTTAGCGTTTACATTTCTCTTGGGATAGAGAGTTAACATATATAAAAGCATAAAATCATACACCAAGAAGACATACTTGTAAGCGAAGTGCTGGTATCACTATCATACCAGAAACTATTGCGGCACTATTTAAATAATCAAACACAATTCTAAAAAAATGCAGAAATCCAATTCTATAGAAAACAACCCTCTTACTACTTTCTGTAAATTAAGTTTACAGAACTTGCAGTATTTTTTTTTATATTCAGCCTTTTAAAATCTTTTATAACATTTTCATCTCTAAAATGAGAAAAAAGTATTTTATTTTTTTTTTTAAATTAAGTATAGAAACAGTACTTGTGGTCTGTTTTTTCTCAGCACTGAACTGCAACCAATTTCTCACTTTTAACATGAATTTTAAAAATGTCCTTTCAAGCAGTAGCTTTGTAATCATACACGAAAAGTTTCTGTTATTTTGGTATACACAACATTATCACACAAAAATGACCACCTTTCTTCAAATTTGGAAGGGAAAAAGGGTAGTAATGTGGAATGAAAACTGATTGTGTTTAAGACTCAGTGAACATTCTGTACAAGAAAACATCAACGCGTTTTCCAGAAGCCCACTCAAGTATGTACTATCACTGGTGAAAACTTTCTGGCATAGTAAGAACCAGCTTGGTTCACCATTACCCGGTGAATTACGATCTGTGTTTAGATCTGCTTCAAAGAACGGGTAACTGAAGAGCATGGCACCAGCCTGAGCATTTGCAATCAAACAGGAAAGCAGGGAAATAAAAAAACACCAAACACATTACTGCTATGGGATGGAGGCACATAAAGCTGGACTGAGACTGCTGAGCAGATAAAGTACAGAAATACTGCTGAGGGTAGATTAAGAAAGAGGCAGACTATTTTTGCACATAAAGAAGGGGGAAAACTGAATAGACTGTAGGCAGGAAAATTTCATTTACAATAATAACTATTAATCATGATCTTTTATGTATTGGATTATTTTTTATTCTACCTGAATATAATAAAGGTTTACATTTCTTTAATTATGTGACATGAGCAAGAATGAGGGAGTTGAAAGGAACCTGGTTTGGTATTAATATACACTTTCTTCTCACTCTTCCAACATTATGTAAGTTCTTCAAAAGCACAGCAGAGAAGGGGGCAGTATCACAGAAATCTGTCTGAAAGCAGCATTTTAACTATCCAAGTCAACTTGCAGTAGCTGTTCACAAAATTGTTTATTTTCTTTTCTCTTACATGGACTCAGAAAACAATATTACAAAGGCAGTCAAATTAGATCATCAGAGTATTTTTTTTTCTGACAATAACCTAAGATTCCGACTTTAAGCCTGAGAATTCATTCTAGTATCACATAATAAAGAAAACTCTTCTATAGCCAGAATGTCAAGATAAGTGGCTTAAAAAATTTTTTTCAAAGCAAAAAAACCTCAGAACTGCAATACTGGAAACTGAAAATGTTTTTGAGGAGCTGCAGAAAAAGTATCTCAAAGTATTAAGAACCTGTACTTTTCCTTGAGATTTTTCTTTTTTTTTTTTTTTTTTTTCCCAATACAATTTTCTTCAGCTCTTAAATGAAACCAAATAGGTTTAAATATGCAATTCATTAAAGAAAAAATGCATACCCCCCTATAGATTTAAAAAATCATCATGCTTCAGAGATAAGTCTAGGCTACAAAGTATTTCCAATGGATAGTTTTAGACAGTTTTAGAAATTGAGTAAAACAGCTAATGCATAATTGCCTTTTCTAACACCTGCTACCTATTATAGTTTTCCATGTGTATCTTTTGAAGATACAAACAGTTTGATCTCTAAATGTACAGAAATGCAGACTACCGGCTAAAAGCTATTTAAAATCAAATCTAGACAATGACCTTGATTTAAATATTTTAGCAAAAGATCTCAAGACAGATGTACAACCTTCCAGAAGACTTATTCTGAACATATTACAGACGACTCAGAGCACATTATCTAAGACCCATCTGTCATTATCAATAAAAATCATTTATGTTGTTAACATCACAAATATCGCATTGCCCTGCAAATGCTGGATCTCTTCTGCAGCTGAAATGAAAGACATTCTTTATACCACACTCCCCAAACTACTTGAATTAGACAATTGCTGAAAGAATGCAAATTTTGTTGTATGACTAGACTGATTATTGTCTAGTCAACAATTAGTCTAACCTGCCTCCCATACCCTGGATACATCAGCATTTAGGGAGTGTAATATCTCATGTTATATCATATTTGTTGGTAGAATAAAAATCATGATTATTTTTTAAGTATTCGGAATGATTAAAGCTATGAAATTGTGCCAGGGTTAGGTATTAAACCACCACATTCCACAAGCAAATAGTGGCTGAGGCACAAGGACTTCCAACACACTTTATGATTACAGATGAAGAAAGCAACTATAAGAAACTCTGGGTTTATGACGTTACAAAGAGCAGATACTTTAGCTGTAAAGAGATTTAAGTAACTGTTCCAAAATTATCCAAGCAATCTATGGCAGAAAAAGAGAAAGAAGCCAGCACAGGACCATCATGGAAAGTGGAATGTGTTGGCTCATCCTTCAGAATCTGCAGTTTCTCTCAGCCAGAAGCCTTCACCATCCTAGGGACAGACTCAATTCACTGTCAAAACTGAGACTCAAGAGTTCCAGTCTGAGAAGAAACACAGCACATGCACACCACGGAGAGGTCCATCAGGGTAACTATTCTGCCCCCAGGCACATACAACAGCAGATGACTACGAGTGTAAGACTGCAAGCATATAGCAGTACCTCCTCAGAACATTCTTTTAACTTTCAGTGCTCAGAGATGTCCTTACACAAGCTGTAGAATATATCCATTTAATACTTGTTAATGGATTTGTCTTTACTTATCTGCCCAAAGCTTTTTGCAACTGTAAGCTGTTTTGGTAATCACAAAGTTCTGTGGCAAAGAATTTCAAAATGCAAATGCTTGCTATATAGCATGTCTATTTTAAACCCAACACCTGCTAGTTTCATTCAAAGCTGTTATCACACTGAAAGACAGTATGAACAATCACTTCCTATTCACTTTCTTCAGTACATTCATCTTCCTTTCTCTTTTGTAGACTAGAATGTTTGTCTATTCCACCATTCCTCATCTACCGGTTCCCACCATCTTTGCTCAGTGTTCAGCCTTCTTAAGCATCCTTTCCTGCAATTATCTGATGTTGAAATACGGTCCGAGCTGCATACAGTATATAAGACACAGAAAGAACATAACTCTCATAGCTACATAATGATACTTTGTTCTCCTTTCCCAGTAATTCCCAGCCTTTGAGTTTTCTTTTTCTTTCGTGACTGCTACTGAGCTCATATTTTCTTCTTGTGCTTGAATGTAGAAAGCTGACTTGAAGCCCATATTTACTGCCTGGCTGTTTACAGCAACATGAAGTCCTGCAACTCCTTGCTGTCAGCCTCTCACCTTCATTATTCTCAATAACATGGTGTTGTCAGCAAACCTGACTGTCTCACTCCTGTATCCCTTTTCCAATCGTTTCAGCAGACAGAGCTAAAGCCTCGTCACAAATTGTATAAAATTTGTATAAAATGTGATTTCCTTTAATTTTGAAACCTGTCTGCTTTTTCCTACCATCAGTTTTCCATCTTTCAGACAGTTTTATCCATACAAGGGCATTCCTTTAATTCCACATCCATGTTTTTTCTTTAATAGACTTTAACGAAGAACCTTCTTTACTGTTTTCAGCAATCTCAGTAGGCTTCATCAACCCAACGCATATGTTCACTGGCTCTTAAAGCTCTGCAAGAGGTGATTTCTCACCATAAAAATCATGACAACACTTTATTAAGATGTTATATTTACTCATGGTGAAAGAATATTATGATTAAGTTTAGAGAACATGGTACCGAAGTCACCTAAATCTTGTTATTCTGAAAGATACTGGAATACTTTGAGGATCGCAACTATGTTCTTTGTACACTGCAGCCTACTAACACGTGTAGGGTCATAACCTTCTCCTGACTTTCACTCTTAGAGCCATTTATATAATGAAATTTTGATTATTCTGTGGTGCTAAAAAAAATCAGATTTTCATCATGATAAACGTTTAAAAGTATTTTACAGTTATACATAAATATACCTATTAAAAGCATTTATGTTTATTGAGTTTGCACATTTCGGATTGTCTTCTACCATTATTTTTATTTCACCATGACTATTTCCAAGGGGATGATCCTAAACCCAGTAGCTGACCAGCAGCACTTGTCTAAGCTGAATCTTACCTGAAAATAAATATAGCAACAAAGCTGGATAATTTATGCTTTAAAAAAAATCCAAACCAAAAAACAACCTTTCTTATAGGTAAGGCCTATAAGTAGCTGTTTCTAATGCAGACATCCAACAATTAACACAAAAAAATATGGGTTGGTTTGATCTTTGCATTAAAACTGATACAAACACATTTGATAGCACTTTAAAATTTGTGATGGAAACTAACATTTTCAGGTCATAACAGCAAACTAGAAGTATCTGGCACTTCCAGTACACCATGCAAAAATTATCATCTCAACCCTCAGTGCTCACTTTAAGTCCCTTGTAGAAGAGCTATTTAAAACAATCCCACAACTTTACAAGAACTGTGTTTACATTTCCTATTTTTGTTAGGCATGTTCAAAAAAGTTATTTATCTTACATTGTTCTATTAGATTTGACAGTTTTATGCTGAAAACTAGGCAAAGATCGGTTTTTGTAATAATTTAGTAGTTGGCCTCTCTGTTCTAGTCAACAACTTGGCAACAGTTCCCCAAAGATGACTTGTGGCTGGGATTTTGCAGCAGAGGTTTATATCACAAGGAATACAGACCATTCCTGGCATTTTTTTGGATCAATGTCTTGCCCTGTTAGAATGCTTCATATGGCTTGCAAAATTTATAGCAAGACAATTAATCAATATAAAATATAAATGAATGCTATTGATAATTACTATTTACTTGATTTATCCAGTCTCCTATTAATCATTTACTTTTAAAAAGCATATCTCAACTTTCTACATTAGCTTGTATTTTGCAAACAGAATTTCAATTACTGACTTCTTCACTTGCTGATACGTTCAACTTATATAGAATAAAAAATAACTAACTTCAAGTGTGTATTTTACTTTTTTTATCCTAGCTTTTCCAGAATAAACTGTGGTGGAAAAAAAAATATTAATGTTTTCCATTAAGTTCATTCAACGAATTAATCATTAAGTTTTTAAAAAAGTTCATTGTGACTAGGATGTCAAGTGCAATTCACTCAATGAGATACTTTAACATCCAATACTGAAATGTGTTTTTCTTTTATAATTATTTTTCTTCTGATGGGTGGTGGTTTATTACCTCCACATACAGGAATGTTGCTAGATCTCACTAAAGGAATGGGGCTTCTTATGCAACTCCCTTATAGTCCTTTCTGGCTGAACTGGGCATTTGCAGAAGTGGAGTAAGGCAGTTTTCTTGGAGAATGGCTTCAATACAAATGCAAGGTGACACTAAACTCTACCCAGGGAGAACAACTAAACTTTGCAACACTTATTCCCACCATCACTTTGAAAAGAATTTAGTTATACAGGGCAGAATTAAGCATCGTGAAACCATCAGAAAGCTTATTGATTTGTTTTTGTAATTTCTCATGTTAATAAGCCTCTTATCAGCACTGAAGAGTGACCATTAGTTGCTCCTTGTACTTACTGGAGAAAATGTTGCGTAATCTGCTGCTTTGGATTTCTACAAAGCAGAAGATAAAAAACTTCTATTTCACATACTAGTTATGGCTACACAGAACAGGGCAAGAACAGGGACTTGGCAATGTGAGCATGAATTCTACCAATGCTAATGATTCACTGCAATTTGTAGCTAACAAAAACCAACAGAATGGTGAGGAGTGAGATATAAAACCTGAATCTAATATGTTTGTGGCTCCTCTAGTAGAAAAAAAATAAACCCAAAAATTTTCTACAAGTTTTTCTTCCTTGTACTTATTTGAGATCAAAACCTCCTAACTTGTTTGGTGATGAGAACAGCAGAACCAGTAGCAAGAACTAACAGAACTACTAAAGGCTGGTTTCAGTGTGCTAACAAATAACAGCCACATACCATTATAAGTCCTCATAAATAACAGGGGATAATTTACACTACTGAAGTTTTAGGAAGTAGTTGATTACTTACAGCTATATTTTCTTTCGTTCACCATAGTTAATGTATTAAAGAACTAAGTATTTTGGTTAGAGTCATTAATATAGCTCCTAATCATCTTACCAAGCCATGGAGCAGTGTAATGACTTAGAGAATCTCTAATTAACAGTGAACATCACTATGTCCTTCCTGTAACAGCATGAAACACAAGCATACAATGTATTTTGTTTCTTGTATGAATATAAAACTGAAGCATACACTTCCCTGCGCCCCTTAGTCCTGAGTATTTTCCTCAGAAAAAGGCTTAGGCATAGGCAGTCAGATCACACAAGCTGTAAGAGGATATGAGATGACACTATCAAGTCTTTTCAAAAACATCCGCACGCTTGAAAAGTCTAACCCTCTAGCTATTTCCCAGAAAATTAATTTTGCATCTTTAATTTACTCAGATGTCCCCCACTTTAACTTAAAATCCCTCTTGCATGACAGAAGTTATGGAAGTACTGACTGAGTTGTTACGGGAAGGCTGAGGAGCAGTAAGATGAGGATAAAACCAGAAGTGACAGACCAGTTCCTGCCCCCAGCACAGGTAAGTTGCACAAAACACTTTCTAAAAACTGAAGGCTATTTCTTTTTTTATAGGTTACATGGCAGATTGGAGTGAAAACCTTCAGACAAAATATTTTCAAAGGCATGCACATTTGGGATACAAAAAAAAAATATCTTTGTTTCATCTACATTCAATGACAGAACATTTATTGCAATGACTTGTTTTAAACTAGGCTTAAAGTTGGGCTTCAGTTATTCAGACATGATTGTCCAGCTGGAAAGAAGTTTGTTTTGAAGTTTCCTTCTAATTAAGACCCTATTTATTCTATCTGAAATCACCGATTTAACTTGAACTTAAACTTTTTAATGCCTCCTCAGCTAGTGACTTGACACCACTTAGTTGGCAAAAAATGTGGTGGAAAAAAGCAAAGCTGTGTAATACCAGAATCAAAACTGCTTTTATTCACCAAATTCTGCTTAAAGATATGGTTTACCTTACCAAGCACAAACTGAATTCAGATCATTAGTAAAAATATGCTGCAACTAATCTAGTTCTGAAGAATTTTGCTGTAAGGCAAAACATTTTTACTTAAACATTAACCTGCTTTAAGCAGACTACTGATTTGAAATAAGGACGTGCACCATTGATTAAAAAGGAATATGGCAACTTTTCCAACTGTGAGCAGAACTTCAGCAGATCACGTGAATCAAAACCAGATCACACTTCCTCAATAACCTGCTTTTAAAAGGCAAATGAGCACAAATAAGCAGTATGAATAATATTTACTAAACTAATTCCCTATTTCACCTTTTGAATTTCTAAACTATTTACCTCATGTATCATTTTAATTATTTTTACAGTTCATTCCCCGAGAACCTTGATGCCGGGAAATTAATTAATGGACACAATAGAAGAACTGTCAGCATTGTTTAAATACAATTTCAGCACTAGCCTCATTTACATGCATCCCTTTATTCTAAACAATGGGACTGATTTTTTTTTTTTTGTATGAAATAGTTCATTAAGAAGAGCACAATGATATCCTTTTCTGCAGATATTCATCAGCTATCACATTTTGCTGAAATACATAATCCACGCTCAAGGCAACCACTAGAGCCTTTAGCCCCCAGATTTCAAAGATACTGAAATAGTTGCATAAAAGTTGTATAATTGACTAATTTGATTTAGCTTTATCATATTATTAGCTTTAATAAAATTAATTACTCAAAGCATACCTATAAAAAGTAAAAAGTTTTAGCTTAACACTTCACAATTGAAAAAAAAATTGAATAAATGTACCAATACCTATCACGCATACTGAAAGACAAAAATATCTAAACAACAGTATTAAAAAACAAGTTACTTGCTCGAAGCTGCAATAAACAACAAGAACACGCTTACTGACACACTGCCAACATGTAATTCAAAGATTTCCTGTTAGTGAGTATGTTTTAAGACACGTATGTCACTTCCAGATATGGAGGCTTACATGTGTGCTTTTCTGGACAAAAGTTGGTATTTTGATTGCAATGAATGCTTAAACAAAATATTATTGGTCATCTGAGTAAAGAGTATTAAGTAATCCAATAAAGATATTACTGAATTCTTGTCCAGTAAACAGAACCCCCACAATCCTCAAACTCCTACATCTGTAAATTGACAGATGATTACATCAATGTAGCATGTAAACATTTTGTGAAAATGTCTTATTAGATTCTGAGCATAAACTCAACATTTATGCAGGTATTTCTTAAAGTACACAATGTTTTGCTTTTATTTTTAGTAATAACAACTAGATAGTCAAGCAAACTATTCCCTGACTTCTTCCTTCTTTCAAGGAAGACACCATAGAAACTGAGAATGAACAAATATGCATATCCCATTCAGTCACTTTTTTTTAATAGATTGTCTTGTTAACTAAGAAGGTAAGTGGATAGGACAGTGAGAACAGAAATACCAAAAAGGTATTTAGTAATAAGCATGAGCTATTGCCTTCCTTTCCTGTTTTCCAAGCTAATCTTTCCAAGCTTAGTCGTCATGACAGTCAAGACCACCACTCAAGTTTCTAGCACAACCGTTATAAAGATACTCAAGACAGACCACTAGCTTTTTTCATCCCCTTCTCTCATCACTAAACCACATTACATTCTTCAAACTAGCAACAAAATCCTTATATTCTGATCACCGGTATTCTTCTAGAGATTAGAAAATCGTTGGAACAAGTATTTTCCTCCACTTACTAGCCAACAAAAATATTACCTCTTATTCATGAAAATACTGCTTCCTTGCAGACCAACACTATCTGAATCAGTCTCTATCTAGGGATGGCAACTTGGCTTTATGTTCAATCTTGTCTCACGATGATGATCTGAATGCACCGAGCTTTTTGTGACCATATGACTGCTTAACAACGTTCCTTGGCCTGCATGCTTTCATTTAGCTTCCATTAAAACTAACACACTAATAACATCACAGAAGCTAAAGTAGGCAGTTGCTGTATGCAGCAGCATCTTCACTGATTGAACAGAAGAAAAAGCACATCATCTGAAAAGATTATTCAGCTGCTTTTCAGCTATGTCCAGCACACAGGCTCTGTAGTCATGATTCTGCAAAACTGCAGGTTTATAAAAGGGCTGATGTCAAAAGCAACTGAAAAGCCAACACCATTACTCATTCCAAGTATCTTAAAATTGCTAGTCATTCAATACCACAGCTGGAAATGTTAATAATGCATGTATTTTAATTAAATTCATTAGATGCCTGACAGCTATCAATATGAGCTTCATCTTGTCCGGGTGAATAAGATAAGCTGCTTCTTACCTAAACAGTTAATCCAAAAGACTCACCAAACTAATCCAAAATATACTCTTCAGCCTACTTCTACTCCCATCCAACAGCTGGTTAGTACAGAAACAGTAACAGTGATGATCAGGTGCAGCTTTGCTGAACTCTGATCAGAATGAGAAACTACATCCCCTACATATAATTGACCTCATTAGCTTTAGCAAAAAAATCTTCCTGTGAATAACACTATTGTTCTGAAGATGCTAACATCTAAATGGATGCCACAGCTTGCTCAGCACTTAAGTATCTCTCAGAACATTGAATCAAGGTAAGATCTTTATTTTGAATCTTATAAAAATGTTTAAGAATCAAAACCTGGTGGACAGCAGAACAATCAAGTTAAAGTCTACACTAATAAACAGTCTTCACACCAGATCACTGATTTGAGGGCAGCTGCATGAAACAAAAGACTTATCTGGGAATGGCAACACCTGTAGAGTTGCCACAATCTGCTTTATCAGGGTTCTCTGGAGGTTAACTCTGATGCTACTACTCTTTACTCTGAGAACCGAAAGATCTGTCTTGACCCTGAAGGACTCTGAGCAATTACAAGACAGTAATACCGTTTGTACTTTTCTCCAGCTCAGATGTATCATACACTAACCATCAATACTTTCCTCAGTGCGTACAACTTTATTAATTCTAATATTACGAGTAACATGGGGTTTTTTTTCTGGACAACGTTACTCCATCACAGATACAGTACAGTTGAGTAGCTTGAAAAGCCCTTACAACAGCTTCTTCCATACCAACAGCCTGAGATGACCAGTACAGCTTCATGTTTTTCCCATCTGATATGACATCATCAGTGTGAAGTTTAAGTTATTAAAATCTCTTATTGCTGTTAATACACATGGCTGGCTTTTTTCCTTCCACCAGCTTTTCTGAGCATCTCTCCACTAATCCATGTTGACATTTAAAGGGCCAAGTCTTCAATACCAGTCTCTTGAGAAGCCTCCAACAGATGACAAAGCAAGCAAGAGTGCCCTAAATCAGCACCTCCACAGCCTTAGGCAGCTAAAAGCCAGAGGACAGCTTTGATACAAATAAAAGCTTGCTCGGTGAATTTTTTTTTGGCTGAATACAGAATCTTCAGCTGAAGTTCACAGTTAACATCTAGTATAGTACTTCTGCAAATTCCTTAATCAAGGACTATTGACCAAATAATTTAAAACCCCAGCACTGGTCCTACTAAAACAACCCAGGGGCTGCATACTGCATTCGATTTCTAAACATCATTCCACATTTTCAGAAGCGTTTTACAAATTACTTTATTCAAGCCTTCAAAAGAGTGCCGACTGAGGTTATAAATTACTTTTACTGGATTTGTTTTTTACTATTATAAAAGAAAAAAATATACTTCTATATAACTTTCTTCAAATCTTTTTTATTAACTTGTAACAAGCAACAATAAGACAATCAAAAAAATCATGCTGCCAGGCTTCAGGATTAATTTTATCAACAAAATGAATGTGAAAGGAACAAATATTTGGCAAAATAACAATTCAGCCACTAGAAAATTACAACAGAAATCAAACAAAATATCATCTACCCAAGTTGTAAACTAAAATAATAGATTTATCTATTAATAGATGTATCATCAAAATATAAATTTTTATTGCATCTTTCCTTCAACTTTATAATACTTTTCAAGTGAATTGAATAGATTTTCCCCATTGTTTTCCTTGTAGCATTGAAGATTGAAGACTCTGAACTTTTAGGCTTTAAAATCTGAATACAATATACCCTGAAATGTTGGAAAGAAGGATGTCAAGCTGTGTGTTTCAAATATACATTCAAGTCAATGCCAATGTTTTTAAAATCTCAGATATTATTTAAGTTGCAAATACAGGTTCATTTGGTACACAGCTGCAATGTTTTTGACACAGCTTACCCATCACCACCAGTCACTTTATATACATTAGTATTCCTCAGTTCCTGAACACTCCAATATCAAAATGGCAAAGGATATAGAAAAAGCAAATAAAAATTAAAAGATTTATTGCAATTAGTTTTTCTACAACCTTAAAAAAAATGTATGTAGAGATTTTATGATGGCCAATACTGATCATCTAACACCATTTTTGAAAACTATTTCCTGTACCCATTATTTTTTAGTGTAGTTTTAAAAAATTACCAGTATAAAATGGAATGGCTCTGTGGAAAGCTGAAGCTCAACATGTACTGACAATGCCTGTAGCTCATTCCATCCAAAATGGAGGCAGTACCGTGCTATTAGTTGGAAGAAACATGCTCTAACCAACCAATGTGCATTGCAAAATGAGCTGTAAAACAAAGAAATCAGCTCATGTGAAGTTCTACTGAAGATATACACACTGAAGAGACTCACAGAGCCACGGCAGAAACTGCGTATCCAGGTACAGGAATAGAAATAGTGGTGTCAAACAATTAACTGATTCAAGAAGTTTTAAAATTCTCAGGACCAGTGATGAGCTACTGAAGATGGATCCTGGATGCCTTTTAAGAATCTGCATTCGCCACATAACTTTCAGACAGCAAGGATGGCTGTGAAAAGCCTCTGCATCCCTGGGGTCTTAAAACTATAAAACTAATTAATACTCATTTCTGAAAAATGACAAGGTGCTGCTACTATAGTAACAGGCAGGAAGCAAAGGTTGTCATGCACTGTGCACCGAGAGCCTACAGGGATCCCAGCTGCACAGTTCTGTTTCCATAAAGGGTACAGGACCAGAGACAAAAAGAATTAAAAAAAAAAAAAACAAAAACAGAAAACAAAAAAAAAACCCAACCCAACAAAACCTAACCCAAACAAACAATAAAACCCCCAAACCCACCAAAACAAAACAAGTCATAACCCAGTTAAAATAAAAGATATGAAGAATGTGTGTGTAATAAAATGGGACTCAATACCACAGGGGAAGGGAATCTACAAGTCAGAAACTCAGAAAACCAAACACCTCTTTACCACATCCCTAATTTACATAGCAGGTATTCCAAGATCATATTAATAAACACACTTAAAAAAAAAATACTGCAGTCATACAAATATCTAGTCTGCACTGAAGTATTTAACTTCAAAAATACAAGATGTATTTTAAAATCTCAACAAAATTAAGGTTTTTAATTATGAAAATGTCTTATTAAAAAGCAAGTATTGGATTATCTCAAAATAAAACAACAGCACATCACCCCCATAAAAGCAACTTTTCCTGAAATATTAAAATGAAGTGAAAACACAGCTAAGAGACAACTTCTTCTATCTGCAATATAAACCTTAAAAAAGTATCATTAATGAAAGTTGTTTATGCCTTTCAGAAAGGACAGATTGATTTGTTTTCCCACTAACACACTGCTTTTCCACAGGTTTGATAAATTACCACAAAGAAAGAAAGAATCTGGTTAGAAAGAAGAAAAAACTGTTTATTAACAAACAGGAAGACTATTAGAATTTAAAGCCTCAATCATGAAAATGCTACTGTTAATTTCGTGGAAAGGTATTTCAGCACAATGTATAATAATGTTTTTCAGCTACATGAGAATTTATCAAAAGATAATTAGAAGATACAGTTTTTGTTGAGATGATTTGTATTTAATAATTATTACAAATCTCTCAAAAAATCTGTTCTCCATTTATGGGAAGAAAAAAAAATGGTAGGTTGTTGATGTTACCTGGAAATTATCAACCATAACTTTTTGCAAAAGAGAAGAAAAAAGAATTGACAGTATTTAAACAAAAAAAAAGCAAGAAAGCACAGCCATTTCAACTGTTATCTCTATTGCTCTATCTACTAGACCATGTTTCCTCTCCAAAATAAACTATTTATTTCTGCCTAGAATGCAAAAAGCTGTTGTATAGCTTTTTATATCTATTTAGGTTATTCAAAGTATTATTACTATTTCCAAAGCCACTACATAAAACTTTCATTTTCAATACTATTTATTGTGTTTCATAAAAGTTCCATTAGAAACAAATTCAGAGCAAATATAAGTTGGAGGCATCATTTCCATTTATTACTTTCCATAATACCTTTTTCGTTCAGAGGTATCAACACAATCTACGGAATTATTGCTATTGTTCTCAAAGACAGATAAAGGACAAAAGAATCACACCAGCATCTAATTATTGTCACCTATCAAAAACAATGGAAAAATATATTAAAAGTTACACTATACAGTGTACAGTAATCATATGGATATTCATGATGATCCAATTTAAGACTATGGTGAAAGATTGTCAGTTTAATGTGTTTTCCGTTTGTGTGGGTTATACTCCTTTTAAAAAACAGACACCACAAGGTCAGGATGATGCCTCCAGAGGAAAATTGAGATCCCTAAAGAGTTTCCTTTCAGAACAACAGAGGACCCCCAGGAAGGAAAGTTCCAGTGACCACAGTGAAGACCACAAGAAAAATTAGATCAAAGAACTGGGGACCTGCACCAATCAGTGCCAGAAAGACTGATGAGAGGCTCAGGAAGCAAACATGTAGAGCGGCCAGAGAGGGCTCCGAGGAGATTCCTAGGATTCAGAAAGTCATTCCGGGCACAGTTACTGCAGCGTTTTGGTTTGGATTGCAAGCATTCTTTTGAAATCCATTCTCACACACATTCAATATAAGAACAACACTGATGTGCTGGAGTATGTCCAGGGAAGGACAATGAAGCTGGTAACGGGTCTAAAGAACAAGTCTTATGATGACTGGCTGAGGGAACCGGGGTTACTTAACCTGGAGGAAAGGCGGCTCAGGGGATAGAAGTATGTAAATTATCACACTCTACAACTCCCTGACAGGAGGCTGTAGCAGGGTGGGTGTTGGTCTCTTCTCCCAGATAACAAGCGATAGGACAAGAGGAAATGGCCTCAAGTTGCACCTGGGGAGGTTTAGACTGGACATCAGGAAAATTTTCTTTACCAAAAGGGTGGTAAAGAATTGAACAGGCTGCCCAGGGAAGTGGTTGAGTCACCACCCCTGGAGGTATAAAAAAAAAGACGTGGAGATGTGGCACTTAGGGACATGGTTTAGTGGTGGACTTGGCGGTGTTAGGTTAACAGTTTGAACTCCATGGTCTTAAAGGTCTTTTCCAACGTAAATAATTCTGTGATTCATGTACCGAACCATGGCTTGCATTGTAGATTTTCCACAGATCCACTCCTACGCACTGCACTATTTCCCAATGCAGACACTCAAAGTTATAAATGAAACCTGGAAGCAAACCTGCCCTACAAAGTTGCACTGCATAGCTGTAGCATTGCATACAAACTCTTTATTTCTGCTCTCTCATGAACAGAAAGGATTCTGTGACGAGTAAAGAAACTAATTATTATAACTTCTACTTAGCAAAAAACAGCATTAAAACAATTCAAGAAGCCTTTTTGGAATGTTTTCAAGCTAAAGAGGAGAAGCTGTGTTAACCCACCCCCAAGCTCAGGTGGACCCGAGCGTTTAGGGAGTACCCAGTGTCCTGTCAGAGGTAGTACAGGTATTTAAGAACAATTCCCTAGCACAGGAAAGACTTCCTGCAGAGTTTTTGTATCTTCTATTTCCATCATCGCTTACAAGCATAACAGAAAAAAGTGAGACTGCGAATTTGACGTAATGTTTTCCCATATATCCCCTCTATGCATGAAAAGACAATCAGACACAAAGTATTTTAGTTTCAGAAACGTTCAGCCAAACTAAACCACAGAAGTCTGAGACTATCTCAGCCATCTGCTTCATTTATATGCAAAGAATGTTCAATATTCCATAATAAATTCATTGCCTTCAATCTGTCTCCTGTCACAAGAAAAACGAGAATGTTGCAATGCAAACGATGGAAAACTGTGAATTTTCATTATTTCCTGAAGTGGCCAAGCACCTTTTGACTCCAGACTAAAACAGAGAATCATACTCAATTTTCTTTATTCTGGTATTCAGAACTAGAGAAATAATACAGCCACAGCTCAAATTGCCACTTAAAAATGAAGATTTCTCAGAACTTGGTTAACACGCATCATACAACTCTTAGCACACTGAAGTCAAATGGACACCACCATCTTCCCTGTAGAAAAGGAAAGCACAGCTAACTCCATAATTATTAACACATGCTCTCTTTCATTATTTGTTCTCTATAAGAAAGCACGGACATGCACAATTGCTAGTCCAACCTCCAGCAGTAATGGTATTCATCGGTAATCTTCTTGTGAGCATTTACAATAGCCCAACTACTTGACTTCAATCAGCTGTAAAGCTCTTTTATTCTGTTATCACATCAGTGTGAGGGAATGAAAGCCAAGGATTGAATGCCCTCCTAAAGGAGCCCAGTCATGCTGTCAGAATAGCAATGAGCTTCATCTGACACTGCTCAGTGCATTCTTTCACACTCCCTCACTCTTGCAGAGGAATGCATGCATGACAAAAATATCTGTTGTGTGTGAACGCTAAGAAACATATCTACAGAATAATATACTTGATAGAGCATATTACAGTGTAACAGAAAGAGCTGGAAGTTGATACGAAAGATGCAATTAGTAGACTTAACTGGCAGCAGTTGTGTTCCATTCGTCAGAAGAAAGCGATGGGTGGAATAATTATTCTACAAGTGAGACAGATATTCAGATATTCAATACAGAATGTTTCATCTATTCATAGTCAATTCTCCTTAAGCTCTTTTGATTTTTGCTGATACAAGGACCTAAAATGAGCAAGAACAAATTTATGCTTAAGAAAGAAGAAAACAAGAGATCTAGACAAAAAAATGGATGATTGTTGATACTCTAAGTAAAATATTTAGGTAAGCTCAGCCTGTCTCCTCCCTGTACTGCTTACTGTTGTGCACATTGCTTTATCCAAAACAAGGTGTTTGGCCTGATACAAAATCTCTACTAATTTGCCCCCAGAATCTAGACTACCATATTAACAAAGTTATTAGACAAGCCAGGCAGGACATTGAATTGTCATTCATAATTTCATATTGCTTTTAGGACTGACTCATGATCTTTTTTTTTGCTTTTATTTTTGTATTTTCACCTACACGAACACTCCACCATGAAAGTAAGCTATGCTTTAGCAGGAAGAACAAACAAAAGTGCATCTTTCCCGCTCAAGTATATTTGTGGATTTTCAGTAATGAATACATTATAAAATGCTTTAAAAAAAATTAATTTCAACAGTGAGTTATGATGAACTCCACTTTCTGACCAGCTATAAAAGAGTGTTTTTCCTCTGGAAAGTTATTCCTACTAAGTATTTTTAAAAAGATTTCAATCAAAACTTATTTTTGTAATGATACTGAAAAATATACACAATCTTGTGAATATAAGATAGAGCGGCTGAAAGAAGGAGACATCAGAAACTTGGTAAACAAAATGCAGCAACTGTGCTAGGAAAACTCATTCCTTTTTAAGGCATTCTCTTTTAAATCAACACTAGACTGCAAGTCCTTTCATTCTGTAAATTTTATACTCCATAATCTCAAAACCAAAATGTTTATGCTTCTATTCCCTTACATTCACTAAAACACTCTGATTTTCCCCCCTCGGTTACAATTTTTAGATTAAATAAAAATAATCTTCCTTCTGTGTGAGCTTATTTAAATTCCTGTGCTGTTGTGCTAAGGATGAAGAAAAAGGATGGTGCTATAGACTGTGAAATGCCTTTGTGTTATTTGGCCAGAAGCAGATTATTTCCATAGTGCACTATACAGTCCATTTTAGAGCAAACAGGAATACAGTGACATCTCTCTACTGTGAAATATCTGTCAGCACCAGCTCCTGCTTGGAGAAGCAGAGGAAAACCTCTGTGCCCTTCTCGGGAATAAGGCATTGATGTGGCAAGTGAACGGGGCTTCCGAACGCTGTTTTGAGAACATGAACTGACATCTCAGCATACTGGAGAACATTAAAACTTAATGAATAACTACAATGATCCAGTGATATAAACAGCAACTTTTCCAGTAGGAATGTTTTATATATTCTCTCCCGCACCTCTCAATCATGCTTGTAAAAGATCAAGTCAGGATGGAGCTCTCCAAAACACCTTTCCCAGTGAAAATATACAGCTAAAATTGCATCTGCAGTGCTGCTAGACTTTAGAACACAGCATTCTGGTAAAACCCTTTCCCAGTAATATAAGGAAGAGAAGGCATCAACAGAAATCAGTTAGAGGTGCCTTTTTTTAACTCTAGGTGAGCAACAAAAACTTGCCATAACTTGGTGAGCCCTGAATTGGTCAGGCAGTTGGACTAGATGATTTTTGTAGGTCCCCTGCAACTGAAATACTCAATTCTATTCTATTATACTAATTATATCCTGACAAATAGTTATTAGCACATGCAGGCAGTAAAACTGAATCACATCACATGTGGAAAGGGGCCAGAAATGATTGCTTCTAACAAGGCCAGTCAGCCACCCCCTGCCTTCTCTCACAACTGTGTGACACAGAACTGCCCAGTCCTGCCCAGCTCCTTATGCCTTGCTTAAACTTATTTATGTCTAATGAACAATAAAGCTAAGTTAGAACAGGACCCTCCTCACAGCCATGGGCAGAAAGAAAGAAACGAAAGGCAGCCAAGATACTGCAAGTCCAAACCCCCCCATTGACAGGAGAATAAGGATGTGCTCAGGGCTCACACCTGGTTTCAGTAAATAACATTATCCAAAAGAACTAGGCAGTGCCAAAGGTAGATTGCAAGACGACGCATGCTTGATGAGCTAAAGACCTCTCAAGGTTGTTAACGCACTGGTTTAACACAAGTTTAACGAAATTCAGGGCATCAGTTTCAGAATTAAGCATGGTATTAAGCCTGTAGCTTTAGTACAGGTATGCATACTTGCACATGTGCTCATCTTCATACTTGCAAAGAACTCTTTAGAAATATGAAGAGTTCTCTGGATCAGGATTTATTTTTAATCCTAAAACCAATGAAGCAGAATAAGGGGGAAATGGAAAAAAAAATTAAAACTACTGCACTGGTGAGTAAAACTTTCAATGAAGATTTAACTCCACAAAGTCTACTTTTATAGCAGAATTTTTGGAAGTGACACTAGAAAAAAGAATAGCAAGGAGTTGATTAATCTGAAAAAACCTAAGATGATAAAATACATAAGGCAGCTTAAATCGTACAAATATAAATTCAAACACATCTAAAAGAAAAGAGATATCCATTACATTTTAATACTGAAGTAACTGTTAAATTCCTCACTAAAAAATTCCTTTGCAGGGTCTAAAATTTACTACAGTAAAAGCACCAGTAACATTACTCTGACTTTGCATAATTTTCTGTTAATGCCTTAGACTAAGCAGTATGATGGAAAACCTAGTAACGCATTATTCAGTTATTACAGAACAGAACAAAACAGAAAAAAATTTCTACATTATTTTAAATTACTCAAAAAGATAACAGAGTTTCCTTAATTTCCCTTCATTTCACAATCAGTTCTTTAAGGGATCAAAGCATGTTAACACAACTATTTTATTTAGAAGTATTAAATAGAAGACAACTCATTCCTCCTACACTTCGTCCTCCCCATGACCTCTCTGCTTCCCTGCTGAAAGGAATAACATTAGTTTTTGCTAATGCTTTTAAGCAATATGTCTTGTCCATAGTGTAAATCTAACATGTTTAAAATTAAATATTTATTTCCAAATACATGTCCCTCCTAGCATGTAAACCCACATAGGACTGATATTGATGTTTTGTGAAGGATAAAATGTCTTTGATATCTACCTTGCAAGAATGTGGAACTAAAAATATAAACAATGAGCAACTGGATTACCAGAAACATTGGAGGCCAAATCTGATGTTTGTCTGAGACCAGGAGAAGGAAGCAGTGAAGACGGAAGCAGATGAACAAAAAGCAGTCCTTGTCTCTGTAAGCAATACTAACACCTGAAAAAAACTACCTTGTACTTTGAGAAAGAGTTTATTCACACAAAAAGGCCTACCTATCATTAACGCATTTAACAACACAGTTTTGAGGAATAGCTGTTTACCTAATTAAAGGCTTTCTTGGCTTAACTGGAAAACAAAGATGTAATTTACCTGTAATACAAATCAGATTTTATGTAAAATATTTGTATCGATCTCTTTCTTAACACTTCAGTTTGCTAATTTATTTGTCAGGAAATCAAGCAACCTGCTGAACCAGACGGAAGGAAGACACCAGCTCTCCTCCTTTAACTGGAGACCAAATGAGGAAGTTAACATTCCCTAGTGGGTGATGTTGCTAAGTGGTCAAATAAAATTTATGAGGAAGGAACAGCAGAAAAAAAATATTTACAAAACCCCCAAAGGATGGCACATTTCAGAATATTGTTTTTAAAAGCAATTCAAGATTTATGTGGAAAATGCAGGTATCAATATCTAACAAATCAACATTTTACATCTTTCTATTTAAATAAGTAAATTAGCAGAAAGCCTTCATTACTAATATTGTAAGTTAGTAAATACTGTTAAGGGAAAAATGCTGCCTAATTCTGCGTGTCCACTTGACATTTCTCGGTATGATTTTAGACCCTAAATGCAACATGAACCATTTGAACCATGATGTTGGCATGAAAACCACAGTGCTTTGCAGAAGAAAGACGTCCTTTATCACATGGAGTTTGTACAATGTTAGAAGTAACTTATTTTTCAACTTTTCTATGGTCTCTAGAGTTACCCTTCTGCTCTTTAGGACAACCTATGGCTATATGGTACATCTGAGAAAGTTTACAAGTGTCCAGTTAGTTTGGGAGAACTTAGGTAAACGTATTTTATTATGTGGAAAGTGGCCAAAAGTTGCCACATAGCTTCAGTGCCCCAGCATGGCTACTCTAAAAGAATCTCTAGCTTGAGTATCTTATCTTTGACAGGTGTTAGGTAGCTTCTTCCCATCCTCCAGCATCCTGGCACAGAGATTTCTCAAGCCAGATGTTGGAATCAGTTTCAATACCTAACAATGGATTTTTCTGTCACAAAGTTGCTCAGTCACTTCTTGAATTGCTATAGAATTCAGGACGCAAAGAGCCTTGTGGTAAAGTGTTCCACAATTAAACTGCATGCTCTGTAGAGAAGTATCCTCTTGGGTTTGAACCCGACACCTGTTCTTAAATGTAATTAAACTTTTCCCTATGCCATGCATATTTTGAACACCTGTACTATGTTCCCCCCTCAGTATTTTTTTCCCCAGGCTAAGGAGTCATCAGAAGAAGCAAGTCTTCATTTTCCCTCATTCTTGACCTCGTCCAACCTCAACCCCGTTCCACAGGAACACCATGGATTTACATAAAGGCAAAATTAGGCTTTCACTCTCCATGCTAACGTTTTCACACAAGTATTATTACCTCAAGTTCTTGTTCCTAAGTGGCAACACACAGCTCAAGTTAAATGAATACGTACATAAAAATAATTTCCTTTTTCTCCCCATATCTTTCTTACATGAATGGGATTGTCAAGTGCCATTTCATTGTTGTATACGCTGTCTCAGATTGCCCTTCTGCTTTTCTTGGTTCGTGAGTTCACTTCCATGCTTACTCTGAATGAGCTGTTACCAGCTGCAGGCTTTTTATCCTGTTAGTCAACCTTGTTTTCCCAATCACTTGTGAAGATACTAAATAATGACACGTTCAAAACTAAATATGTAACATCCATGTAACATGAATACAGATAGCACAGATGTATGCAGTTTTCTGTTCATCAATTTTAAAACTGTATTTTAATCTGAAACCAGGAAAAAAAAACCCAAACAGTTCACCAAAGATACTTTAACTGCACATTATCCTGAAATGTGTTCAGTGTTTTGGTTTTTTTTTTTTAAAGCCTAATCTTCTCCCCAACACCAATATTTCCGTGCAACTTTTCTCCAATTTCATGTTTAATAATGAATCACTATAACTGCTACTGTTTCCTCTATGCTCACTGGCTCTGAAGCCATGTAAGTCAACAGAAAGTAATGACAAATGGAGTTAAAGTAACTACGTATATCTGAAGTATACTAGGATAAAATGACACTTAAGACACCCTTTTTCTTTTATATCCTCCCCCCCCCCCGAAATCATCAGTCCCACTAAGAATTCTTTTTTAATTTTTAATAGATTTACCAGTTAGAAATAAAGCTAATTACAGTTGACTCAATCTTAATGCCAAACAAATCTAACAAAAGATGATACCGGACTTGAGTATTTTCAAAGAAACAGGGTAAAAAAAGACGTTTTCAAATACACAAGAAATAGTTCTGTGTAGTTAAACTTTAAACAGAATTATCTCAAACAACGCTAAAGATGCTGTTATTTTCTAGTTACTTCTAGATATTAACAAAGTTTTCTGGAATTCTTAGCAAACTCCCCTCTAAAAAAAAAATATCTCATTTTAGTCAGTAGAAAAAAAAACCCAACCTCACAGTAAAATTAGAAATGAACCTCTTATAATGAGCCTCTGTATTTAAATATAACATAACCTGCTGGCTGAGAGACCATCACACAGGAATATAAAGTGGACTTTATACGAAACACTGCTAATCACCTATCCTCAGAAAGAAAAGTATCTTTGGTTGAAATGCTGTATTAAAAAGTCTGGAAAATACATATCCGTTTTTAAAAAGTTCTTTTTAAAGTATCAACTGTAAGTTTATCAACTATAATTTAATCACTGTTGATGAGCAACTAGCATTATATGGGTTTCCCTGTTCATTTCTCAAAGTTACAAATCAGTTTGCCAGTTAAACCTTTCTGAGTATTCTCATGTCTAAATCCTTTTCCCTTTGACTGCAAATGATGCTTACTTTCTGCTATGGAAAAGGCATAAAACACAAGTTCAAATGCTTAATGGGTTTATGAAGAAGAATGTTGTAAGAAGGATTGCTTTGACAGTTTGATTAGACTAACACAATCAATCAGTTTCAACAACATACACAACCCTTAAAAAAGTAGGTACTGCAATTTCCTTAGTGGATGCTACTGCGTTTAAATTGAAAATCACCAACATCACATCTCTCCAATGCAAATTTCCACGAAAAATGAACTGAAGCACACTGAATTAGGATGATGGCAATTATAAACATACTCCTGTAGTTCTGTCTTCTATTAGAAATATCCAGAAAATTCAAAAGATGAAACAACTGACCAAACATGTCTGGAAGTTGTTAACAGGTCTTATTCAAAGAATTGTAGAAAAGGAAATAATTCTATCATAATTTTGCCTTCTTGAATTTGTTGTTCTGGGAGTCATAATGTTGTATAAACATTGCTTTATTCCTCCCTCCACTGAGTTTTACTGAATTTTATATTTTAGATGATGATTCACAAGCTATTCATGAATAGAATTCATCTGTGAAGTGGTACAGCTATAGCACAAGTGTAACCATCCTCTCATAAGCAATCTCACCTTGCGGTAGGGAAAGATAAGAATACGAGGTTAGTAGCAGAATGGACTTCTATGGTACTTAAGTAGGAATAAGGATAGGTCCTTATTTTCAACTCTGGAGCTTGTGAAGGACAGGTCCTCCTCATTTTCAAGTCTATTATGACAAAACTTGAAAATTTTCTATACAAACACTATTTTCCATATTAATGATAATAAACAATGACTAGGTTCTGATTTATGGTTGCACAAATACATGATTAATTTTATCTTGTAAAATGATACCCCATGAGTCTATCATGATACAGGAACGACAGCAAAATTAGGTGTATTTGAACTTTTGTTAACCAAGCACAAATAATCTGAAATTACTATAAAAAAACGTGTGCAACTTTTAATCTTTTCAGCAGGTGTTGAAGATGTACTGAATAACGTTAGATACAGACTAAGAGCTATCTGATAGACTGATAAACTCTATATAATAACAAAATGCATGACTGGACTTGAGATAGTGCCTATTTAATCCAGGTCTACATGAGATGGACCAAACAGGGTTATCTGAAAGCTCCTGTCTGCATTTACATCTGCAATAGAGATCATGAGAAAATCTGAGCAGTTTGGGCTGAGGCTTCTACAGCTACAGTGAATGCAGTTGGATTTGCATTTGTCTTCACACTCAATTTAGTTTTGGATTTTACTTCAGACTAGACCTAGCCTTGAGCCCTCAAACACTATGTTCCCACCATTCATGTGGTTCGAAGTTGTCCAAGTCACTGCCTTGAAACATGTATGTCCCAAGTTAGGGGATATTATGTGTTGGAACCTCTTTGGTGTGTAGCTGAAAAAAAAGTTGCCATTAAATTTCCTGAGAAAGGAATTAAGACCAAAACTATTCCATGAACCAAACCGATAGAAGGCAAGTGAGGAGAAAGGGGGAATTTGCTCCAGAACTGCACTATTGCAAACCAAAACGCAGACCTGCATCTGCTGCATGTATATGCAGACTTGCATCTAAATCTTCCTTCTCAAGAGAAGAATTCGGAAAAAAGTGCCTAATAAAGAATCCAAGCAACCTAGAGGGTGTCAGCATATCAAAACGGGAATTGATGAATTCATGAGCTGCATATGCTAATTTATACAAGCAAGATCACCTCACATGATTGCAGGGATACTGCCCATGAGCACATGCAAGTACAAAGCTGCAGAACTAGCAGCATGCGTATTAACACAAGATTGGAAGGTCTCATTTCCATGGCTGTAAAAAATGTTTTTTAACATTTAAAACTTAAAAGCTTAATGGTTCTAGAATGAGAAAACATCTTTAATTTCAAGGGGAAGGAAAAAAGAAAAAAAAATTAAAAATGAAGGCTGCAATTAGAGGACTTGGAAACAAGAAAGAAAGGTGGGTGAATTGTCAGTACTGATTAAGACAGTGGAGAAATAAAAGATAGCCAGGGTGAAATTCAAGCACTGTGAACTCCTGCAGCTGGAATAAAAAGAAATCTCAGTAATCAACCAAATACAAGTGTACTTTACTACTCTACTAAAGATGGCTGACGTATCCTTAGTATAATAATAGTCAACCGTTCAAAACAATAGTGCTGAAATTCAGCATATAGCACCTTGTAAACGTTGCAGAAAAGGGTATTGTTCAACTTCATGAATTACTAGTTTTGGAGTGCTCAACCAGAGGCAGCTAAAAAAATAATTTACAAAAATAAATATTTTCTTAACTCATTTCAAAAGCTACCTTCAAACAAAGCTCCCCCCAAAGGCATTTTTGGCAGCCTCTGTCAGCACACATGAATGACAAACTTTTGCCATTGGCAACACACAATTCAGCTTCTATCCGACTGCATGAACTCGGTATTTCTCAAACATCCCAGTCAATATGAATTGAGAAAGCTGTATAATGAACACAATTCTTTCTTACAATAAACTTTTTTAAATAAAAGTGGAAAAATACAAGTCCAGCATTTAATGCAAGTACTACCAGTTTGAATTGGAATTTATCTTCTTTCAATCACACCACAGTCGTGGCTTCAAAAACTGCAACAGCATATGTGGAGTCACCATCTCAGAAAGATATGTTTCCCACAACAGCTATTTTCATCTTATTTGTAAATTCTTTCATTGTTTACAAAGTCCCGACAGTATCACAGCACAGTAATGATGCTCAGGTTGTCATTCAGACATTATACTTAGTCTTGAGTGAGTGCTTTAGAGACATTTGGTTTGATTTTTAGCTTCACTGAAAGATATTACTACCTACGGAAAATTATTGAAGACAATTGAGTTACCTGAAATGAATCTTACTGACTCCCATGTACAAATTTAACTGTTTTATTAAACACACAGTGAAAACAGATTAGGGCGTAGCCAAAAATGTTGTATATACTAACAAATATACTTTCATAGACATATCTTTTCAAATAGGTGAATAGACTAGACAATTTTTTTTTTTTTACAAAAGATACAGTAGTACCGAATTAATTCATTAACTTAAAGTGTGCTGGTTTTACTAGCAATAACTGATTTGTATACTTGTTTAGAATAACCAGTATAACAACCTAATATTTCAAAACTTGTACTTTCTAGTGTACGTTCTATACTCTGAACAGAGATCTGAATAATCAGGACAACTTACTTTCTGAAGCAGTGCTAAACTGAAGATTCTTATGCTGAAATTTTTTATTGTTTTGAAATGAATCTTGACAGCTAAAGGCAGCAGAGATTTAGTGGAATAATGCTTGCTAATGACAGCCCAGAGGACGGAAGAAATCAGATTTAATTTGAAAACCACTGTTGATAACTGATGCCATGTTAGGCATCACTTTAGAGCCTCTTCATATTCACCTACATACTGCAACATTTGATTTCAGTTTCACACTAAAAAAATATTAATTCCAATTAAGCACAGAACAGCCAAGATTTAGCACAGCTTTACACACACTTTGAAATAGTTGGAATCTTCTGATCAGTAATTCCTCAACTACTGCTGGGGAAAAAAAAAGTAAATTGGGTACCCACAAGAATACTTACAGAGAAAAATGGCAAGAAAATGAAGGAACTGAATGATGGAAGATCTGAGTAATGACAGCAGCAGCAAATTACATATTCTATCTGATTTAAAGAGATCCATATTAGACAAAAAATTCAAAATGAGAATAAGAGTTGGGGTTTTCGAAATTTTGTGAGGGGAAAGTAGAGTACAGATAGTCTGGAAAATGTGAAAGAAAAATACGTTGAACAAAAAATCCTATGCAGGATCTACTACAAAAAGTTACAAAATAAGAGAACAGAGAGCCTTCGGGAGGAAAAAGAATAATTCTTGGTATCAGTAATTGTCATCAGCTATCTAGGGAGAACTCTCATACAGACACTCCGAAATGCACATCTTAACTAAGGGAGTCAGATCAGAAAAAAAAAAGAAAGTAGATATGCAAATGATCAGCAAAAGCTGACAGTGAAGTTGTAGGAAATTCTCAGATCACCCATGAATAGGATGGAGAAGGAAAAGTAAAAAAGGACCAAGAACCCCTGTGAGACTGGAAGAAAGGGCAGAATAGCTCTCAAAATAGACAGTCAAGGGCAACGCAAGTGGCAGAGCAAAGCACAAGACTGTCATATATCAGGAAAACAAGAAAGACCAGAATATTAAGGAAGAAGTGATCATTAGCAGGAGCTAAAGCACTGGAGAGACAAAAGAAGATAAGGTTCTTAATATTTCATGTAATTCTAATGATGTTGTGCATTCCAGAAACAAACAGTAATTATACTGATTTCATAATCCCCCTAACAAGTATCTATGCTACTATAAAGAAGCTATTTTTACTGGATTTTACTGGATTTTTTGAATACTTGTTTGTCCTTTCTTTCCCCTAATAAGGTTGCGTTTCAATTTAGATACTACATCTTAGACAGTGGAAAAGAGTTAAAATTATTCTGAAAGCTTAATACATTTCCTGTGCTGGCTGCTTAAAAGCTTTGTCACTAAAATTGTCTGCTTGGAAGCAAATCAGGTCAATCTACACATGTCAACCTACTAATCTTCAGTGTAGTAGAATGTTCTGCAGTACAAAGATGAATTTTATCATGAATATGTACAAATTATTTAACATAAAGTAGTGAGGCTACCCTGTTTTGTAAAGTGGTATCAACTGTACCTTTCTGTACATTTCTGAATTTCAAGTCTATTTTATGGTGATTTATTTTGTTTCTTACCTAGATGGAGTTCTGCTATTCAGAAATGTATTATGCACAATAATACAAACCATATATTCAGTATTATTTCCAATGTTGTTCATTTAGAGAAGGAACAAAATGCTTGCATTTTTATTCAACTGTTCATCTTACATTTATTATGAACACTTCTGATGAAGTGTTTTTTCTGATTGTAAATTTTTACTGTTCAAAGTTGGAAACATCATGGATTCTCATATTAAGGTAATATATATCAACCCTGTGTTAGCTATGGATGTTTCAATAAATTTAAAACAAGGAACCAGAGGACTGTACATGTTACCATTATTTTACATTTGTTCTGGTTTTAACTACAACAATAAGTCATTAGAAACAAAAGGGAAAAAAATCAAATGATAGTCATGGTTTAGTTGTTAGCGTTCACTTCTGTAGGCACCAATAACCTGCATAACTAACAACAGGAGCTTGAGAAAAGAGAACCAAGTAGATTCTAGTTTTAAAATACTAAACTTGAACTTGTAGCTTAATCTCACATAAGACACATAAGTGAAGTTCAGCAAGGAAGGGCTCTGTGGGAAGGAACAGCTCTACCCTGCATTGCAGGGGTGTCCTGCAAAGTTCCTGTTGTGCTCCTGCTCCTTTCCTCAGCGATTCTGAATTACACACTGACTCTGCATCCCTGCTCATAGCCTACACAGGAAAGTCCCTGCAAAGAAACACAAGCAGAATACCATATCCACTAACTCAAATTTAAAGAACATTATGAGAAATGGGCTATGAGAAAAAAAACCCTGAATCAGTATGCTCAAATAAGTTTCAGATAAGAATGCTTCCCTTGCTTCTTTCTTTTTTTTTTTTTTTTTTTTGTTTAAAATAGTACCTAACGGCAGAAAAGGTGAAACGTGTTAAGTAAAACTTACACTGAATCAATTTTAAATGAACACCCTGGAAAGACAGTAGTAATTATTTTACTACATTACATAAAAGGATGCTTACAATGGGTTTGAAAACTTTTTTCAAGTGTTTAAGGTCTAATAGTAACAAAAAAATTTTAAAGTAATGAAGGAAGCTTACTCTCCTTTCGCTAAGTAAAATCCACGTGGTTGTGCAAGCCACACAGCTGACAGCAGCACTCCAGTTTGGATCTGTGCTTCTCCATGCATCACAAAGGTACTTTTTATCAACAGCGGAACAGTTTGTCATGAACAAATGCCCTGAAGACAAGCTTACAGTTATCTATTACTATAACCATCATCTGGCTAACAGAATTTTCATTGTGTATAGCTAAAATTAACGTCTCCAACTTTCACATACTAGTTTTATATTACCGTGTTAGCAGTTATAAAATGAAATTTAGTAACTGAAAATAAACAGTATGTTACACAGACACTGGCACAACTTAATTGAGGTAAACCAGGAATAACTGAACTAAGATAGGCTACAACATATAACAATACTGTATGTAGAAAATCACCTACATTGCAGAAGCACTGAGGTTACTTATTTTAAGCACCTGGCTTATGTGAATCTGTGTGACTCAGACTATGAAAATAACAGAATTAAGTTCCAACAGTGTCGCATCCAGTAGTGATACTTTGGGATGTGATCACTCAGAGGACTTAAGTTAGGTCTAAGTAAACTGAGAGAATACCTATTAAGTCAACAGAAAGTGTGGAGTACAATTTTCAGACAAGAGCCATACACTCAGCACCAACTGAAACAATAGTCAAAGGAGATTAAAATCTGATATATTTAACTAATATAGCCTACTTTACCGAATATCTAGGATAATAAGCACATTAGTAAAGCAAAAGCGCACAAGGCTTTTCGAACAAGATTTTAGTATTTCTTAAGCCAAGTAAATTTCTTCCTTTATCCATGCTGTTTTATTAAAAAAAAACACCCAAGCATAAAATCAGTTAATCTAGAAACTGTTGGCCTACTCACATAAGTAGCACTAACAAAGGAGTTTCAACATTGAGAGGACATTAACTTTTCTTTTAGAGAAACAGGAAAATGTAATTGTAAATAGAACCAAGTGATGTGTTTAAAGTCACCTACAATAATTTATTTGCTATGTAATGGGAAGTCATTTAATACCACATTGAACGCAATAAAACGTCTTGCATTTGAGTGATGCTTGATAATACTTCACCTCTACACCCGCATCCCCGCTCTGACCACTACTTGTGCATATAGCACGAGACAGATGGGCTAAATGGTTTCCCTCACATCTCCACAAGAAGAGGAGACATGGCTATGCAAAATCCCCTCCGCGCATGCAGACTTCCTATAGAGGGAAAAAACAATATTCCATGTACAAAGACAGCTTTATAAAAAACTTCACAACATGGAATTCCACAGCTGCTTTAGGACAACGGAAGCATAGGCTCACTGCCTTGCGTGTACTTATGCAATTTCATTTATGCAAACATAAAGTGTTATGTAGTCATGTAAAATCATTGGACTCATTCAGGTGAATGTAACTTTTCTCTGTTGGGTAAGCTTTATCTCAAAGCAACAGTGAAATGACAGTGAAGATGGACAGCTCAGCATGCCACGGAAACCTCTGACAGCTCACTCATCAGAAAGACATTCACCTTTGCCATTCTAGATATTCACCTCATTGTGAGGCAGGAAAGCATGAGACCAGCATAAGGGAAGTTGTAATAATGGACAATGGCATATGTGGAAGCAAAGGCAGAAATATGTTAGTGATTGCTTCATACGCGTATCTCAAGTAGAAAACATGGACACATATCTTCAAATCACTTGCAAGACAACTCCTTTTTTGAAAAGCATGTGATAAATTCTCAGTTCCTGACTTCCTAATCTGCATAAGCAAAACATATGTGAAGCACCTACTCAATATGTACTTGTTTTAATTATGTCTAATGTAAGTCACAGAATCATTTAAGTTGGAAAGGACTTCCCGAGATCATCCAGTCTAATCACTCTGTTAAACAGGGTCATCTAGACTGGGTTGTCCAGGACCATGTCCAGCTGGCTTCTGAACACCTACAAGGATGGAAACCCCATAAATTAGGCAACCTATGCCAGTGTTTGATGACCTTCACAGGACAAAAATGTTTTCTTGTGTTCAAACAGAATTCCACATGTGTCAGTTTGTGCCCATAACCCCGTGTCTTATCGCTGGGCACTGCTGAGAACTTTTGCAAATACAAACATAATTCAGAGACAAAGGGAATACAGGAGGGCCTGAGATCCTAGTTTTTAAACTACCTTTGAAATTACGGAAAGGTGCTATGAAAGTCATTTGTGTACAGAATCTAAAAGATGCAGAAAATTAAAGAGCACATGGATGTGAGGAAGGCAATTTTTCTTTCTCTCTTCTTCTATAGCAATGTTATTCTCTTTCAGACTTTGGTCTTTAAGAACGGTATTCATTTTAATAAAGCCTTCCTCTAAAAACACTGACTACTTCAAAATAGCCAAGAAGAAAAACAAACTGTTTTCTAGACTGTATCTAACATTCTATTATCATCCTATAGTCGTGCATCAAGACCTTAATCAATAAAGCACTTAAGATTACATGCTTAATTAGCTGAATTCATGAGTTATTCTATTGAAGTCAATGAGATCACTCACAGTAAGTTAAGCATAAGAACTTGATTTCATCCTCTTGGCGTTCAGAATCAGCTTCCATTTAGCCACAGAAAAATTGCCATCTATTTCAATAGTACTGGAAGCTGTCTAAAGAACTTGAACCTAGAAAAACCTACAGGTTTCCCTATGCATATCACTGAGCTTTGATTTTGTATGCTTTTTGCATGTCTAAATACCTTCTGTATAAAATAGCATGGCTACACAGCTTTGGCCTTGTCTTATTTGCCACACTGAGTCCTCCCTGATGTCAGTGAAAGCTACCAAAGAAAAATGGACAAAAACTGGCAATATGCAAACATATTTGCAATCCACACTTACTTACATTAACATTTCACATGATAAAAAAGTCCTTTTGAATATTATGAAGGGAATGCTAACTCATTTTTTTTCAGAAATTCAAGAGTGCTTCCATTCTGAGATTAAGATTTCTTAATTTAAGTGTCTACAAAAGCACCTTGTGTACTTAAGATACACAGGTAATGATGATGATGTAATGAGTATGTTCAATGAAGCCTAAAAAAGGGATTCAACTGACCAGCTACACTAAGCCTCAACTAACTTCTCTGGGATGCTCCGAGTTTACTTACTAGGTCTCCATCAGCTATCAGGGAAGCTTAGATACCTCGATGCAGCAATAGACACGCACAAACTTACAGAAAGGCACCTGAATTTTTGTGTTTATACCTCATACGAACCCCCGCCTCTGCTGTTCCCAGTAAGCCCACAGGCAGGAAGGCCAGAGACTAGGAACTAGGAATCAGAGTTCCAAATCCAACAGACTTTTAAACCCAGAAATTCCCATGTATGGGGAAGTAACATATAAATTTGAAGGCATGCATTTGTGCCAAATGAGAACGTAAACTTTCCTGGGTGTCATATTTAAGCATCTCTTGCATAAGCTACCGTCAGTTTTATGATTAATTGCTAGTGTAAGCGCATATTTCTTGGAGTTCAGGTAAATACCACTACACAGGCATTCACTCCCAAGAAGTAACCTGACACACATCCCTTATGGTCCCCAGCCTGCTCTGCCGTACCACAGAATTTGAGCAGAGATACCAAAACTGCCAAGATTGAGTCTTCCCACAAGGCCAAGAGAGAAGGTGAAAATAAAGACCAGGCTAAGCAGATGAGATGGCTAAGATCCTAATTAGGAAAGGTATAATTAGGAGAGCTATAGGTATAAAGCTTATTTTATTTGATGGAGGAACTGAGTTTGGTTTTTTTTTATAAAAATCCTTGTTGTGGCAAATCATACATGACAGGATATGGGGGAAGGCGAGGACATGTAACCGTTGATCACAGTGTGGGATCTGAATGTGCATACTGCTCTGTGAAGAATATGGTCCGGCTCAGAATCAGTACCCACTCAGTCTGCTTTCACTGGGAATTTGGAACTCTGTCGCTCAAGAAGAAACTGCAAAATACATCGGAACAGCCAACTAGACCTGGGTGATCAACAAAAGAGTACCAATCATACATATACGTCACTGTAAGTCTACAAATAGCATTTGGCTTACTTCTTTTCTAGGAGAAAACCTGAGAGCTTATATAAATGTGAATGAGTGTATTTTAAGGTCACATAGAAAAGTTGAATTATTGTTTAAGAAACTTGGTTTTTCACCATTGCGCACATAATGCTTACGCACATTAATGACTGCACATATCATATACACGGTCCAGTTCTTTTTTTTGCCTAGCATTCTTACTGTCTTTTCTTTGACTTTTATTTCAGATTGTGGTTAGCACAAGATAAACAACAAGAGGTCACTGACTTCAGTGCTATGCCACAGAAATATAATTGCCTGCCACAATAAAGTACTAATGAGCACAACTCTTGTCAATGGGAGATTGCCGTGGCAACAAAGTTATCCCAGAAGATACCCATGTGGTAGAAGGTGATGACAGTCAGTTGCCTGACAAAGACTTAAAAAGTATAAAATCTTTTCAACTGCTCAAGTTGAAGGAAACTACATATCAGGAGTCTACTGACATAGGGGGAAATACTGACTTGCTGAACACAAAAGGAGCTAGAAACTTCCAAAGAAATGCAGAGTCAGAATAAGGATGTTTTGTTTAAACAGGAACATGTTTAGAATCCCAATTTTGCACATAAAGTCCTTCTCTCATATGTTCACATCTTCTTATGGTATCCAAAACCTAAATCTGATTCAAATCATACTTTTAGATTTACTTTTAAAGAAAACAACATGAAAAGGTGATAGTGAATGTGGGTAAGATCAAGGCTGGGTTCAGTAGACAGCAAGACAGTGAATTCCAGCTCTCAAGTAAGAAACAAAATAAATAAATAAATAATAATCTCCAGGAGAAAACAAGAGGCTGCAGAAATAAAGGGAGAGGCATGACGTGAGTACAGGCTCCAGAGGCCACTGATACTCTTTAATCCAGGAGCTGGTTTCCTTGATGGTATATGGCAGGTGGACAAGAACAGTCATTACCAAGTCACACAGTATTTTTATATTTATTTCCAAAGAAAATTAAACTCTCACATTCACATTTGATATCTGGGCAGGAAAGGTTATACCCCACTACGTCCGTGTCCCCTACTCCAGAAATATTTAACCCACTGGACAGTTTGAATCAAATTGGCAAATGCCTAGAAATCTTAAAATCATGATCTTACCCATATGTTAGTAAATGCATATTAAATATTCAAATGTCCAAACACTTTTAACAAGGTCACTAAGCAAGACTCTAAATTAAGTTGTCAAACAAGAAAGTGTTCATGAATTAAAAGGACAAAAATAACATAATAGGATCTGTGTTACTAAGTTGTCTTGAAAAAGACTAGTTTGATAGTGATGCAAAATTATTCAGGATAGCTTTTATTGGTAAAAAAATAAAGTTGGCTGCCAAAAGTTGCAGAAAGTTATTGTGTCACTGAATAACAAAATGGCAAATGAAATTCAGTCTAGATAACCACACAGGGAAACACACTGATGTTGTCCTCAACATTAACCAGAGACCAACAAGCTGGACTAACTATGAAGTTACCTGAAAGCACTCATATTCAACAGGAGAAAAGGCATGAAAAATAAATATAAAAATAAAGAAACAAACAGAAAACAATTTCATCCCAGTCTATGAATCTATGGTGTGCCCATCTCCTTCTTGAAGCAGTTTCCATCTAGTATATGCCAGAAATCAAATTTATAGTAAAACTATAAAGATTACAGAGAAGATAAGCACAAAAAGTGCATGTAACGGCTTCTATAAGTAGAGATATTTGCAGCTTGGAAAAGGAGTGATTGCATATAGAGACAGAAAACAGTTCTGAAACAGGTGATGGGGGAAAGTGAATAAAGAATGATTTGACAATTTCTCATAATCAAAGAAATAAGTGGAAGTTACTTCAGAAGAATCTTTTGTTAAATCAGAGAAGAATTTCTTTCCTCACTGCGTAACAAAATTGCAAAAAATCACCAGCATAGGATGTTTTAAACAGTGTATTTTAAAACAATTAGATACATATTTAAAAATATTCAATGGGCATTTTAAAATATGTATAACAAATATAATAAAGCTTCTCAGTAGTAGAAGATGGGAGGGTATATACCTTCTCCACATTTTTGATCTCACTCTAAATATTTATTGTCCACTTAACCTAATCTGGTTCAAGGACCTTTACAGTCCAAATCATGCTTTGTGTAAAACAGGAAAAATAGACCAGACCACTGGGACAGTGAGAGGTCTCAGTCTCCTGTTAAAGAAAAGGATGAAAACAATTTTCTGCTTAATAGAATGAACTCAATATGGAAAAGATATGTTAGAACTGCCATAAAAAGAAAAATATTCCTGGCCATGAAAAATTAAATCTGCTTTCAGTAGATGTATTTTGAGTCTCTTGTCTCAGGTGGCTTACGGCTCTGATTGAGGCCAGAGTAGTAATAATACCTTTCTTGTACAGATTCTCTGGTGTCTGTTGAGAAATGCACTCCTGTTTCAACTTTAATAGTTTGTTGGGTTTTTTTAAATAAATACTAATCACAACACAATGCTACCAAAAAACAAACTAAAATCATTGTCATTTTCATGGAATCAAAATCTCTGATTGAGTCTATGCAAAAAAAATGGAAACATAGGAAAAAAATGTAACTGCATTTTTAAACATCTTAAATTCCAGTGACTGATGGCCAGACAAATAACATTACTACATCTAAACTTTTTTCTGCCCTTTTTTTCTGCTTTTTTTTTTTTTTTTTGCGGGGGAGGGGGGGGGGGCAGGGGGGGCAGGGAGGTGGTGCTGTTGAAATATCTGTCAAAGTTTTATTTCAATATGTCCCTAGTTAGATGGATAAAAAGAAAGCCTGTGCTTCTGCAGTTATTCATGACCTTCAGCACGATTTCTGGGTCCTCAGCACTTCTGGATAATGATACAAATGTTGTTCATTAAAATACAACATTAGATGTCTACTTTTAAACAAAATCCCCTTAATCAAAAGCTAGTAATGAGCTACAGAAATTACACCAACAAATAAATGGGAAACAAAGATGTCTGTTACCACATTGGTCAACAGAGTATGAGGTCCAACATGAGATACATGACAATAAAAATTAACACTAAGCCAAAGAGAGGGAAAATTTCATTCCTCCTTGAAGAAAGAAAGGATATAAATGGCTGGTCTATGATAATACTTGGTCTAATGAAGACACACATTTTTCAAAAAATGAAATAATGTTTATTTTGAGCACAGTAAGCATCACTCTCCTGGATGAAGAAGAAAGATTAGATTTCAAGGAGGAAAAATTACATTTTTCTGGATCCATCTGCAGGACCTCAGGAAGAGGGCATAAGCCAGTAGGTTCCAACAGCAATGGGTGCTCTCTACTGATGTTTGTCTAACAGATGCAAGCTGAGAAATTTACTACCCACCAAGAAAAAAAATCTTCTTAGGAAAAGACTGCAAATAAGCTGGAAAAGGACAAGCAATCATTCTGATTTAACACTAGGGTTCAAATCACAGCTCTGCTCTCTTACCCTCCCTCCCTTGCACTGGCTGTAGTACTCATCAGCCCCCTCACTGGGCCAATCTCAAGAAAACTAACAAATACTGCCAAGGAGCAGGGGGTAACAGGAACTAGGAGAAAAACCTGTTTCAGTAGCATGATGTTAAATCAACTCATCAGTATTGTCAAATTCTATCAGTGTTGTTATTTGCATTTTCCTATACCTTTTCCAAATCTTTGTAACTGTTTTGCATTTTACATAGTAGGATTATATACTTGAATTTGTATTTATTTTCTATGGTAAGCCTTAAAATATCTTGGCAACACTAGTTTTCCTCACACAAGAACAGGGTAAAGCTGTAAAGTAGGAGACCAGGGCATTGTAAACACTACCTACCTCACCTGCCTGTTTTGAGGTGTATCCAATGAGTTGAGTGTGTGACTCATTTCAGCTACACCAGCCTACTGGTGAGCTAGCAAGAGTGCTTTGAAACAAAAGCACTTCTTGGCAGGAGAAAATATTAGGCTGTACACTTGAAGTCTAAACATTCACACAGCACTTGCCACCATGTATTTCAAATTGAAAACTAATATACATAGTTGCTACAATTTTTTTCTTTTCTTTTTTTTAACCCTGAAGAAGTTTTTAGCTATGGAACTTATGTCAGTGTCTTTTCTGTAAATTATGCACCACTACGAAGTTACTTCCACAGAGAAATCACTGGACATAAGACAGCACAAAAAGGTAATTTATATAAAAACACCAGATCAGAAGGAAAACACTGCAATGAAAAATACATGCACACCATTTACCTGAAAAGTAAATATAATAAAGTACTTGTATGCCAATGAAAATTTTTATCCTACTTAAAACAGCAGTCGATATAACACTGTATTATCTGTATCAGTATGATTTCACAGCATTGTTAAAGCCTTCATTCTAGCTGCAAACTTCCCAGAAATCAAATGCAATTTTGAATTCAATATTTAAGCAGTTAAAAAATACTGATAGTTAAAACTAAAAACTGTTGTGCTCTAAGTACTGGTATACAATCACTGATGTTCAAGACCCATATTGCTATTTCTATTCAAGGACGAAAATTTAGAACAGATGCCATCACTGTAATGGCATTGCTTCCTCCCCCCTCCCCAAAAGAGAACTAGGCAGCTACATAAACACAGTGGATCTTAAAAGTGTCCCAAGGACAACATCCATTTTAAGAAATAAAATACACCAAAAGAAAATCTTGATGCAGACATCAATAAAATGTCTTGAGCTGAAGCATGGATACCTTCTGAGGTTTTGATGGTAAATATTTAATATATTTATCCAGAGTAGAACAGCACAGATGCTGAGCATGGAGACATCCACAACATTTCTACTACAATAGTTTGAATATTTTAAGTCAGAGTTAGAAGCCAACAAAAGTCAGTTTCAAATACACAAAGCAATCTTTAAATTAGTGTCAAAATGCCCCTCTGGCAAGGAACAAATATAAAACTAACCTGCATTCCTTGAGTCCATAGAAATATGTTAAACACTTACGTATCCTGAATAATTCAGCCATCATGCTATCTCATTTTACCAATCCTTCATACCAAAAGAGATACAAAATGTGAAATAAAAAAGCAAAAGTTAATAAAAAGATAAAACTGAGGTCTTATGTTACACTATTTTGGTTTGTGTAATCTTTCAAACTTTACAGTTTATGAACATTCATATTAATCAGTTCTACAGAGTTAAAATTTGGATGTTTTGGGTATAACTTAACAAGCAGTTTCTATTTTGAAAGAATTCACAAGGCATTTACAGCATTTATCTTAAAAACAAAAACAAAACAACGAAAACCAAACAGCAAAAAAACAATAGCAATCCTGAATCAAGTGAAAAAGTGGGGTAATTCATTCTCATTAAAATGCAATTCAGGTTAAAGCATAAACCAAACTGAATATTTATAGCTAAGAAGCTCTCACAACATATCCTTTGTAAGCAAGATGCATAATGTCTTTAATTTTTCTACTTTACAAAGTTCTGCTACAGAAGACAGTGATATATTTTAGTGGATTTCACAGATACAGTTACAGAATACCAGAGGATTTACCGAAGCGAGTATTTGGGAACCTTTCCAAATTTCTCTTCCCTTCAAATTTTAACTTGCTCAAGTACAGGTATTTCGGATTATATGTTCAATGATTTATTTCACAGAGCCTAACAAATGACTGATGAATCCTAAATTAAACTAGACAGAAAATATGACACCAACCAGAGTAGCAATGGTACTCTGGTACAATGGTACCTACCGGAGACAGAGGTAGACATCACTTAAGTGTCCAATCCTACTCTCACCAACGTCAATGGAAGAACTCCCAACATATTTGGAGAAACAGAATGCAGTTCTAGCAGCTCCAGACAACAACAGTTATCTATTTCACCAGGAAGTATATGACAGCAGGCTATTTAAGTTTGTTGTTATTCCACTGAAACCCCCTTGTGTTACAGTCCATGAGAAAATGAGGCCTGAGAATGTGCTGTCTCCAGCTTATATTCCAGATTGGTCAATTTTTATCTTTCCACTTCAAACACAGAGAAACATGCAGCTCAGCAAGACAAGGCATTATTTCAGCTTTGATGGGGAGAGAGGAAGACAAAGGAGACAAAACACTTTTTTCTGTGAAAAAAAAAATCATCAGCAGGATCCTCCCTTTCAAGGGAGGCCACTGTTCTCTAATCCTTGGGAGGGGAGCGAAGCCATCCATCACCGCCCTGGCTTTCTGCAGGAAACGAGGGAGCCAATCTCCAGTGCAGAAATGAAGGAATCTGACAGTCCCACCTGTCTGTCTTTCCATTCCTTGCACATGAAGGAATCTGACAGTCCCACCTATCCTGATCATCCTCCAGCACCACTCCCATGCTGTTCCCAAATTGCGCTGTGCTCTGGGACTAGAGCTGCCTGTGAACAGTATATTGCAAAATCCCTCATCGCTTTCTGAGAGCCATAAAGTAGGTAGAGTCTGAGCAGAGGCTCTTGCATCAGCAGTGTAAGGATGCCTGTAGTCCCTGCTGTGGCTAATATTACTTTGCAACATGATTAGTTCACCTTCTCTCTGAACTTATACTGCAGTTAAAGGTGCTTCTGTTTGCAGTAGTTCAAGAGTATCGAGGGCGGGGGTGGGAGTCAGTACCTGCACATACTAACTAGCCACTAAAATAGCAGAAGACATAAGTGTAGAAATCTCAGAAGAATCCTCATGTTGTCTTACTTTCCTGTTTTAGGACATATAATATAGCAAAATCAAGCCTAATAACAACATCATCTGCCTTTGAGTACACTGAGAAAAACAGTCAAGCATCTATCCAGGCTGTTACAATTATCAGTAGGATTGCTCCTTCTATCTGTATCTGGAAAGCTAAATTTCTTTCAAAAAAATAAGATCCCTTATTACATTTCTGCCTTTGCTAATTTTAAGTCTCTTTCAAATCCAACATCACAGGTCCTAGACCCTCTGAAAAATTTCTTTACCAGTGTATCTTTAAATGACATTTTGGCCTATAGCAGGATTTACAGTTGAAAATATGAATCAGAAGATAAAACTAACTGAGCAAATTCTATCTCTAAAGTGTTTTCCATTTGGAAAGCAGCACTGCTGATACAGTTCTAAATGAATAAGTTATAAATCATATGCAACCAAACTGCTTAGTGACAAGTTATTTATGTAAAAATCCATAAAGTTATTGCATAGCACTTAAGCAAAAACTTTGCACAAACTTTACTGCATCTTGTAGGTTCACTGCATTTATTACCCATATTATCAAGTTGATAAGATTCATATTATAGGTTGTTAACAAGTTTGGTACAAGCACAGCTGAAACCTGGTAAGCGACTTGTGGAATTGCTTAAGGTTGTTTCATTCAGAAAAAGGGTTGGTAGGAGACTTCTACGTTAAGGTATCCTGACTGGTTTGAATACACTACTCATCAAGAAATGCATACAGAACAGTTTGCAAAATACCGAAACCTAGAAAGCAGTACAGATGTGCTGCATATGTCGAGTTAAAATACAGAATTACTCCTTAAGTACATTAAATATATAAAAATAATCTCACTCTAGGTATAAGAAACTCATTTAGGTATTTAGGTACAAGAAACCTTCATTTAAAAGATACACTTGGAAATCTCATGTAAATAGGTATGTATTAAGCTTTTAAATACCATAGAGAACTATTGTAATATAGCAGAATTTGCTACAAATTAGAATTAAGTAATTAGAACCAATTATGGATAAAGATCCCATTGAAGTGTAACTTGAGAGGTGCCTATGGACTAGCAATGAGAAAAGTTTCCTTTCAGCATGGCACCAGCTAGTTTGAGAAAGCAACCTCATGCCTGGCCTTCAAAAGAACTTTCTCAACAGTACCATAGAAGGATAGCTCACAGATGAGCTCAAAGTGAAGTTCTGGTAAAACCAGCTATTTCTTGGGCACATCTGGGTGGTTATTGGGATTAAGGAAGAGCTTTTACATTATTTTAGCACATTGATGATAATGATCAAGTACCGAATGCAGCATTAGGGTTAGCAGTGTAAAAATCTTTCAGGAGTTAGAAATGCTGCGGCAATAGCAACAAAAATTATTCAAAATGAGAGAAATTAGCTACAGTGAAACACTGAAACTGCTCAATCATTATGTTTATCAGAAAGATTTTATAAAGAATAAATATTTTACACTGGAAGAAAATGTCAGGTAATAACAGATATTAGAATGAATAACAGATGTTACAATGAGACAAAGGAGGTAAAAGGACCCCCAGATGGAAGCAAAATTCAGCCAAATTCAATTCAGAAAACTGCTGAAGATGAACCACCAACTAAAACCTGCAAGGAAACCAACCACCTCTTATGACCAACTTAACAGCAGAAGTGACAGACCCCGTCATTTATTAACATTTTCTTATCACATTTGCATACCATTCTACAAAACACACTGCACTGAAACAACTTACCAGACTCATGAAACTAATAGCAAGCAATTTTTAACCCTCTGCTAGAGGTCTGGATGGATGGTCTAAGTAGACATTCTGGCATTAAAGTGTATGAAACTCAATAAACATTAATACATAACGAATACCTATAAAGACACTGATACATAAAAATTTAACATCTCTTTACGAGACAGAAATTAGATGTTACTGTCATATTTACTAAACTAATTAAGTTGAAAATTCGTATGGAATTTAACGTTTACTTTTCTTCCTTCCCCCTCTCCCCCCGCCCTTAACTTCAATAATGAAGATAGTAGATAAGGTTATATTGTTTAAATACATATAGTAAAAAATTGCAACCAGAAGATTCTGGAATGTCAAGTAACAGAACCAAGAACAGGTAAACAGTTTTTCTCTGGTATCAATTCCTTCACTTGACAGTCAGGCAAGAAATTGTTGAGGAAAAATAATTACCTTAACTAGAGGCCAGTAACATAAGGAGTTTTGTCTGGACAAACAGTAAGAGAGAAGACATGACAGAAGGATGAATGCTGAGAACTGGAGACTGGAAGCTAGTATTGGATTGAGTAGTTAAGCAGACGGGCAGTAAGAAGCCTGGAACTCAGAATCGATGGAGGACACTGATTAAGCACAATTCAATGTTTTGCTTCTCTGAAGAGACAGAAGGGAATACTGACATTAACTCATGCTTTGAGTGAGTGTTCATTTTAGTACTATAAATTATCATGACATCAAGTGCTTGGTTTTGAAGGGCAAGAAGACTAAAGACACTAAATGTTTCTAAGTGGTGATGATCACTGAAGGCTTTTTCTCTTATTATGATGATTTTCAGATGACAATAAACCAAAAAGGTTCAAGACAAAACACATAGAAATGTATTGGCGTGTCCAAAAAACAATATACAAGTTACAGAGGTTTAAAAATATACTTACTTGGTATGTGTCCCATAACCTTATAGTACACCGTAAAGGGACTTCTCTCATCAGCAAGTTATTCATCCATCGGAAAGCAAATTGCAAGTACTTCACCTCATGTTGATCCAAGTGCCTATGAACTTGTTCTGGAGACAGAATAAACAGACATTTTACTGCAATTTTTCTGAAGTTCATAAGTATCAAATGCACTGTCTAAAAGAATAAGGTACTCTTCCAATCTCAAGCAAATAAAATATGGTGGTACATGCCAACTCTTACAACTGAATGAAAATCCCCAAAATAGAAACAACTAGTTAACCATTACACTGGTTTTATTTTTCTGTCTCTGGATGTCTTAAAAAAAACTGCCCTCAGTTGTGTTATGTTAAGAAAAGATTAACATCAGAGCTTTACAGTATATCGCAAAAAATAAAGTTACAAAATGAAATTATTAGCTATATATATCCTCACTAATTTCTTAGGCTGCAAATTATTTGGGGCAAGACTACAAGAGACAAAGTTTGCAAATAACACAATGGCTTCCAAAAATAAAGTGTTGGTAATAAAAAGACAGTATTAAATTAACAGGACAAAGAAATATTAGGAAAGTACATGTAAAGGTTATATTCAATCCAGACAAAAAAAAAAAATAATAACTGTGAAATTAATGTAGGAAATACAGTGAACAAATTTAAGTAATTTGCAGCTTAAATAATTTCTTAGTTTAACAAATAGATACAAATAAAACGCAGTACAAATAAATGGTTTCCAAAGCAGTACTCATACACACTGTGTTTACTGCAGCACGTTTACTATTTGAAAGCTGTGATAATCACTTGCATGGGTTATTGCTAGAGCTAATAGAACTGATCTACTACATGGCTTTTATATATTGAGCAGAATTTCCACCAAAAAGGATCACAGACATTCTGTTACCAGGTTTCCACTAACTGGCTCAAGTATGACATTGGCATTACGTGACTGACAAATACTGCAGAAATGCTAATTTCTTATTTTGGATAGATTTATGACAAGAAGTCTTTCTTAAAGCCTAAATAAGACAATCCTATTGTCTGTCTTTATGCAAATACATTCTTGGAAGATTTCTCTACCCAGATAATCCTTTGTCCACATTCACTGAGGTGTATTATCAGCTAAAACAATGAGTATGTGTGGACCTTACAAACTTCACCTTTCTCAGAAAACTCTAAAAAGGCACTAAAATACTAAATGAACAATAACAAAAAAATCCCAACAGTATGGCAGTACCATTACAAGAAAAACTACTTAAAGATTAAGGTAGCAGAAATTAATTGCACTAGATTATAATACACACTTAAGTTATTAGAACAATTTTTTTCCTCAAGATGTATTTTGTGGCTATATGAAAGTGTCAGCCAATACGATACAGTTGTTTCAATATGGAAGCAAGCAAAAATTTTGTAGATTTTAAAAACAATCAACAGTGATTTTTTTTTTTAAAATAACACCAGTCACAACACATTACACCAAAGGTCCACCTATCACAACATCCCATCTCCTGTGGTGTCTGACGACAAATAATCCATGGAAATGTATAAAACACCGGCATTTCTCCATGGCACTTCTCAGCCTCTATCTACCTGTGGCTAAAGCTCTCTTCAGCAGACCTGGCATCTAAGTTTCTAAACTCATCTCCTGCAATATATAGACAAATATATTAAACTGTATGCACATCTTAAAACTATCTGGTACCTCTCCTGGGAACCTTTTTAAAGTTGTAGCTATATATAAAGACATGTGAATCTTTAAACTGTGCATTTCATGCCTTTTTAAACATGCATTTCCCAGTTGGGAAACAGACAACAGCCAATACGAAGGCTAGTTCTGCACTCTGCATCAAGTCAGTAACCTGTGCAAGTGCAACAGTTATCTTAACCAGCACTCCAAACACAACAGCTAACTGCAGGGCTTACCTTGCAGCCCCTGCTCAGCAGCATTGCTAATCTAGGTTAATCTAGGTTACTTTTAAAATAAATAAATAAATTAAATAATCAACAAATGATCTTTAAAAAAGGTGGGAATTCTGCACGCAGAGGCTCTTCCCTTTCTGTAAAATGCTGATGAAGCAACTCCTCAGCTTGAAAAGTTATTGGAAGTCGACAGATGCAGTAACCATGTGTCTTCTGCCTAAACAAGGCAGTTTACATGCAAAGTCTGTATTTTGAAGAGAGTATAAGCTTCAGAAGCCTCTGTATTTTCCTTTTCCACACAAAGGCAATGCATGCCTGTAACTTCTAAACAGAATAGAATAGTTCAGTTGGAAGGGGCCTACAATGGTCATCTAGCCCAACTGCCTGACCACTTCAGGGCTGACCAAAACCTAAAGCATGTTATTACGGACATTGTCCAAATGCCTCTTCAACACTGACAGGCTTGGGGCATCAACCACCTCTCCAGGAAGCCTGTCCCAGGGTCTGACCACCCTCTCAGTAAAGAAAAGCTTCCTAATGTCAAGTCTGAACCTCCTCTGGCACGGCTTTGGACCATTCCCACGTGTCCTCTCACTGGAACCCAGGGAGAAGCGCTCAGCACCTCCCTCTCCACCTCCCCGTCCTTGGGGAGCTGTAGGGAGCAATGAGGTCGCCCCGCAGCCTCCTTTTCTCCAAACTAGACAAACCCAAAGTCCCTAGCCGCTCCCCACGGGACATGCCTTCCGGCCCTTTCACCAGCTTTGTTGCCCTCCTCTGGGCACATTCCAGCAACTCGACGTCCTTCTGAAATTGCGGGGCCCAGAACCGCACACAGTAGTCAAGGGGAGGCTGCACCCATGCTAAACACAGTGGGCTAATCACCTCTTTTGACCGGCTGGTTGTACTGTGTTTGATGCACCCCAGGATGCGGTTTGCCCCCTGGGCTGTGAGAGCACACTGCTGACTCACATCGAGCCTGCTGCCGGCCGGCACCGCGCGTCCCTTTCTGCAGGGCCGCCCTCCAGCCACTCCTCTCCGAATCTATACTTGTGCCCAGCATTACCCCACCCCAGGTGCAGAATCTGGCATTCGTTCTTGTAAACTTTCAGATATTAAATAAATCACTGATGATTGCCCAATGCTCCGATCTATCTGGATCCCCCTGCAAGGCCTCTAGTCTCTCAAGAAAGTCAACAGTTTGGTTTCATCAGCAAACTTGCTAATGGTGCATTCAAGTCCTGCAACCAGATCACTGATAGAAATACTGAACAGGACCAGCCCTAGAATGGAAGCATGAAGGACACCGCTGGTGACCAGCTGCCAGACAGATGTAGCCCCATCCACCACAGCCCTGTGAGCCCTGCTCTTCAGCCAGTTCTTCACCCAGTGCGCCATTATTAGGTCAGTTATTCAGGACAAGTACAGAACTACTGCCATAGTTCTAGGCAGATTTAGCTGCAAGTTAGATATACTGAAGTGAGATACTATGTTAAATTCATTTTTAAAATGCCACATGGAGATACCTGTATTGCAGACTACTATAATTAGAAAACCTGCTACATCCAGCAGGATGCAAAAAAAGTCAACTTTCTTTCTAACTGAAGTTACTAACTCACAAACATTTTTGTTCTTCGCACAGCATAAACAAATTTCACTTGGGTACTTGCAGCCATGGGAAGTAATGAAGAACGATAAATTGTGCCACTTGTGATATTTCAACTACAGTTGTTAATGGGCATAATAAATTTCTTGAAAGTTGCTTTCTAGTCTAAACAACTTGAAAAATAGACTACTAAACTCTGTGCATTATATACAATTGATGCAAGACTGGAATAGAAGATGCTTTGAGTAAAAAAGCTAATTCGTCCTACTTTATAAGTAATCGTGAGTAGAGGCTATTTTGTTGATAAAGGTAATTTGGACAGTCATAATCTAAATTTAAATTTTCCATTTCAGTGAAAATAAGTACGTGTGCGCAATGAGCAAGCAAGATATATAATTACTGTCAGCTTTCAGACTTCAAGTAATTTACAAAAAATACTTCTACTAAGGTTTCTGATAGTAAAATTATTTTACAGTTTAAAAAAAAGACATTTCTTTTAACAAAATTCAAAAGAATGTAAAATTATAGTTAAGAAGTTTCCCAATACTTTCAATAAATCTATACATACAGTTTTGGTGAAGTGAGTCTTCTGATTATAAAGAATAAAATACATTATACAGATGCATTCCAAAATAGCATACTGACAAAAAGAAATATTCTGTACATAAAAAGCATTTATAACTATTTATAATTTTAATACACTTATTGTATATACTAGTTTGAATGACCACATTTACCCACCTTAAACACATGCTTCTCATCGCAGAAGAATCTATAAAGTATTTATTATTAATGTTTAATGTCAGCTTCTCATGCTGTTTTACTGATTTCAAAATTAAATTTGCATGTGACTACAGTATCAAAAACCAGAGCCATGGTCAAGTAAAGAAATAACCTACACTAAAGCATGACTTAATTGCTGTCCTGACTGGGAGGTACTGTTGGAGTGAATGCCTAGGCAAATTTACGTATAAGCAAAGAGGAACCACAAAATAATAGTAAAATTATGCATGAATCACCGAATTATGGTGGCATAGCACGGTGCCACTGCATCCATCTGTATAATTTATTACTTCAGAACATTAGCCTTTTGGTGTTGAGCTTTACTTAAAGATTCCTATGAACCGTAGCAATCTTCTCTGACATCAGCTATAGACCTAGCTTTGACATTTTTGAAATTACTTACATTTTTCTACTCATATTTCATACCCTGGGCACTTCATTTCTAACTCCATTATATCAAAAGTTTATACATGTTTCATTGTAAATATAAAAAGCACTAATTGTTAAAAATTATCTGAAATGCAGTTAAGCTGAGAATCTGATGAATAGAGGGTTTAGTTCAATGAAAGGAAGAAAAATGTGTATTTCTCATTAAGAGCCACCCAATTTTTATTGAAAAATGTACACTAGCTACAAGAGTAACTCCTCTAGCACCAATCCAAATGAACAGTGAAATAACGAGCCAACCTTTGCCACAGAGGTGTACTAGCACAGACATTTGCACACGGAGTTATGTTTGTACATTGCTCCTTAACATATGAAAAAATGCTATAGAAATATGCTAGTGCTCCTTTTTTCCACAGAAACATAGAATCATTTAGGTTTGAAAAAACCTTTAAGGTCATCAAGTCCAACCATAAACCCACCACTGCGAAGTCCACCACTAACCCAGTGCCCTAAATGCCATGTCTACATGTCTCTTTAAATACCTGCGGGGACGGTGACTCAACCACGTCCCTGGGCAGCCTGTTCCAGTGCCTGACAGCCCTTTCAGGGAAGCAATGTTTCCTAACATCCAACCTTGGATAACATCCATCCCTTGGAGCAACCTGAGGCCATTTCTTCTTGTTCTATCACTTGTTCCTTGGGAGAAGGACCGACCCCCACCTGCCTACAGCCCCTGTCAGGGAGTTACAGAGATTGAGTGATAAGGTCCCCCCGAGTCTCCTCCTCTCCAGGCTGAACCACCCCAGCTCCCTCAGCTGCTCCTCACAGGGCTTGTGCCCCAGACCCTTCACCAGCTCCGTTGCCCATCTCTGGACACGCTCCCCCGCCTCAATGTCTGTCTTGCACTGAGGGGCCCAAAACTGAACCCCGTGTTCGAGGTGCGGCCTCACCAGTGCCCAGTACCGGGGGACGATCACCGCCCTGGTCCTGCTGGCCACACTGTCCCTGACACAAGCCAGGATGCCGTTGGCCGCCTTGCCCCCCGGGCACCCTGCTGGCTCCTGCCCAGGGCTGTCACCCAGCCCCCCCAGGCCCTTTCCCCCCAGGCAGTTCCCAGCCCCCTGCCCCAGCCTGTCGCACTGCGTGGGGCTGGTGTGACCCAGGGGCAGGACCCGGCGCTGAGCCCTGTTGAACCTCCTACAAGTGGCCTCGGCCCATCGGCCCGGCCTGCCCAGCCCCCTCTGCAGAGCCTCCTGCCCCCCAGCAGATCAGCACTGCCCCCAGCTCGGTGTCACCTGCAAACTGGCCGAGGGTGCGCTCGGTGCCCTCGCCCAGGTCATTGATAAAGGCATGAAACAGGGCTGGCCCCAGCACGGAGCCCTGGGGACACCCCCTGTGACCGGCCGCCAGCGGGATGTGACTCCGCTCAGCACCACCCGCCGGGCCCGGCCGGCCAGCCAGCTTTTAGCCCAGGGCACAGTACACCCACCCGGGCCGTGAGCTGCCAGTTTCTCCAGGAGAACGCTGTGGGAGATGGTGTCAAAGGCTGTACTGACATCAGGCAGACAACACTCTAGTGGCACTCTAGCAGGTTCGGGACCATACCAATCAAGGCAAGCCTTGTAGACTTGTCATTCATAAACTAGCATAATGGAAGACAAGCCAAACAGGGTGAAGCACTGACATTTCAGAAATCGATTTCCATTTCTACTACAGATGAGAACCTCCACTGTCTCATTCTCTTCATTTTTTAATTAGTCACCTTGTTATTTAAAAAAACCCTGACATTGCAAACAAAAAAATAAACACCATAAACTTAGAGCCGAAGTTGTAACATATCCACAAATAACACAGGCACCTAATAAGAAAGCATGACACCCAGAAGAGCCATTGCTTCAAAACTTAAAACCCTTTCATTTTGAAATACATAGTCCCTTGCAAATTTAACATAGGAGCCTGCCTGTCTTTTAATTCTCTTATGACTCTCTTGGAAGGTTCTCTGTATGGAAATATGAATCTAACAATGACAACAAGTTCTTTAAAAGAGAAAAAAAAATTCATTGGCAGGTAATAAATTTCTGGAGGAACGTAGTGCAGACAGAACTACTATGCAAAACTAAGAATTACTTCAGATATAGAAGGTCTTCAGTCACTATTTTATTCATGGGTTTTTTTCAAGTAATTCTTGCTATTAAATTCAACTTAACATCTTTCCAGACTTTTAAAAAAACTGATTAACAGAACAGTGTAATACAAATTTGTCCCCCTGTCTTCTCTCCATCAGTAAGAAAGATAAAAATCCAGCAAGTTTTCAACTGCAGAATTTGATAGAATTTGTTCTTTTCCTTAGGAAGCAGATTTGGAAAAAAAATTTATCAGTCGACTTAGAAATCCAGACACTTTTCATCCCATATTAGGTTCAAACGTACTAAGAAATTATTATTTATGACTTTATGCACTCCATTTGACAGCTAATGTGAAAATGAAGCTTCACAGCATAGGTTATAGCAAATCCATATTTAAAATTTTTAAATATCCTGTGACAAATAGCCAAAATATTAAAATGTTTTGCATTTCCTCATGGCTGATCAGATTTCTCCCATAGACTATTGTGCAAACATTAACCTTTCACTAGAGATATCAGATTATCAGTTAAATTTTGCCACTGATCGTTAAAAAGAAAATCATGTGGTTTAATCTCAAATTCATTCACAAGGGATGTGCTCGCAAGCCTGGAATTTGTCTGACCATTAGATTAAAACCAGCAAACTGCACTGTCACAATTTGTGTGCTATTGAGTAGGCAACAATGATGTTTCCCTCCTTGTGCAATATTGCAATTTCTGGACTACAGAAAATTTGTCATGGTCCAGCCCATTATAAGTATGATGTATGTACAAACTAAACAAATACAGTAACACTTCTTTTCCAGTTTCTTCATAATGCTGTGACTTGATATTTGACAGCTTCCAAGTATTAGCTTCCATCTACAAAGCTTCAGTACTCTTTGAACTGTGCAAAGCAACTAACGAACTAGATTTCATCCTATTTAATGCAGTGCTGTAGTAGGCATTTATTTCTACCTAGCTGAACTGTGGGTAGCTATCAAAAAGACATTGCTGTAACACAAATAAACTACATAACCTAGAAGAACACTGCTTACTAGAAACAGTGTTACTCACAAGGGCTGTCCCTGCAAACTTGCACTCATGAGACCAGAACCTCCTGAAAAGCAGTGACAGCTTAAGGTTCACCTCCAAGTTACCATAAGCATTTCACAAAACTGGCTTTCATAAGTATTGCCTGCAAGCTTCCAGATGTCCTTAGGGAAAAAGCATCCCTTTGATTGTATCAGCTGCCATGTGGATACGGCCATCCATGCTCGTCTTCTATCATTTTGAAGCACATTTTGCTCCAGTTTAGATTCACAGATTGTTGATTAACATGGAGCAGTTCAAGCAACTTCATTGATTCAGTTAGGGACTCCTCAACCAACGCATCCACCACCAGCTTGCATGTACTATCCATTCAATCAATATAGTAACAAAATGTTGAAATCTTTTCTACTACCCCTAGATGCTTTAAACATTGTCATTTGCTTAAAATTATAGCTCACCATACTGAACCTTGCTGTCCGAAACAAGGAACTTTGTAATCAGTAAATGACTACTTTCATTTTGAGTACCTTACCTACCGAAAGCAAATTTGTATTTCAGTCTCTCTCTTCCTGAATAATTTCTACATTGTTCAAAGCCAGTATGTTTATGTGCGACAAATATAAAAAGTTTAGAGTAAAATCTTAACATCAGATGTTCTCAGATGCAGATTAAGGCTTACAACCTCCCAGCCTAAATTAGGGAAAATCTGAACAAAAGTAATTCTGTCAAGACTACAGCTTAGCAATGAGTTACTATCAGTTATTGTATATTAATTTTCATTAATATACATTAATAACAAAAGAAGTTCCTGATGACAGGAAGAGACATTCAAAAGACCATAATTGTGCACTTGAAGACAAGATCTCATTATGATACACAATTCTGCTTCAAGTAATAGTAGGGATCTCAGTAAAAGATTTACATGCTGATTATGTCTTGTTCCAGAATTAGTTTGCCTTTTATAACTGGCTAAAATCATCCATTGTAAGAATTACAACAAAAGCATTTAAAAAAATAAAACTGAGAAGTCCTGTACAAAATGAAAATACAACTGGCAGAACACCAGAAATGTTACCAAATTATATTATCCTCATGGCCTACAATTTAGGGATAACAGTCTATTTGAATTTAGCTCACTAAATGTACAGCTAGTAGCTATGACAGAAATACCTTCTTCATACATAAAAGATATGGCCAATATTCCCATACTAAAAAGCCCAAGACACTGATCCCAAAGCAGCAGAAGAAAATACTAGAGGAAGAAGGGAGGGAAAGAACGAGGGAGGGAAGACCTAGTTGCCTCAGGGAATCAAATGCAAATAATAATTCTGCGCTATCCAATGCAAAATGGGGGAAACTATATAGGCAAGTTAGTAGCGATCAAAGAAGAGCTACCATTCTAACTAAAAGTTAAAAATAAAACTTGTTTCCAGGTGGAATTCAAACTTACTATTGAAAATGCAACAAACAGCAGTTAGAAATATATTTGATGAGACACTCCTACTTCCAGACAACATTCATTGGACTTCCATAGCCTGTTCTAAATCTTAACTGTGTGCATTCATAACAGGGTTTATGCCTAACACTTTAAATTCCCCATCATGTTAAACTTGTTTTTTCTTCCTTTTTTTTTTTAATTTTCCATGAAAATAGTAAGCTTTGATTATTTAAAAGTTACAATGCTTACAGAGGTCAGGAATTCACAAACTATTTCACAGCCAGTCTCAACTCTTGTTAAGATCTCTGAACTCTGTTAATAGCATACAAATATAATCCCCATGGTTAAAACACAAAAATATTGTTTAGAAGATATATTAAATAATTATAATGCTCAGTGACTAGCACTTAAGAGTGGATTAAAGTATAATGTAGTAATTATAACCATAAAATCAGATAAAAAATAACTACTGGTGAGCTAAATAAAATGGCTTTGTTAAAATGAAAAAGAGCTTTATGGCACAAATTTATTAAAATGGTTATGAAATGCTTACAAGACTTTTAATCACTTCAGCACCAAGCTGACATATAAAGATAGACTGACAGAGAAGGTCCTTATTAATCACTGATTTTCAACAGCAGCAGTAAGGTCTAAATAAATTTGATGTCCATTTCTAATTCAAAATACTTCTGCACAGTTAAACCGTAACAGTTTTTTCAATTATTACAATTAGAGCTCTTTTTTCCAGATACTTCAACACAACCCTAGTTCAAAATTATATGTCAGTAAAATGTTTTACAATAAAATTAAACATGACCACAATTTTTCATATACAATGAAGTATTCTTTAACCATTTTTTAAAAAAAAAATCATTAGCATGATTGAATATGGAACAAAAATTGATCACACATCACCTACTACCATAGTTTCATCATCTGTTCATTGTATGAATGATTCAAATCCCAAGATTCAAATTAAAACCAAATTAGTTAATCTATATCTATCAGAGTATAATGAACAGATCACTTGTTCTGTGAGTTCTTATTAAACAGTAAGTTGTTCGATAAGAAAACATATTAATCTTGATTGACATTTTGCCTTTTTGAGATTCTAATTCTCCTAAACAAAAACAGTAAAACAATTCTTCTCTGCAGTTTAAAAAGTTCAATCATCACAGAAACTGACTGTCCTTTAGAAACTATGGAAGAATCAAAACTAATCAATAGGTATTTTCTTAGTACATTTTGGGCTTAACTCACCATATCAAATTAAGTTCTAAGCAGAACTGTGAAATATTAGTGTTTGAAGTACTGGACAGTTCCAGGGGAACAGGCACCTTTATCTCTTGAGACAAGAACCTGCTGGATCTCAAACACCAATGCAACATTCAGAGGAGCAACTGCAGGACTCCCAGGTGAAGCCCGGACATTTAAAACGTTAGCAGCCCAGAAAGAACACACAGCTCTTAAATCAACTCAGACATCAGAAAGAATAATTCTACTGGAACTAATCCTATTCTAATGAAGGATGTTTTATAAACATCTCCAATTTAATAAGAAACCGTAACACTACACATAAATATTAAGAATTGTATCAACCAACCTTTTAGACACATGTACAGCAAATATTTCAAAGCATGAGAAGTACACAGAATGGTGCAATTAAATAAGCTCTTTCACTGTGGATTAAAAAAAAATTTTGTATGTATTTTTGCTTATCTACTACATTTCATTAAGAACTTGACCTGCACATATATATAAACAATGCATATAAATATATACAATAACTTAATATTTTAAATTTCTGTGTGCATAAATAGCAAAAACATATGCAAAGTATAAATTTAAGTCCATGACATGGAAGTACTTTACCCCAAGTCCTCACTTGTGGCATTACCTACAGAACTGCAGACAAGTGACCAACCAAGACATTTGTAACCCAAGACAGAAGTATGATTAGTAGAACCAAGATTAATTTGTTCAGAACATTAAAACAAAATGCATTATCTAATTTGTATTTCATTTAAGTGAATGAAACAAACACATTTACAATATGGCAACGATAAAAAAACAGAATTGTTAATATAACATGGTTTAAAATGGTGAAAGGACATTTTAACTGCACCTAGGTATAAATAAAAATATTTTGCCGAACAATACTAGGTAGTATTTATTAAACCAGTAATTATTGAAATTAAATACAACTTTATATTTCCATGAAAAATATTTTCCTTTCTTTTGAAAAGTATGTATTTTCTTACAATATTAAAATGGAAATAAATCTGCAGTTCTCTCAATTAAAATATCATACGTAAGAATACCAGTAGTAACTCTACAAAACATGATCAGAAGATGTGTTCACAGTGGATACTGAACACATACTGAAATATTACTGAACTTTTGAAAAATGTAGCTGAATTCTTCATAAACTTCCTTATGGGAAAGTTAAAATACAGCACTTGTTTTATGCTTTTAAGTATTTTTCCATTGCTTCCATTTTCAAAAAAAGGGGGGAAAAATACATACAGCAACAGTAAGAGCTTTTTTTTTTAAAAAAAATAATTTTCTTCATTTTTATTGTCCCATTTATTGTCACTAAGATTCAAGGGCCAATTCTACAATAAGATCGGTAATTACTGGGGAAAGAATCTGGAACACTAATAACACAGAATTTATTTAACTACAAAAAAACATAAGCACAGATCAGGCTGTGCAGAACACAGATGCAAACCCCAGGAGTTGTTCTATAAAAGATGTAGAAAAAAAAATGTTTCCAAACTTACCCTCACAGAAGATGCAGAATATTTATACTGAATTCATTTGTGAATACTGCCTTTATTGTTTATTGTAATACTACTAAGAAGATAACATTAAAAAAAGATAAATGTAACATTACAACACTTCCCCCACCCCCCACCCCGAACTGCCTTCTTGTTAATTTAGAGAATGCCACAGAATTTTAACCTCTTTTATCAACATTTATGGAAATCTAAGACTACTTTTACCTACAAATCCTCAGCCTTCTCCAAATGGCTACCTCAAACTCTAATGTAATTACAAGATGTCTTACAGTAAATTGAAGAAGCTAAGACTCTCCCAAGCATGAAACCACCAAAATGTTAATACACAAATTCTGGAAATACAAATCCTGAATTAATTTTGGCATTCCTATAGTGTCTCCTTGCTTTCAAGCCTAAATGACGCAAAAGTGGAAGACAGCATGCAACATGAGTGTGCCCTTTTACAAAACATGACAGATGGTTCACGATTTAGAGCAGAAAAGTTCTACTGACATTACAGGAAACAGAAAAGATAATTAGTTATAACATTCCTTATATTATTGAGCTATCTATTGATCCTCCTTCTCGGTATTTTTGTACAATTCCTAAAACAATCTGAATGATGATGACAAGGAGATAAATGAGATTGAATAACGTTTTGTCTTGACATTCCATCTTGTCTATAACAATCTACAACAGTCCTATTAACAAACTCAAAAAATCCATTAAACATGATTCATCAAAATTATTTTCTGAAGTTTAAGAAGATTGAGATTATGATTAAATTAACAGAGCAGCTCGGCTGTTTGAAGTCTACTGCAGTGTTCTGCAGCGTACACACAAGGACAGTTACTTTGAGAAGAGTTGTGATCCATAAGGCTGGGTTAATGAAGGTTGCTTAAATCACTAGCATAATGTCTTAACGCTCTCCGAAGGACAAGCATCACTTTTCATACGCCAGTAATCCATTACTGTTAGCAAACAAGCCATACAAACTTCATCTACTCACACAGCTACTTGCTACATGAAGATTCTCTTCACCATGCAGCTACCCAGCATCAAGAAAATAATGTGACACAGTAGCAACAGGAATATTATTCCACAATAACTGTAATTAGCTCTTAGGATATTTACAGTAAACATAGATGGTGTGATTTCTTTTAAAAAAAACCCAACAGTTACTGAATTCATATCAGCCATATATTTCCCTTCAGCTACAGTAAAGCAGACCCAGTATAAAGATAAAAAGACAAGAAATGAAGAGTAAAGTAGAATAACATATAACTTAATCAAACTATGTTGTGTTTCCATCAAAAAGCCAGCCAGGTCAGGATCCCTTACCTGAGGCATCCAAAGGATGCATCCATACTGAAATGACAGCAGTTCACATTTACCATTGCCTATCTAACAGCTAAAACTCTTATTTTAATATTACATGTACTTTGGTGTATTTTTCTAGCAAAAGAATGTAACTGAGTGAACAGTCTTCTAGAAAAAAAAAGAAACGGCCCTAAGAATTCTGAAAAAATGCGTATCTTTTACTATCCAAAACTTTTAATTGAACCACCATAATATAAGGGTTGTGATCAGAAGTACAAAGTCCAATTGACAGCCAATTACTAACGGCATCCCTCAGGGGCCAATACTGTGCAACACCTTTACTAACACAGATGGTACAGAGTGGACTCCATGTTTGTGCATGATACCAGATTGGGAGGAGCTGTTTACATGTTGAAAGTCAGGGCTGCTATTTGGAGGCACCTTGGCAGGCTGGAAGAATGGCTGATAGGAACCTCCTAAGTTCAGGAAGGGCAAACATTTTGTACCTGGGGTGGAACAGTCCCATTCAACAGCACTGACCAGGAACCAACTGGCTAGAAAGCAGCCCTGCCAGTAAGGACTTGGGGATCCTGGTGAACAACAGACTGTACCCAAGTCAGCACTGTGTCCTTGCAGAAAGCAAGGCCAACTGTATATCGGGCTTTCTTAGCAAAAGAGAAGCCAACAGGTCAGGAGAAGTGATTCTTCCTCCGTACTCACCACTGATGAGACCATGTCTGCAGCATCATGTCCAATTCTGGGACACTGGCATACAAAAGCAAATCCAGTGGAGTGCAACCAAGGTAGTTAAGAAGCTGGAGCACTCTACACATGAAAGGAGACTGACAGAACTGGGTTTGTTCAGCCTTAAAAAAAAATGTCTATCAACAAGTACAACTACTTAGGAGAGTGCAGAGAAGATGAAGCCAGGTATTTTTACGGAGGTACACAGAGATAAAATAAAAGGCAGTGGACATCAGTTCCAGAAACAAAAATTCGGTTGTTAGGGGTTTTTAAAATCAAAAAAAAACCCAAACCACAATGGCAATAGTCAAACCCTTGAGGTGTCTTACCAAGAGGCTGGAGAATTTCCATTCCTGGACTTACTCAAGATTTGGCAAGGCAAGACTCTACATAGCCTGATCTAAGTTGACCCTGTCCCCTTAGATCAAGGGAGATTAAGAGAGGCAAGAGCAGATGGTTGGAACACTGACTTCCAGAGGCCCCTTATAACCTAAATAGTTTTAGGTTTTCGTAATGTCATTTACACCAAAGTCTTACTGGCTTCCTTTTAAAATAACAATGTCAGCTTTTTAAAACACTTCATAGGCTCCTATAATGAAAAAACTTGTAATGAAATTTCCCTCACTCTGACGCGTTATAATCCTCATTGTTTTTTTAAATAGTTTCCTTTAATATTTTTCTACATATGCTACAGGTATGTCATATGTACAACCCGCAAAATATACCTGCTATAATATGATCAATTCCTTAATGTTAGAATTTTGCTTTGCTTTTTCCAACTATACTGCTTAAAACAAGGAAACCATCCTCTACTACTCAAACGTGTAAATGCTCTAGAGTTAAGATTAATCTAAGATGTTACTTTAAGTATTTAGGACAGAAAGATCAACATTAACTAGCAAACACGCATGATGTCTACTGAAAACTACAAAAAAAATTGTTTATATAAATGCTCATTTACCAAGTTCAGGAAATCTATTTATAGGTATTATAATTAAACGCTTCATTTAATATACACTCTTTTGCTTCTATACGTATTCGCAATGTAAACACCAATATTGATATAAGTATAAAATGACATTAAAAAGTCACATTGTAAAGAGATTATTCTTTTAAGTAACAAAATACACTGCTTTAAAAATTTGGCAATTACATTGCTACCCTATATACATAAGTATCCCCTTATATTTTTCATATTTTACATTGTAAAAAATACATCTACAACAAAGTTTTACATGCCTTTACATTTATAGCGTAATGTTACATAAACATCATTCTCCTGCCCTTAGTTTTTGATCATAAAATATCCTTTAACATCCTAAAAGGGCAAAAAAGAGCATTATCAAATATTCAGGATGTAAATACATGCAGCCCAACCCAAAACGTGCTACGGTAAGCACTGGCGCAAAAAACCTTCACAGTATGCGTAATAAAAAGATGAAGTAAAGCTTTCCAAGAAGATTATCAAATATTAAGCTAAAATACAGAAATATTTTTTCTATCTCGTCATTGACAGGCTAGTGTCGCAAATATATGCCTGGTTCTGCTTGGCAACATTTTGTTAATACTCTGTTCACTAATTTAAACTATCAAGAGAGTATGTTAAGAATGGGCAAGCATTATCTCTTGCATTTCATTTAATTAAACTCTGTTCTAGAAATATGACAGTCAGCATTTCACGAAGGGAATTATTTCAAGGATGAAGGTAGAAAATATTTCAAAGCGCCCTGCTAAAACATGAAAGCATAATCTAAAATTACTCCTGCACATACTGTAATTTATCTATAATATTAAAGATGTTATTTCCACAGTTGACAATTAATTGGATTCCACAGAGAAATTATTCAGGCATTCCAGATAGCAAAATGATGCACAAAGGCACAAACATAGTGCCGAAGGACAACCATAAACAACCACTGTGACTTGCCCGAATTACAACAATCATTGAGCTTAATGTGAAACGAATACTGGCTGCCTTTTGTATGTGGTCATTACTCTGCTGCAAAGAAATTGCCATTGAATTTTGATTATATTGCCTTAATAAAAAGTAATGAAACTGGCTCATGCTCTAGTGGCTTTCTTTTAAATGATACACGACAGTGATCTTGCAAAGACCACTGTGCCACAAACTGATTATGACACCTCATCTGAAGAAGGCGATGTTACCCCAACCATGGCAGGTAACCGCAGTGAAGTTGGTTTGACTTCTTGCAGATGTTTTAGTGAAACACTTTCAATGAAACACCAGTTAGAAATTAGGTTAGCTTTGAAGACTTACCATCAATTCGACTAACAAGTTCCTCCAACATGTTCACTTTCTTCTGAATTCCTGGCTGTGCAAAAGTGTAGTTATCCTGAAGAAGAGACCACACACAAGTATAAGCTGGGGAACGGGGTGGGGGGAGGGAAGTTTCTTCTCTTTCACTTGCATATCTTAATCCATGCATTTTTCTATGTTTGTGCCTTGTTTTTACATTTCCTAGGTCTGTGTCTACAGTTGAGCAGTAAATCACCACATTGTAGACCCTACAGGTATTTCTGCATGAATTGCTCTCTACTTGCTAATCTCGCGCCCTTGAAGTTTCAGCTTTATTGCAGAAGTCCAAGTAGCTTTACAAGACTGTCATCTTAAATGTCAAAATGTGACAGGCAAGAAAACTTTTAGGGTGATTTTTTTCCATAAATTTACAGTTCTATCACAAATAATGTAGGAAATATGAAAATCTAGACCCTAATCAATGACATGACAAGAATTTGAACTTTAGAACTTCAGAATAATACCTTCCAGTAGCATAGGAAATCAAAAGTCTATTTCAATGGAGTCGTGACTATACTGAACCCGAGGTTACAGTTAATAACATGAATCAAAATCTAACATACAAGCTATACAGCTAAAATGGCAGGGTATTTGCACATATTTGTTTGAAAGTATTAACTTCAGTGTTGGGGTTTTTTATTTATTTTTGTATTACAGCTCTATAATATAGACTGGGCTAGAGTTTGAAATAACAAGGAAGAAAGATACTTTCACTTTAACCCCAAAGTGATCAATCTTTTTAAATAAAGACATTAATTAAATGCACAGGAATGTTTCTGAATATTTGATAGGCAATCCCTCAACTCTTTTTGTTATGGATTTCTATATAGAGAGGTTCAAGAAAAGAAAATTACCAATAAATATTTTACAAGAAAGTGGCTATGTAAAATTGTTTTCATGTCACCACTACATACACAGAAAACCAAGATAAAAGTGAACATTACTATTGTTTAAATAATTCCTTTGTGAAAATCAACTGGAGAGCTGAGAACTATCCCAAAAACCATCCTAAAAAATTCATCAGTGATGGACTGTTAATTGTTCTGAACTTGATTTCAAATTTTAACTTGACCTTAGAGTAAAAGGGATGAATATAAGTTGATTTTTATGAATCTTGACATATTTTTCTTTTAATAAAAAGAAAAAAGGCCATATTGACTTTTTTACTGTTTTTACACAGCGCTTTTTTATAATTTGTTTTATGAACCTGAATTGCAATTCAATCTTCAAATTCTGTAAAACTGCCATAAAGTATGAAACCTAAAAGTTCACCAGGAATATGATACACTAATAATTCTGTCCATTATAGTACATCAGCCAACAAGTGATGTATGGTATCAAAGTCTATTACATGCTCTGATCACTTGTAACCAACTACTGTAGTGGCTATGTAAAAGATTATAGCAAAGTTTTCCACAGGCCTAGCAGTAGCACTTTCATATTTGATATTAGAAATCAATGTATAAACCAAAACAGTGTTGACAAGGAAGCAAGAATAATTCTCTGAATGTTGGTGATTTCTGTGGAAAATTCCAACTACAACAGACAACCATTTCATCTTGTTGGCGTTCTCTCTAAAACAGAACTGAGCATCCTCAGTAGCATAATAAAGCATCAAAATTGAAAGACTGGAAATTACCATAATCTTATTTCGGGAACAGAGAAACTATCCCATGCACTGGGACAATACCTTTTATACAAGTCTGACACATTCCTGTATTACTCATACTGTTTCCTAAAGATGCTGTATCCTGGATGTGATACATATTTATTTTCTTTACAGAACCTGGTCTAACAACAAAAACTGTATTCAATTTTTTTTCTCCTAATGTTTACATACCGTTCTATTTATTTATTTAAAGAAAGTTAACTAGTATTTCTGGAAGTACTACTGTACTCAAAGTACAGCAATATGGTACTCAATTATTTAATCTATAACAGATCGGCTGTAAAAGTATCTGCACTTATTTAATGCTGAAAGCCAACATAGAGCTAAACCACTACTGCTTTGATCATTAGTTTCTCCCCAGGCAGTGCAACTCCCAATTGCCATCTATGAATTTGAAACTGTTTTCTTTCTCAAAAAATAATTTGCTCCATACACACCTGGAAATGCAAACAAAACTGTCATCTTGGATTTGAAAACAGGTAAGTTTCTTCTTCACTACATTTGACATTTTGCCTGTTCATTTATTTTTCTGTTCATTATTTCAGCCACAAATGAACACAGCTGGGAGTCACTCCTGTATCTGCTGACTCAACTAACTAGAAAGATGCTGGCTCCTCCAGTCCTTTCTTCTAATTAAACTATGCTGTATGTATTCCCTCCTATGACACTTGTAATTGACTTTCTGGAGTTTGCTGTAAGAAGGACTTTGAAAACAGAAAAAGCATTCATTTATCTACTATTCTTGCTCCTTTTTTGCTTATAGGTGGAGGGAAAAGCTAGTACCACAGTTAAAAAAAAATCCCAATATGTCAAACTCATGGAATTCATGAATTATTGCTCAGGGCAATATAGAAGTACAGCGGTTAAGATTTTAATTCCTCTATCTTATGATTTAATTGGCAATACCGGCTTCAAAATTAGTCAGCTTTACTCCCAACTCTTTCTATTTCCTACCCACCCAGAGGCGCGGTGGGATGGGGAACAGGGGTTGTGGTCAGTTCATCATAGTTCGCCTCTGCCAGAGAGCCTGCTCCTGCACAAGCTCATCTCCACAGTCCACAGCTTCCATCGAGGCATCTCCACCTGCTCTAGTGTGGAGCCCTCCACGGGCTGCAGGTGGATATCTGCTCCACCATTAACCAGCATGAGTTGCAGGGGGACAGCCTGCCCCACCGTGGTCTTCTCTACAGACTGCCAGGGAACCTCTGCTCTGGTGCCCGGAGCACCTCCTGCCTCCTTCTGCACTGACCTGGGGGTCTGCAGGGCTGTTTCTCTCACTTTTTCTCACTCCTTTCTCACAGCTGCTGTGCAGTGCTTTTTACCCTTTCATAAACATGTTACCACAGGGGCACCACCAGCATCACCAACAGGCTCAGCTTTGGCCAGCGACAGGTCCATCTTGGAGCTGGCTGGAACTGGCTCTGTCCAACACAGGGCCTCTTCTCACAGAAGACACCCCTGCAGCTCCCCTGCTACCAAAACCTTGCCACGTAAAATCAATAAGAGTTCTTTGCTAACTTTTGCAGAAAAAAAGTGTTCCAGTATTCAACTTTGCTACCTATTCCCCCTCACAGCTATGGGTCCTCAAAGGAACATTTCATTACTCATCCTTCAAAGTTTTATTATATTTCCTCATTTATTCCTCCTGCAACTTTGCCCATCCACTTTAAGCAAAAGAAAAACTCTGAAAAAGTCATCAGTAACTAAGAATAGGAGTGTCTTGCCTCAACAGGTCTTCAGCAAACAGTTAATATAAAATGCCTTATATTTCCAACCACTGCTCGTGACACTTTCTAGTAAGTATTCACATATGACAAAGTATGCATGAGTACACAACAGAATCCTCAATAAAGATAAAAAATTCATGCACTGGTGTGCAGTATCTAAATTCCTTGATGTTCTGCTCAGATCGCTTCCAACATAATTCCAGTGAATTATGCTAACCTACTTCACAGCTGAATGGTTATAATATCTAGTGCAGACTTGGACACATAATTAGTTTCACCTTACAATACAGAAGGTTAAGACTTTATAATGTCACAAGGGCTCAAAACTTGCTTCAGTCTCAAATCTTCGTATTAGTAGTCTGTACTTATTCTGCAGAGGCTAGTATAACCACCTCAGTGCCCTGCAACTACAACTAGGTCTGGCAGGACTTCTCAAAAAATAACCTCTATAATTTAAAATAAAATATTTCAATTACAGCCTTCGCTAAACATGAAAAAACATGTTAAGTAATTCCTTACATTTTATTTTCAGATTAGAAAAAGTTTAAAAGGAAGAAAATTGATTAGAAAGTGAAAATATAGAAAAAAAGGCACTGAACAAATTTAACTGGGAGTATCCTCCCATACTCTCAAAAAGACATGGGGACAAGGGGGAAGAGAGGAAGGGGAAGAAATACAGCCAGCCAAACTGAAAATAAAAAACACTCTCAATAATTTAACAATAATGATTGCAGTCAAGCACAAGTATAGGCACAGTGCTTCTCACTTTTTCAGGTTACACAAGCTGTTTACCAGCAACATAGTGATGAAAATATTAGAACCATTTACAGAAAGAAATGAAAAGTTTTGACACAAAGTCCTCATGTGCTGTTTGTTTTTAACAAGGTTTTGTCAACCAGATCAGTGCTTTTAAATACAAAGGATACATTAAGCAATCTGTATACAGCATACCTAGACATCTACTTTCTCCACTGATGTATATTTAAGAATTCCTATACATCAATTTAGGTATGTTCAAGTATATTATCAAATGAACAAAAGACAACTGAAAAAAAGCTTTCTAAAGTTGTATATTTATCTCATTATGTCAGAAAGGGAACTTTTTAAATTTTTTAAACTCATTTAAGGACTTCATTCACATATTTGTGAATCCTCTAAGCAAACTCATATTAAAAACCTTTGTTCACCTTGCTCTCAAAGTTATGTGAAAAGGTGGGGGCAGGTAGGAGGGAAACATGACACTTAGACGATGATAGCCAACATATATATTAACACTACCAGTGGTAGGCAGGGTTTAGCAACAAGTTTTTTGAAGCTGGAGATAGTAATATAAACTCAATCTTAAATACAGATCAGGAGAAACAGTGCACATGCACAAAAACACACAAGTGTGCTGGAGTATGCTGTTTGCACATATTCCACTGCATGTTCCAGAATTACTCCAAGATACTTCCTTTAAATGAAAAAAATCTTTCAACCTTGTAATTATTAAGCCTGATTTTTGAAAACAAAATATCCTAAGCAACAGCAAAGAGATTTACAAAGCATTGCAGCCCAAAATTTTCTACATGGAAAAGAATATCTTATTTATTCCTATAAAACAGGATGGAAAAAGCAACATCTTATTAAAAAAACAGGTACAGATTCTCATGTTATAATAGTATCCATCATCCCAGAATCAAATCCCCAAATCTTCTACTGGGCTACGTAATGAAATCTCAGTTTTACACAAGTGGATGTATTACAAACAACTACAGAAACTGTTGAAGTAGCAATAAAAGAAGTGTTGGGGGTATATTTTTGGATTATGGCACAGGCCAGGCAACAGTTCGAATCTGGGCAAGAGCTAGAAATTATAAATATGGACAAGTACAATCCCGAAAAGGTGAGGCAGTAAATTTGAGGTAGAAGATAAAATATTTTTATTCTGAAGCATACTGATAGCACAGTATATTTCATCTAAAACACAAAGCAACGCCTTAATATAAGTATTACAAACCAATTACAAATAGATCTGTTCTCTTCCTGAAAATTTTACTCTCTGTGACAGGCCAGAAAACTGTGTTACTGGCTTTCAAAGAGACACAGGCTCCTTAAAAGCTTCTGAAGGCACCTGTCCTGAAGAAAAACTACAGCCCTCAGGATAAATCCTACTGATGCCCTCAATTTTCTATTACCTGAAGTCCCAACAAAAGCTTATTGTTACTAACTTAAAATCGGCTACTGGGCCAAACAAAAGAACCACCTTGGGTTTTCCCCAAACAACTACAAAAGACAATAAGAGCAAATTAAGCCTGCAGTGATACGCTTGCAGCATTTTTTTTCAGTTTCCCATTTGCTGCACTGAGATTTCTTTAACTCAAGGTGGTAACCTGGTAATTAAAATTGTTTACAGATTTTTCTTCAACCACACTTCAAACCATTCAGGTTCTAAGCTCATGTAAAATGCTTTTCATCCTTTGACAAGTAGCCCTGCAGCTTAGTTACTCAACCACTTTTTTTTTTTTTTTTAAAGCCAATCACTCAGCAGTATTACAAGATACTATCTAGGTCTTGCATAAGAAAAGATGGAAAGCAACTACTCCCTATACACCTTCTTCATCCAGCTCATCATTTTAGACTTCTATTACATTCCTCCACTTAGTGAAGTCATCCAAGCTGAAGAACATAATCCATCACCCAGAAACTGTTCCATACCTTTGATCACACTTATCTTGCTCCATAATTATTTTTTTAACTTCCAATCCATCATTTCAAAATGGGATGTACAGAAGGGATTAAAACTGCAAACAGCATACTGAGCACAAGCTTACCTTATGTTTTAAAAGTAGCAAAGTGATGTTTTTTTTTCTTTCGAGAACTACTTGCATAAACCATTCCCCTCCCTACGTGCTAACATGTCATGCTTCTACCATGGATGCTCAGCTTCTTTACAAACTTCTGGTAAAGGACTTTATCAAATTGCGTTTTGGAAATACATTTAAACTGTACAGCTTTTCACAGGCTCACAGATTCCTTTCCAGATTTGTGCTGCTTTACAGGAGTTATAGAAAATATTAAATAATATGGGGGTTTATCTTTTGACCGTTAATTCCGTTTGGTTTTACACTTTCTACAAACTTTCCTGATGCCCAAGTCTACTCGTCTGTGCTCTTTTGAATCCCCTTGAAAGCATTTACAAAATTCGATGCCATATCCACCCCATTCCGTTCCTCTCATACCAAAGCAGTTTTGAGCATTGATTTTCTTGTTCACCCATTGCCAGAGACCCTCACAGGAGGTAGGCACAGATACATTTGAAACTGAGCAGATTTAGCAATTGCCTCTGCAGTTCTTACTAGGCATCCTGATGCACAGTGCCCTAGTGATGCATTCAATCCTCTCAAACTGATGGGGAGGTATTTAAGTCCTCCAGTGTCCACTAGAAATTCCAGGAGCGTTTCAACAGATCTCTTGTGCACAGGCGCTAGTGCAAACTCAATAATTTTCATGTAAAGCTTATTGTGGCATACTCCTACTATACAGTTCAGTGATATCACGAACAATAGATTTAACTGCAATTCTTCTAAATCAATGTACAACTTATACTTTGCAAAGTAGACACTGATGCTATATGACTTGGGCTTATTGTTAAAGACAGTCTCAGTGTAGACAAGTTTGAAGGATCATTTATTCCAAAAAATTAAAATGTTGACATTTTTAAACTCAGTTTTGCGTACATCAAGAGTTTCAGGATCTACTTTGAAACAGTTTGTCTGAGGCCAGATCATCAACAACCACGATACAGTCCTTAGCTGCTCAAGCTAAATCTAAAGTAGATACAATATTTTTACATTTTAACTCTTCAAAGTTTTGAACAGGCAATAGTAAGTAAACATGCTTTAATTACTGTCACATCAAAAGAACAGGACTACCATAACAATTGTGTTAATTACATTCCAACGGCTCATAGCTACAACTCTACTGCCTGAGTTTATGAACTTCCTAGCATTGTTCAATAAAATGTATTTTTTTTTCCTCCAAGTACTAATCAAGTCTTCAAAGAACTCTATGAACAGGAGCTTCAAACAAGACTTTAAGGTTCCGAAGGTACGTTGGAAATAAGTCACACAGAATAGCATGATGCTGCATATGTTTTGCTGTCAAAAAAGTCTGCCCTTAATGGTATTCATTCTGAACAGTAATTCATATGTATAATGTGTGAGAATATTCTCTTAAATTGAGAAAGTTAAACCCTGCTTATGGAAAAATTTCTAGACATTTTTTCTACTTTTAATGTTCTTTTCCTTCCTCCAAGTTTAAAACACCGTAAAACAGTATTTGCTCCAATAGATTATGTAAGAAAAATAGTAGACATCTGAGCACAAATACAGGAAGTATTCTGGATAGAAGCACCTGTTGTAGTCATGCTTACATTTCAGAAGATTAAAGTCTCACATATGACATACAGATAGATACCATTTAGGGGTATTATTTAATAAGTGATTACTAAAAAATGTTGAAGCTATCCATTTCTCATTAGAAGACAAGCCATTCTAGAATCCTGAACAGGCACGAATGTCTGCCCTAATTGTAGAACCTATTTCTCATGAAATTTCTCATGTTTATGACTTTTCACTTAATACCTAAATTTGGGAAACTGGATATTTAAATTTAAAACTGTTCATAATTTAGAAACAGCTTTACGGAAGGCACTGATAATGAAAAGAATAAGAGTAAACTCAAGGTATTGTTCATTCATCAGAACAGAAGTCTCCATTCAACAATAAACCCACTTTCAGCAAGACTATCTGTTTACAATTCATCAGCAGTCATCCCTATGGATGATAATATATATAATTATAAAGTTTTACCACACAACCTGCACTTTAATTCTAAAATATAAAGCTGTTACTTTTACAAGTGTTTTAAAACACAATTCTGATCAAGCAATCCATTGTTTTTCCTAAGAACAGTCATAGCTTCAAGAAAAGAAAAAAAAAAACCAAAACACACACACCATCTTTTGTAATTCTCAGGATACCACTTGGACAAGACACTAGCATAAAATGAACAATCTGAATTTCTGGAAATCACTAAGCAGTTATTACTGTACAGAACTTCTATCTCACAGATGGAGTTACAGCGACAGTAGCTGCAGGAACAGACACAGAGCATGAATATGCAGCTCAAATGTTAAGAGAACTACACGCAGAAATAGGTACTGCTAGAATTTCTGACAATTCCTGACAGGACTTCCACATTTTTAAAACACAGATTTCTGACTGGCATTAGGATCTGTTTCTACAGAAATCAGAGCATGACTGCAGTACTGTCTTTCAGTATCAGCTATACTGTGTTAGTGGTGACTCTGAAGACTGCGTGCGAGACACTTATATAGTGTATCACATTTTCCCTGAGCACACCACGTTTGCAGCGTTATGTTCAGATGAGGAAGGTGGGAGGGAAGACTACTTTCTCAATTTATCTAAGCTTACCAGAAGCACTGGGCTGATGCAAACCCAGAAATCCCAGACAAGCTATCACTGCATTTGCACAGGTAGACGCTGTGGTACCCGTGATACAGAAACTTGACCCATGCACAAAAGAACATCCGCAATAGACATGCAGTTCACATGACAAGAGACAGGTAACAGACAGATGCCAACAATTACAGTCCATATTTGCTGTATCTATTTTGGCTAACCCATGTTCTCAGACAACAGATCATAACGCTAAACGAGCTATCCAAGTGAACTGAATACATAATCAAGAAACTTGTCTTGCAGGAGTTTAATGAAAAGGCACAAAGAACGCTATCTTCAACCTATTTTTTCCTTAAAAATAAACCTTTGGAAGGTCCTGTGAAGAATTTTCAGAAGAGCTAGCACCAGCTATTTCTGCACGTACTTCTCTGCATCCGAGCTGCATATTCATGCTGTTTATCTGTTCCTGCAGATCTCTGAAAGGCATTCCAAGCAGCATTCCATCCATCCACCCATAATTCAGACTTGAAGCACACATTAGCAACAACTTTCCAAAACTAAGGAGCAAGAAAGAACTTTGCAGGATTCCCACTGCAAATCATAAATCTTGCAATTTAATCAGCTACAGAGAGACAGCTAATATATACTCCAGTCCCTGGAAATGAATTATCTCCCTTTCATTCAAAAAAATTCACAGGCCCTAATAAATAATAATATTAATATTTTATTGCTATTTTTAATACATCTGGTTAGATCATTATGCAATGCATATATTTCCCCTTTGGTTATTTTATTACCATTACACTTGAACTGAAAACGGAGTGTTATACTCTATTTTATACATGAACATTACATTTTCAGGTGGCACAGATCAGCGTGAACTTTTTACTTGAATGTTAACGGGACTCTGTTGAGGAAAGTGTTATAAAGGACAATTTAGTAATAAAAAAGATAATTACGATGGATGTATGGGAATGTCTACTTAATTAAGCGTAAAAAATACTTATGGGATAAGTGCTCGTTTTCCCATATGCACAGCCATTATTCCTACAGGTGAAAATGCAAAAGTGCTCATGCATTTAGAAGTGTTCTAAAGACAACCAGCTTTATCATGAACACGGTGGACTGACATCTGAAACATTTTATCTTTCAACTGCTCAACTTGAAATGCAAAATAGTTTTGGAAATTAACCAGCTACTAAAAAAAATAGGAATACATGATTCTTATTCACAATACAAATGCACCAAAATACTGTTGTATAGATTACAAATGTGAAATTATCAACTAACGTGTTGAAAATAATCAAGAATGGTGGTCTTATTTAGCCATATTTTGCACATGGCCACACACCCCCTCAGAAACAGGTTTTTATAGGTAAGCTTTAGAGCATCTTGCAAGACTACAAACTCGAGACAAAACTAAAGTTTTGTGGCTTTGTGGGACAGAACCAGTTTTTCCCGGCTGTCTGTAAAGACATTCCATTATCTACAGTAGATCATATGGAAAATACTAAGGGAGTAATAAGAGCCAATTCAATGATGAACTCCAAGAAACAGTCAGCAGCAAATTTCTTGAGTGGCAGAGAGGCTTAAGTGGATCATCTAGACCACCGCATATTTGCCACAAGCTTGGTAAACTGAGAATTTACAGCTGTTAAAGTAAACCTATGTCTCAGCTGTCACGATCCTACCTGGGCCCTGCTATGCAGTTCTACTTACTACTTTCCTGCGTGTGCTGGTTTTGGCTGGGATAGAGTTAATTTCCTTCACAGCAGCCAGTGTGGGGCTGTGCTTTGGATTTGTGCTGGAAACTGTTGATAACGCAGGGATGTTTTCGGTGCCGCTGAGCAGCGCTTGCACAGAGCCAAGGGCTTTTCTGCCCCTCACACCACCACACCAGCGGGTGGGCTGGGGGGGGCACGAGGAGCTGGGAGGGGACACGGCTGGGACAGCTGGTCCCAGCTGACCCAAGGAATAGCCCAGACCATATGATGCTGCCCAGCGTATAAAGCTGGGTGATGAAGGAAACGGGGAACATTCAGAGTGATGGTATTTGTCTGTTCAGGTAAGCATTAAGTGTGATGGAGCCCTGCGTGCCTGGAGGTGGCTGAACACCTGCCTGCCCGTGGGAAGGGATGAATTAATTCCTTGGTTTGCTCTGCTTGCATGCACTGCTTTAGCTTTACCTATTAAACTGTCTTTACCACAAGCCGTGAGTTTTCTCACTTTTATTCTTCTGATCCTGTCCCCCATCCCATCAGGAGGGTGTGAGCAAGCAGCTGTGTGGGGCTTGGTTGCCGGCTGGGGTTAAACCAGGACATTGCAAAGAATTGAGAAAATTTGCTCAGGTTTCCAAGTAAAACACTCTCACTGAGGTGATGAAAAGCTGGCTTATTTATTCATTTTAAAATCATTAATATAGCAACCTATAAGCGATTGCTGTCTTAACAGTTCCTGAAATTATCTTCATATTTTTAAAACATCCGTGGAGCTTAGTTGCCAGCCAGGGTTAAACCATGACACTATGGTACCTATTCAAGGTGTTCACCCCCTAAATGAATCAATCAGTGCTTTTTTTGTTTATTGTGTTGGCTGGCGGTTCTGCTCTGTAAGTTAGCTCGCAACAGGTAGCACTCAACAAGGGATAGACAGGAATGAGCGTTCAGGTGCAGACAGGAGCACAGGATTACTACAATTTGATGTAAATCAACTTATGCAATTTGGGCATGATCTGATCTTAAGAGTTCCAGGTCCTACCTCACCCATCCTCATCTAGTCCTTGCCCTCTGCCAGCAGATTTGGTGAGTGTGCATGCAGAATGCAAGTTATTAGAATCATATAATCATACAATGGTTTGGGTTGGAAGGGACCATTAAAGTTCATCTAGTCCAAACCATGGGCACGGACGCCTTTGCTAAATCTGGCTGCTTAACACCGTATCAAACCTGACCTTGAACACTTCCAGAAATGGAGCATCCACAACTTCTCTGGGCTTCCTCATCATAAAAAACATATTTGTTACGTCCAATCTAAATTCACCCTCTTTCAGTTTAAAACCATTGCCCCTTGTCCTGTCACTACAAGCCCTGGTAAAAGGTCTATCTCCAGCTTTCTTATAAGCCCTTTTTAGGTACTGAAAGGCTACAATAAGGTCTCCTTGGAGACTTCTCCAGGCTGAACAACGCCAACTCTCTCAGCCCTTCCTCATAGGAGAGGTGCTCCAGCCCCCTGATCATCTTTGTGGCCCTCTCCTCTGGACTCCCTCCAGCAGTTCCATGACCTTCTTATGTTGGGGGCCTCAGAACCGGATGCAGTACTTGAGATGGAGTGTCACGAGAGCAGAGTAGAGGGGCAGAATCACCTCCCTCAACCCGATGGTCACACTTCTTTTGATGCAGCCCCGGATACAGCTGGCTTTCTGGGCTGCAAGCGCACATTGTTGGGCCATATTCAATTTTTATCTACCAGTATCCCCAAGTCCTTCTCTGCAGAGCTGCTCTCAGCCCATATTGATATTGGAGATTGCCCCAACCCATGTGTAGAACCTTGTACTTGGCCTTGTTGAACTTCATGAAGTTCAAATGGGCCCACTCAAGATCCCTCTGGACAGCACCCCTTCAATAAAACAAACTTTATTCTCTGCAGGTTTTTTTTAACTCCTTCCTCTCAATAAGCTGATTTCTTTTTGGGTTAGTTCTCCCAAACAACTCAACCTGCAACTATGTGACCTTTCTATCTGACAAGCAAATGAAACCAGGAGAATAGGAGTAAATAGCAGCACTCCGCAATTGCACTGAATTAACTGTAACGTCATTAGTCACATCAGTAGCATAATCTTCCAAGCCTGCTTTTGATAGACGAGTGCATCCTTGTATACATCCAATCAAAAACCATTTCATTTCTGTAAGAGCTTAAATGTTCATCGATGCAGTTGAATTCCATTACCATTCCCTTCAATATTTTGCTTATCAGTACTTGATAGTTTTGTATGAAAATAGAATTTTAAGGAGAAATTATGTAATCTCTGAACTTCCTTTTCTAGAAAAGAACAGAGCAGAAGGTCTGTGCCAGAAGATATTCTAGAAACTGGTAAAAAAAAGTTGGAGGGCTTCCATTTCTTTACCTGGCTTTCTTCCTTTCGAGTTCTCACTTTTTCTCTTCATAAATTTTCATTTTTTTTTATATGTAGTCAAATATTTCAAAATGTAGTAGTTCTGAGAGATTGAAATAAGCAAACCAGCTTTTTTTTTTTTTACAGGAATCAACATGCAACTATGTTTTTCAATAACGCTACACAAAACATTGAGCTACTACTCATCTGACCTTTAACCAGGAGAAACACACTTAAAATAACCTCAAATAAGTTGAAGACCTCTGTTTGTTGATTCAATTTTATAACAATTTTGTCCAAAGTGAACTCTGTTACAAGCTTAAATTCACAATATGCCTTAGCCAATGAAACATTCATATTAAGACATAAGCCATAGGCAAGAATATGTTAAAGCACTTTTATAAAATAGTAAGTACAATAAGGAAAGAAACATCTGTCAAATAATGCAGTCAAAATAAAGAATCTGTAAAGCACTGATTTAGTTTCACTGAAAACTACAGCTTCAACTCATAACAACAATTATGGTTATTCACATTTTATAATGATTTATTAATGACTGGAATTTTCAACATACATAAATTCAGTCTCAACATTTTTGCTACATTAAAGCCACTTGGAGAAACAACACCTCAAATTTTCAAGCACATGTCCAAATAATTTCAAAACAAATAAAGTTGAATGGGACCTACCAACAGGATTCAATTTATTAAGTACAGTAGAAGCACTTATCCGTCACTTCACCTTTTAAGAGAACATTAGGAATAAATCAACCAAAGTTTTGCTATCCCTGCAACAATTTCTATCGTCACCAATACTGAAAATTTCACAGAACAGATCCTCTACACTCTACAAGCAACTCATTTGAAAGCAGGGAATAATCAGAAAGAGAAGTTATGAAGATAAAAAAAGAAAAGAAGCAGCAATCTGATGAATATTTGTAACCCTGATTTATTTTTTATCAGCTCACTGAAAGCACCAAACAAACACTGAATGCCTACCAAAACATTTTTTTGTGGCCAGTGCAAAATAGAAATCATCACCTTTCAGAAACTTTCACACTTTTAGCAATGGTCAATATTGAACCCACTGTAATCCAGGAATTCACAATTATATTATTTTAATACATATATTCTGAGTGTACCAAATCAGATTATTTTTTACTTTCCAGCAAGATACAACACGTTTATTTCAAATAACACAGATCTGAAAAACAGATATTACCTAAATATTATTTGGTGCCTATCGCAACACAAAGCCTATACAATTTAATTCAGGTTACTTCTTTGTAAACTGAAAAATTGGAAGTTCCTACTCTACGGTGTGTCAGCATTGCAGCACAAGGTGCTTCAATATACTAAATACCAGAGATGCCTGGACTCCCATTTACTGCATGGCAGATCATATGGATTCCTCCCTCACCTAAATGCAAAATATTTAGCTATCTATTTACTATTTCTTGCAGATACTTCTACTTTTCATAAACTTCTATGCCAGCCAATGCAAACATGTACACACAAATCTACCACTCAAGTCTGTAACTTGCTGCATTAACAAAAAATTGTGCCTACATTTACAGCTTCTCCACAGAGAAAAAATTCCAACACCCAATGAAGCAACACAAGTATAAAGTTTTAAATGGATGTTTTAAAAATATGAAGATAATTTCAGGAACTATAAAGACAGCAATTGCTTATAGGTTGCTATAGTAATGATTTAAAAAAATAATAAATAAGCCAGCTTTTCACCAGTTCAGTAAGACCATATTACTTGGAGGATTAAGCAAACTTTCTCCATGCTTGGCGATGCCTTGGTTTAACCCCGGCTTGTAAGCAAGCACCACACAGCTACTTGCTCACTCCCCCCCAGTGGGCTGGGGGACGGGATCAGAAAAGTAAATGTGAGAAGTTCATGGCTTGAGATAGAGACAGTTTAACAGGTAAAGCAAAAGCAGTGCATGCAAGCAAAGCAAAACAAGGGATTCATTCACCACTTCCCATCAGCAGGTGGGTGCTCGGCCACCTCCAGGCAAGCAGGGCTCCATAATGGTTACTTGGGAAGACAAACACCGTAACCCTGAATGTCCGGCCCTTCCTTCTTCTTCCCCCAGCTTATACACTCACAGCATGACATCATATGGTGTGGAATATCCCTTGGGCTCGTTGGGGCCAGCTGTCCTGGCTGTGCCCCCTCCCAGGTTCCCCTGCCCCTCCAGCCCTCTCGCTGGCAGGGTCTGACAGACTGACAAGTCCTTGACTTAATTTCGACATTACCAACCAAGAACCAAAGACACCAGTGTGCTATCAACACTGTTCTCACACCAAATCCAAAACACAGCCCTGCACCAGCTACTAAGAAGAAAATTAACTCTATCCCAGCTGAAACCGGGACAGGTGACTGAGGTGCACAACGTGCCTCTAGAATTGATTTTAACTCTGCTCTAGAACATCATACTACAATGAAACATGCAGACATATTGATGAAAAGAAGTTGCACAATTTTTTTTCCCTTTTCCTTTCTTAATATTACACCAAACTTGTGCAGATTTCTTCAATGGGAAAACCTGTTTCTCCCCTGCTTTTCATGGATGTAGTCTTTCTCAACAGCCTTAAAGTAATTCAAAGCCATGACATTAATTGGACAACTCCGCTACTTTCAGACAGGAAAAAAATCAATTTACCTGAATGCCATCAAGCAACTTGCTCATGCACCAGTAACTGTCAGCTTCTATGTTCTGCAGCACTTCTTCAGGCAGACTGGAAACATCAAAATTTTCCACTTCTTCTTCTGTTTCAAGAAAAGAGAGAGAAAGACAAGTCAATGAAGTGCACAGAATAAATCAAGCAAGAATGAGGAAAATAATTGAAAACAAAGACAACCACCACTTATCTTCTAGTCAGAAACTTCAATGCACATTTACTTTAAGAGGGACTAAATGAATCATTTATTGCTCAGCTGTGTTACCTAATGGCTTTAAATGTTAATGAATACTTAATTTCTTGCAGACTCTGAAAATCTCAAATCATGCCTGGTTAACCAGAATTAATATATAATAAATTACTTCATTCTAAACATTTCACACCTGAAAGAGGTTCATCAGAAGCACTCTGAGAACTCTCAAGCTATGTATGAACAATCTCTGCCGAACATGTCTATATTTGCACCATGCACAGCAAAATATCTTGCCAGTCTTGACAAAAGAAAAAGCCCTGAAAAATATTTTTAGAAAAGCAGTGGAATTTATTTAGAAAGCTGACCACAGCTTTTCAAAGGGGATTTGTTTTTCAGGCAAGCATTTGGAATAAGAAGGAAATCAGACAAAAGGAAACAGACGATTCCCACCTCCCCACCCCAAACCCCTCCTCTCTATACTGGAAAAGCACAGAACCCCGATGATGTCTAATTCATGGAAACTAAGTCTTTAACAAAAGTATGTTAAAAGAAATTCACATTTTGCTATGAACTGAAACTTTACCACCTAATCCATGCTGTTTTATTTTTCAACCATGGCATCTGAATTAATCCATTCTGAAAAGAACACAGAACGTGCTGCCTTGCCAGCTAATTCCCAAAGGCCCCATACACCTGGGAATGCTTTGAATAAATGCTCTAGCTCCCCTCTTGCAGCAGCTCACACTGTCATACTGTATCAAGATGAGAATCAAAGCAGAAACTTTCCCAACCCTGGTTTCTTCTCAAGGAGGGGGTATGCAGAAGAGATGTCTTATTCAAATTTGACAGAGTATGATATACCAAAGAAGGAATTTCCTCCATTACACAACTGCAAGTTAGCACAGAATAAACAGTAAGAGAAAACCAAGTATGCGTAGTATCTTAAAACTCCTCTACTATCCAACCCATAGCTTTGCAGTATGTCATTACAGAAGCCTAAGTACACCTTTAGGTTGTCACGTTTGATTACGCTACCTTAAAGTACTTTATTTGTCAAGTGGTAATAACCATGAGCAGTACATATTACAAAACAATTTTAACATACCAGTGATTTTACCACTACTAATAGACACTGGTAGCAGGGTGTTACCAAAGCATTCTTGTTTGCACTGATGTCTATATGTGGGCGTGCATCTTCTAAGGGATCATTGTTTTTGGATTGTGAAATATTTATAGCTGTAGGAGAAGGCGATCAGGTCATGCTAATAAAACATTAGTTCAGATATTGGAAAATCTGGTAAGTAAAACAAAGGATTGCAGCACTGATTCCATAAAAGTACACGATCTCAGAGGTGGCAGGACTGTAAACAATGCACCAGTAGTCACCAGTGGTTATTAAAGGAATGCCACCTTTGTATTCACATACAGTTTTAAAACCCTAGTTTCTAGAATATCTACAAACAAGTATCCAACATATAGTAAATACCCTAGATAATAAATATAACACTGCCTTGCAAAACAATAGAGTAGTAGACTGCAACAGCATATTTTTTTTTTAATAGCAGATCATTTTGTGAGGAGGAAAAAACTCCTTGCCCAATGTCAACAGCATATTCCTCCCAGCAAAAGGGAGGGCAGACTCCCCAGAAGTCATACTCCTCTCCCAGCAATGGAGAGCAAATTATCACAATGCTCTGTTGAAACCAGGGGTAACACGGGCAGTAATTGGGAGGTAACATTTGCCTCCAACATCTTTCTGTTCAGTTCCCATCACTTTCTCTATTAGATTCCCCTCATTTAAGACAGGTTCTAGAACAAATTTGGGTTCATTGCATTTATTACATCTAACTCCTTCAGAAAAAGCATATTAAGAGAAAAGTTTAACATAATATAAAAGGTTTTTTCATGGTAAAGATGCTTGACTACAATGGAGATAAGAAAGGATTAAAGGCAAACAGACCAACATCAACAAAAAACCCAAAATGTCTAGCAATGAAGAAAACCTCACTAAGATTAGACAAGCAACTAAGGTGATGTACGTTTGGAAAAATTATTCCAGATTGAAGTGCCATTTCCACAGCTCAAAAAAGACAACAGAAAGATCCTTCTAAGTCCAGAAAAAGTAGCCAGTGTCAACATGTCCTTTACTAAGTCCACTAACAGAAAAATTAAGACTACTCACAAGACCTACAAAAATACTGAAAATTGTTAGACTTAACGTGGACAAAAAAGTCAATTTAAAATGCAAGTTTCATATGAACATGTGAAAACAATCAGTTATCTACCTACCTACCTCCAACCTGCTGTGCCTTGAGGTTTTAAAACAAAAAAACCACCAAAATTTTCAGTAGAGAAGTCCTTTTAAAAAGTTCAGAAATTAAGGATGAATATTCCCAGTAATTTAGAAGAGAAAGACTTTTCCAGACAGAAAAGATGATAAATGATATACCCTCTAAAGCAGGAACAAGTTTTTTGGTATGTTCTATACATTCTTTCTGCTCTAGTTTGGGTAATCCTATAAATCGGAAGATACAGAGAGCATTTAGGAACCATTCAGTTCTTTCACTAAAAGAATCCATAATCCCTAAATATAATGTCACAGAGTCAGAAGCTCAACCATTACAGAAATAAAAATAGCACTCTTAGGAAGTGCTCATCCAGCTTTTTTGATCTGTCTCTCCCTTTGGAAGAGACATCCCAGAACATCATGCATTTCTGTGCCTTATACTGACTGATCTCTAGCATTTTCATAAACCATTCAAACATAAAATAAGTATTCAGGATTTTTTTCTATGTTCTTTAAACATAGTAGGAGCTTATATATTCATATATGTTCATTCCCATTGTGCTTTTCATGCACCACTAAGTCATCTCTTCTAATGTCAGATAATAAAGTTTCGAAATACAACAAAAAATTAAAAATCAATCTAATTAAATGTGTAAGACAACCCAATTACATTTCAACTGTACACTAGTAGGATCAAATCTGTATAAAACAAGTGTCAAACTTTAGCTTAAAACTCTGCAACTAAATATTTCCAAGAGTAAATTAATTACTTAAGAGATACATTAAAATACATTTTTCATTAGATCAGCCAAGTAGTATATTTTTATATGTTATATTAACCGGTACTTTTTGATTTATACCTGGTATACACAGAACACGGAGCTGCACTGTGTGAGCCATCCAGACACTAAATCTAATAAAGGTGGCACAGCACCACAAAAGCTGCCAAACAAGCAAGCGCTCAGTGATGTGCAATAGTTTCTGCTGCATCAATTCCCCTTCACTTGCTGCACTTCACTGAGGAAGTTCAAAACTGACTATGAATATCTGAATGACCCTTTTCCACACTAAAGTTGAAATAAAAAAAAAAGCCATCCATTTTCACGACAAGCTCCAATTCAGGAATATTTGATTGGCAGAATAATATGCAAAATAACAGTTTATATATGTTTATTCCTTTGTGTAGGCACATAGTGCCAAGTGCTTCTTGCTCCACGCAGTTTTATGGGGAAAAGCAATCCAGTTGTGTGTTACTCTATTTATTTTATGTTTTTTTCCAACACTTGGGTGAAGAAAAGCAACACTAGAGAAGTTTAGGAAAGAAAGAGTGGAAGGGATTTCAGGCCAAACAACAGAAAAAGCAAAACTAACCAACCCAAAAGTACATGACATTATTTCAATTTTAAGGCTTGTGCTTGAAAACAGAATTGCAAATTCTGGTTTTAGATAACTTTAAATTTATTCTCAATGAATGAAATCTGAATAGACAGTAATATGAAGATTAAATAATAAGAATATGGGGAAAAATATTAGGTCAATGTGTACACCTATCAATATCTGCAGGAAAAAAACATCGCTGCATAAAATTTCCTGATTACAAAGTCTCACAGCAACATTTCTCATTTTCTTCAGTTTCCTGCAGAGATTTTTATCGTGCTATCTATGTAATTGTAGAAGACAGTAAAATAGTTGCCTGGAGGTAAAACGCTGTACCATGGAGTCAATGACATGATGATCTGAATATGCGCATTGTTGTAAGCATTGTATTAACAGTTCTTTACTCATTCCCAGTGTATGCTTCTGAAACTTCCCACAGTGAAAAAAAGAAAGAGTAACTTTTCCTAAACAGCTTTAAATGGATCCACTCCCGAAGGCAGAGACATTAAGGATAAAATGAAAAATAAAAAAAAAATATTACTTACAGATTTATTTTACAAGTGACAGTAGAAAATAAACATGCTAAACAGATGATAATGGCTTGCTGCCATTAAAAATAGGGTTTTACATGAGATTAAGCCTAGTTGATGATTTTGGTGGAAGTTGTTCAAAATGTGAAAATTAAGTTCATATCTGATCTGTCTTTTACATATATTTGATTTCTTCTAAAAAATGCTTGAATTTCACCTTTTCAGTATAGATAATTGGTAAAAACATCTGCCATTACAGACAGATGGAATCATACAAAACAATTTTTTTGCATTAAAGAACTGGAAAATTCTAATTCCAGAGGTAATTTATTAAGATATCATGTCCTGAAATAAAATTAAAATACTTAACATATATGACATTGTTGAAACTGGTTAATGATATTGCTACAGTAACCAGCAGTCCTCTCAACGCATCCGAACAGCTGTCTGTGTCCAACTGTGTTCAAATGCAACCAACAAAAAGGCAACCCCTGCATTCAGAATTCCTCTAAATTGCTACTCACACCAACATCAACACTCAGTCTTTGTAAAGTGGGAAAGAAATTAATGTAACTTGATAGTTCTACTGTTTCAGTATACTAAGCAAGCTGATACAAAACATCTCTATGAAATGAAGCGTATGTTCTTTCAAAGGCAACTAATTTTTAATAAAACATATTTAATTGGCTTATTAATGTTTTAATTTTAGCTTTTTATCTTGAAACTGTGTCTCAGCACCCAGAATCAGGCAAAACTCAGATAAATTCACTGGAGTGGAAGGTAGGGGACAGAATGGATGATGGTATAAGAAAGACCCAGTGCTAAAGCCCAAAACAGACTGTAAGATCATAAAAAAATTATGATTGTTCTTTACATAAGCAAGATACAAAATAACACATAGAAATATTAGGAAGTTTAATTCTCTGAACACCTTTAAGTTGTCCTTTTTTAGCACTAATTTGTGTAAATGTATTTCTCATCTAATGCATAAAACGTCTGACCATATCCTTTAAGTCCAAATTATATAGTTCTTGCAGAGGCGCAAAGAAATCATTCTGACTGTACATGTGCAGGTACTTATCTGTATAAAGTTTACTTTGTTGTAATCTACTTTAGACGTTGCATCTTCATATGATTGCATGCAGAGGTGCACAATAATATTCCCACATCTAGAAGATCTTACATATTCTAGTTCAAACTCTGTTTTCAAAAAGCCTTATGAAAAAGCTATTCAGTCAAGACATAATAGGGCATTTAAATGTAAATTCTTTCAGTAACAATTACCTAATTAAATATGTACATAAGCACATCAATATCTCTCATTGAAAAAATCCTAATTACATCTTTATCTGATAGAAATAGCTTTTGAGCTGTCAAGGATTAATCACCAAAGTAAAAACTTCCCTTTCTTTGTGATACTGCAGTCACAAAGGCAAAATTAAATCAAATCAAAAGAACTCAATCAACTCATCAGTCCAAGCTTAGGTAAACATCACCTCATTGTATTTCAAATACTCCCCTATTACCAGTCATGTTCTCACATCACGGTGTATTGTTAACTTGCCTGTTTTACCACTATTAATAATCCTACACTTGTTTTCAGTTGATATGCCACCATTTCCTTAAGATGCAAAATGAAGCAAGATAAATACCTTTATACATCAGTATAATAATGATGTTTTAAACGTTAATCATTTTACTTTATTAATATTAATTCTGTAAATTTTACTGCACATGAAGAATGTTATAATCTATGTTGACCTGGAGAACAAGGTAAACCAGCACCTCAAAAAATACTGCAATCTAGATTACTTTGACCTAATTTTCATGCTCATCAAAATTAACGTATGACCCTGCAAGTACTCTCAATTGTTCTATCACAAAAGAGCATATACTTATTCTCCAATTCCAGATTCTGCATAACGGTAATTAGTAAATCACTGAGAGATTACAGTCAGTGGGCCTACAGTTTTGCCAGTAAGATTTTTCTACTCAGGCTTTTTCTAGTGTAGATTTTAATGGCAATTTTTTTCCCCAAAAAAAATTAAGCAGTCCAGACATGCCCTTAATTCCTATGCAGAACATATCTAGACAGAAATAGGCCTGGTTTTAAGAATGATACATTTATTTGCAAAACGGGGACATTGTCAGCTCATGCTGCAAATCAGACAGAAGACATCCGTTCCTCATAGGCTGTGGACAGAGATTAATGCCCAACAATGCAGATACAAGAAAGATGAAAATCAGCTTTACTGCTTCAATAACTACCATCGACACAGGGTATGAAATAGAACCAAGTAAACCAGGTGGCACTAACAGGTCTTCGACCCACAGAACATGCAGATGCCAAGCACAAGCCTGGCAACCTTTTACACAGGTGACAAGTATGGCCAGTACAAGTAGTTTACATTTAGAAAACAAGATATAAGCCACATCCTTTGAGTGTGACATTATTGTGAAACAGGAGTCTTCAAAGCTAGTGACAGCTGCTCTTAAAACCGTATTTTAGCAACAATGAAGAACACAACATTCAGCACAAATTCTTCTTAAGAGTAATAACTTCAGTAGGGTTGCTGCTGTCAACCAAAACAGATTTCCAGGGAGAAGTGGTGCATGTGATACCAAATTACAGGACTACTAATTAGCATCCAGTATGCACAATGAGCACAGGATGCTGATGAGCATTTTCTTAGAATGCCTGATAAGGGAGTTTCTGAGAAATCCAAAAGGTGCTTGGAGAATAGGAAATGAAAGATTAAAGTTGAACATGTCTCCCAAATCACTTTTTTTTTTTTAATTACCTAGTTTGTGCTTATCGTTTAATTTTTTATCAAGCCTATGCATGTGCATACACAAACATGCAGAGCACAGAAAGCAAGAGTGGGGTAAGAGTAAACCATAGCACAGTGAAACAAGTCTAAAGCAAGCCTCAGGAACACAGGTCTGCCTGTGTTAAGGTATGGAACTGATTACAGAGCTATTTCAGAGACAGTCACTCTAGCACTGTGTTTCTAAAATGGAAGAGCCTTCAAAAAGTATCTACAAATTAATGTAGATTTTCAAAGCAATTATTTACTGGACAGAGGGGAAAAAGCAACTGCATTAAAGACAAAAATATATTTTTTTAAAAAATAGTCTATGCATATGCAGGGGTGAATTCTAAAAGCATTGAAAATAAACATTTCTTATCTAAAACTACAAAAAAAAAGTCTTGCACATAATTACTTAATATTCAAAGACAGGCAAAGAGAACTCATTTGAACAATCCCATAAACAGTAATATGTTTAATAAATTAGCTGGATAACTTAACCAGGCTAAAGGTTCAACTTTAGCTTGGATAAATATAAAAGTAATAGAAATTATCCAAGAAATTTTATGTAAATATAAAAACTTAAAAATTCATAAGGTTTTTTCAGTGATGAAAGACTGACAAATTTGCCACTGTCAGGTAAGTTCAGCAACAAGTTACATATGACAGGAACTTTATATAAGTATAAATTTACCCAGTCATGAAGAAATTTTTACTTTAACCTATTATTGTTCTTGAACAACTAAATAAATTCTTGAAGAAAAATGGATGGCAGGGGAAAGAACTAGTTCTTCAGTGAGACTGTACACACAAGCCTATGAGAGTGGATGTCTAATGCAAATCTAAAATACACAATGTTGGTCAAATTTTTAATAAAAATGACATGCTACCTTATTTTGTAAGCTCCCACGTCATTCACAGCTAATAAAGAAATGCACCTTACAGACTTCTTGCCTTATTTACAACAGAACATAAGTACCATCTATTATTTATACTTATTAACACAACATGCACATACTAATATAAAGCAGCTTATTTGAGAGGAATGACCTCTGACCACACAGGCAACACTACTTCTTATATTGGTTAAATGTTGAGTGCATTCCTTAACTACCTTAATCTACTGTGATTTACAAATTCCTAATGAAACTGCTACACATGCATCTGTGGCAAAAAAAGCCACAAGGTTTGCTTTATTCATGAGAGTTAGCACTTCTATATACTGTATAGGCATTTATCATTAGATAAAGAAATAATCACACCACATGGTACAACCTCTAGGAAAAAACCCTGTTCCATCTATGCAAAAATAAGAGTAAATTACAGTTGTACTGTAATTGACAATCTCACAATTAACTAAAGACGGAACATGCAAATCAGTTCAGAAATGTCTTTGACAAGAATACAATTCCTCAGGCAATAGATTTTACAAGTGTTGGGTTTTTATTAAACCTAATGTGCTATGAAAGCATTAAATAATTTCTGTTTCTATGAAATAAAGCAATTAAAACATCTAGAAGAAAAGTTGGTTTGCAAAATTTTCCGTTTTTTAGTTACTGTGCTTAAGTGCTTGATTTTTCACTTTTCTAATTTGTTTTCCAGTTTACAGTAGAAATTAAAAATCTCAGATTTTCAAAATTAAAAACAAGCAAAAAAGCCCCATGATTATGAAAACCCAATTACTTTGATTACTATGATTAAAACAGGTTCGCATTTAAGCTACAAAGCTTATTCCAATTAAAAAAATTCAGCATACAAACTTCTGACAACTGTATTTCAAATGGTTTGAAATCTATAAAACATTAACTAACCACATATCTCATTGAAAATAAGACAAAAAAAGCTGTTTCCAACTTTTTAAGCAGTGATCTACCCAATTTGAAAACCTTCTCTTAGATCTTAAGATGCTACCAATCTATGCAACAGTATTCGAATGTTATATTCCTGACATTTGTACAGCATGTTATCAGTGCCTAATTAATTCTTTCAGCTTTTCTTCCTGCAACTTACTTCATAATAAACACACAAAGTTGTGGTTTTTGGGTGCTAAAAGCCATTAAAGTAATTTCCCAGTCTGTTGGAACGTGTGCTTGAGAAGATTTAGATCTGAAAGTATAACCACCTCTGCGCTGCTTCACTATAGAAAGATGATCGTTAATTATAACTATACAGAGACCATGGGGAGAGTAAAACGGATGCACAAGCCAGAACTAAAACATGCTGCTCCCTTTGGAATAATTCTCTCCAATAGTTACATTAATTGTAATTAACTTCCTCCTTCACAATTATTTCAGTTTTACACTTGCAGAAATCTTTTGATATCTCTTTGATTTCATTTTACTGCTTCCGCCATTATTCAAAATCTTGTTTTCCATTTATTCCCATGACCCAACATTTACAGTTTGTAGTTTCAAATAAAATACCTTTCACTAACCTCTCATGACTTCCTCACAGTACAAGTCTACTGGTTTCTTAATAGCCTTCAAAAGCGAGACAATCACAAAAAGATATTTCAAACTTACCAGAAATGCACTACTAAGATAACATTCATATTATCCAATTAATTTAATTTCTAAACTCCTGGGAGTGTGCATTAAGCATCATGAAATAACACATCTTCTTTAGACAGATGCATTTAAAACTTTAAAAATACACATACAGATGCAAAACAAACTTTAAAAACAGATAATTAAAATTCACATCAATAATCATATTTATACACTTAAACACATCATCCTATGCACTAAAACAGGACTTTCATTAGCAGAACTTTTATTATATACATGGGGAATAAAAATCCTTTTTTCTCATACCTTTAGCATACCTTAGAGAAAAAAAAAAAAACACAAACAGAAAAGCTAGAATACTTGAATAATACAAAGACTGTGATTTAACAAATCCAAGAGTTAGCTGAAAACATTAAATATTTAGATTTAATCTCTTGTATTTATTATGAAGTATTTATTCTGAATGACAAAAGGTTTGACTTTTTTCTTATGAAAATGTAAAGTAATATTTAATGCAGAGTATAGTTAATTACTAGACCAGAAAAAAAATCCGTATTAAGCTCTAAACTGCCCGAGGCACTTGAAGAAGACAAGCAAGATGTGGATCTCCATTTGAACAACAGTATAGAATCAAAGAAAGGTTTGTAAAAATCATCTAGTTCCAAGCCCCTGCTGTGGGCAGGGACACCTGCCACCAGACCAGGCTGCTTCAAGCCCCATCCAGCCTGGCCTGAACACCTCCAGGGATGGGGCAGTCACAGCTGCTCTGAGCAACCTATTCCAGGGTCTTATCACCCTCACAATAAACACTGCTCCAAAATAAATAATAATAATAAAAAAATGATATAACCAACAGAACAATTGTTATGACCTCACAGACTTTCTTTGAGGGACCAGAAATGCCTTGTGGTAGTAAAATAATGTCGAATAAACTTTCAGGAAGAACAGTGACAGCAGAGACAACCTCTAGTCTAAGAAGAAATTTTGATCACCAGTTAGCAGAAATAGAAGACAAGCTGGTATAATTATGCGACCTCAGCATTTTTATAACTTCTGTGTTTAATCACAATATAAAATTGAATTAATGAATCCTAAAGGTCTTGAAGACTTCATCTAGTAAAACACAGAAGGTAGCATACTGAGTAACCCAAGCTGGATGATCCCTCCATGAGCTGAAACCACGTAGCCAGGGAAAAAAAAAAAGCAATTATCAGAAGCAAGCAATGGAGGATTTGTAGGATGGACATGTATCTTGTCACACCAACTGATTTATTAGGGAGAAGAACACAAGACAAGTTTACAGAATTAAAAACTGCTTTCATGCTCTATAATGAGATATTACCACATTACAGAAACATTCATTTCATTTTGTTAGAAACATTAGTCCCATTTGAACTTAGAAAATTCTTATTATTTTATAGAGATTTGTTCTATAAGCTCTTATAGCAAAAATTCAAAAGAATTCCTCTGATTCTGTCCATAAGACAGGGTCTGGAAAGTCCCTTCATAGGAAACATCTAAACAAAGAATCCATGCAGCTCCCCCGCAATGGAGTGACATTTGATAAGTTCCCTTCACACCTCTGTCAGACTTTTTGACTCTTTGATAACATTTCTGGCACCAATATGATTGAAGACATTTTTATTGGTAACTTTCAAGTCTCTACCTGGCTATATATCTAATATATAAAACCATGACAGTCATCTAAAAGGAGATTTAACTTCCTGGGCTTATAAACTCCTTTCCATTCCTCACGTTTTGAATCTGCTTTTCAAAAAAGTCATCACATCACAACTGTACTACAAATAATAAATGGAGGCTCAGTTATATATTGTAATATACTGATCAGTATTCTCAATATACTCTGCTTTCATATGGTATTGAAACATGCAGACAAAGATTAAAAGAAAAAAAACAAATTAACAACCTCAAACCCCACCTGCTGAAGCCTCTAGTCACAATAATGTGGAGAATGGAAGAACAGATAGCAGAAAACATAGGTTTAAGGAAATGTAATCCAATTATTTTTGCCCTAACAGAAATAAGAAATTTTTGTACTAGAACAAGTTATTATGTTAGGAAGAGTAATTAAGGTAATCTTACGGACATAAATTATTCAAAAAACATTTTTATGAAATAGCAATTATCATTTTTTCAGTTACTATCTGATGCCAACAAAGAAAAAAAATCAAAAAAATTTGTATAATTTTCTCTATTTAACAACAAGCCAGTCATATACAGCAGCATCTTTAAGATAAAAACAATGAATTCAAATAGTGGGTACCTGGAAGTAGTTACCACCAGTCATCAGAAATGATTAAACCTGATTAAATCCTCTGCCTGACACCTGTTGTACTATCTTTGAGAAAGCAGGTGTATGCTTCTTCAAGAGTTGCTCTTACAGCTTTTCTCCATAGCCAAACTATCTTAATCCCTTTAGACACATTCTTTTCAACCTCGTCAGCCAAACATGGATCAAATATACAGCCAACTGTTGCTTACTACACTTTCAATGAAAAATATTGCAGTATTATAATTAGAGATATCACTGCTCTGAAATACTTATTTAGGTAGGTTAAAAGTGACAGCTCAGACTTGGAGCACATGGGCTTTAGTATGTAGATGCCACTCTGCAAAAGGAAAAGCATTTTCTAACATGACAAGTTTGAAGGACTTGGATATTTTCTTCTCAAGTACATAAAAGTCCTTTCCTTTTATTCAAAGTCCTACAAAAATAACGTTAACATTATGAAAAAAGGAAAATGAAAAAAGTGAAGTTCGGGAGTTTTTCTCTTTTTTTTTTGTTGCTGCTGTTTGGGTTTTAAATCTGTTTTTCCCCTCTCTTCTCCTGAGGAAAGAGAAATTCGCTTTTTAGTATCACAGTTTTCCTGTGAAAAAGGAAATGATTTCATAAGAATTCATTTAAGTTTAAATTTAAAATTTAAATTTACCTGAGTAACCTTTAATACAGTCTTAGTCCAAATCCACCACTTTCCATTTTGTCTAACTTGAACATTTATCTTATTAACATATTTGACTCAAACCAACAAAAGTTAGGAAAAGCTTTTAAAACAGGTGAAAGCATCTTTCCCCTTTTACACTTCTTTATAAAAATTGGACCACATTGCATCAGATAAACAAATCAGGGCAATTACACTGAAGAACTAGTCTTAAACAAATATTTTAGTTTCTTTTAGAACATTATGAAATCATAAGCACAAAGGAATAAAGAAAATACTTTCCAAAGTAAAAAGAAAAACAACTTATTTACTTTTCTTCTTTATCAAATGGAAGCTCATGAGAAAAATTTTAAACCAAACTGTCATCTTGAACTATATTTTGATAATTTGCCCACAAAAGTACGTTGAATACATAACAGTTCAGAACTATAAGACTTTGACAGCATTATCTGAAAATTGTTTGAATAAAAAAATATCATTACTATCTAGACTGTAAGTAGCAATATTATAAATCAATGCAACAATCCTATTAAGATTTAGTAAAACCTATTTCACTCTTTCAAAATAGAAAACAAACTCTTTCAAATTAGATGCAAACAGGGACAGTTAGAGAAGCTTCATAAAACTTCAGTAGACAAATACAACGGTGACAGTTGTTCTTTCCCCCTTGTCATCCAAACTTAAATTTTAGATAGATAATCGGGAGTATGAAAGAATAAATACAACAGAGAAGTTCATTCAGTAATAAAATTGAAGTATTATTACTTTATTTTTCAGCATGCTGTGGGGTTTGGGCTTTTTCCTTCTGTATGTTTTATGACTCAAAACACACTCAGCATTTTGGTTCATGAGCTGAATTCTGACACCACTGGTAACTCTACTAACATAAATTTGCACATATTTGAAGTTTTCTATTAACATGATGATAGACTCCTTGTTAATGACCTCTGAGGGGTTGGGTTTTGTTTTGTTTTGCAAAGGCATCTTTCACATATAGTTTACATACTGGGTTTTTTCCATTCTTTATTAACATTAAAGACTCTCTACTTTAGTTATTGCCCTTCCTTTGAAGACAATCACAAAACTTAAATCTCTGAAGGGCTAATACACTTCAAAATATCATGGTTTGAGGTTTTTTGGTGGTTTTGGGGGGTTGGTCTGGTTGGATTTTTTTGAACAGAAACTCGTAAAACACTATGCGCAATTAATACCATTACTCAAAATACTAATTTTCTCTCATCTAGAGAACTACAAAACAGGCAATTAAGCAGTTTGATATACTTACTAGGACAATCTTAATATCTTTTTTTTCCCCACTTCTCACAGCAAATATTAACTGTAGCCACAGAATTCTAACTAGTTTGGTTTATTCCACTTCAGATAGGAACCTTTTCTAAACGCACCCACAAAAAAATTTTAGTTAAAATATTCATGTTTTTCCCTGACAGACAGTGAAGCTGAGGGTACCATCCTACTTCATCAACTAACACATGCTTATGAGGTAAATATCCAGTGCTATTACTACTATACTTCTGTAATCAAAGTAGAGAAGATACTTTATCACAGCCCACACTTTATTCAAACTTGCAATATATGCCAGTTCCTGAGAACAGCAATTTCAATTTTGCAATCTGTGTGGTCAACCAAATGGATTTTTGAGAACTTAATTTTGTTTCAGTGGAGGGCATGAAGATGACTGGAGTTATTTTCTCCATCACATCAGTATGATACAACTTCATATGCTTTGGTTATAAAGGTCCATGGAACTGCTTTTTAAAAAAATTAAGATTATATGACAGGTGTAACATTAAAAGTAATTCCATATACGATATGCAAGAAAGGTAGCAAAGCCTCAACTTTGCCACCTTTCAGGGGAGTTTTCAGGGGACTAAAAAAAGTTTGTGTATCAATTTTTTTTTTATTAGCTTTGAAGTTGAAACTAGTAACTAGAAAATATATTTACAGTGTTTGGTTATCACAATTATTGATAAAAACTTGTTCAGTCAGATTCAAATCTTTCTCCAATATGTCTATCGGATTCAACCATGCACCCAACTTTTCAGATGAACTGTTATAATTAGCCTGGAAATCTGGCAGTGTATTGAAGACAGTGAAATCAAAACTGAAACACAGAGTTAAAGGATTGATTGTGTAAAACAGTACTGTCTATTGCAAAAAATCACAGCCATTCAAGACAGTATTAGAAGTAAAAACACTAGAAAAGCAAGTTGCCATACCCTACCTACATATGTCTGTTGAGATGCTTTTATGACTGCTCCTTAACTTACTAAGGAAAAAATTAGTGGAATTCACAAAGACTTAAAATCAGCATGCAGTTTAATAATACAGCTAAAGCAGTCTAAGAGCTATCTGACATTAAACAAGGATCTTGCTTCTCCCTTCTTCCCTAACACGCTCCTATCCCACATCAGCACTGATGTTGGTCTCTGATCATCAAGATGACAGCAGAAAGTTAAATTACTCATTTTATTATGGGGCTCGTTTCCTGCCAGTTTAACTGAACTGATCCACTGTGCCAGAGAAAAGCCAATACTGACCAAAAGAGAAAAGAGGAAGGCACATTTGGGTTGGAAAAGAGAAAGCAAATCTACCTATTTTGACAGCAGCAAGCCCTGATTTAGCTGTGTGATCTAAGCGAATGGCAAGCAAACCCTTTTCTGTCCAACTAAACCTGATTTGGAAACACTCAAATATGCAGATCCACTGTTAAGTTTAAAGAGCAGTGAAACAAAGCTAAAACAGACGGGGTTCACCGACCTCTTGAAAAAAACAATGGGATCTGGAAGAAGCTGAATTCTACAGCACATAATCTAGTTCCCACAGTTCCAAGCCCCTACTGGGAATCAAACATATTGAGTAAAATGTAAGTAGCAACATACTACCAACCAACTACACCAGTTATTTGCAGATGTGTTCTCAGCTGCTCATAATTAATACCTTCTCAAGGTTACTATACCCCAAGAAATGTTGGCACCACCAATTGGGTTGGTACAATTAGTAGATTGGTAACAATCAACTAATTAAATAAGTAAATCACCTAATTTTGACAAAAACCAAATAAGACAGAGCTTATGCAGACACATTCACTTACGTATTTGATACCAAATATTCACTTACGTATTTGATCACTGACTTCCAGTAGGTTAAGTAACCAGGGAAAAAAAAAGTAGACAAACTCTTATCACTAGCCAGACACACACAAAATGCATACATGGGTAGAGCTCAGCTATAAACATTAGAGCTTCTACTATTATAAATACCTTAAAATAATAGCCCTTAATTGAAATGGTTATACAACTCTAACCCAGAACAAAGTGCTGATTACAGGATTGATCAAACTGCAAGTGAAAAATTAATATTCCAACAAGTTATCTGAAAGATAAATTGATAAAATAAAGATAACTGATTAAAATAAGTAACTCAAACAAAAGGATCAAAAGATTAAAGGTAATTCATAGTTCACTGGCCCCCTATTAATCAATTCTCTCCATTCAAGCCCTTTAGACATATTTGCCCTACTTCATGCCCTTTCATTCCCTAACTCTTCAAAACCTAAGCATGAGATATCCTCTTTAATACTATCCAAATTTTCCTTACAGTTCCGTTTGCAATGTCTCCAAATGTACTGCTTTATTACACGCTGCAGTATATTATGGCAAGCACTGCCAGTTGACAATTCAAACAATTCACTGCTAGTTATTTTCACATGGATTCTCCTCCTTAAAGTGAACAGAAGGATGTAAAATAGTATGATTTCTTTGCCCAATTAGGCCTGAAGAGGTATATTATATATTAGTAAAGAAAATTGCTGGGATATTGTGAATTATTCATTTTTCTTAAGACATACATAAAAATTTAAAAATATAATCTAGCCAAGTGCTTCAAAAGAGTGCTAAGGTTTTATTAAGGCGCTAAAAATGAGGTCTGTATTTTTATTTCCTTTGATGCAATGTAATTCACCTGGCAGAACTGTGAGGGTTTTTCACTACAATGACTCAAAAATATTTTAAAAATAGAGAAAATAAAAACAAATCAAACAAAAGTCTTCTGAATTACAGAAGGATATGCATGCATTTGAAAGTGATTACAAATTGCAGTGACTTAAAACTGGGGCAATTAGTACATTCTGCATGAAAAGAATGGCTGAATTCCAACTAAGGAATCTGATAGGTGGTATAAAATAGATGATGCAAGGAGGAAATGAGACCTATAAAAGGATCTCAGCAAACTCCTAAATAAAGCAAAACAAGCCAAATCGTAAGAAACAGGATAAAATGTGATTTAGCTCCACAAAGTCTATTTAATAATGAGTTCAGAAACACCCTGCTAGGACTCTCTTTCAGCACCTATCATTTCCAGCTGCTTTGCCACTGCAGTCAAAAATCAGTGCTGCCACACAGAGCAAGAAGACTGGTACAGAAGTATCAAGTCCTCAGCACTGGGGACAGGCATGACACAGGTCTCTGCTTGCTTGTGGACCTTCTTCACCTGTTCCATGATGCAAAGCAGGAATCATGAATGTGTGAAACCAAACTCAAATGGTTTTTATCTTACTCATCACAGTCTTCCCTCTCTTGAGCTGCTCATCACCACTTTCAAAATACATTAACTGGACAACAGACTGGCCCAACAGGATGAGAGTGGGGGAACATAGTCCTAGAACCTAAAAAAGTGAGTGGCAGTTATCTCAAAGCCAGCTAAGATAACATTGAACAGTTTCTGCATCATTTTAGTTCATGCACACATACATATATATAACTGTAAGAGTTTCGTAACATGTGAAAGCAGAGTGCTTTGAAGACAAATGACAGGTAAATCAAAAGTTTTAGATCACCATGCAGCTCGTGTATGTTGCAAATCTTTTACAGAGGAATGCATATGATGTTTTCTGGAGCTACGTAGAAGATTGAAATGGATTTTCAGTATTTTCAAGACTTGAATTCAAGTTTTCTGTAAGCTTTCTTCATTGGTTGCCCATCCAAATATCAGATAATATTCCATTCCATTATTAAAGAATATTTCATAGAATATTGTTCATGTTTATGAAAATTTCAGTCGACTAGCATCATGAGTAATAATATAAAAACTCATGGAAATTATTAAGAAGCAGCACTGAAATATATTTTTGTATGTGGAAATTACTGGTGATTTGCATTAAGAAGAGAATTTAATGTGATCAAATGGAACTTGTGGCACTGAATTTTCATATGACAAGAGTGATTTAAATTATTTTGAATAGCTTTTCATGACAATTTTACAATGGTTTTAAAAAATTGGGAAATAATTTTCTTAATACTTTTACAACTTGCAAGAAAATGTTAAAATGTCAGTTATGCTTCACATCAGTGTTTTTATGCAAACTGAATTTGTGTAAGTTACTTAAATCATTTCTAACAAATGTGTAAATAAAAACATTTTAATACAGTATTGTTCAAAAACATGCATTTGTTTAAACAAAGAAAAGCACTGAAACACTAGAAATTTGTTACAAAGTGTAATGCCAAAATCATCAGAAAAGTTCAAGAGCATACAACATCTGCAAATAAAATCTTTTCATCTCTCAAACTGAAGAAGTCATTCATATTCCAAATCACTCCTGTCCTAGGAGGTTTTCCAGTATTTCTTTCCTGGTAAACCAGGAGACAGCAAGGATGGCCCTATCAGTCTCCAGCCACTTGAAGGGCCTGGGAGAGGGAGAAGCATCCAGTTAATACAGTTATAGCTCCTTGTTCATATTCCATTTCACCAAAACAACTTGCCATTCTTTCAGTTTCACTCAGTCTCATCTAAGAATATCTAAAAATGTTACATCTTTTCCACTTATCTCCTCAAAACCCCAATGCATGAGCCCTATTCGTAGTTCTCCAAGGACTAGCAAATTGGTGGAGCTGAATAGGACAGGTCTAGGTGTTTAGAGGCATTAATCCTGCTATCTCAGATAAATGTATCACTCAAGGTTTCAGCTCTGTCTTGTAAAGGAAATAATGCATGCTAAAGAAAATTTTTCCTTCTAACCCTGTAAGAATGAGAAAAAACTTCTAGCAGCTCTCTGGAGTCAGTGAGTTATACTCTCTGCTCTCTGGCTTACTGCCTCAGCACTCAAATTCAGTTTTATGTATATTCTAAACAGATTTACTTACTGCATAAAAATTACAACTCTTTCCTGGAGAAAAGAAAAATCTCCCTCCTATATTGACGACTTTTTCATATTTTATGAAGAAACAATGAGGAATTACCTCAGATACAGCCGTGACAGTGCTCTGAAACATCACTCCAATTATATTATGAAAATGAAAATTTTATTAGATATACCATTTAACAAACTATGTAAAAAACAGAATTAATAGTTTTAAATGTAATTATTTGCAGCAGAAAAGGAAGGAGAGAAGGCAATAACCAGTACAAAATCTCATTTTAAGGACAGGACACACAAGAGGGAATTAAAAGAAAGGTAAGCAAGGGAGCTATACACAGATGACTGCTTTTCCAGGATTAAAGTACCTTTATCTTATCACAGATAACACTGGTCTGGGACTAAATCCCATACAAACCCCATTAGGGTTTGGGCCTGGATTAATTATTCCATAAAGTCATGTATGTATCAATTAAAAAAATACTAGGTAACAGAAGTTGCATTTACTACCTTCGACAAAATAATTGAAGATCACAAGACAAATACTTACAAGGGTAAGACCCCCTCTCTTTCCAAAGTTTTCAGTTCATGAGCTCTTCTAAGCTCCTCAGATTGTCTCAAGCTCCTTTATTACAAGATTGCTGACAATATCTCAATCGCCATTCCAGTCTTCAGTAGCCTTTTCTTGATGTTCTTTATCCAACCAAATTATGAAATGCTACAATAGTGTTCATTTCCTGCCCTTGACTTCCTACTAACTCTTAATTTTCTCTTGATTCAGCACTGCTTGAGGTTTCAAAGTGATTTCACACAGCCATTCCACTTCGTAATGGCCTGACATGCATCCTTATTATGATGGTGTTTCTCTTGAGCTCTCATCTCTCTGGATGGTGACCCAGGCCCTCTCTGTGGTGTTAAATACACACACAAGGCCCAGGAAATTACTGAAATGCAGACGCAGTAGTGAGACGTCACAGGTAGTGAAATGTAGCTGACTCCATGAGCAAGAAACCATGGACAACTGTGCAGCACAACTTAATACCTGGAAACAGCGTATATCAACAGGAACTCAGGAGCAACAGAGGAGTGTACAAAGAAAGTAACACGTATGGCAACTTAAAATAGAATTTGCAGTCCAGTGCAAAATATCCTTGTCCACGTTAAATCAGTGAACAGTGAGCAGTCACGTGGTATATCTTACCTCAATACCAAAAATGCCTCTGGAATTGTACCCACATGGACGATATTCATTTTGACACAAACTAATATGCTAGAAAGACAAAGAGCTTTCAGGAAAGCTGCCCTAACAGTACTTACCATTTGTTCTGACAACTCATAACAGTGCTTCGTCATGTAGGAGGTTGTAAGTAATGACAAAATAGTTTTTCTGTACAACTGGTGTTTGAAATTCCAAAGGAACCTTTATATTACGGCAGAATAAGCTTAAAGATGCCTAGCATTTTGGGGGAGTGGGGGGAAGTTGAGATTGACACACACAATCACCTAGTATGAAGAACCTAAGGTTCAAATTCCTACTTCTAATGTAGACCAGAAATCCTAATCTGAATATACTGTATTCCAGCAGGGGCTGGTATCTAAGCCCTCTGAAATTTTCTTTTAACTGCAGTTGTGCCTCTCCTGGTTTGGTTTGACAACAAAGTTTTAACCTGTTGAAAGCATTACAGTATTCTACTATTATTGCAGAACACGGAACTAATGAGACACTACCAAATTACACTTCCATCGCATTTACACGGCTGTAAAGGCTGAAGGAATGCTCGCCACATTTAACATACTCATTTCTTATATTCAGTCGCTCAACCTATTCTAAATGTGTGAACTTATGTGCTGAAATTAGGTACCTCAATCCATACTAAACCATCAAAACATCCACGACTTTGGTCCTTATAAAAAGACCCCAAAACCTACTTTTTAGTATTCAGATTTGAATGAAAAGGCACATAAATTGTCACTTCCACACATGTCATTTGTATCTTCAAAAGTTATTTAGCAACACCTTTCCAAATAGTGTCTGGATGTCTTTAGCAGAGTAAAAGACTCCCAACACTAGAATAAATGTCTCACACTTGTTATGCAAGATTAAAGATTAAGGGCTCTCTTAGTCATAAATAAACATTACTTTCCTCCCACCAAAATATTGGTAAAAACTTCAACTGTATAAACACTATCAGGATATACCATCAAATGACCTCATCAGCACATAGTTATTAATGGCATTGTTATTAATAAGAATTTATTATTAAACTTTAACTCTTCAGGACCTCTTTTTTTTTAATTGTAGAAAGAACCTAAAATAAAAGGCATTATCAATTTCAACAGCATGATTCCAGACCCAAGTGACTAAGAATTGCAACACAAAGGTTTCACTTAAATTAAGATACAAAAAACAATAAAGTACTAATAAAGCAGTTTAAGTTACAAGCCAATACTCACTTAATCAGAGCAAGAAATAAGATCTAGAAAAAATTTCTAAGATAAATTGAGTATTACTAGATACTAAATACACTAATAGCTTAAACATTTTTGCTAGGAAGCTCCTTCAATTCTGCATTAATTTCTATCAAAATCACTTAGGTACAATTCAGAGTCCAATTTTCTAAATCTCATGATTTCTAACATACTTCATAAATGTAACGTCCCTATTTCAAGTATAAGTAAAATGCACATTTACTCTAACTTGAATGCATTACTCAGTGTAAACTGAATATATTCAAAAGATTCAAATCAAAAAGCTATTTAAAGTCAAATCAAATTTTTATGTGTCACTGGGGGAAATAACCGCTGTTAGCACTTAGCCAAGACCACCACTATATTAAAGAAAGCACCTCCATTTCAGTATTTTTCTTATTATATAGACATTAACTTTTAAATGAACTTTCAGAATACAGTTTTCCGAGTTCCATACATTTGCAGTGGCAAAATCTCTTGTATGGTTGTTAGGTTTTGAGTTTTGTCTTTCTTCACTGGACACTCAGTGGAACAGCTATGCTCTCCAATACAAAAACACTGACAAACTGGCAAATATATTAACAATCACCAGGGTCTCCAAATGTAAGTTGGTGATAAAGACAAACTTATTTACCATATTAATTAAATGGTCTATTTAACATGGAATATCAATTCTCTAATCACATCTCATTTGAACTTCTTATTTCAATTAACAACCCTAAAGTCTACTGGAGACCCTACTGTTCTAGGATCATTAAGAACGTTTTCATTATCTGTCAAATGAGGGAGTAAAAGGCAGAAACTGCAAGTACTCTCAGGAGTAGGCCTCTACCCTGCTTAAGAGATGATTAGGTAGAAAGCAGTGGTAGTTCTCATTAGTTGCTTAGCAATGAAATGTCCCCCTATGAAACAAGAAATGAACAAAGCAACAGAGGTGTTGCCATGCAAATGAGTAAATGGATAGTCTATCATCCACTCAAGGATAATCTGTCCTTCATTAAATCTAATAAATCTGGATTAAGACACCAATGGGTATCTTACGTAGAGAAGGTAGGAGTAATCCGCTATATACAGCCCCACTGAAGTTAGCCAGACAGCGTGTTGTTCAAGTTTACATATAAGCACTGTGTATTTTCGTTGTACTTCTATTTGTCATATGTACGTACAACGAAAACAGTTTTAATTCACGACACATTAACTATGTCATTTTTACTGTTTAACCGTAGCAGTTATATCCATAGTGATACCCCAATTACTAATGAATAATTGCTAATGACTAGCCATACTCTTAATATTTATAAAGACATAAATACTAATCTACAGATTTAAGGCATGAATCGTTTTCTAGTAAGAGTTGAGTATTTAACCGATATCCGAGTTGGCAAATAAAGTTTTCAGAAAGTATACTCACATATAAAGCCACAAACTCAACAAATATAGCTGTTTATGCTCCTGTTGTTACTAGTGGTATGTGTTGTAAGCCCCAGAACAGCCCAGTTCTTCACCAGAGAAATTTCATTACTGCTGCCTTAAGTTTCAGTCCCTAATTTCAGGTTGCCATTCTTTCAGTCACAAATCTAGTTCAATAGGTTCCCTCTACTTAAATTTCCTTACCACTCATTTAAAAGGTTTCCTTGTTTCATGTTTGTTTTTTCTTGTTTTAGTGTGGGCATTTTTTTTCCTGCTGTCTCATTTTGGTTTTGTTTTTCTTAAACACCTTCTCACTTCATATGTACAATTAAAAGTTTTCACGGAAAACATGGGGGGAGCGGGGAGAAAGGAAGAATAAAGCCATCTATGAAGAAAAAGGCATCAGGAGTGGTAAACATTTAACTAGAAATCAAGGTGATAGCAAAACGCAGATTGTGATTCTTCCCCCTGCTTTCAGATATCACAAATGAGAACGTTGTCGCAACTGCTACAGAGAGGTTTGTTTGGTTGGGTTTTGTTGTTAGGAGAAGGTTGTTTGGAATAAAAACCTGAACGATCCCTGAACTCCACCAACTACTTACACAAGATCTATTTGCTTCTCAGTATATATTTAAGAGAACTAAATGGATTTAGAATTTCAAAATTTTATGATTAATGCATCAAATAATGTTTTGATTAGCTCATCCAAATTGTTATTCAGATTAAAATGAAGATGTTGTTCCAAAACCAGTACCAAGTCATATTTTGGTATTAAGACAAATCTTACCTATATATTCACAAACGAAGACTACGAAAAAGGGAGTAACCAGATCATTTATGCCCTGAACATATCCACTGGCTGGATGACGTATTGCCCAGATAAATAAAATTCTTTCAAAGATCTGAAAAAGAGTTAAAGAAGCTATCAGAAATTTTATAAACTATTTTAAACCATATACTTGAATATTTTACAAGGACAAATATAATAATCATTAAGAAACTAGTATAAAAACAAGTATACAAAAGCCTAAATGAACACTAGTACTCATAATTAACATTCAGTGCTAAGTAAGCTTCTCAGTTCTTCAGAAGAAATACATTTTCAGGGTATTAGCACATGTTAAAACCAACCAGTTACAGTAGTTACAAAAAAGTAGCACTTATTCATGAAAGCTTTTCTGACAATATAAAATTTATCTTTCCTCAAGAGACAGAAATATTAAATCATTTTCCCATTATTTTTCACCTTTTTGAAAGTATTTTATCAATATACTATTCTATTTATTCCTAAATTACAGAAAAAAGTACTTCACATAGCTTAGATGTTTTAACAACATGCCCATAAAAAGAGATTCCATAATAGGTAAGCTTGCCCAATACTGTAGCGTGGGGGTTTAGGCTTCAGAGGAATGTATACTGGCAATTAAAAAAAAAAAATCTGAAAAAAAAAAAAACACAAACCAGAAAATGTAGAAATAAGGCAGCTGTGCCTGCCATATCACATAACCTCACCTCCTCAACTCTGTGAACTGTATTTTGATTAGGATCTGCAAAAGCTCCTAAGGCCACCACATATCTCACCATGGGAAGGACAGCATGAGAACAGTGCTGGGCAGGGAGGTCACAGAACTTCTCTGACACAACATAGGACTGTGACAAGCCATATTTTCTCTCAATTATTTGCTTCTGAACAAGCTACATGTCTTTTAAATACTGCAAATAAGCAGTGGAGTGAAAGTTTCAAAGTGTTTTGCCCCGGTTACAGGTACTCAATCAGGTATAATCTTCTGAAGCAAAAGAATATTTGCTCTTTCCATTGAAGGTCTGGCCAAGAAACCAGAATGCAGAGGCAGGTAAGGGGAGCAGAGGAAGGACAGCTCAAACCAAAGGACTATGTTGCTTTTAAGATCAGAGCTCACTACTAATAAAACAATGATGGACTTTGTAAGGACCCCAAGGAGATTCCATAGTTTGCTGCAACCCCAGAAGTCAATGAATGCTCAAGGCTTCAAGAAAGCCCATGAAAGACTTCACCTGACAGGACGCGATAGGGAGAGGAAGTTGAGTTTATGCAGCCGGTCTTATTTCTATTCAAGCTCACTTCAAGTTTTTTGCATTTTTAGATTAAGATACTGACCATTCTAATTCCATTTTAAATAAGAATCTGTCATTTACAGCTTGCTTTTACATTTTACATAATTATACGTTTATTAAATTAGTTATGTCATATTTTTTACTATTATTAGAAAACTGCAAATCTATCTAGGTTTGTTACCTCATAGCCATCCTTCCTGCTTCTGTCAGCTGCCATTTCTAGATTCAGTAACGTTAATTTTTTCAGTATTATCAGTGTTATTCCGTTCTACTTCAAATAAAAGATGTTTAGCATACTGCAAATACAAATAACACTAGTCTACATTCAAAAATTGCTATTTAAATGGGTTTTTCTAGTCAACTCTATCTATTTGTTTTGAAGAGTTATGCACTAGGCTAAATAAACTCCTGGTGTGATGAGGTTACAAAATACACACAGTGAGAAACAAAAAAATATTTTTTTAAAAAATCGTTAATTTAGTAACAGACACTGTAAAAATTAAAATGGTAGTGCTTTTCATTAAGGCATTTCTCAAGTCAAACAATCCCCACATTTGTACCACCAAACTTTCCTTTACTCAGAACCTGATAACATACATAGTTTCCATTGCAAATTGAGATGCCTATGGATTTCAAACATTTTTAAAATCCAGGTATGAAAACTAAGTGGGTAGGGGTGTTGTCTGGATTTGGGTTGTTTTTAATATTACTGAGCAGGAAGGACCACTGAGCGATTTAAACGTTGGATTTAATATCGCCTTCTAATCAGAAATTCAACAAATACACACTGAAATAGTGTTTTCAATTTCCTAACCATTTCCATAAAGTTTCATTTGCTGTTCTGAATTGAAAAAAAAAAAAAAAAAAATGAGCACCGAAACCAGAAAGGCAGACTGATTTAAGTTTTTACACAGCACTCATCACTGTGTTCAAATAGGGCTCATTAAAAAAGTCACTTTCCCCAAAGGTTTCCTTCTTGATTTTCAAATCAGCAACCGAATCTGGAATTACTTTTCTACTATGAGCCACTACATCTCATGAGATGTCATTACCAATCAATTACTCTCTCTTGAATTTAACTCTCATTCATGGTAACATTAAGAACTATATTCATATACATGAAGAGAAGAATTCATTAGCTTAAATGCAGATTTTGAATTTCCTGTGGGTTTTGCCACCTCAGAGGAACTCCAGACCCCCCAAACCTTCAATCACAAAGGCTTTTAAGAATTTGCTTTTCATTTTCTATGTATAGGAAAAAAACCAAAGAGGCAGGGACAAATTTATAAACTATTTTTAAATTGTGTTGTTTCCTTGGAATTACTTCTCCCATACTATGCAAGCATCGACAGGAAGTACACAGCCATGTACTAGACATTTAAACAAAACTCAGTTAAATATATAGAAAACATTGATAGTAAGTTACGGACTACACCACACCAACTAATCAAATCTAACAAACCTAAACTTGCCGTCATTAGTCTTTAAAATAAACTTTGTGAACCATATGGAGGAAGACCTCGAACTCTTCTCTCTTCCTCTTTGAGGGCCACAATTTATTCCCAGTCCTTTAACACTACCTTCCTCCCACCCAGGATCCACATAACTCCCATAAAATGTAAAGCACTTCAAACTGATTTTAAAAGTAACATAATAATGAGTTATTGCCACACATCAGACTCAAAACACCTTCTAAACTGAAACATTTTATTATGGAAATGAAATTCCAAGTTAAAATAAATTAAAGCTTTTATTAACTCTAATGAAAAGCTCTTTGGGAACAGAGACTCAGATACCACCAAGAGCAATACAAATCTTGGAATAGTAACATTTGGAAATTGAAGTCAGAAGACATCATGAGGCTTTTACACGTTATGCTTCTAGTCTTTTGACTAGCATTTTTCATAAAACCATAGAATGCTTTGGGTTGGAAAAGACCTTACAGATCATCTAGTAACATACACACACACTAGACACCTTCCACCAGACCAGGTTGCTCCAGCCTGGCCTGGAACACTTCCAGGGATGGGGCAGCCACAGCTGCTCTGGGCAGCCTGTGCCAGGGGCTCACCACCCTCACAGTAAAGAATTTCTTCCTAATAGCTAATCTAAATCTTTCAGTTTAAAGTTTCAGTTTAAAGACGTTCCCCTAATCCTATCACTACATGCCCTTGTCAAAAGTCCCTCTTGAGCTTTCTTGTAGGCTCCCTTTAGGTCCTGGAAGGCTGCTGTAAGGTCTCCCAGCTTTGTTGCCTTCAGTCTCTTGACCTCATTCCATGTGACATTCTTCCTAGTAGCGGTATCATTATTCCAAACCTCTGCAGCATCAAAAATATGTACAAAAAACATCATAATATCCACAGTAAGTCTTGTACACAATGCCACACCCTTTGAAACCTGTCTGACGCATACTTTGATTCCCTTCTTTATAGCTCCTGTCAACTTGCCTTAAAAAAGGGGAAAGTGACCATTGCTCACCTGGGACCAACAACATCTCCCTCCTCCCTAAAAGGCAGTCAGCTCTGGGAGCAACGAGAGGCCCTTGTCTGCACTGAGCCCTTGGGAATAGGAAGGGATCCCCTATGAGGATAGAGGATAAGGCTGTGCTAGGGTAGGGCTCCAAAAACCCAGAAAGGGAGAGGATGCAGCAAAGGAGAAGTTGGATGTCATGACTCTACCAGCATCATTTACACTAGTCTTTGTAAGATGACATTATGCAAGTTGGCTTTGGTTCTCTTGGATCAAATGGATGAGATTGGGTATGGACAGGGTTTTTTTTTATTTTTGGGGGGGAGGGGGGACACGCCACAGAGGGATTGTTGTTTTTTTAAAACATGAAAGCAGCAGCACTCTACTTGTGCAATGCCTGGATCACATAAATAAGAATTATGTTCATCTATTTTATCTGGCTCAATTATGCTTGTTAGGTGGCCCAATTTACTAAACATTCAAATTAAAGAAATCTACCAGGCTGTATTCAACATACTAATTTAAGGGGCTGTATACATGAAATAGAATTACTAGCATTGGAAAATAATTTAATGCCACTTGCAAGAGCAATCAGTTTCTAAAAAGTATGGATTTAAAATGTTTACTTCAAAGCAGTATTTAAGATTAGAAAGCATTAGAAAACATGCTTTTGGACAAGCTTAACAAATAACTAGAAGTGAAAGCAATGCTAATTTTGTGGGGGGGAAACACACTCGTAAATGACATCTCAGTCAATCCCATTAAATGAATATGCTACATGAGCAATGTTGTTAATCTGTAAAAAGACAACTAAAAGTGAAAAAGACCTAAAAAAATTCACATTTAATGGTCCCACAAAATTAACTGAAACTGCAATCCAGGCTCAAACTTCACTGAATAATAATTGGTATTGAAATTCTATTGACATTACTGGATTTTACTTAGCGAAAAGTTAGACACAGTATTTCCTTTTTATTTTAATTACTCCAAGCAATAATGAGAGGTATTTTATCCTGGGAGTGTCTACTAGTTCTGAAGTTGACTGTCAGCATTTTCATTAAACCAGCCTATTTTCAGATTAATTACAATTCAGCTATAAAAAAAAATTCTCCTGTCAACTATGACTGCTTCTAAAAAATACTGCACTAGTATCTTCACATTAATATACTCTCCAAATTTCCAAATAAACTCTTTAGCTCTAAGTTAATCATTTAACCAAAAAGAGACTGCAAATACCCTGTAACTTAATTCTTTGCAATGTCTTATAATAAGATGCTTTCCTCAACACACCAAATATTTAACAAAAAAAAAAAATGTTTCAAATGTTGGAAAACCTTGACCATATCTTCTTTAACTATCAATACAAGTTTACTCTAACATTTCTAACTGTATTATGGAAAAAGCATGTAACTATGGTAGATACAAAGCTGTGTTTCTATAAACTGTTACAAGTTTGCATCTAAAAAAATGTATTAACCATCTCTTAAAAGCAGTCATAGAAATATATTGTGTTATGCATAATCTAACAAACAAAAGACAAAACTAGTCCAAGATCCCACAAGTTTGTCTGACAATCCTATTATTTTACTAAATGCTTTAAAAATATTCTCCAATGAGAACAGTTCGTCTTTCTTAGTATCATTTATTATTATCATCAGTTTTTATTAAGCTACTTCTCATCCAAATAATTTGGTTAAAAGAAAGGACATTAAACATTCTAAATAAGCTTTTTAGCTGGAATTTCTATTTTAAAGTTGTTTTTACAATTGTTCAGCTAATTTAGAAATAAATATACCACCTAGGAGTCACTCTCGAAGATAAGTTTTTTATTTTGCAATCTTCCTTTAAAAAAAAGAATAGACACAGATTCTTACACCAGACAAATTAAACAGCTTCTAATTTCTCCTTCACTAGAACACCCGGGGGGGGGGGGGGGGGGGGGGGGGGGGGGGGGGGCGGGGTTGGAGCATGGTGGGAACGAACCATATTTTTGGGGCATTTTCACTTGAACCAAGAAGTACAAAACCACAAGCCTTGTATATCTGAACCAAAGTCATATTCAAGAGACCGATGATCTTCACTGAAAACTTCAGAACAGTTTAACCAACACGATGCAAGGAAGTAAAGAAACCACCCAAAAAAAGCCACCACTACGTTGAATGTAAATACATCTTTAAAACAATTTAAAAGACTATTCCCGATACAGTACAAGTATTTCTTTCCTCTTAGAAGTATTTAAGCATTCTTCTTTCAGTAACTATTTTTTCCAATAAATAATATTCACCTCTGGTTTCATTTATTGGCTCATTTCTAGCTACAACACTGACACAACTGACACATTCCTTTAATAGTTTATTTCTTACTGGTATTGTTTCACTTCTTGTCCCTTTATTGTTCTTACTTTACTTTTTGATTCGCCCCTAGAAAAGCCCAGGTAAAACACCATCATGTAGAAAGCAGAAAGAACACAGTATTTTTATATAATTTTCTTTCAGAATACCACAATATGCTCTTTCTCCAAACTGATTTCTTCAACGTGTGGAGGAGCACTTCCATTAAATAATCACAAGAGCAGAAAAACCAGTGAAAGCTAATTCTGCATTTAGCTTCTCATATCATCTAATGAACTATCAGATGATGTTCTATGTAGCTTTATAATGATACTAAGAACATACATGAAATACATTTGAAGGTCTAACTAGAAACATTAGGAATAAGAAGATATTGAAGGATTAAAAGAAGTAATTGAAAGAGGATGATTCACACCATCTGTACTATTTATTCTTTACAAAGAAAAATCCCCATGGGATTCAATTACCCAACAATATAGACCAATGTGATTAACATTTATTATTAATTCATGTATATTTAATGCAGTAGTAGAAGAATTTCAATAGTGTGCTCAACATACAAAACTTACGAAGAAGCATAATCAAAGAAGGAACACAAACCAGTCATGCTATAAATTCACAAGAATATTTCCCAAGTGGAAGACTCTACGATAAGAACTTCCAGACCTTAAATGATTTTGACAGTTACATAGAACCATGGGAACTATGCTCTGGAGTACTTGAAAAACATTTCATTAACTAAATATATAAAAAAGCAAAAACGGAAAAAACCCTCAAAGGCACAAGACCAAACTGACTGATTCAATGCAGGAGATCAATGAGATGCCTCTCCTTTTACTACTTGTATTTACACTGCTATTCTTAGCCTATACTTACATATCCTCATTTTTTTTGACTTTTGTTAAAGTTAGCCCTGAAGTCAAAATAGCAAATGTTGTCAAATTAATTACTAAACAATCCTGTGATAACAGATTCATTAATAACATGGTTTCTTAAAAAAAAATAAAATTCTTTGGATCTTATTCTTACCTCTGTTACTTTGGGCTGAAGTCTTAGAACTTCAGGACTCATGCGTGGGATATCTATATGGATCTAATTAGAGAGAAAAAAGAACACTGTAAAAGGAACCAGCAACACACCTTCTAAATAACACAATAGCAACAACAATCCTATGGTTTTACAGTATTGGTTGTAATCCCACTGTATAACTATTTTTGGAATAACATGGATTTACTGTATTTCAAAACATATGGCCAAATTTGTAAGTCACTGTTAATCTATCAGTGAAGCAAAAAAAAACCATCAAAAACTACATATACTTTGTCTTCACATTTTAGGATCCTTACATCGCATTTTGACTGTTTGCAAGTTACAGTCATATTAGCAATACTCATTTCCCCAAAGTAACTATGAGTAAATACATACTACTACTTCTGAAAAGTCATGTCCAATTGACACTACAATATATTCATCTTACTACTAAAGATCAGGCTTGAACCTGAAAGAACAATCTCAGCATCTTCTGTCCTAAGGAAGACTAAAGTAGTATTGCTTAGTCTTTATTTACTGATACAAGCAATTCATTTTAATAAAAAAAATATAAGTTATTTGCTTATCTGGGTGGGTAAGAAAGTTTGACATGCCCCTCTTTACTGCAAATCATACAGTTTCAATGTCTCAAGCAGAAGCATGGAGCTAGCAAGAAACAGTCACTGTTATACTTTCCCTCTCCATCCTCATTCATTTGAAGGAGAGTCTGAGCAGGAGGTGAAAGATTTGAAAACCCTACTATTTTTAAATGGAAAACCATGGAAGTGACACATAGCATGAGTAAAGCTAGCATTAAAGAAATCCACTATTTTAAATTTCAGACCAAAATATTTCATTATTTTGCTGCCGCAGTGTAGGGAAACAATTGATTAGAGAGCTGTCTATCAAGTAAAATAAAAGAAATAGATAAAACAGTAGCAAACTTCAAAAAGAACCTCTTTCAGTTCTTTAGCAGATCTCCTGTAGGTAAGTCACTTTAATAGGTGTTCTACCTGTCTGTATGTATCTTGGTGATTTTCATCATTTCTGGAATCATAGTATTGTTCAACAAATGCAAAATACTCTTTGCGTTTTCTTTGTAAAGTGCTTTCTCTTCTGTCCACATTTGCAGGAAGATAGCCCTGAGAAGAAAAAAAAAAAAAAAAACAAACAAAAATCCAGTGAAATTAAAAGGGTATTACTCTTTGCTTTACAAAAAGCTGTACCGGCATTCAATTACATGTCCCAGGAATGCTAATAAACTGTATAGTACCATACAGTCCTACATGGATCTGAATAATCCTTTACTAAATCAGCTTTCTAAACGTTCCAACTGATACAAAAGTTCAGATAAAAACATCTTACTAAAATCAGCTTTTTTCTTTTTCAGAAAAAAATTTTAAGGTTTTCAGCTTTAACAAGCAATTTTTCATCAAGAATTCCAAGACAATGCTTGCCTTCCAAAGAGAAAAGCTCAAATAATTAGTTCAGATAAATGTAATTCTATATAAGTTCATTATTTTCTGTATTTTTATGTGGCCATTAATTTTATTAAGTTTTTAAACAAAATGCATATTATCTCAGTGATTTTCAAGTAGGAATGATACACTCTAGCAAATACGTTTAAATTATGGTTAAACTTGTAATACAATTGAGTGTTAATTCAAAAGCTTTACAAACATTCTAGCTGCTTTATTCAGTGTTTCAGAAGAGAAAAAAATAATTTCAACTTTCATTTCATCACAACAGGTTATTAAAAGTTTCATCACAGAAAAAAAGTCTCAACAGCACCAGTGACCGGGCTCTTAAGATGCACGAACGCTAGCTGTACACTTACTTCATTATTTCTCAGAAGCAATTTATGGTATTATCCTACTTTGCTTAAGGTATGGACACACTAATATAGTCATGTATCAGAAATAGAGGATTATATATTGTTGCATCAAGTACAGAATGTAGCTGAACAGTTCTTCTTTGAACTCATTGATATATATCAAAAACCCCAATCTTACCCAAAAAATAAATCCATCCTGATTTTCGTGTTTGATCGCTATTTAAAAACCAACAAGCTCAGGTTACTATTTCAGCATTTTATGTTCACTTATATGTATAAGGTATACTTATTAGAAACACTGTTATTAAAGAAACTGGCCACCAAAAAGTTTCCTAAATATACAGAAATAATTAATTCTTTCCTGTAAGCAGCTTGATCTCAAATGATAAACACATACCCCCTAACACCAAAAAAAAAACACAAAACTAGTCCATTTTTACATACATGGCAGTCCTGAAAAAAAAAAACTTTGTATCAGAAACATTCTAAAGATAAATGACTGTGAAAGAGATCTGGACATCCAAGGCAATGTAAAAAAACCCTAATAATCATATTATTCACTAGTCAAGTCTAATTAAAATATTTCTTGCCAATATTACAAAAGCTCACCTTCCAAAGTAAAGCTATCACCATACTAATAGTAAAGATTAAAACAAAGAAAAAAATTGTCAGACTTAAGTTTCTTTAACAAAAATACTTCTCCTAAGATCAAAAAAATGCTACACTCTAGGAGCAGCATGTATTTACTGTTATAGAATGAGACATACCTACTGCAACTAACTAATAAAATGCTATGCATTTAACTACAAAAACAACTTCCATATTCACTCCTAAATACTGCAAAGAAAAACAGAAGGGCTAAACCTAACATGTTAAAATTGCTAATTATACAATAAAAATAAACACTAAGTGTACAGGTTCCATTACTATCCAGTAACATCCCAACATCATAACCCATTTCTACAACTTCTATTTCACTCAACATTTAGGGACAATATACGCAACATACTAAAACATCAACAGATTTTAAAAAATATCTCTATATGAAGCAACCATAATCCAAGGAGAAATGGCCAGCAACCTGCTAGACCACTTAAACACCAAGTGTCTAAACATCTGAGGGTATCGAGAGAGCTGCCAGAAGTGCTCACTGAGACACTTTCCATCATTTATCAGCATCACTGGTGAACTGGGGCAGTCCTGGCAGGCTGGAGGTTAGCCAGTGTGACACCCACCTATGAGAAGAGCCAGGAGGAGGATCCAGGGAAGTACAGGCCTGTCAGCCTGACCTCGGTGCTAGGGGAGGTTGTGGAGCAGAACATCCTGAGTGCCATCACACAGCATGTACAACAAGCAGGTGATCAGGCCCAGTCTTTCATAAAGCCACACTGACAGGTCCTGCTTGACTAACCTGATCTCCTTCCATGACAAGGTGACCCGCTTAGTGGATGAAGGAAAGGCTGCAGGTGTGGCTACCCAGACTTCAGGTAAAGCCTTTGCCACCATCTCCCACAGCGTTCTCCTGGAGAAACTGGCAGCTCACGGCCCGGGTGGGTGTGCTGTGCCCTGGGCTAAAAGCTGGCTGGCCGGCTGGGCCCGGCGGGTGGTGGTGAGCGGAGTCACATCCCGCTGGCGGCCGGTCACAGGGGGTGTCCCCAGGGCTCCGTGCTGGGGCCAGCCCTGTTTCATGCCTTTATCAATGACCTGGGCGAGGGCACCGAGCGCACCCTCGGCCAGTTTGCAGGTGACACCGAGCTGGGGGCAGTGCTGATCTGCTGGGGGGCAGGAGGCTCTGCAGAGGGGGCTGGGCAGGCCGGGCCGACGGGCCGAGGCCACTTGTAGGAGGTTCAACAGGGCTCAGTGCCGGGTCCTGCCCCTGGGTCACACCAGCCCCACGCAGCGCGACAGGCTGGGGCAGGGGGCTGGGAACTGCCTGGGGGGAAAGGGCCTGGGGGGGCTGGGTGACAGCCCTGGGCAGGAGCCAGCAGGGTGCCCGGGGGGCAGGGCGGCCAACGGCATCCTGGCTTGTGTCAGGGACAGTGTGGCCAGCAGGACCAGGGCGGTGATCGTCCCCCGGTACTGGGCACTGGTGAGGCCGCACCTCTGATCTTGCTTTCAGTTTTGATCTCCTCACTTCAAGACAGACACTGAGGTGCTGGAGTGTGTCCAGAGATGGGCAACGGAGCTGGTGAAGGGTCTGAAGCACAAGCCCTGTGAGGAATGGCTGAGGGAGCTGGGGGTGTTTAGCCTGGAGAACAGAAGCTTCAGGGGGGACCTTATTGCTCTCTACAGCTACCCAAAAGGAGGCTGTAGAAAGATGGGTCTTGGTCTCTTCTCCTACGGAAGAAGTAATAGGGCATGAGGAAACGGCCTCAAGTCATACCAGGGGAAGTTCAGATTTCACACTGGGAAAAATTTCTTCCCTGAAAGGGTGGTCAAGCATTGGAACAGGCTGCCCAGGGACGTGGTAGAACCACCATCCCAGGAAGTATTTAAAAAACACGTATATGTGGTACTTAGGGACATGGTTTAGCGGTGGACCTGACAGTGCTACGTTTATGGTTGGACTCAATGGTCTTAAAGGTCTTTTCCAACCTAAACAATTCTATGTTTCTTATTAAAATAATTTAAGATGTTATTGTTCTAATTTCTTCATTGTTTAAGATGGCAACAGAATAAGTACAAACCACACTACACTCCAGACACCTGAAGAGGTACTCGCTTTGGGAAAACTATCTTTTAAGATGTATTGACTCGTGTCTGGTTCCAGATACTTTAAATCACACCAGCTTAACTTTTGCCTCAAGACTCAGTCTGACATTTAATATCCTGTCCCAGTGCTTTCTATTAAGTTACATATTGAATTCTGCCTCCCATTTATTTTCAATGGTTGTTTTTTGGGTTGTTGGTTTTTTTCCTGTAGGATATCTTAGTTCCATTAGAAAAGCACATTTGTGAGATCAAACATGATTGTTCGAAGGATACCAATATTTTCTCAGCAAGTCTTTTTGCTATTATTCAGTTTTTAAGACAAGCAATCTTTCAATTGGACACATCTTGTTTCCTGTTCACTTTACAAATTAGGTTTTATTTTTAAAAGTTGGAAAGGCTTGCAACATATCATCAGGGAATAAATTGGTGGACAGTTTAATCTGTTTATTCATTAATTTCCTCCAAAGGCTTTTGCAAACTTATTTTTAGTTTTGTTATTCAAAAAAGTAGTAAGCCTGAATAGTTCTGCTTTATGATTAGGTACAGTATATCTAAAGTTTTTGCTGTATTTTAAAATACATCATGTATTTTTTTTATATAGTGTTACCAGTAGAGATGCATCACATCAACAGCCCCTAAGCATTATATTGATTTTCATATGCTTTCCCTTTGAAAAAACGTATTCATCAAATGTATGTTAGCATTATTATTTAAATCTTACTTTTAAAATTCCAACTTCAATGCTGATTTTACAAAGATTACAATCACAATTCGCCTTCTGCCTCAAATACTACCAGCTGTACTCAGTTCCCCAAGTCAGTCATAGTTTGGGCTTTTTAAGTAAGGCTTCTGAATAATTCCAAAACAAACATATCCACCTTTTATTTAGTTGTAAGTTATGCTTTGGTTTCTTTGGTTTTCTGGTCTTTTTTGGTTTTGAAACTGACCTTTAACCAAAACAGTTTTGCTTCTGTACACTTATTTCACCAATAGCTTCCAGTGCACCTATAGCACAAAACATGATCACATTACACCCTCTTACCTGGGACATACGTTAGCCATAGGCAACATGTTTAAACAACTGATGTGACTTAAAAATTAACTACCATTAGAAAAAAGCATCACGGAGTTTACGACCGCAGATGCTCAAAGAACTTTTTCTTCCCCACTTTGGAAAGATGAAACAAACTGCTGTGTTACAGTATAGAAGAGTAATGATTACTAAATTACTCATTTTTGTGTGTTTCCAAAAATGTATTGACAACTGCTTAGTAGATAAGAAATCATGACAAGAATTACATAATAAAAGCTAGGAACTTTTAAAATATTGCTATTTATTTAAAATTCCACTCTGAAGAATATATATTTATAAGATCCCTTCTCTGTCTTCTCCAAGCTAAACAGGCTCAGGTCTCTCTGCCCTTCCTGGTAAGGGAGATGCTCCAGTCCCCTCATCCTCTTTGTAGCCGTCTGCTGGACCCTCTCCAGTAGTTCTCTGTCTCTCCCGAACTGGGGACCCTAGAGCTAGACACAGTACTCCAACTGTGGCCTCATCAGGGCAGAGCACTATGCCTTAGCTTACTATGTTTCAAAGTCAATATTGAGTTAGTCACACTTTTTTTCACTTTGAGTGTTTCCAAACAGGCATCCTAAACTTTAAGACAAAAAAAAAAAAAAAAAAAGAAGCTCTTTTCATTACCAAAGTCTCAGACACCAACTTTGGAAACAGAACTAAAATAAACTGTGTACTGCATGTTTCATTTCAGTTACAGTAGGATACTTGAAAATCCACCATTAATAAGCTGCATCTGCATTTAGCAGCCTAGTTCCTTCAAATGCAAATTTAGAAGTCATCAGCAAAAGAGACTCTTTCAGTCACTGGAAATCAGTCTCAATCTGAAGTAAATACTTCACATTCCCCACTGAATCATTCTACAAAAAGCTAAGCTATTTAAGTCTACTCTCTAAAAAATTCAAGAGTGTTAAACTGCTGTGTGTATAACTCAGAATTTTAAACAGTTCTTAAATGCATGAAGATTTGCTGATAAAGTGTCTTTCAGAGCCTCTGGAGAGTAGACAGATTGAGATTTTTTTTTATTCTTTTTAATACAAACATCCTCACAAGTTTTCTCCCAACCACAGACAAACAGCAGCCAAAATGCACAACCATTTGCCATCACAAGTATTATAGCTGAAAAGATTGACATTAAAAAACTCCTATCAGGAAAACACTGTATTTTTTTAGAAGAAGCTTTTAAAATAGAGTGCAAACAGTTTAAAAAAATCAAGTTCTGTAACACCAAACCCAGTGAATCCCAAATTCCCGAAAGCTTGTCTCTGATGTCCAACTGAAACATCTCCAGTGCTGTTCCATGTTAATTCGCTCAACCTGCTCCCAAGGTAACACTGCTGCAAAATCCTCTGACCGCCGGGCAAAGTTCAGAGAACGCAGCCAGCCAAAAACTCACACTACAAAAAAGTCATTAACTTTTTAATTAGCTTGTCTCCCTGAACTGACTCACAGTTCTGACATCAGAGGAGCCAACACCACAAGGTAACTGACCACAGTAGTTCAGATTTGTTTGTCTTAAACCACTACAGAAAAATTGGCCAAAAAACCTGTAAGATACTATCACTGCTTCTCCTCAATATAGTGCTAATCCTTTCTTGTAGTTACTTTAATCTTAAAGTCAGAACGAAGCCTTTTTGCAGGACACCAATAGGCTTCATTTCCTCTACCTATTTTCAAGAAAACCGTAAAATGTACTTGTCTTTGAACTCTCCACCATTCCATCAAAACTGGTTGAAAGAGGCCACTATCATCACATAAGCCTTTCTTTCATCGAAAGCCAGGCTGAAAAAGTAAAGATATACAGCTGACATGATTTACTACTCCTTCTCGTTCCCCTCCTTTCAGTTTGACAAATTAATCTTGAAATTGAGCAAAAGAACAGAACTTGCATTACAATTCAGCAACAAGACACAATGATTTCAAGTATTACTGATGGATTACATGTCAAGCAAAATTATTTGCAATGCTTGAAAAAACCCTATTACTACTAAATGCAAAGGAAGAAGGAAAAAAAAAATACAACTTACTGAAAGAAGCTTCCATGCAATTGGACGAACCCGTTTGGGAATGCCAGACCAGCTCAACTTCCGTAATTCTTCTATTAAACAAGAAACATGTCATGAGAACTAAGGAAACTAAAAACAATATACATAGATATATTCAAATTAGCACAAAGTTGTTTACAAGAATGATCACGTCTTCTTGTAAAGTCCAATGAAATCAGAATTATATGGCGGTTCTAATGAATTAATAAAATCCTGGATAATTACTATTCATAAGGATACCTATGATAATACATACTGACTGTGATAAGGTAACTTTCTGGGGTATTTCTCACCATTACTTTTTAGTTTACATGCCTTATATTAACATGCAAGAGATATCCAGTATTATCGTATAATATGCTTACACAGATCCTAATTAAAATGAGATTTCCAGTTACAGAAAGAGAATGAGACTTTATGTCCAAATGCTGGAATCGAATCCCATGCCATATTCTCACTCTTCATGTTGTACTCCATTCTCTTGAAAGCTGCTTGTCAGATACCATACCCAGCTAAACCAATCTGTGGGACTTGACACTTACTTTTTTTTGTGAAAATTGCTTATCATGTGAAAAAAGTTATAGCAAAATTACAAAAAATGTAAAGACAAAAAGATGCTTAACAGTGTCCCCAAGAAACAGTATTTGAGATATCTGCTTGTACCTCTTCTTACTATGAGTAGAAAATATGTTTTAAAACTGCTAAAGTTCAAATTATCAACCTGTTAAAGAATACAGGACAACAAAATTCTACATTTTACTTTGCATAGACTTATTCCAATTAATTATGTAATAATTTAATTAACTATGTATATTCCAGTGAATTTTGCTTCTATCATATGCCTATATTTTCCAAATCCTATGTTTCAACAAAGCCGTTAAAAACATTCTGCCTACCTATCTACCCACCCCAAGAAAACGAAGCACAGGAGAAAGTAATTAGAAGAACTACTTTCCGAGTAGATATTACAACTGACTGATTTTGGCCATTTATAGATTCATATTTTCTTTATTTTTTGTTATGACAAGGACTCCTATTGGCAACATCTGTCTTTACCCTCCCACCCCCAAATTCCTTCTGCTACTCTTAAAGAAAGGTGCATCTATAACATCAAGAAATGCAAATTATCATGTTAGGTGTGGCATGTTATTTTAGAGCAAATTACTTCTAGACTCACAACTACTTTTAACCAGGAATGAAAACACAGTCCACTGAAACCAGTACAATATTTAATACATGCAATATATCCCAAGAAAAAGGAATCAGATTTTAAAAGTGTATTGATGCTAAATAGTTACTGAAGAAAAAAAAGATAATTCTAAATTGTAATTAAAGGTTGTCAAAGAAGCAACTGAAGCAAACAAAAAACTCTAGTATACTGGATTTTGGAGTGTTAAGTTACCTGATCATTAGGATGCCCTATTTTTACATTAGATATGTGCTAGCAAAAATGATACTTGCAAAATCCATTTTGTCTTAAATGAGATGACAGCATTAATATGAAGTTAAATAAATCATTGTTAAAAAAAAATCCAGCTGGATGAATTCATACTTCCATCTCTTTTTCTTACAGAAAATTGGCAGGAGGCAGAAACGAAAGATCGTTATGGTCATAGGTAGATGAGTGGTTTCGGGGTGGTCACTTCAAACCAATGATGACTATTCCAAACAGACATGGGCTTATCAACAATTGTTGAAGTAAGAGAAACTTCACAGTACTGGACATACACCTTCAGTAAGTTATATGTTTTCCCTCTCACTCTGAGCAGCAGGCTCAGTTAAGACAACAGCAGCTGCACAGAGATCTCACTTGGAACAGTGAGGCTACATCACCAAATCCAAGCAAAACAGTGACCAGATTCTGCATTTAGGATCAAAACAAAACAGAAACTCAGAAAGGCAGAGAAAAAGAACAGATATTAAGAAACAAGATGTTAAAAGGCCGTCATATCAAAGTGAATGTGTCTACCACAAGTCTCAAATCCAGTCTAAAGAAAAAGGATGACTTTCTTATAACATCAATGAAACTCTTTCAACTATAAGCTTTGAAATACAATAGTATTTGACAAAAATAAGTTTCATTAATAGAAACTTTTCTACATTTCAAACCTTTGAAAAAGTTAAAAACACACTGACACAGGAAAAAATGGGGAAAAAAGTATCTCCTAACATGTTTTTGACTTAAAAGTCACAGTTCATTCTGTTGTTTGTTTTTAAATGAGCTACTTTATATCTTCTCTACAGAAGAAATACAAGGTTGCCAAGGTGACACCTTGTTAAAGCAAGAGTACGTAAGTCAGTCAAGGTTATTTTCTGTCAGTACAAATTATATTTAGGTAAGTATTATTGTGTAAGTGAACAAAAGCAGCAGAATACCTAAGCATTTAGGAACATCATATTGAGCATGACCAAAGATATAGTCAATCATATTCTCTGGGCAATCCAAAATCTAGAATACCAAATCTAAAGGAAAAAGTGTAAGAACACACCAAATATGAATCTTTCACCTTGAGATATTCTATTACTTATTTGACTTCCAGCAAACAAAGGATTCCTGAACTTTGTATTTCCTTGTACTTGTAGCCTATCCATGTCTATGATAACAGCAGATTAAATTAGTTAATAATATAACTACACTCACTAACTGATTACATTTTATATTCTTTCTTATTTACATTTCATCCCTATCAACATGCTGATCATCTACAGCAAGTATTCTTTGCTCAAAAACTGCAATGTCAGTTCTTTATTACTCCTCCCTCTTTATTAATTGGCATCAGCAGATTATTGCCTACTCTTTAATCTGAAAATAAAAGCATACGCTATTAGGCAGAAACAAATTTAAGATTGTTTTACCAGTCCGAACTCCAAAACAGAAAACGCAACGTAGCCTTGTTCAGAGAAATCCAAACTGGCAGACCGAGAGCCATTTTGGGTTCAGAGAAGATGTAGACATGGCAAAGCACTGAAATATTTTTAATTCCCCTTCTTTAAGCACAGAGTACATCAGAAGGAGAACCTACTGAGGTACATAAAAAATGGTAGTAACAATGACAGAATTCACTGTTATACCAAGGTTCCTTGAGAGTAGCATGACCGCAAAACCAGAAGAAAATCTTCATCCCTTTAACACTAATTTCCTAATCTTTAGTTCCTACTTACAGATCACTTGAGTCCCATTTATCCACTTCACCCTCTTCTCCAGACTTCCTTTTTCCTTATTTTCCTTCTTTGTGGCTCTCATCCCTATATATTTCAGCTGTATCTTTCCTCAAATCATCAACTGAAATTCCACACCTGTCTTCATTGTTGGCCAACAGAGTTCACTGTATAGTTAAGAAAACCTTGAATTATGAACTAGAAAGTGGTACCATCTTTAAACCAGAACTGTAGCTTAAAAAAAATACAATCTGAATAATAAAGATATTTTCACAGGAACCTGGTTTTTGTTCTTTATCTCAGAATAATCCCAGATATCGATGTTCTCTTGCTTTCTTACTTATATCAAACTATAACAATAAATTTAACTACAACTTTTTGCCTCACAGATGTTTTAAAATTAACATGTAAGAATGTGCATTAGAAAGGAAAAAAATGACATAAAGTCCAAGTGTCCACTACCCTTCTATATTCTTAAAGCCTGTAACAAGAACTGCCATTAGAAAAATGAAATTCTATTCAGTTTCAGACAAGCTACAGTGGAGGATCAGTGTATTGCCAAACTACATTTAAATGCACCAGAATCATTAAAGACAAAAATATATGCTTTAATGCAATTATTCTTGATGTCATGTTACCTCTCTAGAGCTTGGGCTATTTTTTATTGCTAAGTTAAAAACACCAGACTGCTGCTAGGGATTCTAAAAACGAAGTCTAGACAACAAGTTTTGCAGAGTTTTTTTTTCATATAGTCTTCGTTATTCTTAGTTAACTTTGAACAGTTGTCATGCTATAACAACTTCGCACACGCAAATTTTATCTTGAAGCTTTTGTTGGAAGAACACTTTATCTCTTAACTATAAAGTTAATTGTAACCCCAAGTTAATTCTAAATTAATTTTATAACAGGCAATTTTGCTGTCGTGAACTATAGTCACTCTCTTTACCCAATGACTTTAAAACTTCAAATTTATTTGCATTTGTAAACATGATGATTCTTTTATTATATTGTATTTATAAAATATTTCTCACTCTGGAAAAGTATTTTATCTTATGAAGCAAGACAACATCATATGTAATGTTATAATAGTTCTGTCATTCTACAATATAAATTCCACGTGTTTTTAACTTGAAAGTTACTGAATACAACTATTATTTCTATTACTTCTCTCTGTATCGTGAAAATAAAGCAAGAATATTTTTGTTATCTCACTTGGCAACTTACTCTAGAAATACATTATTCTTCCATGGCTTTGTGAGATGTTTATGATATACAGTATATCAAAATCAGGAAAGCAGTTTTATTTTGCTTAGACTCTAACATACTACAGTCAGGACTAGCACATGCTTTCAAAAACCATTAAGAAGCTCACAGTACTTCTGAAGACTAAATATCCATGGATGGAGGTAGCACAAAAGCATGCTTATACACAGAACTCCAAGGAATATGGTAGTATCCCACTTCCTCACTTATTCTTCCTCTTAAGGATTTGATAGGCACTGGAAGAATATAGTATGACCAAAAGATCGGTAACATTAGAAAAATATGATACTACTAGAATTTAGCATGAACTGAAGTCTCAAAGAAACAATGAAAGCAGAACTTGTGCAGACTATGAACACTAAGGGAGAGGGCAAAGTTTAAATTGAACTACATATCACAGGCTGGCACAACTAATTATTTCATCATGAGTATGCTGTCACTGCAAACATAAGGGATTCAACAGAAGAGAAATGTAATAAGCAACTGAAATTCTCCGATATTAAATCGGCGACTCCTGAATTTCACTGACACTAAATAGGAAATAACACCAAGGATTACCCATTCACGATAAAAACTGAGGTTTGGGCACTGAGATGCTTTAAGTACAATGGCAGAGAGACTGGCTGCTGATACACTGAGGACAGAAAACAAAAAGCAGTTCTAATGTCAGAGCTATGCGATGTCACGAACAATGGAGAAGGGGCACTAATGGATCCTGAAGAAAACACAATAGGCATGACCAAAAAAAAGCATGCAAACAGCTGTGCCACAACACACAGCAAGGCTGGAGTACAGAACACAGCTGGACAGGAACAGGCTTCATTAAGGAGAGCACCAAAGAAGAACAGATGGACACTAGTGAAGTGAAAACCAATAGGATATTTTTTTTTTTTTAACATCAGGAAGAAGATGAAAACCAGCCTGCTACTTCAAAACAGAGCAGAAGTCCAAGGACATTACTATTTGGAATGGGCTTTTTGGCTCACAGGGATTATTTCTTTAAGGTTATAGCTTTGAGGGTCTAGTTTTCCAGGATGGGGAGACGGGAGATGGTGAGCAGTAGAATGAAGGACACAATTTCTCTGTTCAGGAACTTCTATGTTATCGTGGTATTAAGTGATCATCTTCAGAAGATCTTGATATTTGGCCTTAAATAGATGTTTATCTAAGAAGTTCAAGTTAAAACAAAATATCTGTATGCCAAAGAACAGAAACAGCCAACTTCACAATAGATGCCCAAGGTCAAGAACAGTTAAAAGGCAAAATTGTAAATTCATATGGTACAGTTTTAGGTCATAGCAACTTCAGCAATTTTCCCAAAGCAGGCAGAAGATGGATACATTAATCTGATTCACATGCAATTCCAATTTTCTAGTCTACAGAAGCAGACAAGATACAATTCTAATACTGTAAGTTCTCAACCACTGTCAAAAGCAAGAACTACCACTCAATCTAATAGTATTGGCAGCAAATGACTAGAAGAACCAAAATAGGTATCAAAATACCTGATTTATGTTATGGAGTAGCAGCTCCACAAACAGACCAGGAAAAAGCACTAAGCCAGTGATAACAGGATTCTTGATCCACCCACACAGGTGTCCTCTTACCAGCCAAGGTAAGGAAGCCCTCCTGGCAGCTGAAGCAGGTTTGACTTGTACTGTATGATCTTCACAGGTTTAGTTTATTGTCACTCTCCAACTGCAATGTTCATGCACAAGCTGCCCAACAGGTATCCCCGGACAGCACCTGGTTGCACACTTTACCCTTTCTCCCGTTACTTGATCTTCTTTTTCCACCACACTTCTACCTCCTTTTCTCTGTCCCAAATTAATAAACCACTCCAATTACTTCTTCCTTTAGTGGTCCAGTTTTGCTACAGCTATAAACGAATCTGGTATTTCAGAAATGATTACTTAGGCACTGTTGGTCTTGTAATGTTGCACCTTCCAAAGTGGCCCCAGTGCTCCTCTCCATGTAATGGCACTGTTTGGACATTTCTCACCCAATTCCCCCTTGGCTACTTGTGAAATCCAGGCACCCCATAAGGTGGGGTGCTATCTATAACTTCTGTCAGCTTCTCACACTGTTTGTTATGTTCAGCAATTTCTCATGTTGCCTCCAGTAGTTGTCCACACCCTAGGGAGTTAGCTCAGCATCCAAGCAGAGCAGGCAGCAACTTAAATATGTGCCTGCAGCCCTAACACATCTATCTACAAGTTTCAATTCCACCCATGATTCGAAGTCAAGCAAATCCCCAAGCTACCAAACGCTACCTCATAAAGTAACAGTATCACTGGCTATATGCTTCTAAAAGCCAAAACAGCGGGAAGCAGTCAGAAAAAGTAAAGGCAAAGTAAACATATAATATGAACAAGAGTACTGAAGAGGTATAGTTCATCAGTAAAACAAATATATAATAAAAGAGAAAAATCTGCCTTAACCAAACACTTCTACAAATTATATATGTATTTCTCCTCTATACCAGAACAGGATTACAAGCTCTGGTGTTGGTTTAACAACAACAAAAAGCCCCAAGTCTTCAAATGCAAGTGATCTCCAGCTGTGCATCATACAGCTGCACTAGTCGTTGTGCAGTAGTTAGGAACAAGTATGCTTTACCGGCTCTGACCAATTTCTGTCACTGGTAGGCTGGCTGAAAGGAAACGGATCTTACACATAAGTTTATTACTACCTTACACAATCATTTTGCTAAAGCTGCAAGTTTTGGCTACTGTTAACAAGCACAGCATTTCAAAAGTAATAAGCATAGTATATGCAGAAAACAGAAAATAAGTTGCACTTCAGAAACTACATTCATTACTTCCGGGTAACACCAACTGCTCGTTTTAAACTCTATACCGCATTGAACTCTCCCTAATCACCTTACTGATATTTTTCCTCCTCCCTCAACTCAACCCAAGTAGGAATCTAGGCACAAACATGGGCACCAACCCCTAAAAACAACCCATGTAAAGAGAAGAAAAGAAAAAAGGACAAAAGAGACCCGGGGGGGGGGGGGGGAACACAACCAAGAAAAGATGCAAATATACTGTCAGAATCAGAAATGTGGAGCATATAACTAAGTCAGTGACAAATCATCCAGGACAAAAATTCCACTGACTCTTAAGGAACTCATGTAAGGCCTAAGATAGGAATTATGCAAACAAATTAGAATACTGCTTATTCTAAAAAAACTTTCTATCCTGTCATGCAGCTGAGGTTTCCTTCTATGTTCAAGACCAAGCAAAGACAGTTTTGACAGGGAATTTAAATTATGGCACTATTTCAAATGAAACCTCTGTGTCTAGGCTAAATATAAACAACTACTTGTAGGACTCACTGAACTAAGAAGTTATTCTTTGAAAATGTAAAAAAAAGGAGGAAGAATGATTTCTTTCTGCAAATTTCAAGATAAATCAGTTTTCATCCCTGACACTATCCTGCAACGAACATGCATTTCCTTTGATTAGAGATAATGTGGGCTGTCACAATTCCAAACAATGTACAAAAATACAAACAAAAATCCTATGGGACTGAGTGCAAAAGACTGCTCTTCCTGGAAGAAAATCACAGCACAGGACATGGAAATAAAAATATACACCAAGGGCAAAACATCTTTGCTTAAAAACATAACACATTTGAAACAGATCCTCTAATTCTCACAATGTAGGATTTGGGAGTAAATAGATCCCTACATTCTTCCATGCTGAACACAAATAATTATTTATGTTCCTCTACAAAACCCTTATCCTCTCTGGGTGTTTTTTTCATACCTGGATTGTCTGCTGGGCCTACAGAATCTTTGCCAATGTTCCTTCTCTCAATATATTTGAGAAAAAGCATTCAACAGTAGTCGTTACACCTTTTGCAAGTTGTTCCTCAAACAGGACTTGTATTCTGCTCCACTTTACCTTTTGGACTGTATTTAATAACCTACTCTACCCTGCTGTCATGTCATATAGGATCCTCCTGAACTTTCTCAAGGCTTTTATTTCTCTTTTGCTTTTATAACTGGTACGGTAATTGCTTTCACTACAGTAACTGTTAGATAAACTGATTGCACATTGAGAGTTAAGTCAATTCCATCACAAACCATTAGCCCTGGGTATATGATAATTCAACCTTTGTACCAGCAATGACTGCTGTCCTATATGAGAGTCCTCCAAAGTTCCAGGATCTCAGACTACTCCAAAAAATCATATAAAATTCTGGTCCTAACTTTTCACTTAAAGTGAGCTCAACTAGCATTTTGCTAGTGACAAACAGCACATGTTACAACTGAAAGATGCCACGCAAGAATTCTTATCAGGTGTGGTAACAAGCTTTCACGATTATCACCCCAAAAGCATACAGTCCAACCCTTGCACATCGCTATTGTTAAAGCATCAATTCACATTATAGTCTTCTCTGATGGTTCAAGAGCAAAACAAGATGAAAGAAAACCAAGAACCCTACCCTTCCCAACAACAATTATAAAAAGCAGGAAAAAATTTGCTCCTAAGCGACTTAGTCTAACGCTAGTATAGCATAAAATAAAAAGGTGCCAAGACAGGCAAGAACAAATTGAAACATATACAGAGTACCAATTTAGATATACATAAAAGACTGTCAGTGAAGCCAGGTTTAATAATACTGTTAAAATACATTACATGTACATTTTATTTCAAATATGAACATAACTTTTACAGCAAGTGTATATGTTACTGTTTTTAAGATGGGCCTTATTCTTATAAGTGACCCACCAGAAAACTTCATAAAATCAAAAGATAACACACAATTGAAATACTTGCATTCAAAGTCTTTGATTTCATCCCCCTCAGGATATTTGTTAAATTAACTCATGTGTCTCAAGGTAATCTTTCTGGCATTTTTATATGAAAATTAAAATTTTAAGTTTACAGAATCATAGAATAGTTTGTGTTGGAAAGGACCTTTAAATATCACCTCGTCCAGCCTCTGCAACAAGCAATGGTACCTTCCACCAGACCAGGCTGCTCTAAGGCCCATCCAACCTGGTCTTGAACACTCCCAGTGATGGGGCATCCACAACTTCACTGGGAAACCTGTGCCAGTGCCTCACCACCCTCATCGGGAAGATATTATTCACTATGTCCAACCTAAATATACTCTCTTCTAGTTTAAAACCATTACTCCTTGTCCTATCACTGCAAGCCCTGCTAAAAAAGGATGTCCCCACCTTTCTAATAAGCCCCCTTTAAGTACTGAAAGGCCATAGTAAGGTCTTCTCAGAGTCTTCTTCAGGCTAAACAACCTCAACTCTCTCATACTTTGCTCATCGGAAAGGTATTTCAGCCCTCTGTTCAATTTTGTGCACCCCCCCACCCCGGACCCCCTCCAAGTGGCCCATATCTTTCCTGTGCTGAGGACTCCAAAGCTGGACGCAGTACTGCAGGTGGGGGTCTCACAAGAGCAGAGTATAAGAGCAGAATCACCTCCCTCAGCCTGTTGGCCATGCTTCTTTTGATTCAGCCCAGGACATGGTCGGCTTTCTGGGCTGCAAGGGCGCACTGCTGGCTCATGTCCAGCTTTTCATCCACCAGTACCCCCAAGTCCTTCTCCAAAGGGCTGCTCTCAGCACTTCCATTCCCCAGCCTGTATTGATACTGGGGGTTGCCCCAACCCAGGTGCAGGACCTTGCACTTGGCCTTCTTGAACATCACGAGGGTCACACAGGCCCACTTCTTGAGCTTGCCCAGGTCCCTCTGGATGGCATCCCATCCCTCAGGCATGTCAACGGCACCACTCAGCTTGGTGTTGCCTGAAAACTTGCTGAGGGTGCGCTTGGTCCCGCTGTCTGTGTCATCGATGAAGATATTAAACAGTACTGGTCCCGACATGGACTCCTGAGGGACACCACTCCTCGCTGATCTCCATGCGTACGCTGAGCCTCTGGCCACTACCCTCTGGATGCGGCCACCTAATCAGTTCCTCATCCACCAAACAGTCCATCCATCAAATCCATCTCTCTCAGATTTAGAGAGGAGGATGTTGTGGGTGACCACGTCAAAGGCCTTACAGAAATCCAGATAGATGACATCCATAGCTCTTCCCTTGTCCACTGATGTAGTCACTCCATCATAGAAAGCCACTAGTTTGCTCAGGCAGGTCTTGCCCTTGGGGAAGCCGTGCTGGCTGTCTCGAATCACCCCCCTGCCCTCCACGAGTCTTAGTGTAGCTTATAGGAGGATCTGTTCCATGATCCTTCCAGGCACAGAGCAGAGACTGACAGGTCGGTAGATCCCAGGGTCCTCCTTTCTACTCTTTTTAAAATTGGGTGCAGTGTTTCCCTTTTTTCTGGTCACCAGGGACTTCACTGACTACAATGGCTTTTCTAATATAATGCAAAGTGACTTGGTAACTACATCAGCCAGCTCCCTCAGGACTCTGGGATGTATCTCATCAGGTCCCACAGGTTTAAGTATGTTCAGGTTCCTCAGGTGGTCACAAAACTGATTTCTCACAGTGGGAGGGGCTTTGCTCCCCCAGTCCACATTGTGCAGTCCATCCACTCGAGAGGCATGGTAGGAAAGGTTGCCAGCGAAGACTGAAGCAAAAAGTTTGTGGAGTACCTCAGCCTCATTCTCCTCTGTTGTTACCAGTCTATCAGTCTTGTTCATTTGGGGTCGGGGGGTTGGCGGGTGGTACACTTTCTTTGACCTTCCTTTTTTGGCTCACAACCTGTAGAAGCCCTTCTTGTTATTCTTCGCATTCCTCGCCAAGTTCAGCTCCAGCCGCACCTTGGCTTTCCTGAACACATCCCTAGACAACCAGGCAGAGCAGCATTCCCTATGCTCTTCCCTGTCCAGCTTCCATTGCCCATGCAAGTTCTAGTCTGTAAGTTGCCACATTTGTTGTACCCAATTTTCAACAGCTTTTCATTTAACACATCTGACTCTTCCCTTTTCCTCCCATGTTTCCTACTGAATATTTAACCTTCCCACTGAGAAGTGTTACATGCATTCATTTTCTACAGCACGTTATAACAGAAGACCCATTTAAGCTGAATTTTCTCCATATAATGCATGATTAAAAGACTTTTTTTAAAAAAAGTTCCATACTGGGCCAATATGTAACACACAGCACACTCAAGGGAGCCAATAGTTAGAAAATAGTTAGTTGAGAACACAAAAGAGCTACAAAAACATACGAAATGCCTGACAGAGGTCACAAGTTTGACTTAAGAGCAAATAAATCCACAAAGATGTCACGCAAAGAAAAAACTATTTCATTACACCTCTAAAAACAGCATCCTTCCAAGAAACAGAAGTAAATGAGACACTTGACAAAACATTGTTAGAAAACAGGTATGACATGCTGCTCTTATGAATAGCCTTGACTTTATAAAAAAACTGGACAAGATGCCAGCTCATGCAATATCCAGTACTGAATGCTTCCTGGAAACCAAGAAAGAAGAATGCCTTGTATTTATCTGCACATGCCTGAGAGTCTGGCCTTGAAAGCTGCCATCAGCCCCAGGTGGCTCCTGACAGCCACAGAAGCTCTAAACCTGGAACCCATCTCACAGCTTCTAAGAGCCTGAACAGTTCTCACCTACATCCACAGACACTACATCTTCACAAAGAGGCAGCAGAGAGAGGCTAGAAAAAGAAGCACTTTTTTAACATGTTCCCCATATAGGAAGATGACAGAAGTTACCTCTTCAACATGTACACCAGCAGAAGTTTTCATTTCCTTCCTTTCCTGAAAATTTTCTGCCTTTCCCCCCTAATATGTGCGACTATTCCAATGGATTCACAAAATAAAAGGGTGAATGAAAAGACTAACAAAAAAACTACTGAAAAGAAATGCTAAAAAGTAACTTGCTAAGCAGGTAAATGGAAAGAAAGTCAGATGATGTAGCCAGAGCTGTATGCATACCAAAATACTCTAGCTGTTTGACTCTTATAGTTAGCCCTTGAAGTCTGAGTTATGTCATTTTAGTATGAGGTTTAGTGTAACATCCAAAAAAGAGGAATTCTCATATACTATATATTAGAGTATATAATATGTATTTGTATAAGCCTAAGATATATATTACCTGCTATTGATACACAATGAACAAGTCTTCTCTGATCAATTACCAACAAGTGAAAGTGTAAGTAGGGCCTTTCATCATTAACAGCTACGCATGCTTAGTCCAAGTCTTATTTAGTAAGGAAGATCAGAAGAATAGAAAAGAACCATCAAAAAACTTCTATCAACCATGAAATGCAGAAAAAAAGCATCCAACAGTCAAAATGAAGAGTCTAGGTGCAAGTTATATTCACTTTCTGAAACATTTTTACTCACCTATTACTGTTGATAATTAAGGCAAAGGATGCACACAAAATGCAATTTACTTGATATTACTTGGAAGGAAACATTCCTAGAGCACCTATACAAATGCAACCATAACTGGGAAAAACAAGAAATTTTGTTAACTGCCAATTTCTTCTACATTCATTTCTATAATAGCTTACTGAGCAGCAGGAATGGCTAGTATTTTACACCCCCCAAAAAAAAAAAAAAGTCTAAATTTCAGTTTCTCTTCCCCAAAAATGTTGTTAGGAACTTCAGTTTTGTTGTCCTCAGTTTTCATTCCCAACAATATGTTGGCCAAGCTGACACCCCTTCACAATGCTTCTGAATAAAAGACCTGCATTATTGAGGTGCTGTGGACTTTGGTTGTTTGGGGGTTTTGGGTTTCTTTTGGGGGTTTTTAGAGTACTCACAGCATTTCTATACCCGTGACGTCATGGAAACACCTCTTTTCCCCAAGTCAGTCCTTGGCTATTAAAGTGTTCTCGATTTTGTTTTTAATAAAGTCAAAAAGAAAAGATGTGTAGAGTACAAATAGACTCAAACTACACCATATATTTATTAATTTTTATTGCACAGAATGTAGCAGTACGTATGAAGTCATTTCCAAACTTGGAAATGACTGCCTTGTAAAAAACTGTTTGGCTCTATATATCAACCCCATAGTCTGCAACACTTTAAATCAAGGTATCAGAAGAAATCCATCCTCAACCAAGATTCTGAGAGTACCAGGAAATGTACTTGCACTTATATTTTAAACTTGTCCTCTATTTAATATCTAATTAACCATTAAACTATTTGTCATTGAAGTGTTTTTTTCCCTAGTCAAAGCATAATTTCAATTTACTGTCATTATACTAACTCTTTCCCATTGCAGATTTCCCAAGGAACTAGATGTCCTAGTTATGAACCAGGAACATGCTCCCCTGCACAGGATTTCTACGATGGAGTTTCAATGCCACCTACAAATCAGGCACACATTTTCAATGCAAAAGTATTGCAAAAATATCCTTGCTTCAATATAATTAATGTTTTCTTAAAATTCCAGGACAATTACTTTGAAAATGAGCAGTTGCAAAACACTATCACAGACATGATCACTTGTTGAAAATGGACGCACAGGACTGAATTTAACCTACTGATTTAGAGGTGAAATTAGCCAGATCCAGAACCAGTATTTGCAAAACCTTGTCTATAAACTCTGTCCCAGATTAAAATGATGCTTTCTGAAGCAGCACCTTGAACCCCAGCTGCTACTTTGTCTTTCAGTTGTAGCATTATTTTACATAATTCAGTGACTAGTATGAAAATTTTTTAAAAATCCCCATGGATTTTAGAGCAAAAATATCTCCATTTGATAAATCTAGCCAAGTGTCACTTCTGCTTCAGAGACAGCATTTATTCTTTGCAGAAATATTGTTGGGTTAGGATATCTTATTATGAAGGGATAATGTGGTATGTAAATGCTTCAAATTGGTAGATAAATTCAGATATACATTGTAGTGAACAAGATCATCTGATTTTGGAAAAAAATGTTTTATTTCTGCTCTCTGAAGAAAAAGTTTAAAGCAATTACTCTAAAAGAAATCTTAGGACAATATCTTTTTACTGCAGTAGATCTAAAGATTCTTCATATTCCATAAGTGTTTCACAGAGCATTCTACATAGAAAACATGCCATTACTTTACCAGCTTTCTAGCCCTAAGAACTATTAGTAGAGCTACTACCCATTACACCTAAAACACACAAAAGGAAACAACCAAGTTAAAAGTATTTTTTTTTCAAACTACAAGCTCATCATTCTATCAGTTACAAATAAATAAAAAATAAGCAAGGAATATTAAAGGAGTTCAAAATTTCTCTGTATGTATTATTCATTTTTGATGCAGCTGTTATTTCATTGAGATTATAGTAAATGGCTACATGAAGTGATGGTCTGCATGAACAACTCCACAATAGATATGATAAACTAGATGTACATGGTTTACATTCCTATAACATAAATTCCTTGGATAATTTAACTACACAAAGCTGGAAAATTCTTTCAAGAGCATAGATGCACAGAACAGCAGCTCCCCCAACAGCATGTTATAATACAGGCAGTACATATAGAAAATAGCTTCAATAGAGGGCTTGTTATTACTATGGCAACCACAGCAACTGGTTTCCAAAATGAATAATAGCTCTGTTAGGCACTTCATTATTTTTTTTTAAGCAACCATTGCCTTAATCTTCTCAATGGAACAAAGAGTCATTCTGAATGCATGCAGAAAACAGGAAATAAAGCCCAACCCTATGTTGTAAATACAGGGTAAGACTCTTTTTAGGACCTTTGCTAAAAGAGAGCAGGAGAGTACATCTTGTCTGCTATTTCACATAGCAAGTCAGAGAAGCAGAAGTAGATGAGGTTGGTTTTGGAAGGTATGAGAAATCAAGTGAGGAGAAGACTATGAAGACTAAAGCAAAAGGAAGACTGATAAAACCACTAGAAGAGTTGCAACAAGTGAAACCAACAATGTACATTATGAAAATAAGTAATGAAGAACAACTATGCCAGTATAAGATTTTAAATGGCCTTATAGTTTTTTACAGTTCTCCTGCAACATTCCATTTCTGTGCATCATCAACCTTTTTGTTTTCACATTGAAGACATTCAAACAGTCTCTAGCAAACTTTCCAAGTAAAATAAGTTATCTACACAGAAATAGAGAAAACAGAAAATACCCCTTACAGTACCAGTTAAAGGAGACAATTTTCCTACTTAATTAGAAATAACAGTCAGTATTTATTTCTCCCGTTTAGGGAGAAGATGGAGTTTTACAGTCTATTGACCGATCACAAGAAAAATGCAGTTTTTAAGTGAACAGCCAAGTAACCATTATTTATTTTTGGACAATGTCAACTGTGCTCCATCCTCCCCCACTTTTTTATTAAAATATTCATATGCATTTAGAACAAATAAACAAGGCATAGATTTATAACATTATAGCTTCAGGTTTTTTAGAAAACACTCATACAAAAGACTTTAAAAAAACAGAACACTACTGCAATATATACTTTCAAAAATGCAATCTGACACTGGTCCTTCACAGTGAAACTACAGTACAAAAAAGGCATACCTCAAATCATCAGGATTAATACATACATGTCTAGATTACTGAGCCACAAAATTAATGCAATTATTCACAACAGCTAGTACTAGAGAGCTTCCCCCACTAACAAAAAACCAAAACCACTAAGTCTACCTACAATATACATTTATTTCCCACATAAGAAGAGCAAAGACCTTTCTTTTTATAGTTTCCCTCAGTATCTTCGGCTTAGGAGAAAAGCTGCTGATAAACTTCATGACATACAGAATAGCAAGGATCCAAATCAGACAGAGGATTTCACATGGAACATCTCACTAGGTGTACAATTCTGCTCTTGGATCACTTTCTCCACTTGCATTCAAAGTTGAGTTTGGAAAGTCAAAAAAGCATGCAATCTTGCAAAATTAGCCAACTGATTTGTCATCCAAAATAGTTTACAAATTGCCTTTCAACTACTGCATTTGGCTCTTTCTGTTCATATTAATATAGTGAATTGCATGGCACTTTCAGGAATCTGACATTTTACCATTTCCTGCCTCTAAGGAGAGCTAATGTCTGCCAATCAATTCTAAAGTGAGAAGACTACTGGGACTGTAGTGTATTGCTCCTAAACATTTCATGAATTTGGAAAGACAAGAAAGCCGCATTAATTTTAGTTTCTGGTCAAGCACTAAGGGAGGTAGAGTAGCTGTACTTAGCTCACAGTTCACAAAAAATAAAAAGTTGTTAGTATGTAAAAAGAAAAATCCTTTTACTCTCATTTCAGTTCTCAGCATCAACCAGTAACACACACCTAGCTGTCAAAGAGCCACATCTATACCTCAACTGAAAATATTTCCAATACAATCACTGGAGTAAAGACTCATAATTAAAACAGAAAAAAAAACTATATCTTTTTAAAAAACATTCTAGATAGGGTTTAGAAGTTTTTCCTGCATTTCCCACCTTTATTACAAACTCCTGTAAAAGGCTAGCCCATAGCCTCTAATCCATGTAAGGTTTTCTCATTTATCTGCAAACATATATTACATCTCCAAAGTAATTGTCACTCATTGATAAAACACATGAGGACACATCTAACCAATAATCAGTATCAGGAAGGCAGCATAGCACAAACTTACAGAGTGAACTATGCTCCACTACGATTATCTACCCAGGCAATAACTGCTTTATTGTATATCTTCCGGTTTTGACTTCCTACTAATGAACTATGACTTAAGTTTTTTTGTTTTTTTTTTTAACAGCAGAAGGGATGGCAGCAAGAAAATATACACAAAGAGTCCAAAAGCTTCAGGGCCCATAGAAAGTTCAAAGTTCTCAATAGTCTTGCTGGTGACATCCTTAGGAAGTTCCTCCCCTCCCATGTCATCTGCAGGATGATGTGTGAAGCAGGCAAGGCTGCACCCTTGGAGAGTTTGACTACCACAGGGAGCACCAAACTTGTCACCCAGGTCTCTTTCACTATAATAATGGGGATTTCACATAGCATCTGTGTAAATTCAGCTTTCACGATGCTATCAGGAAAGAAAGGGAGATAGCGCACCGAAAAAAATAAATTTAAAAAAGCCCCAAAAAAAACAAGAAATCAGAAAAACTACAACAAAACTTCACCATATAGTACCTTTCTATCTCCCAGCTCCTCCAGAGTACAATATGCCTCTGAATCGTATTCTTCACCTCATGGCCCAAGCTTAAAGACGATTTTTGAATACCTGATCACAAATCAATACAATGAGGGGTATATGATCTCCTGAAAACTCTATTAAAGCTTCAATGGACATGAAAAAACTTTTAATCGATGAATTCTGCAATTTTAATAGAATGCTATCTAATTCCCATTGCTTTCAATGATCAGTTACTGGTAACTACCACGGCAATTTTGTGTATATACATGAATTTGGATGATAATTTGGGGATTTTTTTTTTTTTTTGGAACAGTAATTCCTTCATATCAGCTGAACTTACAGTCCCATTATAATGCTCTACATCCAAACCCATTTGAAAAGAGAATTAGCACTAACTTGCTGAAAGGAACCTACTGCCAAGAGTATAATGTGGGAGTTTTAAAGACTGTACTAAGAACGTATTTCTTTGAGTAGTGTTCAGATCAATGGTTTTAATCTAGAATGCTCTCTGTGGACTTCAGCACAAAACCAAAGTTTTACTCTCTATGCCATGCTGCTGCAATTAATATCAGCAAAAACAGACAAGAGATCCTTGATTTACTGGCAAGTATTTCCTGGAAGAAGTCCAGAGTCTCAGAACTAGGGCTCTTCTGTGTAGCCGGTAATGCCCCATATCAGTTTGTTAATCAAGTCTGACTTGAATATCAAAGCTCCTGCCAAAAAAAAAAAAAAAAGAAAAAAAAAGAAAAAAAAAAGTAAAAGATTTAAGGTACAGGCTCCTTTTTCAGAACTGAGGCAAGAGGAAGATTGTTTTGTTTGTTAACAGGATCTGCAGCTGTTCAGTGCAAGGGCCAAGTGTAAGGTCCTGCGCCTGGGTCAGGGCAATCACCAGTATCAGTAGAGGCTGGGGAACTGAGTGGATTGAGAGCAGTCTCCAATTACTAAATTAACTATTTTAACTTGTGTTTTGAATACTATGAAGTAGGGGTATAAAAGGAACGGAAAAAGAATCCCACACACAAAACACCAAAAACCTGAGATCAGAGGAGTTACAGAAAAGAGAGGAAAACTGGAAGAAAATAAGAAGTTTACTAAAAAAATAAATTTAAAGACTCGTCCAATACCAATAGTTGAAAATGCCAACACATTATATAATCCAATGACTACTACATCAATCAAATATCTTCACAAAAGAGAAATACATCCTATGGAGACAAACTATGCAAAATCCTCTCGAAATTGTTCCAAGAGCCCATTATCACCTAGTTAGAATGAAAAATAATAAGTATTTAAATTGAAATATCCCACTAAAGCAGTACTCAGAACGAATGCTGATTATTACGTAAAACCACAAGTTATGAGACTAAGCCATAGAAAACAGGAAGACAAAATACTAATCCAGTAAAACATAATTAATATAATGAATTACTTAGATATTTAGCACTGAATTATTTCAGAAGATTTAATTAAAAAAATGTTCTAAACCCTGCTGGTAGACTAATGACTTTTTTTACTAGTCTCGTTTACTGGCTGAAAAAGCAAGCATGTTTTGTAGATAACGAGCTAACCAGAACAGCAATCAGAGATGACACCTTTTAGTAGTAATAGTTTGAAAAGACAGATACGTCATATGAAGAAGCAGCAGCAGGACACACGTTCACTTTATACTACATATTAACAAACAGGAATAACAATAACCACTAGTGTGATCAACTATAAATAATTCAAAACTGCAGGGGGCAATAAAAATCTGAATGACATGGATGGACTAGGAGCACAGAGATAAATTGCTACGCAGTTCAGTGCGGATAAATTAATGAAGCTGGAAACAGTATTAATCAAGTTCATTTCAATTAATGCATTTTGTAAAGTTAATGAAACTTTTCAATAACATCAGTTTGACAAACAGTTTTAAAGGACATAACAGATTGCTGTTACAGACTACTACATTTATGAACCATAAATGAAAGAAAAGATAATTACTATGTTTAATCACATTTAATATACATCTAGAATATACAAACAACCATAAGCACAAATAGAAAAATCATACTTTTCAAGCTGCTACAATATAGATGACAACTGTGATGGGGGGGGAGGGGGGGGAAGACACACCTTAAGTTTTCTTTCTAGATTTCATATCTAGAGATCCACCCTAGAATTCTTTTATCACAGTACACAGCAGCAGCACACTTTTGTAATGAGATAACCTAAGATTACACCATTTTTAATTCCAGAAATTACAGAATTAATTTTTGTCATCAGATTAATCAAAGTTCAGCTATTCCTGACACGTTCTGTGAGACTTCACATTATCTACTACCTCTATAGCGAAGGACTGGCTAAGAGACAGCACCCCACTCAGCAGCCTGTGGTGTGCTCTGCAAAGGTTTTCCTTTTAGAGATTATTTTTTTTTTTTTTTACCATCAGTAAATGAAACTGAGCTTTTGAAGGTGAATATAAGATACAGCAATATGAGTAAGTTTAAGATAGGAATGCCTTACCATTTTCATGAGTGCTTTTACAGGGTCTTTATTATTTTTACCAAGGTAGCATACTAAACTTCAGTATGTTATTTTGTTCAACTCTGAATACATGTTGACTAAGCAGAAAGAAAAGTCAACTTAACATGCAGAACAACTTTACATCTTAAGAAATCAGTTGGTTTTGACTTTGAAGAATTTGATATACATGTGCTATGTTGCATAACAGTAGCATTACAGTGTTATGAAGCTTTATTAAGTCAATAGAATACAGTACACCAAGGTTACTGTTGGTTGTTAACATATTTAAATAAGTATGTTCCTGACATTCAATTACATACTCATTAGCTCTATGTATATAAGAAAAGCAGAAAAGCAGTTTGATTTGAAAATAAAGAGGGAGTTAAGGAAGCGCTTTAATAGGCTATTCTTTGGATTGATATTACAAAAGCCATCATGTCTGCTGTGCTGAGGTCACAAGCATGAGATAACTTGTTTGTTGTTTCAAGTCAGTCTGATTTTATCAATAGTTTGCTTACAGTGTGTTTGCACAGTAAACAGCTCCCTAAAATGTTCTACAAGACTACTTAAAAACACAAGTCTAACAAATTTAATAGAGTTAATCTTAAATTGGAAAGAGGGTAGACATGGCAGTACTGTCCCTCTTAAAAATGTAAACAGTGGCCTGTTGAAGCAAAAAGAAATTTCTTCTCAGAGACACTATCCGCACACTACTTTGTTAAAATCCCATCCCCTCCCCTCCTCTTAAAGCAACCCATTGTTTGCAAAAGATTGTGGAAGCACAAAGCCCATCTTCATTCAGTAACGCAAGGTCCATTACAAGTTAAGACAAGGCCTGAAATGAAGTAAATCTACATCGAATTGACTGCAAGGCAACCATAAGCACAGGTTGATTGCACAAAACAACTAGTGTAAATTGTTCCCTCTAAATAACCGGCCACGCAGTACCAGGAGTGGGAGGCTCTGTAACACATAGGCCTTACAGTCTACTCGGCAGCTGTTGCTAAACACAGCTGTCCTGCTGCTGTCTTCAGTCCTATCCTGCTTCCTGAATTTGCACCCAGTACACTTCAGTATGATCTGACTGACAGGGGCCAGTCCTCAAGTCCCTCTCCCATCACAACTGTTACTTACAACAGGCTCCTTCTACCAGACCACCTTTCTCGCCACAACATGGTACAGCTTGTTTAGCAGCTTTCATTCTGTAATTTTAACCTTATGGGATTATCTTCCTATTCTTTGCATTACATTACTACTTGAAAGTATATTCTCCTGAATACCTCTCTCCTGCAGCACAATTCATGTCCCTAGACGTACCATTTCTATAGGAACTGGGCTTTTTTCATAGAGCTAACTACTCTTGACGTTCAATTCACATTAAGCTTCTCAATTTATATTGGAGGTAATAACAGCATAGCAATAGTCAAATAAAAAGTGTCAAATGGAAATAAGGCATATTATTTGCATCTGTTTTATCATGCAAACAAAAAAGCCTGCAGGACAGAGAAGTGTCTTAGGCTTAAGGAAAAATTCAGAACAACTGCAAGGGCAATTATAAATTACAAGAGTGAGGTTTTGTTCAGCTCTACAAACATTAGAAGCAAGTTAATGGCACTTTTGAGCCATGGACATAGGCTCTTTATTCACAAAGAAGAGTTGAGCAACCTAAAAGAATGAATTCTTTTATAAGCTGAGAATTCTGGAGTGTTTTTCTTTTTTTTTCCTTTTCTTCCTTTCCCAGTTCGTATTCTCAGATTGTACCTTGCTCTAATAACTATTTGTGTATATAAGCATCTGATGGATCAAACTGTACACAGAAACATTAAAAATGGTTCTGTCATTATGTAATATTTACCAGTGGATCCATATCCCAACTGCATGCTATACCTGGTGTAGTATTTTGCTCAGTATATAATCTGATAGGGTTGATAGAACGTACCTATTTGCACCACTTCACAATATCCAACCTATGGACTAAACCCAAATCCAAAATCTATTAGTGGACTTCAGTAGCCAAAATAATCTTCACTTCCAAATTTATATGCACAATCCATCTTTTTGAGAGTTTTCTTGTGAAAGAACACTCTTTCACAACCTCTAGTTGACATACAAGACTAACATTCCATTTTACACTGTCTTTATGGGATAATGATTATTCAAATTAACTGAAAGGATTTCAAGGTCATACGTATTACTTAGTGTTCTTAGTCCATGTTGGTTTCTCATGTTATGATAATAAGCCTTGAGCTGAAAACCTGTGTGACTCAGTTCCACAGTTTAACTTATTTTATATTGCTTTGAAAGGATTTCTTAATCTCTGTCAACAATATGCAAAACTATATCAAGAAAACAAAGTCAGCAGAAATAATTTACTTTTGGTACTATTACTTCCAAGCAAAACCAACCCTACTACACGCAGAAACGAACAGAAATATTTGCTACAATATCTCCAAGACAGCTACTCACCAATTCAATTCATTATGACAAACAAAACCCAACTATCTGTGGATCTAACACAAAACAAAGACCCACACATACCACAACATCACACACACACAAAGAGAATGAGCCAGCTACAACAGAACAGCTACCTGCCCCTTCAGTACTCACTACAAGTCATGGAATCACAAAATCACAGAATGGTCACGGTTGGAAGGAACCTCTGGAGATCATCTCGTCCAATCACACTGCTAAAGCAGGTTCTCCTAGAGCGGGTTGCACAGAATCACGGCCAGGCAGGATTTTAGTATCTCCAGAGAAGGAGACTACACAGCCTCTCTGGGCAGCCTGTTCCAGTGCTCTGTCACTTTCAAGGTAAAGGAACATTTCCTTATATTCACATAGAACTCCCTGTGTTGCAGTTTGTGCCCGGTGCCCCTTGTCCTGTTGCTGGGAACTACTGAAGAGCCTGGCCCCATCCCCCTTAACATTCATCCTTCAAATGTTGTACGCATTGATAAGATCCCCTCTCAGTTTTCTCTTCTCCAGGCTGAACAAGCCCAGCTCTCTCAACCTTTCCTCATAAGAGAGATGCTCCAGTCCCCTAATAGTTTCCCCATAGCCCTCCACTGGACCCTCTCCAGTAGCTTCCCGTCTCTTGAACTGGGGAGTCCAGAATTGGACTCCAGATGCAACCACACCAAGGCAGAGTACAGGGGGAAGATAACCTTCCCCAACCTGCTGTCCACACTCCTCCTAATGCTCCCCAGGATCCCATCAGCCTCCTTGGCCACCAGGGCACACTGCTGACTCATGGGCACTTGTCCACCAGAACTCCCAGGTCCTTCTCCACAGAGCTGCCTCCCAGCAGGTCAACCCTTTAGCTTGGAGCCTGTTACCTACTTCTATCTTAGTCCATTTTCAGTATTGCTCTGAAGGAAAAAAAAAAAATCCGCAGCGCACACAACAAAAACCCAAACAAACCACCACACACAACCCACAGCAGTTTCCTAGGCTACTACTGTCATTATAAATCAAGAATCCTTTTAAAATTAAGTCTGCATTGTAACATGGAGCTGAACCAAAGATCTCCCCAAAATGCATACACACATACACATCAGATTCTGATGAACTGCACATACAATCATATGCATATATACATGTTTGTATATGTATATATGCATACACACGCTTTCCCTAATATATATAACGTAGCCCAAGCACTACCATCACATATCATCTACTACTAACACCTTCCTGATCTTCAATAGTCTTCATTTCTTTCACTCAGAAAAATCATGTATTATTTATAGATGTTAGGAAATCTACTGGATATATCCAAGACACAAAAGTCAATATTTTTTGTACTTAAAAAAAATCAAAGCTAGACTTAAAATTCTAATTCCCCGAACTTCAAATTCAGTACTGATTAGTTTGCACAGAAGAGAAACTGATTACAGTTTGCACTAAAGAAAAAACAAGCTTCCTATAAACAGACATAGAAAAGACATTTAGTGATACAAGAAAGATTATTGACAGCTTATTGATATTATTGAAATGTGAAAATATCCAAGAGCAACATAGTCAAATTTCACATCCCTATGTATATTACTGTGCGAGATCTAGAAAGTTCAATAGGGAAAAAACCCTAAACCTAGTTTGTTTTAATAACATTGACTAAACTCACCAGTCAGCGTGACTGCACTCTGAATAAGAGTGAAGATTTTCTTTCACACCTTTCCAAAAGTATTTTATTTTAAACCCTAAATTTTATTTACTCGGAAAGGATTCCCATTTAATTTGACAGAAAGTGAAATGGGTAAGTGTAATTTAAACTTTGTCTTCCCTCTGACTTTGTAACCTTATATAACAAAGACTTCTACAGTTACAACAGTCTTAATCATGAGTTTTCATGTCAGTCACAATCACATAGCTCATAATATCTGTTCAGAACAAAAAGAGAAAAAGTGCTACTTGATTATCATTTTCAAGCTTATACAAAACACACGATTTGTTTTAACACCTCAGTTTATTGACAGTTGCATTTTTTAAGAACATCCTATAACTCAGTGAAGTGTTAAGTCTCCTCTAGTAAGTATTGTTTCCATAGTTCTACTTTGTTAGCATCAATCTCACAGTAAGACACAGCATGGAAAGAAGGGGGGAAAAAAGCCACAACTTGACCTATATTATATTGAAGAAGTCATGACAACTACAGGACAGGAATGTGTCATTTCAAGAACTGCAAACATGCCGTTTCTACTTCCTTCCACAAGTTTCCTGTATCTACCTTCCAGAACAGTCTAACTAAAAGTCATTTTCTTTACCAATTATTTTGATCTATACTCCTACTTCTAAGTGACCAGCCAAGTTCTCCAAATACAGCGTACTATCTCTACTTGCTCCAGATTTTCACTTGGGATACAAAGCCACTTGATTTTGCGACACCGTTTCAAGCACTTGTATTTACTATTCAGCAGTTAAAATCCAGTGCACAAAGAGAACAGTCAAGTTATCTGACAATACATTTGTTTTCACATTAACATGTTGTCAGCACTTACAGATGAGACACAGAACTACTGTATCAGTCTGTGAACATAAAGAATGCTCGCTGGGTAGACAAGCAGTAATACTCCCACGCCTCAGTTTTTCACATTCATATTTCTAAGCGTGAGAATCATTCTTATAATGCATGCTGTCCCATTATCAGGCATTAACACTAAACACAGCTAATTATACTTCGTTGTTTCTCCAGACGTTAGTCCACTAGGAATAAATAATATGAGAAAGAATAGAACAAGAAGCCATCTAACACCCTACATATTAGTAGGATGAATGCAAATTGCATATTATAAGCATGAGTACAAGCATTCAAATTTATTCCATCTTCCTTTTGCAAGACCCATTCTAAACATTGAAAGGATTAGATCAAAACCAAACCATCAGACATAACAATTCATCAAACAAGAAACTTTTATAGTTAAAGAATAATTTAGATGTAATTCATCACTCCTGTAAGAAATACTCACCAAGATCTGTATTGGGGCCAGCAAGTAGCTGTTTAAATTTGTCTAATCGGGATGCTTCTCTTTCAGTTAACGCAGGACTAACTGAGGCATGATAGTCTGCCATTCCACTCACCAAGGGAGGCGTGGAAGTTTGTGGAAGGGACTGTGATCTCTGCATGGAAGAATTTTCACTAGCATTATCTGAAGGGAAAAAGAAGCATAACAGTTAGCCTCAGCTAGTGAGAAGGCTACTAGTAAGTTTTGTAAATTCAAAGTAGAATTATATTTTGAAGAAATGTAAGCTTCCAAGTATAGCACAAGTTTGGACTTCAAATTACTTGGATTCAGCAGTATTCCACAATTCCTCTTCCAAGCAGTATTCCACAATTAAAATACACTCATTAGAGATCATACTAACAGCAAGGCTAGTTGATTTCTAAAATTTCTGTGCTACTGAAAGCAGTTTGTCTCCCTCAACAGTCAAAAAAAAAAAAAAAAAAAAAGACTGGGAAATCATTGCAATAAACACAGGCCAGATCACATGAGGATAAATATCCAACTCCACATGCATGGTTTTCCCCATTTTTTCAATATACTTTACATAGTAGCATTTTAATAACAATTTTTTCAAAATAGTAGGAATACTATGAATTGCATATATCTTGGTGCAGTTAACTAAAATACATTCAAGAGTGCAACTTCCTTCCAAAACTGAGGATGTATTAAGGCTGAAAACAAAAAGTTAAATTATACTTCCCTACTTCCCTCACCCATGTATTTCTCAAACACATGCTCTACGGTTTAGTATGGTATGCAGTATCCCCCTCAAATAAATCAGTATCGATTAATAATATTTTCCTGTGGTATTAAGAAAAGGTTGGGAAGGGGTTAATGTCTTAAAGGGCAAATATTATAGCTCTCCTCAGTTGATTTTTCATTTTTTTAACATACCTGATGAACTTGATGTATGACCTTCACTCACTGATTTAACAAGCCGATTATCACCACATGCAATTGAAGTCAGCTCTGCAAATTCGACTTGTTTTTCTTCCTGTAGATGTTCTTCCTCAGATTTATGCTGTTCCTGTAGCTTGCTGTGATTCTGAATTACTTTGTGAGCTGTTTCCATGACCACCTCTGTATTTAAGTTTTCAGCAGCTATTGCTAAGAGTTCATCATCATCATCCCCAAGATCCCAAGCATCACTTGTGTTACTTTCAAATTCTTGGAAGGTGCTGACTTTCTTTAGTTTCACTGGAGTTGTAGGTGGCTTTGAAGCTGGTGGTTTTATCAAGCTGTTCAAAAACAAATAAACAGTATTTAAAGAACTAGTAATGGAGTAAGAAAAAACTATGGATAGGGCAAAAAACCAAAAGTCCATGCTTGACATTACATAGGTAGCAAATATTTATCTCCGTCCAATCCCGTTACGTCCACCCATGACAAAATACAGCTGAATATGTCAAGAACAAGGGCAGGTAAAAACTGATTCTTCTTGGCTTTGAATGGAAGCTGAACAAATCCTTCCTTCCCTTATCTTAAAAATAGAAAACAAACAAACAAAGAAAACTGACCAATAAAGAGACCAACCCCAAAGTCAAATAAAAGGAATACTAATGGAATAGTTTATAAGACAATCAGGACACACTGCACCTCTCTCTTCATGAACTTCTGTAGAAATTTCAGTCCTTTCAATGCAACTGCTGCATAACAACGCAGGAGCAGTAACCAAGTCATCAGGTCTACTCTTAAGTCATCATAAGCAATCACGTAATACAATCACTGCCATAAACAAATCAAGTTTCACCTCAAAGCTCATCAAATCTATCACTCCTCCCCATTCAGGCACTCCAGTATAGATTTGCTACAGAACTTTGCTCTTCTCATAGGCAGGGTATTTCCTCTAGGTACTAGTTTAAGTGCAGCTTGATGAGCTCCTAACATTCTGTCCCTCTTTCAACAGATGAAAGAAGTAACCTACCCTAGCTTGGGACTTATTCTCAGTTAGAACAATCACAACTTCCTTTGGATTTCAGCTAAAAAAGGCATAAAGGTGAGTGTGTTCCCAGTTGACTCTCAAAAAAATAAAAGCTTCTGCCATTAACTTAATGGCCCTTTCTGGCCATGTCTGTCTTTCCACCTGTGCTAGTTTACCTTTTTTCTGTTAAGGCAGCCAGAACTGGAAACCAGAAAAAGTTCTCACACAATCTTCATACAATGTCAGTAACGTTTCTGTTATGCATTACAGGGAATATCTTTCTTAACAGATGCTACAATACTAACACTTTTGCCCACCTTACCATCATTGTCTAAAATACCAAGATCTTTCTCCTCTTCTGTCACAATTTCAAGCAATAAGCTTCTAGGTTTTGTAACTTTCTAGTTTGAGTCTCTAACACTCCACATTTTGAACCAATTCATCCCACTCCTTTTTCTTCAGTCCTTAAGGTCACATATTTCAACTGCTTTCAACTCTGTATCATCTGAAACTTAAATAGCCCATGTTTACTTGTGCCATTTCAAACCAGCTCTTGAAAAAAATCCACTAGAAGTACAGCCTCCTCCCAAGCCAACACTGCTCTATCTAACAGGGTTTTTTTTTCCCTTCCTGCTTTGGACTGTTCACTTCATCAGTTATAAAATTTCCCAAGAATTCTCACATACACCAACATTTTAATTTCAAAGGAGTTGTGAAACCTACCAACAAACCAGGAACAACTTTGTCTTTGACAAAGCTTAAAACAGCCTTTCAAAAAAAATTTCACAAAAAACAAACAAAAAAAACCCCACACCAACCAACAAAACAAAAAAAACCCAGAAGCTGTCAGAATGCAGCACTTCAGCTAAATACCTCAGCCATAAGAAGATGAAAATAATTCACTTGCATTAGTTATGGGTCATCAGCATAAAATTTATTTTGTTACTAATGATGTTTACCATGTTGTCATTTTCATATACATTGTGTTCTGATATCCAACAATTGTGATCTAAGGCAATAATTTTTTAAATCACTGTAAAATCTATTCTACCTGCTGTCTCCTTATTCACAAGCCCACCTTCACCTCAAAATGACCTACACCACAACCTGACTCTTTTCTCTTTAGATAAGACAAATTCAGTCCATCAATAGAAAGATGCATGCAGGAAAGCTGCTTATACCCGAGTTGTAAGCTTCTTCTGCTAAATTAAGATTAATATTTACCATACAGTTTCCAATATATAGGACACTGCAAACAGATGATAACAGTTGGCAAACTCTGTTAAGAGCTGAACAGCTGACTTGTTATTCCCAATACAGTAAGCATCAGGAAGTCACAAAAGAGCACTTAGAACAGAGAAGCCAAGATTACAACAAAAATTGAAAAAGGACTGTTAGCAATAAGCTTTATAGACATCAGGGAAGAAAGAGCAGAGAAGGCAGAGGAGATCCAAACCACCTGGCATATTTAAGTATTAGGTTAACTTACGTTCCATGCAATAATGGATCAAAAGGTGGATGCTGAGCTCCATACACATGTTGAATACTAAAGGAAAAGAAAGAGAGTTACACAAAAGTAATTAAACATTTGAGGGTTTTCTGTGTATTAAATAAATAGTCAATAATAAACAGAACTGAAATGTTCCAACAGTTTTCTGTTTCAAAGAATCCCACATAACACCAAAAATAATGTTGAAATTGAAGTGTACACTAAAAAGTAACTTAATAAAAACCACAGATTTGCCAAACAGGAGCTCTTTTTGAGGCCTAGGCTAATTTAGGCTGACTTACTTTTCCAACCAGGAACTAAAACAAGAAAAAAGTTAATTCTGCAATAGGAATCTACACTGCTTTTAAAGTCTTTTTCTGTTTCATCATTTCTTCATTTACCTCTCGCAAAAAAATAAAAATTCTCAATGAAATGTCTGTAAAGATATGATCTTCTATGTGTCCTTGTCACTCAAATTCCAACCAGCCCCTTCTTAACTATTACTAAAGAACAGGGCTGAAAGAAAAATGCAAAATACGGCATGCTAGAGAAAAAAAGCCATGGGAGTATTAAAATCAAATGTTTTGAAATTAATAAGCTTCCAAAGACAGATTTATTCACTATAATCTCTAACACGATGACACAGTATGCTACCGTGTAAATAGTAAAACTCTCTACAAACTAAACGTTCCTTCCAGTTTTCAGCTATAAAATTATTTTATAGGTAAAAGACTCCACAGAAGACACATCAAGATTTACATGTGGCTTCATAATAGAAATTATCACAAAACTCTCTGATTGCAAGAGGAACAAACCATACGCAATGTTAACATCTACTTCACCTTAATCTGTACTAAAAATAAAAACCACATAGGAGACAAACGCCCTCCTGATAAATCCAAACCAACCTCAAGACCATGAATACAAATAAATCCATCCTTAGTAAACCTGAGATAGAAGCAAGCCAAAGACAGCAGTCACACAAATTTTGAGGCTTAGACTTACACAAGGGTAGTATTAAGAGTAGTGAAATTAGCCCTAGAGATGACCGAGAGTGGTAGTTTATACACTGTATTGATTTTTACATGATTCCATGCCAATCAAAGAGTCAGTATACCTGCAGTCTTTCTACACAACTGCATGCCATACACTCCACTATCAAGTGTGCATGTTCTCCTGGTCTACACTCACGTAAGGGTCAGATGTCACTTTCCGTTTTGGTGTACACACAGAATTTCCTCTTTCCTTCAGACACTCCAGTCAATGACCATAATGGAAATTCACACATAAAGTAACAATGTATAACATACATATAAACAAAAATAACAAAAGTAACCATCAAGTAACAATAATCCTCTCCACAACATAAAAAAAACCAAACAAACAAATGATCAAAAGCACATTCTCCACAGTGCCCTTGTTTTTCCACAAGCCTGCAAGTTAATTAACTGCACCTGTTCATAGACCCTGTGTAACCGAGGAGGGTCAAAAAGTGTTTTAGCCCCAAAAGAGTCAGCAAAGTTACAAAATAAGTAGTCAAGACATACAAAAACAGTTGGACTGAAAGACTTAGATTATGACTAGAGAAGCAAAACCACTACCAGTCAATGCTTACAGGTAACTGAGAATGGAAGAAGTTAAACGACAAGCAGAATTATTTTGTTGAATTCTGATAAAATGGTACGATGTATAGTTACTGTTCTCTGAGAATCAAGAGTACGCCTTATTTTCAGAATAAGAACATAATAAACTGAACTACTCTACTGTGATAATAGTTTAGAGATGGGAGCAGAGAATATTGTGAAACAATCATCCGAACATGTGTTCCCTGCCTCATGCAATGGTCAAAAGAGTTAACGTGACTTCGGAGGTCTATCCTCTGGGAAGTTTTGAATGGGAGAATGTGTTTGTCCTAGCAACGATAGAACAACGGAGTCTGGTGTTCACACTTCAGGAAGAAAGTTGAGAAACTGATGATATTTTGAAATATCAAGCACAAACTGAAATACAGCAACATGCCTATGAAGTGCAGTTTCCTGGGTAGTATTTCAAAATTACTTGGATCAAGACACAAAGCGTTGTAACTGGTACCGTTGCTAAGAGCTACAAATACATTCTCTCATTCAAGATTTCCCAGAAAATGCATCCCCAAAATAACATTAACTTTTTTACCGTGGCATCAGGCGGGCAATGCACGTTCAGATGATTATTAAACCACTTTGACGATACAAGTTACAACCAACGCCTGCTGACACCACCAGCAACCTTCCACCAGATAACGAGGCGCCCAGCACCGCGACGCTCCGGGGCCGCGCTAACGAGAGAGGACGGCGGGAGCGACGGGGTGGCGGCACCAGCCCGCGGCTGCGAGCAGCGCCCGGGCGGACACGCTCCCCGCCGGGGGCGCGGGACCTGCGAGGGTCCGCTGAACGCGGCGGCCGGAGCGCGGTGGTGGGGAGACAGCGGAGCGGGACGGGCCCCGCAGCGGGGCTGGCCCTGGCTGACCCGCGCTCCACGGCCCGGCACCACCGGGCTGCAGGCTGCCCCCGCCGCCCTGCGCTGCCGGTGCGACGGGACGGGCCCGCGGCCGCCGCGAGGAGCCTCCTCCCGCGGGCCCCGACCTTCCCGCCGCCCCTCTCACCTGCCCGGCACCTTCGCGCCGCTTCGCTTCCAGAACTGCTTCCTGCCCCCGTCGCTCGCCATGGCGGCCGTCACCTCATCCCCCTTCCCGCGGCGCGGCTCTGTGGCCCCGACCCGCTCCCTCAGGCTTCACTCCCCCCCATCCCCTGCCACAGGAACAGGACTGAGCGCCGCCATCTTGAAACCAGGAAACAACCCCGCTCTTCATTCGCCCCCTAAGGCAGCCTGGAGCTTTCAGCCAACCAGAAGTGAGAGTGCTGCCGGGTGCGCCAGGTTGCTCCAATCGCAGCGAGGGAGGCCTGGGCGGTGGGTGGGGAAGGCCCGGCCCGCCCCGCTCCGCCCCGCCCCGCCCCTCCCGTCACGGAAACGGGGGCGCGTCCGGTCCCGCTCGGCTGGGGGTGGCCGGGCAGCGGGTGGCAGCGGCGGTGGCTTGGCCGGGCCCTGTCGCCGCTGTGTGAACCTGGGCTGAGGCTGCCGGCGGCAGGGTGCCTGCGTCTTCCCTGGCCTTGCGGCGGTGTGTGTGGTACCAGCCTGTAATGGTACAGAGACCCGCTCCTGGCTCCTCTCTGTGATTAACCGGCGCATTCCTATAAGTCAGGTTTTACTTCATGGTACTCCGAGTATGGTGTTTTCAGGGTTTAATCTTTTTCGATTTAACCATGAGGAGTAATTCAGAGTACTCTTTAGGAAGAAATGCAGAACTTGCCATGTCAATGAAAGGAGACATTAACTGGAGATAAGAGGACAGATTTCAGTCCAATTAGATCTAACATTATTTTATTTAAAAAAACATCAGATTTTTTTCCACTGTATTTTTCTCCGACTATTTACAACCTAGTTACCTTTTGATGGAGGAGAGGTGGGCTTTAATCTTTTTCTGCTTTAAGGTTCTCCTGAAGATTGGACTCATTCAGTTGTAAACTCTTTGTTTATTTGCTTTGAGATGATATGAGATTGTGAGTCTTTATCTGTAGAATTTTCAGCAGTTCTGGTCCAAGGATATATTACTTCTGCAAATAAAATAGGTGTGGTTTTATGTTACTCTTTGGAGTATGGCTTCTAAGAAAACAGTGCTGACTTCCAGAGTTTTTTGCTGCATCCTAATGCAAGGCTAATTTAATATGTCAAATATTGTTCAGGGAACGTTCTGCCATAATGAACTCAAAAACTGGCATGTAGTACAAGACCTGACCTGCAATGCAACATTTGTTCTTTAGCATGTATTTCATGTGTAAGTTATTTATTAAGAACATAAAACAATGAAGCTTTTTGTCTGCCTTGGGATTTACTTCAGCGGTTGCTTTCTAAGAACTCACAAAAATAAAATGTTTCACAGGTCTTGCTAGATCACAGTCTACAAGTGAAAGCTGCATGTCCTAGTAATTTCAGTGCTACTTATAGATGAATACGCTATGGGTAGTATCATCTTCTCAACTTGTATCCTTTGAATAGGATCCCTCTTATGGATTCTGAACCTTTTGTAACACATCCTGACCTTGCGTATCAGCAACTTTAATAGAATACACAAGAAACAATGTAATATTAACTACATCTGTTAGCTAAAGTGAAAACGAAACCTGCGAGGCCATGAGTGGAACTGTGATTGGGCTTAGCTAGATACATCTAAATTAGACCTGTTGCAGTTAGAATAAAAAATGAGGTCCTTTCAGTTGTGATGGTCAAAAAGTGATAAATCCATAAAGATACATTCTTTCATTAGCATTAATATAGATGTTGAAAATGTATTTATGTTCTTTTTATTTGTTCATTGTTGATATTTGTCAAAGGGAAATGTAATTAGATTCAGCCTAGATAGCCTAAGCCATCTGTCATCCTTCTAACAGTTGACCTGAATTCTGAAGTAAGGCCATTTAGCTTTTGTGTCAGTCTGGTGCAGTCGTGTGGAACTGCTGGTTCCTTTCAGAAGTGGAAGTTTTACTGAGTTGCATAATAAAGTCAGTACAAAGTTGATTGTATTATTTAGTTTTCATTATATTCAGTATATGTTACATTGTGCTTAGGTTTCTAGTTTGATGCCAAATTTTATACTGGAAACAAATAACTGTTGCATTGATTTGTTCCAGTGAATAGGTCTGGCCTGCAAATGGGCCTACAATTCTGTCAAGAAGAACTGGAAGTACACAGTCACAAAATTTCTGTCTGCTACTGTGGAAGGCTGCTGCCAGTTTAGACCCTTGGACTGAAGCTGTCCGGAGCTGGTCTCGGTCCTCTCTGTAGCTGACTTTCAAGAAGGCAAGGACACTATTTTCATTCCCTTTCCATTCACTTTCATATTTCTTCCTTATTCAGCGCTTTATTTTATCCCTGATGCAGACCTGTGTTGTCAAGTTCTGGAGATGCAAGACATTTGGAAGGAGGAACTTTTCAAGCCACCATCAGGTAATTTAGGTACATTTTTTTATGCCCATCACTTAAGATGATTTGACCACAAGAGTGTGTCCTTGAAAAGGACTTCTAAAACAGTATGAACAGAGTGTCATAAGAAGGTAAATTCACAACTATACAGTACTTGGAAGGTGAAGGTGGTCTGAACATGTATTTTAGCAGTGTTCCTGCTGAACTTCTTAGGCTACAGAAATGTAACATGAGCAGCTGAGTGCATATACAGATTCCGTGTCAAGCTCTTTATTGTGTTTGAGAATGAGATCTGCCAGTGTTCAAGTGCTGTCATTCAAAGAGTTTAACAACACTGCAGTCACCACTGGGACTTGCCTACTGCAGCTGATTAGCATAGTCTTCAAACACTCCCAAGAATCTAAATAAGCACTTGGGAAATTGGTTAGTGTTGAGTTGTTCTTAGCTGTAGTTGCACTGCTTCAAACATCCAAACTAGTTATTTCGAAGTCCGTGCAGCAATATTAACTAAGCTAAGCCCTACTGGGATTGCAGTATGAACTTGCAGTAATATTTTAGTTACTACTTGCATGGGGATTTTTGTTATTTCAGAGTAACAAGAAATATTAAAAGGCCTACTGCAGTATTTGTTTTGTTTCATGCAAAGTTTTATGCAAGAATTTATAGTTATGAAGAGGTCTGTTCCCAGCATGTGAAAGTAATGTATTGGGCTAACACAGCAGTCTGTGGGCTGTGGGCTTCTTTTTTTCTCTCTCTCTCATTTTTTTTTTTTTTCTCTTTTTCCCTCTTTTTCCCCGCTTTTCCCCACCTTTTCTCTCTTTCTCTTCCCCCCTCTTTCTCTCCCTTGCTCTCTTTTTCTCTTTGCTTTTATTTTTCTTGGACATTTTTCAAAATTGAGTCTCTGCATATAGATGGTAGATGTTATTGAGAATGCCTAAGACATTTTTATATGTTCCAAATTGTAGAAATGTAGATGTGTTCTTGGCTGATCAGAATTACAAGTGTTGTAGCTTGCACTAGCAACGTTTTGAACAAAGTAGACACAGTGATAGCTGGTGAGCTATATATATATATGCAGGTGTTTCAGTAGACATTCAGTTATACCAATTTGTTTTTCAGCTTGTCTGTTGTAGAGAGCCTCTGCTAATATAGCTGTGCTGGTATGGTGACACAGGTAAGCTTTTCTGTGGAGGTGCAGTGTATTTTGGGAAAAGAAGCTTTTCTGATGATGCATGGCAAAGTATAGATTGATGCTAAACATAATTAAGCTGACAACAGCACTCCTCTGGTAACTTAGCTACACTCACACCAGGGAGATTTGCTGTGATAAAGTTCTGTAAGCTAGGAAGGGTGTTTTTTCATGCTTATCCTTACATTGCTGTGTCAGCAACACACTGTAATATAGATGCAGCTGCAAGGTGTGGTTTAAACTGACTTATTCTGCAAGCTAACAAGACTATGCTTATATGCATTTTTTTGTTTGCTTTAATCAATGAGGAAAAAGACTATAAATTGAATTCAAATGAGCCACTTCCATGCTGAAGGATTAGTTTCTGCACATGTTTTTACGGCTTTAACAAACCAGTGGAAGTGCTTCTGAATGTAGTACGCAGGGCTTTCTGTGGTGGCTGGTCATGGTTTCTGTTTGCTCCATGCACAGGCCTTTCTACCAAGCTGTTGTATCCATCTGCTTTCTTGTAAATATCATGGAAGAAGCAGTTCTTTAAAACAAAATTGAGCAAAGGGAGTGAAGTTGCCAACCAAACTAACCCAAAACCAGGGTTCTGCACAATAAGGAAAGGGTAGCAGAAACAGAGAGCACCACTTATACTATGGAAGACAATAATCCTAGAGGGTGCAGTACTTGGTGACAAAAAGATACGAGGCAAGGTAAGATAAATGGGAGAAGTAGACATGTAGAACCATGGAAGAAGGAGCAAAGGGATGTTAAAGAAGAAGGACAGCCAACAGCTAGACTGACAGAGGTTAGACATGGTCCAGCAAATCACATAGTCACAACAGCTCTTTCAGTGCAGTATAATTTTCCTCCAGAAAACTGGAGAAGAAAGAAGGGGTAAAGAATCGACATGAGAGAGTAATGGCTTGGAGGAGTCATCATTGCAGACAAGCAGTCATCATAGCATTTTGTAACTTCTTCTCTGTAAGTGGCCTTCCCTATTGCACATGAATTGAACGAGATTTTGAGAACAAGAGTGGGCTTGCCAAAATACACTTATTCTGGTAGTGCACATGTAAGGAATCATGCACACTCACACTCTGTGTTCACTAAGAGTGAAAGAAGGCTGTGAAACAGAATAAACAAGTATGTGCTGTTTCTGGGTAAATGTCTCTTGTTTCTCCTTCTAGAAGAGTGATCGATCTGGGTAGTTCTCAAAAGCTCATTCACTAAAATATTAGTAACAGTGCTGATGTTAACATTTCATGCATTTTTATGTGCAGGTTTTAGTATTATTTTTGTCTGTGTCACAGCATAAACTGATAATCTGACACCGTCTGTTGGGCATAGCCTGGAACAGCATGCTGTGTCCAAGGAGTGCTTGCTCACTGGCAATCCAGTGGATGAAACTGCTCTTTTCTGTAATTTTCTGCAATATGCAGTTGAGGCTTAAATGACTCAGAGGAGGAAGATTGCTTTGTAAATGGAAGCCTTGGGTAGAAGACAGGGAGGCTGGCAAAAGTAACAGGTCCTCTTTCCAACATACTTGAAATTCCACCTTATTGTGCCTCCAGTACGTACAGTGAAGGTTTAAACATAGCACTGCAGCATGACAGAACTCCAAACACAGAGAAATAAATCAATGAGTATTTGGCTCTGAGCCATGATAGTTCTTTTCTGTTCATTGCTGATAGAAGTTTCTTTTCCTTAAATTAAACAATGCACATCAGTTTCTAAACTTCACATTTAACTTGCTATCAGAACAAGGTGAAAAGCAAAATCATTGGAGCACTAGTTGATTTTTCCTGAAACTAAAAGAATTTGAGTTATTGGGAGAACTTTAGAGGTGCCAGAACACCTGCTTCGTACTGTGGCTTGATGAGAAAGTAGGCAATGCCATTTCTCTAAAGTCAGTAGGAGTAGGCAATTCCTTGAAACAGACACAGAACCAATTATTTTTTTTTCCCCAAAGTCATAACAAATAGCAAAACTGTTTACTATTGCTTTAGTCTAAAAACTGGACATGAAATGGGGCAGCATGTAAAAGGTGGGTATCTGGAGCTTTTATTTCGAATCTACCAATTGTCTTCTTTTTTTTTTTTAAAGTATCACCTGTAATTAACTGAAGAACAAAAGCAGATTGGGCTTGTAATATGAGAGTGAGTAGGGCTCTCAGGTCCCTTAGGTTTCCTTTTGGAACAGCCATACTGATCTTGCTGAGTGGCCTCATTTCTTTTCTTTTAAAAGTTTGTCTTGTTGAACTATTTTTTGATAAAGTACCTGAAACAAAGTGCCTCTTAACTCCAAGATGGAATTCAACAGCAGATTTAGGTACTTTAGTTCAACTTCTCAGTTTTTATCATTTTGGTTCTAGTGGACAGTTTCATCTTAAATCTCTGGAAATGCACCAGGCATGGAGAGAAGTATTTCTCAGCATTATTTACGTTTTGGTTATCCACTGCTGCTGTGACTGCTGATGCTGACCTGTGGTGTTCATCAACCTCTGATGAATTTGTATGTAGAACTTTGAGCTGCCTTCAGTGTTGCAAACCTCCAGACCTATAAAAGTCTGTAAAAGACATGTTCCCTTCAGTTCATTCCCTGGCCAGTCTGTGTTTCCTCTCCTGTTTGATCCATTGCTCTCAGAAGATGTATTCAGCACAGAGACATTGCGTGTGGCATGCCACTAGCATCAGTCACGTGCTTGACTCCTTCCATTTTATGGTCAAAAAAAGCTATTTAGAAGTGAGTCTTTATGTCCTGTGTACATAAGAAGGAGACACTATACTACACAGGAATTTTGATTAATTATCTTCAGCAGATATTTTCAGGTGTTATAACACATCAAGTTGTGTGTTAATAGGCATCTACAGTTTATCCTGAGAACATACATTTCTTCTCTGACAGTATTTATGACTGACTGCTACAGGGTTTGATTGGGTTTTGCGTTTGTTTGGTTTTTTTGTTCTAGTCTTGTCTTTGACCATCAGGCTCTGTCATGAGCACTTATTGAAATTCCTTTTGTGGTTTACCCTTGGATCTCTATATCTAATTTGAGTCTACCACTGACTTCTCTTTTCATGCCTCAAAGCTACCGTTAGAGCCTTTTTCATGTCAGTTGTGTGTGTACAAGGGATTAAGTTTTGTAGGTGTTTCTTGAGGATAGCAAAGCCTTTACCATGCTATTCAACCTCATTTCTCTCTCAATTAATTTCTCTTTGATCCAAATGTATATTAGAAGGCAATTAAGTTTCACTGTTCACTTTTTAATCTATTTCTGATTTTCTCTGCATAGCAGTTGAAATGTACACTTAAACCAAAAACAGCCTTCTTCCCTTCTTTTTTACTGTTCCACGTATTTTCAGTATTGAAATCCTATTAATAAAATTTCTGTAGAAAAGGATTAGTGGTAGAGTGAGTTCAGGTACTGTAAGGTGAATGAAAAATACAGGATAGAATATAAACTCATAGTTGGCATTGCAGTGTGTTGCATAGATAGCATTTTCAAAAATATCTGCAGTATAATACATTATAGTTATTCAAATAAAGTGAGTTGTACCAGCTCACATTTTCTTAAAGAGGCATGGAATTTGCTACTTTAGAGGCATGTCTGTATCAGGTCTCATTAACTGTTTTTTATTAGTTGAATCTTTATTGCTGGTTTTGTGGTTTGTGTGTGGTCATCTGAATGAGAGCAAATGTAAACATGAGTGAGGAGTATAATGAAGATATTGTAGTTGGAGGATCCTTCCAGCATGACCTTCAGTAGAAAAGAGTTACTGAGTGCTTCTGTGGTAATGCTGTTGGCTGAGCCACCCATTTACTAGTGACAGCATTGAGAAGGCTTACAGTTTAGCAACAGAGGGGCTGAGAGCTTGGTGAAAGAGAAACCAACAAAATTATATTGCAAAGAAAATGAGAATAACTCCACAGATACTTGGGTGAAAAGATATGATAAGGATGATAAAGTATTTTATACATTTGCTTTAAAGCATTGCTGCTCCTTATCCAAGAGATATACTCCTAGTGAATTGGATTTACTAAGTACTCATTAGCTGAAGATAAATGTTTTCCCAAATTTAAGAATATTGGTGGAATTGGAAAAAAATAAAAAACTGCATAGTTTTGTTCTTTTTAGACCTTGTAACTTTTGAGAAAGGGATAGAAATAGTGCAAGTTTTCAGCTAAGGGAAAAAAGAAAACTCAGACTAAAAAGTGACAACGAAGTATTTTGCTATTCTTATCACTTTCTTGTATAACACAGCATATAGCATCATGTTGTAAAGTAATAAAAGAAAGAACAGCTTAGCTTCTAAACCTTGAAATGAAAATTTGCAATTTCACTTGAATGGTCTTGACAGTTGTTTCAGGACTGGCAATCTTAGAGCAAGAAATGAACTAAGAATACTGACGTAAAACCACCAGAGAGTCCCTGAGTTTTGAAGAGAAAATGATAAGGCAATCACAGGCAGCTCCTCAGAAGTTAAAGCCATTTTAAATAGAAAGAGCTCAAAGGATTAATCTCTTCTACTGAAATCCTGAAGTATATTGGTAATAATTCTAGTATGCATGGTCATTAAAATAAGATTTCACAAGTAGCCAGAGGAAATAAATATGTTATGCATCATTTTTCAAAAATCTCTCTAACTCTGAAAATCAGCCATGGGCTGCAGAACAGGAACAATATTGAAATACTAATGAAGCTTGAAAACTTCTGTGTTTTCTCCTTTTTAGCTTTGTTTTGTGAGAGAAAAGATTTGCTCAAGGAGATAGTATCTTATACTGGAGTAACCAATGTACCGAAGGAAGAACAAATAGGTTTCTACCAGACAAATCTTCCTCTGTTTTTTTACACAGCCTTAAAAAAAAAAAAGTGGAGAATTTCTTTGATACTGATAAATAAGGTTTTACAAGTACTGCATGACAAAAACTTCAAATTTATAGTTCACATCATATTGTATTCTTGTTCCCACATTAATAGTACTGTAATTATTAATATTACTAATACCAAGCTGATCCCATACCATCTTTGTTGTCTATGATTTATATTAATTCATATGTGGCACCCTTCTGTTTGTACCAGTTCTCAGATAATGCTAGCCAACATTCTTACCAGTGCTCTGAAAATTCAAGTGCTGTGTATTTGAAGGTGGCAAAAATTAAGAGTTGCAACTAATGATAGTGGCAATCTACTAAAACGTAGCAGAGTCATAATATGATTTAATGGTTGGAAAATAATACTAGAAGAAGATAAGGGAAAATACTTTCTAAAGAGTGAAGATAAGCAATTGCCTCATTGGGTAGGGGATGTAGGAGCTTCTCCAAAGTTGATTTCTTTAAATTAAGGTAGGATGTCTTGCTGAAAAATGTTCTGTACTTCAGCTACAATTCATTGGGCTTGATTGAGGTTTTTACTGTGTGAAAAATCTTTGTGCAGAAAAATCAGACGAGATGATCACAACAGTCCCTTGGGCTGTGCAACCTATGAATTACTCTCAAAGCTATTCCCTTTTGAATTTCTTCTTATTACTCATCTCTTTTTTGGCTTGTGTTAAAATCTCTACGACAGAGAAACAGTTACATTAAACTGTTTTAGACGTGGCATATGTGTATATGTATATATATGAATGCACGTTAGATACAGACGCTTAATATTATAAAGAAATAAAACTGTAATGTGATATTGTTCCTACATCACCAAGAGTAGTGGGCTTTTCTTCTTTGTCACAAGAGGAATTTTAATGGAACAAATTTATTTACATTGCTGTGTCTAAAAATGAACTTTCCTGTGTTTGTGCAGGTGAAAAAAGGGGGCCACGTCTGCACGGTCTTTAGTCCAGCTGAGATCCTAACTACTGTCTGGAAATGTGCTCTGTCTGTCTTCACTGAGAAGTCAGGAGGGCTGGCTCCTTCTGTAACATGGCTCATGAGAGGGGGTCTGTATCGAGGCCTTTTCCTTAGGAAAAAGTAACACAAGCAATTTCTTCATAGCTAGTTAAATAATTAGCCAGTTGAAGTGTGAACATAGAAGTGCAGTGAAGGAATAAATCACAACAGCAGCAGCTATATCAGTTTTTTATGGTATTCCAATTTTCTGTCTGTTACACACTACACAACAGAAGAAAATGTCCATTTTATTTCAGTGCTAATAGTTGGCAGTATCCTCAAACCAAGTAAAATTAATGAGAAAATTATTATGGAAAAGAAATAGCAGTCAGTTTTCATCTAGTGCTTAGAAATTATAGATCTAGGATTAAACTGCCTGTGGTAGGCTTTGTGTTTGGCCATGATGTTTTTCATAGCACCCTTGTTGTTCAGTAACCTTTCGGTATCTAACTTAGCTTAGGAAATCTGTTGTGTTTTATAAGCCATGTTGAAGCTTATGTGCTTTTGTTTTCACGCATCTCAAAATGTGAAAGAAGCATTTATATTAACAAGTCCTTGTTTGCATTCAGGTTCTCCTTTCTTGAGAGCAAAGGACTATTCATCAGTACTCTGCATCTCATTGCTCTTTTCAGTGTGCTCAAGTGTGTCTGGAGAGGGGCTGAGGTGCCCTTGGCTCCACTGGAAACATCATGTCATCATCTCAACGAGATATTGTAATGCCAGAAAAGGATCAATACTTTGATAAGGAGCTGCTGGCTCAAAACCACATTGTTATTTGAAAAAGGACCACTTGGAACACTCTCCAAAGCATTTCCCATGGTATGAAGCTCTAGGGAATTGATTTGTCTCTCTGCCTAGGAAATTGTGTTGATTCATCTGCAAATATGTGCCTGCCAACCTCAGATAACAAGAAAAATTGTACCTTCTGCCCACGTTAGGCTTCAGCCTTTCAGCCATTTCAACAGTATACTGTCTTTGTGAAGGAAGTACTTCACCTTCCAACATTCAGTGGGGAAGGCAGGAAAAGGTTTCAGCCTTTTTCCTGCTGCTGGCACCGGATGAGCCTGGCCTTTAGTCCCTATGCCAGCACAGCCCCAGGAGCACTGCATTGCGTGGGGTGCAAGGTCGGGCAGGCCCACAGGAGCTTGACTGGGAGAGGGTGCTGTGCTGCAGTCCATCCACCTGCCCCTATAGCCAGCTTCCCTGCCAGGCCGCAGTGCCAGCTGCTGTCAACCACGTCCACCTCAGGATCTCCAGCTGAGACAAACTAGGGCAGCTGCATGCCTCTGGGTCAACGTGTTGTGAAAGGCAGGACAGCTAGAGCCAGAGGGCTCTCTATTGAAACAAGCTCAGTTCTCTGCCAAGAAACAAGTCTCAAAAGAGATTAGAGTTGTTCAGGGTGCTAAACCAACATCACTTTGTGTACTATCACTGGTATACAATGATCAAGGATTATGCAACTGGTGAGTGAAATGGACTGAAAAACTTGGTTTCTGTATCTTCTTCATGAAATCAGTGTTGGCTTTAGCAGAAAGGCTGCATGGAAGTCCTGTAGCTCCGCATGAATAGTCAGTCATCTGAGGGAAAAACACTACCTCGTTAGATATTACAGCTTCATTTAACCCTCCTGTTGGCTCAGGTCCTAAGTAACTCAATTTGAGGATTTAGATGCCCAAAGACATGGAATTATTTTGTGAAGGTTTTTTTTCTCTTCTTTTTTTCATTGTAGCGGGAAGTAATGACTCCAATAACCTTAAGAAATATGAAAGAGGAAAAAGGGAGAACTCAGCGTATTCTCATTTTATATAGATGTACATATTGCTTTTTATGTTAATTGTTTATACTGTGGTTGATAAAAGCTCAGTGCAGCTTTAAATGAATTTGAATTGTTTTAATAGGGAGAAATTGCTCATTGGTGTTATCATAGTAAACAGATATTTACCTGGACAGAAGGCAAGCTTTACAGTGTCAAATCACTTCTATCATACTTGTTCATGTCTAATTTGCCAAAAATGCTCCCTGGTTCTTCCTTGTGTTCTGTGGTGCTGAAAATCTTGAAGTATTCATGTCCATTCTAGCTCAATTTAACTGTTACATATCACTATTGAAACACTGATTAAAACATTGGGATTGTAAGAGCTTCAGAATTATTGACAAAAACATTGCTTCATCTTATTTTATGCAAACCTAAACAATGCAGAACCTGTTTTTCATACAGAAACATTGGGATTCTCTACATCTGGAAGGCAAGTGCAGCCTGAAGATGTATTTCACCTTAAAAGAATTGCTCAGTGTTTGTTCACTGTTTTGTTTCTTTCGGTAGTGAAGCCCTATGATCTTTTCCTCTGGCAGAAGAAACAGGCAAGCAACTTTGTCAGTGCTGTTATGAAAAGCCTTTCGTAGCATCCGTCAGCTCCTGCAAACTTCAGTGGGATTGTTCATCTCTTTGATACCAAGGAAAAAAGAATCAATATCTGAGAGATCTTTTGTAGACCTAGGAATCCTGGAGAAATCAGCCAGCAATAGCATCTGTGGTTCTCTGAATGTTTATTATTCCATGCAGCCTTATTTCTGATGCCACCTGCTCATCTAACCTGCACTGCTATAGATTTTTCCCTGCCAGGTAGGCCTCAAGGTATGCCTATACAATGCCTGGGAGAAACTGAACCTAGGTAGTGAAGTTTCACCTCGCTCTGAGAAACACTGATTTTTATACGAGTCCAGATACAGATATTATGGATTCTAAGGGCCGTAACATTGAACAAAGACATTTTTTTTTCTCTGAAATATGCTGAGAACTTTTATAGACGCCACAAGAAAGAACAGCCTTGTGTACTTTTGAGAGAGGACAGCGCTTCATGACTTGGTCTTTTCCTGTTACAATTAATCTGCTTCATTTGTCCTCTATTATGCAATAAAATGAACTCATTGTAGCATCACTCTGTAAGTGGCTTTCACTATAATTTCATGCAGGATCAATGCTTTTTCTCAACTAATCAGGCAAAAATAAAAATTCCTCTTACTATCCCTCATACAAAAGTATCATCAAAGCCCACTGTCTTGGCATCAGTTTTCTGTTATCAAGTATTGGACTTTCAACATACAACTTCTTCTATTGAAGGAAGCACATAGCTCAGGAGTGTCTTCCCACTTGCAGAAGAGGATCCAGGGAATGTTTTCCTTGTCACCAATGTTTCCATCCTGTACAGTACAGTAAATGGAGTTTTACAGTTACTGGTAATTCCTCTTCGTGAAAGAGCAAGCAGTTTCCTCTGAGGCTGGTATTAATGCCTCCTTATGAGATTATGATAAGAGGTCTCCCTGGAATCTGCCAGCAAAACAGCTGTTAGAGTAGATGTGTTGGTACAGCTCAGTGCTGTAACGTTCTGGTAATCTCATTCTTGAAGATCAATCCAATTATCATTTGCAGCATGTCCAGGTGTCAGTCAGCTGAAGACCAAAGAGTTCTGGCATGATGTTTGAACCTGGCCTTTTTCATGTCAGCATGACCACTGGACTGCTAATGGGAATCAGCATTTTTGGAACCCACAAAGTTTGTTAGTAACACTAGGGTATTAGGAGGAAAAGTCTGTTTATTACAGTAACTGCAATATTGATAGCGTCAAGATTATCATTGAAAAATTTTAATATGGGAAAGGAGAAACGCAGTCCTTCATTAAGTTTAAAGAGCACACCCTACTCCATCCCACACTCAGAAATGTTGCCCTTATACATAGATGGATGACTGGAAGGGGGATTTCTGCTAGAAACAAGTGAAAAAATCTGCATGTTTGTTTATCTAATTTAAGAGGCTTTTTGCTGATTCATGTTTTCCCTATACATGCTTTCAGAGATTTAGCAAAAGAATATTGACTTAAAAACGAATTCTTCCTAATTGCAGTGCTATCATAGCTGTGCCCATACAAACCCATACGAATGCTGTTTGAGCAACAGTAGTAAAGACTGTGCCAAATATATTCAGCTGTTTACTTTCGAGCTAAGCAGTGCTACAGGGATCTTGGCATATGGCCCCCGCTATTTGAAATCTGAGGAAATTCCCACTGGGCCTGAGACCAAACACATTCTTGCTGCCATTTGGTGGGCTTTTACTACTGCAGTGTTGTAAAAGGCTGATGGTTAGCAAGCCTCTTGCTGCTCAGGAATCCAGCTGAGCTGCTTCACAGAGTGCTGTTCAGCTTGCCTTGGCTGCAAACACAACTCAGCCACTCCCAGCTGTGTTCTGCCCACTTATAGCAATGATTAATTTCTTCCCAAGGCTTCAATATAAAAGTCATCTGCACTGAGTGATGTGCAATGCTTCTGTTCTTCTTTGCTACATTTTTTAATATCAAGGCACTGAATGATTATTTTTTACATTAGATTTTTTAGAAATATCATCTCTTACATTCCTGTTTTTATTCTTGTGGCCCTACAGAAGCAGGCTGAATACAAATCTGTAACTGAAAATTGTATTTTTACCTAAGAGGCAGATTTTAATCCCTTTAAACAGTACATATTACATATTGATTAATAAATAAATAATAGATATTAATAAAAAGTGTTCATAAAGTCTCAGTAAAATTGCTTTCCTTCCTGACTATTTATTTTTCACCAGTTTGGTGTTTCTAGTATGTGTTTATTCTAAGCATGGCTCAGGGCATTATAGGGTTTAACCGGGCATAATGCCTGTAAGGGGTGGAAAAGCTGATTGTAGATTGCAAAGTTGATAGCCCAGCACTTTCTACATTTGTTCAAAATAATTATGGGTGCCAAAGGCAGACTGCCTACCACTTCTCATGACAACTGCGCTGCTGCAGTTCAGACTAATGCCCAGCCATGTAGGGAGGTCAACTGCACTACAGCCAAAGAAATTAAATACAGTGATTAAAAACTATCCATGTTGAATGTCCTAGAATATTGTAATAAAGAAAGCTTCTGTAATTGAAACATGTTCCAACAAGCCATGAAACTATTCTTAAAGTTGCATCATTTTGCATCCAAGAGAAAAATCTTATTATCTGTTGGATATTCATTGATTTGATGAAAGCTTTTGGCTACTTAGAAATAAGCTGGATTTTTAAGCATGACGGAAGAACCTGGCTGTCTGAGGGAGCTTCGCTCAGGTGCTATAAAGGTCACCAGAATTCCAAGTCAACCATTTCCTCTCAACAAATAATAGCGAATGAGCTTGAATCTTAGGGACTGCGTTGTTCATGACTTTTTGTGCATTGGTGCTAGGCAGTGCCCTAAAACAATCAACAGTATTTACTCCTGAACTATTCCAGACTACAAAAACTTATGTAGGGTTTGATCATTCACTAGTAGCCTGCTCTAAACAAGGTATTTAGTTTGCAAGCTGATTTTCTGCTTCTACTGTCAGCTTTCAAATATTGGTAACTCCAAGGAAAACAAAAGATTATGTGCTAAAGAGGAAAATGCATTATGCCTTCCAAATTAATTTGTAGAAATAAACTTGAGATTTGATGTGCTTATGCACTTTAGCTATTGCATCAGCCTGAAAGTAGCTTCTTCACCAAACCAAAGTGACTCAGCACTTCTGATTACCATGCTTCTCTATGAGTCAGAGATTTTGCATAGAAAATGCATCTACCCAACCCATGGATTTCTGCCATGGAAAACTGCCATGAGAGGATTCTGTGTACCTGCTCTTAATGAAATCATACTTTTTTGGTTTTAGTTGGATTGATTGAATGCTTATTGATTCATTAGTAACCATGTCCCAGCAGCACTGGGTAGTAGGTGTGATTTGGATAGACTATACATAAGTGAAAAGCAGTTCCCATACAGTGAGCTAGAACACATGAAAAGGAGAATGAATCGTAAGATAATACTTCAGAGATACCCCAGAAACACACTGGACTGAATGCTCCCTGCCAGCTAATGCTTCTGGATTCCTAAACCAAAAAAAGAAGTCTTCTACATGGGGTTAAAAGTAGCCATAGGTCTTGGTGTGTTAACACCTCCTTCCTTAAGGCAACAGCATCTTTGACTCTGAGACTATGATAATGATGAACATGATTCTAATTTCAGAGAACTGCCATTTCACTAGCTATTCTTTACATCTTCAATAAAAGATAGATAAGAAAGGAATCAGAGATTCTCTAGTATTTATGTAAGGTGCTATGGAAGATCATTTGTAGAAGCAGACAAATAAGCAGCATGTGCTGTACTATTGGTGGACTGAGGAAGAATAAATTGTAAGTTACACAGCCAAATACTGATGCTGTAGAGGATGTCTCTGTAGATTCAATCCCAGCTGGGTGAATACAAGATTTACTTGGGCCTGATAATAGCTTCACCATTGAAAAACTGTTAAAACCCAGGATATTTTAATTTGGTGGTTAACAAAAGGTTTCTACATTAGCTGCTGTCTCTTGATGGTACTGAGATATCAGCTTAAGAGTCTTATAACTCAACTATCACTATGTTTGAAACCTGTTTGGTTTTTTGAATACTTGTACTGTAGCAAGAACTTGAAATGCAGTCAAGAAACCATGAAAGATCAGGTAGTGGCCATCAACTCTGAGTTTCTCTAACAACTTTGATACAAAGGAGGTACCTTTTGCCAGTTGCCCATGGAGATTTGGAGCCTGGAAATTCCTCAGGTAACGTACAAAGGCAAGTAAAGGTACAAGAGGGTTATTTTTTAAATTTATTTTCTAAAACACAGAAACTATTGCACTGAGCAGTGAAGCTGATAAAACTATAAAAGTGGTGTGGCCTAGTGGCCCTGGGCCAAATCTGAGTTTTGAATGTATAGTGTAACTAGGTCTACGTTAGCAACTTGATTCAGAGCAGTAATGCAGTTTTAAAGCAAATACTTTGATCGTTTCCGTATACTGTGTATTCTTAGTTCAGTTCTGAGGATAGCTGTGGTACCCATGAAACAGATTCTGTTTGGTAGCAAGCTAAAGTAGAAACATTGCTCCAGAAGTACTGCAGTGCTCCTCAGGAACAACAGGTCCCTACCTTGTGGACTATACCGCTGAGAGGTCTTCCAGTTTGTCCCCACGACTTTTCCCTTAGCATTGAACATCCTACGTAGTGGAGATGTTTGACCTGGGGAACTAGCCAACGTCTAAATCAGGATGAGCCTCCAGAGCCTCATACAATGGAGATGTAAGGAGCTTAACAGCACTCTAATCTGCTGGTTGCTCTTCTAGAAGGGGACAAAATGTGTCTAAATGATTAGAAGTTCCCTTGGCTAAAGCATTTATCCTGGGATTTAGGTGACAAAACTCTTGAGGTCTCCCTGCTAGACAGTGTTATCAGATATGAGGAGTGATATTCCATCACCCAAACCTAAGCATTTAGTGCTATTCTACATGCGGAATAGCTGTAGGGTATCCATCCACCCTAGCTATCAGCTGCCGCTGCAGAGCGTGTGGGTCTTTCCTGAGACCCTGTGTCATATCTGCCAGTCCCAGGCAGACATCTTGGCTACCCAAAGGCCTCTCAGTTGGCGTTAGGCACTTTTGTTTAGGCATCTAGATCACAACTGGGTTCAGCACCCAGGTGTACGCTAAACTTTGAACAATGAACTCCACAAATCAGAGCAGCTTAGAAATCAAATGGCTTCCATGGCTTGGGTCCAAACACAGCGTTTCCATGTCTGTCCAGGAAGTAGGGCAGGGATAGGGAGTGATGGTGAGGACTTTCATTTTAAGTCTGCTTTATCCACAGGTGTTTATGCCTTTCCAAAGAGCAAAGTACTATTTTTTCATACATTTGAAATTGTAGGAGGCAATACTCTTCACACTCTCATTAGTCTGTATTTCACTTTCTGCGAAGCAAGCATTATTTATTCTCATGTATCATACTCTCTGTACAGCTAAATAGATTACCAGAGAGAAGAATACAGGAAGGAGAAAATTTTAAGATTTGTAGGATTAAGTTTCAGGGGTGAAGAAGTCTAGCTGCATTATAGTTTCATTACTCTGAAGTGTAAAGTAGTGGGTGAGGTGTTAACATCATTATTACCAGGTGAATTTGGAGATTCATGTAAATGTTTTTTCACCTGGCTGTGCATACATACCTGCACGCATACCCATATGCTTTATAGTCATAGTGCCTTCAGAGAGTGAAAGGAATGAATGTCTTACTTCAGATTTATTTTGTCGTTACTCATGTTGCTTTTTACCTGATAGTTTTCAGAGAACCATGTTGCCATTGATTCACTTACGTAGAAACAGTTTGTGTGTTGTAAGCCAACCTCAAGCTATGGTGCTGTCGACGCTGCTATGTGTGTTTCATCAACTGCATGCAACATTGCTTGTCTTCTGAAACAGTGTTTTGTGAGTATGGGGTTTTGTGCTGGTAAAAAAGGGAAGGTCTAGGGTTTTATCTCCTCTTACTCTTGTCCTGTTTGTAGTCGGGCACTGTCAGCTTCTGTGAAGCCTGTAGTTGCATTTCTGTTTTTTTACTGAGACAGTCTATAGCACACTTCTCTATTTCTCTCTCCCCACTTCATCTTCTACTCCACAGTGTTTCAAAACACTTCCTTCCAAAACCAGAATGATTTGTGATGTTGAGATTATAAACCATATGGTATAGTGAGTAAGTCACATCTTTTCTCAGTAGCCAGTGGTTGCTGGCTGTGAAAGACACACATAGCATTACATTAGCTTCTGTCCTAAGAATTTGAGTCGCAGTCTCAGGATTTACTAAAAAAAACCAAGAGGAATGAAATGTTGTATGAGTCCATTTTAGACTCATTTTAGATTTAGAATATTTATTTCAAGTCAGTACTACTTCTCTGGTTTCTATTACAGTTGCTGTTTTGGCCTTTCATAGATTTATTGTATGCCCATCCTGCTGTGACAAGGAAGTTTCTCACAGCTAAATCTAGTCTGAATGTGTTATTAGTTCAAGTTTCATTATTACATTTCCTTTTCTAATCAAGGCAAAGAATCTGCCATTAACAATGTAATCTCTTTTCCTGTTAACTTGCTCTTACAGATACAACCATAAAAGCAACTGGTTTGAATGGTTCCTTTGCACTCATGTGGGGTTTTTTTGAAACATTGATTACTCCTAATTGTCATTTCTTAGACACAGTGGTTTAGAAATACATCTTTCAATCATGATTTTTGCAGAATTATTCACATTAAATCATCTAGAGATAGTTTTGAGGTGACTGATTTCTCAAAGCACTGAGTGAAGTTTGATTCATAGTTCTGACTAAATGATCTGGCTGACTAAAACCCAGTGCAAACTTTTGAAATTGTATCACTTTTGTCAAAATCTACAGTTTCTATAAATTGTATTTAGAATGGCATGTAGACTAGTCAGCTCTAAATATGTTTCCAATAAAATGGTGTACTCCAAATTAGTCAGACGTTGCCACCTGGCAAGACAGATTACAAATGTTTATCAGATTACTCCTCAGTCTTTGAATTTTCTTTTCAGTATATTCACAACTACTCCAATGATGACTGGCATCCTTTTAAACCACTGTGAAGTTGGGTACAACAAAATTCTGTAAATATATTTGTTTGCTAGAATTAAATATTTTACTTCAGTTATTGACAGATCCTCTTTGTATACCATTGCCATCTCTTTTGGGTAGCTGTGTCTGATTTTATACTCTGTTCTTAGCTTTCCGTTTAATTTTGAGACCAGAAAATCAAAAAGAGAGGACACCAAGTTAACATGCGTGCTGAGATGTCAAAAGGCCTAGTGCAGAAATACCTCTGCTTTGTGGATTTTACGCAAAGTATTGGCATGTATTTGCATTCTAGTAGCACTGATTCAGTCAACTTCATATGAGCTGTCATCATCTCTACTACAGTAGTCAGCTGAAAAACAATCAAAGTGAAAATTACTCTATTCAGACAAACTGCTTCAATCCATCTCTGATCTGATCATTCAGAATCTTCAGTCTTTGAAAGGGAATTTCACCTGCATTTTTAAGCATTTACTTTAGGTTTATATTGTGCTTTTAAAACATTGTCCTAACCACAGAAAGTAACATTGTTAAGTAAATCACATGAATTAATTAAACCAGTTTCAAGGACACAATTCATTGTCATTTAAAGACAAAAACCTTCTTCCTTATTCTACCTTAAATCCACAAATGCAATTTCAAAAGACTTCACAAACAGTGTCTTTGTCTTTGCAATGGTAGATGTTATTAAAACATAAATTTGTGCATCTGTGAACTTTCCGATTATATAATGAATCAATAACAAGACTGATGAGACAGTGTCCAAAGACAAATATGACTGAGAAAACCTATATATATATTTTGTCCAAAGGCAAATAAGATTGAGAAAACCTATATTTATTTTTTTTTATTTCATATACTCTTGTATTTTGTGAATTAATATAATTCTGATATTGTGTACGACTGCCATCTTCTGCTGAAACTGAAATGGGAGGATAGTTTGAATGAAAATATGAAACTATAAATCTTGAGTATAAACCATTAATTTTTTTGACATGACTTTCAGGAAAGTCAAACCCATGAACTTGCCACTTGTCTTCAAAATGGCAGTTTTCACAAGAAAGAGTTTAATGTGTCGATTTTTTTTTTAGTTTAGCCAAATGTCTTTGCCCTTCCGAGGATCCTCCTTCCTCATATAGTAACTCTGCTATCTTGTAAATGGTGGCTATGACTTATAACATCTCTTGCTCTTATAAGAAGATGGACCTCAAGATACATCTTTAACTGCAATTATTCGTAGTCTTGTAGAGGTACTGAAAAAAGCATGAGCTTGTGGATATCAGGTCAAAAGTAGATGTCTTCCAAGAAGACTGGTGGAATGTTTGTGTTTCAGGGTACATTTGACAGGTGATAAGTTCCCAAGGACAAAAATTGATTAAAGTGTTAAGAACCTTCCAAATATCAAGAAGGGAACAGGAGGACTTTTTTGTCATTAGGCATTTCACTAGCTTCTGGGTGAACTCAATGTACTTGTGACCACAGGCATAATTAACTTTTTAGTCAGAAATAACAGTTCAGTGTCATTTCCTCAGTGATAAAAAAAAAAAATAGTTGAAAATCATTTAAAACAGTAATATAAATTAAGTTTATGTTTCATCTGATTCAGTGTGTATCAGCTAGAGTTTTAATACTGGCAGCTATACAGAGTCAAAAACTTTTTTGAAGAATGTAGATTCTTCACATATACATTGATTTCTGTGTTGTTTATGGTTTTTCAAGTTGCTGACATTGGGAGGCTACAAATATGTCCACTGATTCTTGGAAATGAATAAGTGATTTGAGTTTCTTGGATAACATTGCTGTTCAGATAATTTCTATTTTAATATATTTTAGACGATAAAGACCACAGGCAGTACTTACAGAGATGCTTCCATGGTTGTCTAGGTATGAGGTACTTTATCTGTTTTTATGAGCTAGGTTAATTAGTCCAACTAAGCACATCTTAGGTAATCGTTGGTCTGGAGTGTCATGATAAATAATGGGGCTGTGATTCTCATATATGCTTATTTGCTCATGTTGATAATCTGATTATTTGTATTTTTATTTACTTTCTGTGTTGTTAATAAGGATATCCAGAACTGAAGAAAGTAAACCAAATTTTTCAGTGTAATGATTTCTATACTAAGATTGGTTTATTTTCAAATTATTTCATTAGTTGATTAGTTTAACGCTTATAAGTATACTCTCCAGATTTTCCTCTTCTGTTTTAGAGATACTTGTTTCCAATTTAGTTTACATTCTCTTTGGAAAGGGACTGTTTTTCTGCCTCCGTAATCTGTGATTTTTTTCCCCACTGTGCTTTCCTATTCTTTTACCTGCAGTGTTCACTAGCAGTTTTGCAGCATATTCTTCTAAAAGTAGCATAAAAATATGTCTCTCCATCTTAAATGGAAAAATAATGTTAATTTATTCTTTAGTTTATGAAGGCCACACTCTCTGGTATAAGTTAGAAGAGCCCTGATATTGCCTGAGGAAAGAGAGGATTTAGAGAAGCACTCTGGGAATAAAAGTTCCAGTTAAAATGATTCAACTTCGAGGTCTAAAAATGGGTTATGAGAATAAATATATCTTTGGTGATGGTAGAAATATTTATGTTAACAATTCTTTCATCCTGAAGCTCTTTTGTTGCATGGATTGGAGCCTACACTTGAAATTTGTCAATAGTGTCATGCCGGTGGCACACATGTGCCCTGTAATTGTTTAAAAACCCCTCCAAGCAGAGTTGAAAACCGTCAAAAAATCTTACTGTTCTTATACTCAGTAAGTGTAAGAGTTAGTATGTATGACGGAGGTTACTACTGAACATGATATATAATTTGATAATAGTTTGATACCTGAACTATGAAAAATTGTCTACCTAACCAGAGTTACTGCTTGCTAGAGCTCTTCTTAAGAACTGGTCCATATGCATGGTTTTGTAAAAAAGCACCTGGGCATGCTTCAGGCAAGGGCTGCATGGGCCTGAAAAAGCAATTTTTCTGCAGTTTTGAAGGACTGGAACTATCAGCAAAGCACAGCTTGCAGACAAAAATACACTTATACTAGAACAACTGATATAGTTGAGGAGTAGACAAAAGAGGGAAACTTTCAGGTGTTCATAGAATAATAGAATCATAGAAACATTTAGGTTGGAAAAGACATTTCAAATCATCAAGTCCAACTGTTAACCCAGCACTGCCAAGTCCACCACTAAACCATGTCCCTAAGCACCACATCTACGTGGTTTTTAAACACTTCCAGGGATGGTGTTTTCACCACATCCCCAGGCAGCCTGTTCCAATGCTTGACCACCCTTTCAGTGAAGAAACTTTTCCTAATACCAATATAAACTTTTGATAATCACAAGTTAAGGCCATTTTCTCTTTTCCTATCACTTGTTATCTGGGAGAAGACCTACCCCCGCCTGCCTACAACCTCCTTTCAGGTATCTGTAGAGAGTGGTAAGATCCCCTCTGAGCCTCCTTTTCTCCAAATTAAACATCCCTAGTTCCCTCAGCCATTTCTCTTAAGACTTGTGCTCTAGACCCTTCACCAGTTTTGTTGCCCTTCTTTGGACACACTCCAGCATTATTTCATAGAATCATAGAAGCATAAAATGGTTTGGGTTGGAAGGGACCTTTAAAGATTATCTAGTCCACTACCGCTGCCATGGGCAGGAACATCTTTCACTAGATGAGGTTGCTCAAAGCCTCATCCTTCCTGGCCTTGAACACTTCCAGGGATGGGGCATCCACAACTTCTCTGGTCAACTTGTTCCAGTGTCTCACCACCCTCACTGTTAAAACTTTCTTCCTTATACCCAATCTAAATCTACTGTCTTTTAGTTTAAAACCATAACCCATGTTCCCATTGCAACAGTCCTTACTAAGAAGTCTGCCCCCATCTTTCTTACAAGCCCTCCCTCGACCTGCTGGTTATGCTTCTTTTGATTCAGCCCAGGACATGGTTGGCTTTCTGGGCTGCAAGGGCGCACTGCTGGCTCATGTCCAGCTTTTCATCCACCAGTACCCCCAAGTCCTTCTCCTCAGGGCTGCTCTCAGTACTTCCATTCCCCAGCCTGTACTGATAGTGGTGATTGCCCTGACCCACATCGAGGACCTTGCACTTGGCCTTGTTGAACTTCGTGAGGTTTGCACGGGCCTACCTTTCAAGCCTGTCAGTGTTCCCCTGGATGCCATCCCTTGCCTCCAGCATGTCAGTCACACCACACAGCTTGGTGTCCTTGGTAAACTTACTGAGGGTGCACTCAATGCCACTGTCCGTGTTGCCAACAAAAATGATAAATATCACCGATTCCAGAACCAACCCCTGAGGAATGACACTTGTCACTGGTCTCCTCTTAGACATTGAACCTGCAACTCTTTGAGTGTGACCATCCAGCCAATTCCTTATCCACTGAGTGGTCCGTCCATCAAATCCATGTCTCACCAGTTCAGAGACAAGCATGTTGGAGGGACAATGTCATATGCTATGCACAAGCCCAAGCAGATGACATCAATTGCTCTACCCTCATCTACCAACACTGTAACACCATCGTAGAAGGCCGCCAGATTTGTCAGGCATGATTTTCCCTTGGTGAAGCCATGTTGACTGTCACCCGTCACCTCCGTATTTTCCATGTGCCTTAGCATAGCTTCCAGAAGAATGTGTTCCATGGTCTTGCCGGGCACAGAGGTGAGACTGACCGAGTTCTCCAGGACTTCCTTATTTCCCTTTGTAAAATGGGGGTTATATTTCTCCTTTTACAGTGGGAACTTCAACAGACTGCCATGACTTCTCATATATGATGAAGTGGCTTATCCACTTCATCCACCAGTTTGTTCAGGACCTGCAAATGCATCTCATCAGGTCCCATGGACTTGTGCACCTTCAGGTTACTTAGGTGGTCTCAAACCTGAGTTCTGCCTCTTCAGTTATGCTTGCTTACAAGCACTGCAGGGAAAGATCTACTTTACCTATTCAAGCATTCTCACCAGACCAAACATTTCTTATACACCCCCTTACACCCCCTGTACCGTGCAAGGCCATCAAGAAGATAACTAATCTCAGATTCCTATACTGTTCTCTTAACATAAGAAGGAAGATCAACAGTTCCTGACCCTTTCAACTAATAATAACAGTTTCTCAGCTTAAGACCAGAGTTGCACACTGCCAGACAGCATTGTCATTCTGTCAGGCAGGAAACTTTTAATTTCATTGTTTCTTAAAAGGATGTAGTTGGATGAGAGTGGGGTCTCGCAGCTCCTCAGGGACTCCGGGTGAGGCTAATGATTAAAATATGAATAAGGAACTAAACAAAGAAATACTTATCAATACTTCTGTGTATATCTGTGGGTTGGAGCCACAGCTATAGCAGCTTGAAACAAATCATATTTAGTATTTTTCATAGTGATAGGTAGGTTATGCACAGAATATGGAGATAGGTTGAAACTTTGGAAGAAAGGAAGGAGTCTGTAAACTCTTGTGGTTCAGGAACAGCATGCGACATTTCCTTTCACAAGAAAACAAAGTATCTTGTGGATCCATTCCTGCATCCTCCAGTATATGAATAACTTTCAATTACCTTTTGGCTCAAGTGAACAAAGTGCTGCAATCATCCTTTCTGACAAGCTTTTAAAACTCCGTTTTTCCAGATCATTTCCAATAATAACTGTAATTTAAACTTTTATGATAAAAGCATAGAAGTGCTTTAAATTAGCTCAGGTATTTTTCTAGAGAAGGTGATGTCATTCTTTCCATCAGCAGCAAGAATATTCCACTCATGCTTTAGTCTTTGTTTGCTGATAAGTAGAAAAGGAATTAGAACATTAGTGAGTACTTTGATATTTGAAATGAATTATTTTCCTTTGTTCTATTATCTTTGTCAGTTAATTTCCACTTTCCAAAAGTATTTCAATTGGCAGATTTGGTCTTTGGGTGTATTTACACTGTTCTAATGGGACTTGCATGTATGTACTTGAGAACAGAATTTAACTCATGTGTAAGTATTTCAATTTGCCTGAGATGTACTGAGGTAAACATTTTTTATAATTCCCAAGCAGCTGTCTAAAAACTTTCTTGGGGCATTTTCACTGTGGAAGAAAAGAAACACTTCCTAGTTATCTATGGGCAGTAAAAAGCATGCAGAAAAGAGTAAAACCCTCCTCTTGATTTTGATTCCAGTTTTAAATTCCTGAGCAATGAGATTAAAGTTTCAGTTCTGCACTAGCTGTCACTTGGACAAGACCACGTCTGGCTTTCAAATATGTGTTCAAAGGATGATATTAGAAACATCTTCACTGATCTTGGCCTTCCTTCTCTTCCCTCAGTGGGACTAAGTACCATTGCAGATGTTCCTTGCGATATAGAGGAGTCCTTCAGCCTGGAGCCATCTCCCTGGGAGCACGGCATAGCAGCTGAAAGGGTCCATCACATGTCTGTGACTGGCTGTGTTTTCCAGAGTTCTTGGTAAAAATCTGTGATTCCCTCTAAATCTCCAACACAGAATGGAGTAGAGTGGGAAAAATATGGTGGAATATATTTTTTCTTTGGTCACCAGTGCACTTATGTGGGTACTATCCAGCTTTCAGTTTCATTAAGATATTTTACAATTTTTCACTTTAGACTCACTTTGTCAGTTAAGGTTGGAGACACAGTACTTTCTACTTCTGCCAAGGTACTACAAGGGCCTACTTGATTTTCACTATGGAAAAAATTAGTTTCAGGGCCCTAATGAAGAAGTACACCTCCAAAAGATATAGAAGAGAGATAGCTCAAGTTTGTAATGATTTAAAGAAGTATTTTAGTAATGCAGGTCACGCGGAAGAATACCTGACTTCTCCTGTTGTTTAGGTTGATGTACCTGCTTAGGAGTGTTTCTTAATTAATTGCCTACATTATCATGTAATGATCCTCTTTAATACAACACAAAGTTGCTAGAAGTACTTTTTATAGAGATTATAGACTTATAGAATGGTTTGAGTTGGAAGGGACCTTTAAAGATCACCTAGTCCAATCCCTTTGATTCAGCCCAGGACATGGTCGGCTTTCTGGGCTGCAAGTGCACACTGCTGGGTCATGTCCAGCTTTTCATCCACCAGTACCCCCAAGTCCTTCTCCAAAGGGCTGCTCTCAGTACTTCCATTCCCCAGCCTGTATTGATACTGGTGATTGCCCTGACCCACATAGAGGACCTTGCACTTGGCCTTGTTTAACATCATGAGGTTTGCACGGGCCTACCTCTCAAGCCTGCCAGTGTCCCCCTGGATGCCATCCCTCCCCTCAAGAGTATCAACCACACCACTTGGCTTGTCATTCGAGATGAATGACCTATTATAAAATCAGACACGGAGGAGAGAAAGCTGGGTTTAAGAGTTATGTTGTTTGCTGTATAGGTAGTAGAAGTAGAAGGGTCATAGAGAGAAACCTTGTAAGTTGTGTTACCTTCCTGCATTCTTTCCATTTGACATTGTGAATTGTACTCATTATGCAACATATTATTGTTCCCAAGTTAACTGCAATTGCAACCCTTCCTGTGGCCTCTGTGGACCTGTGAACAAAGTGAGGTGCTTTTAAAACCATGCTATTTTACAGGGTGGAGCCCTGTGATCAACCATCTTTAGCACCAAGATTTTAGGCTATAAATCCTGCAGTTTACTGGTGTCACTGCATCTGCAGTTCTGTCCCCTCAGTGGTAATTAAAGGCTTATGTAATAAGCAGTAAAACAGTAATTGACATGTGTATGCTTCAGCCTACCAAGTCAGTCATCCTTTAGAAATTCTTTCCCTGTTAGAGTCAGGGAAGAAAATCATAAAGTATTAAAACTGATTGGAAAAAATACTGTGTCAGCTCAAATTTTACCTTTACTTTCCAGAGTCAGAAGCAAATGTTGGTATTCAGGGGACTGCCAGGGACCGCTGGAGCAGATCAAACAGCATCAGCAAGAATTCCTGCAAGACATTCCTATAGTAGCATAGAGGTCCCAAATCTTGGACCAAAACACTGTTATGCTAAAATGGTGTGCAAGGAAGAAATAAGTGGCTTCTCCTTATCCAAACAAACAAGAAATGTGGATGGGGAATGCCATTCCTACTAGTGGTGCTGGTATATCTTTGTAGGCTTCTAACAAACCAGAGATTATTTTTATGTGGTTTACAGTTGAAGGCTTTAAGACTTAGCTAAGCCAAAAAGAGTTGTCAAATTAATAAGAATAAAAGGAAAAAATCATAGGCAAGAGTGGTAAAAAGAATGAATTTTTACTTCTTCAGATAGCACGGATCACAGCATAAGAGTATTGATTCAGGTGACTGTGGGCTGTAAAAGATTAGATCTAATTTGCCCAGTGGAGAAATGATAAATAAGTACCCCTATGTAATATTTTTTAAAATTACAGCTTTATGTTAGCGATCCATTAGCTCCTGGAGCATGTCTGTGGAGGTGAACAGCAAAAGTCTCTGTTGCATTCTGAGTACGGCATTAGGCTGTGGTTTCCACACAGCTGTTCTGGCTTGCTGAAGTGGTTATGGATAGTGGAAATGAAATGTGCTAGATATGGTACAACCTGAAACAGAAAGGACGTTCCTGGCCCAGGGATCTCTACCATCCAAGTGCAAGAGGGATGATAACAGATGATGTAGCTGGCAAAATGCAAAGAACCAGTGAGATGCTAATGACTGCTCAGCAGTGGATTTGGCAGACTAATGTTCACAGCAGACTTTTGCAACAAACAAACTTTAGCCTCAGACACTTTACAGGTGCTTGTGGAGGGAAGGATGAAAAAATGTAACAACCGACAGAAACAAAATGTTCCTTGAAAGTGTGAAAGTGTGGCATATTTAGGTACTTTCAACAATAAAGGGGGGCAATGGCATGTCTTTCAAAGCCAGAGGAAAGGATGTTGCAGTAATTGAGATAGACCGTGACAAGCATTCGTGGATACATAACTTTGTTGACAGTGCCTAGCTCATTTGTTTTCAGAAAATGAAATGTGAGTACATTACAAGGTTCAGAGCAGAGCTCATGTGCAGAAGCTTTCTAGACCTGCAGCGGCTCTGAGCAAAGCCAGCTGCGGTGTCTCTGGATGGTCCTCATGAAGCAGCGAACTGGCCCTGGGCTGCACCCCCATAATAACAGAGCAGTGACATTTTCCTCAAAACTCTATAGGAAATACTTAGCACCACGAGGCTTGGAGTATGGTCAGAGCAACTGCCACTGCCGCTGGCCTGTATTTTGGGTAGGATGCTGGCGGTTATTGTGGTAAGGTTCAGGCACACCCTGGAGGAAAGACAGCAAAGAATTAAGCGTTTCATTATAGTGAAGTATCTTTTAAGTGAGACCCAAAATGTTCTCATGGGAAAGGCGGCAAGGTTAGATGGAGAGGGTTGCGGTACCAGACGTTTGTGGCAGATATTGCCTTTGCACTGCCTTGATAAGGACTCGTGCATCATCACTGCGATAGGTGCTTGAGCCTCCCGCAGAAAAAAACAACCCGCAAAACCAGCCCAAACACGTTAGGGTGCGAACCCCGCTTTCTTCGGGGAGCCGTGCCCGCGGCCTCGCTATTTCCCCCGCGCCGGCCGCTCCCGGGGCTTCGGGCCGGCCCAGCCCCCGCCGCAGCGGCCGCGCACGTGGCTCCCGGCGGCGGGGCGAGGACACAAAGCGGGCGGCGAGGAGGGGTGCGGAGGGTCCGCCGCCCCCCCAGCGCCCCGGGCAGCCCGCCCGCGGGGGCCGGCGAGCGTGGTCGCTGCCCCGGCGCCGCCAGCGCCCCGCCGAGCCCGGCGCCGTGCGCGCCGCCGTGCCGGGGAGCCGTGCCCGGGAGCCGTGTCCCCGCAGGCCCCGCCCCGGCGGCGCTGGCGTAGGCGCTGACGCCGCGGCCCGCCCCGGCCGGCGGACAGGCCGGCTAGCGGCGGGCGAGGGGCGCCGTTAGCTGCCGGGCTCCCCCCGCGGCGGCCGCCCGCCCCGCTAGGCCATGCGGTAGCGGGCTGCGGCGGGCCCGCGCTCTCGGCGGCCATGGAGGAGCTCCCGGGAGGCCGGCGGCCCCGGCTGGTTTCCACGCTGGGGCTGGGGCAGCGCTCCTGGGAGGTCACCTTAGACGCGGAGCGGGGGTGGCTGGCCTGGCGGGACCCCTGCCCGCCTCGCCGCCGCGGCGGCGGTGAGTGGAGCGGCGGGCCGGGCTGTGGCGGGCGGGCGGCCGTTAGCGCACCTGCCGCGGCCTGGCGGGGGCCGGGGCCGCCTGAGGGGCTGCCTCCCGTCCGCGGCGGGGCAAGGGCGTTCGCGACGTCCCCGGCGGCGTGGGGCAGCGCCCAGGGCGGCTTCGGGCGCGGGCGCCGGCGGGGACGGCCTGCACCGGCCCTGCCTGCTGGAGCCGGGTCCCGCGGCGGCGGCGTGCCGCGCCGGGTGCGCTCAGCCTTCGGCGCCGAGTGTTTCCTGTACTTGGGCGCCTTTTCGCCCTGCGAAGGGCGGGCGGCAGTGGGCGGCAGCCGGTGCCCGCAGCAGCAGCCGCCTCCGGGGTTCAGAGTCCGACGGTGAAAGAGGACGGGGCCGGGCCGGGCGGTGCGGGAGCGGGGCAGATGCAGCCGAGGACGGAGCCGTGACAGGACTGTCACCGGCGGACAGGCGGCCGTGCTGAACGGCTCGGGCGATTAATCGGCTTGTGCGTTTCGAAACGAAGCGGAAAGCTGCTCGCCGTGAGCCGCAGATGCTGCGTGCCCCCGCAGCAAGGTCCCTGTCGGACGGGGAAGGCAGCTCCGGCGTCCGCTCGGGAGCGGGGCCGGTGGCCGAGGGGGGAGCGCTGGCCGGGAGGGCGGGGGCGTCGGCCGGACCCCGCTGCTTCCCGGCGCTGTGAGCACCGTACTTTGTAATCCCGTATTTAAAACAATGGGAGCAGGGCATGAGAGACTTGCAGAACTCTAAGAGCAACTTTTTTTAGTTACATGACCTAGTTGTGGCTAGAAAACTCTTTCATACTGAGGCAGTGTTTCAGGCGATTGTTATTTTTCAAGTAAATTGGGGTTTTGGTGTTTTTTTTTAAAGCTCTTTCTAAATGGCTTCGTGGAAATTTCCAACGGAGATGTAACTTTTTCAAGTTACAGTTTTGGAAATATTTAATATAAGCCAATAGTTTGTAGTGGGGTAACAATGCTGTTGATAGTTCCCCTTTTGTGCAGTTAGAATAGTGCTGACCGACAAAACTGCGGCTGGGAGGTGTTACTGGTGAAAATACCTGACCAAATTTCAAGATAACTTCAGAAAAAGTCTGTATATGCAGTATCTCAAGCTTTCTACTACACTTTAGGTGGTATTTTATCAGTCTTTGGCCTTGGTTTTTTTATATAGTAATTATTCCCATTATTAATATAGCCCTATTAGCACGATACGCGAACATCTGAAAATGTGTGATGTCCTTCTTTTCACAGCAGCTGCCATAGAGTGGAGAACTGCTGTCATCCCCATTTTAGAGGTTGAAGGAACTGAAACAAACTAATAATAGAAAGGTTGACTGGAAGTTTAGCTGAGGAAAGTTTGAATATAGATGTCTCCAGCCCCAGGCAAGTTCCCAAACTTAAACAGTTAAATAATTGTTCCCTTCTTACCATGTACCTTAAATATTCTCCTAATTTTATTGTACTATCTTATTGGCCTAAGACCTTTTGAAAAAAGGTGAGGGGGGAAAAGGAGGACAACTCAACAAGAATTGTAAGAATTTGATGTTGTAGTTTACATAACTGAGAACTGGTCATGTTTTAAGTACATCGCTTATTATTCATGATAACATAAAAATAGTTTGTTATCTTTCCCCTGCTATTGTATGAATACAGTTTGATACGATCTAGTTTTTATCAGCACTACTGCTGAAAAAAGTATTGGAAAACTCCTGAACTTACCTCAAGAAATCTTGAGCTAAATGAGCTTAAGACTTTGAACACGAATTAGTTCTGTAATTCTGCCAAGCTTAATATATTGTTGTGAAAAATAAGCTACATGCTTTTAAAAATGAAATAAAATTAATCTAGAGAAATGTGGATCTTAAATTATAAACTTTCAAAACCTTTTGGTACAGTTGCTCTCAGTAGGTAAACTAGCTCCTGCTTTAGAGAGAATTTTGTTGAATTGGGTAAAATCCTTCTAAAAATGCTTTTGCAAAATTAATAGTTGACTGATCTGTAGGACAGAGCAAGTTCAATGGGAACGCCGCCATTCTACTCTGTGATGGCTTCTTTTAGACTGTGCAAGTGACGCAAAATCACGCTAGATCTCTTACTAGCACTCCAAAGTTTCCAACTGCTTACAGTTGTAAGTTGTAAATTTGTATAACTTTTTAAGTTGTAAATTTTTTTGCCTTACTCCTGGTAGGCCAAACTGGGTATGAACCTGACCATCGAAGATTGTTCCAAAGTGGATGTCAGAATGCTGGGAATGATGCAAGGAGGGCAGGATGGATAAAGTAGACTCTTTTTGAGGCAGTTTCTAAAGCAGTACTCAGAGATTCCGCAGGAGGCAAGTCTGGTTACTGAGTGTGGCTTCTGTCCTGTAGCATAGCTATTTACAAGTTTTTGAAAAATATGATGTGGACTCAGAACAGAAAAGCGAGGGTGGCAGAAGAAAAAGAAATGTCTAAGTATTCTGGAGGCATAGGTATAATTTATGTAGAGAGCAATACAATAAGTTATGTACCTGCTCTTCTTAACACCCTGATTAATTCATGTGTTTCCTGCACTGTGTTTTAATACCATCACAGTTTTATATTATTGCTGCCCTGTTGTCTTTAAGTTCTTCTAGGACCTGGGATGGCTCACTGTGTTCTCTGCAATTATTTTCAAAATATGAGCAGCATACATGACAGTATATAAACACACTTTATAATAGGGAAGGTGGTTAGTTAGAAACATATAATTTCAGAGGAGTTGCTTCACCAAGATTGGTATCTTTCTACCATTTAGCCTTTGACTACGTGACTACTGTGCATTATGCCTATATACAGACTTAATTATGTAGTATAAAATTTGCTATATTTTTTGTTTGAATAGGTAGTTATTACAGTGAAACAGTTGTCTTTAAGCTGAAAAAACTCAGAGCTGCTTATTTTCTGAGTATTTGTTACTGTCTTGGATTTAGCTACATAAGTAAAAATGGTTGGTATATATTTTCTCAAGGTTTTCAGATTTTGGCAGGTAAGGAACTAGAGCTCTAGTTAGGTATATTGCAGAGGTGTTGAAATATCTGCCTCTCCCTGTTGCATCCAAATCGAGGAATGGATAGGAAACACCAAAGTGTTTGTGCTACTGTCCAGGAAAATATAGTTTTACAGAATATGGGGAAATTCTTGTGTTTTCTTATCTTTGTACAATGCTATTAAAATACATGTATATTTTTGAACAGTGTTCTATCAAAATGCGTTTTGTGAAGAAAGAAGTATTAATTCAGGATAATTATTTTTAATTCTATCATTGAGAAGATACCAATAAAAAAAAAAATGTTTGTTCAATTCATGGTATGTTTTTAAAACCTTAAATCCTAAATACTGTTTACTTTCCTTCTTACTGTTAGATCTTGTTTAACAGCCTCATATTTTCAAGTTTTGTCTTGAGTGTAATGAGGTCCCCGTTTCCTGTTCTTTGGTTGAACTTGTTTGAACTTAGAGGGAGAAGTTTCGTGTCAGATTTTTCATGTTTTCTTTGTTGCTTTTAGCTAGGCACCTTTTTTTTCCTAGGCATGCCTTCATCTTTAAATGTTCTGAAGAGTGTTATTTCTCAACCTTTTAACGTTTCTCCATGATATTTGCTTGTTAATGATAAATAGTGTATGCAAAGCTGGGCAGATAAGTCATTTTATTATTTCCTCATGTTGATGGCACAATCAGATTTTTCTCAAGTAACTCATGATGAAATTTTGTGTACCAAATTGCGTAGCAGATTATATATTGCACGTATGTACTTACAGGTATTTTAGAAGTATTGGCTCAGACTGTATTGTGCCTGGTACGAAAACATTACAGATACAGAATGAGATCCTTTTGTCGTTTTCCTGGTTTTTTTTAAGTACAAGCATGAAGGGGATGATCAGACTAGATACTGGACTGTATGCCTTCGTGCCTTCACTTGTGTGCGTTTTCTTTTAACCTTTCTATTTCTCTCTTCAGAATTCTCTCTCAGCATGTCTCTTTTCCAGCTTTCCCCCCACAACAACAACTTGAGGAAGCCTCAGTACTAGCATTCACAATACTGATGCCATTCTGATGTTGTGGATTGTAAAGAATGCTCAGTTTCATAAACACAGTACTGAGACAGCAGAGGTGGGCCTGCTTGGAAATAAGGTCTGTCTGTCTGTCCAGCACCTTTAGTGTGTTGGCACATCCTTAGCAAGGTCATTTTTCATCGATTGTTTGCAGCTGGCAATGGGCACATGTAGAAATCTGAACCATGTTTTTCTCTGGACAGTTCCACTGACTACATCGAACAGTACGATGTGGGGGATAATAGCTTTAGAAGGCATTGTTTCTTTGGAATGCATAATCTTCTGGAAGATACGTTATTCGAATATAGGTGCATACTACGTTAAACAATACATGTTTTTCAGCATACACCTTTTAGGTGTTTTTGGGGTTTTCTTCCCCTTAAGGTGTAGAAGTGCATCTTAACTCTTGCTTTACCATTTAAATATTCATAGTTGAGTTGAAAAGATTTCATTTGGGAATTAAAAAAATAATGGGAAAACATTCAGTAGTATGATTTTAAATATGCAAATTGATCCAAGTTCAAATTGCTGTGATTTGATTCAAATTCAGATACGTTGATGTGAAGCAGCAATGGTGTGTCTGATCGTAGTAGGACCTGATCTATTTTATGTTAGTTTACAAAGTACTTGAAGAATTATGTTGGGGAAAAAAAACCCAAACCAATTTCACTGTACGTGGCTGTATGTTGTGAGATCATGTCCTTCAGATGTTTCGCTGACTCTTCTACAGTTTTAAATTAAATCGTTTAGTCATGAGGTCTGTTTTCTTCTCCCTCCCATAGGATGTGAATTCTCTGCGATTCTGTTCTGTAACCCTATCCACCATCTTCTCTTATTTTGGTCTTTATTAGACTACAGCTTTCTGTAGTGCATGGGCAATATAATGCAATATAATTTCCTATAGAAAACATTCTTGTTTTCTTGCTTTTAGGTGAAGGCAAAGCTTAAACTTAGGGCAAGATATCTTACCATTCATGAGCTCTGTAACAGTAACTTAATTTTCAAAGTGACTGAAAAAATACTTTTTCCTTAAATCTGCACCCCAGCTTTCTGTTTTTTTATATTTTTAAGTCACAAGAGTATACTAATACTTTAAATAAATTGTGAACACCAATCTATAACTATGGGCGATGCTGTGATCAGTGACATTTTTATTCTTTTGCACATGTGTGTTGCTTTAAGCTAACATATTTCTGAGGGAGTGATCTGGCCTGTAGGATGCGTAGCTGGCAGTGACAAATGAACAAATCTTGACTGTGTTTCTGAGCGAGTTTGTTTGTAAACTCAGGAAGTATTCTGTGGGAGCAGCAGACAGCAACAGCAATGATGCCCCAAAAGGCCTTTCTTAACACAGAAGAACACGCTTCACAACTGCCAGCTACTTTTTTTTTTTTTTGCAAAGAAAGCCACTGTTATTGTGCTTACCTCTGGTATTTTCTCCCAGTTGCTTAATGTGGGCAAAAGTAGTATGCATCTAATGCAGTATTTTACTGATTAGTCAGTTTGCACTTCGAGAAAAGTTTCTGTTAAGACCGTAAGAGCGCTGTGACCCAGAATGAGTGATGACTGGCACAGCCAGCATGCTGGGAAGGCTGTCACCTGTACATTGGTGTTTTGTTTGGGTTTTGTAAAATTTCTTTTTCTCTCCATGCCCCTTCATCCAGCTGCTCTGGATGGATAACTCATTATTTTTAGTGTCATGTATGCTAGATGTTGAACAAGGTGAGACGTGAAAACATAGATGTGTAAAGATCTTTAGGCTTAAGAATTTGATACGTACTTCAGTATTTCTGAACTTGGAATTCAGTCTCTTGAGTTTAGATGTGTATGTTGAAAAAGTCATGGTATTTTGCCTGGAGTTTTGTCAAGGAACTGTTGTGTGCTACTTGGTTGAATATTGTATTGAGCCAAGCGAAATTCTTGGTTTGTTCGGTATGTTCTGAGCCTGTAGTTCAACTTTTTAAAGTAATGTTGATCTAGTAGTGCTGGTGTAAGTACCATCTTTTCTTTTCCTTTTTTTTTTTTTTTTTTTTTTTTTTTTTTAATGTGGCAATAAGATTTGCCATATTTTGGGAGAAATTCATATAGGTGAAGACCTAGACCTTTATGAGTGAACATAGTTATGCTAAATCAGTGAAAGAAGTGGCTCCTGCTAGTTGGTAATAGGTAAATGCTACAAAAGTAGGTGTGGGAAAGGGCTTTGATTAGTACATATGTGAACCTTGTCAACCTCTCAAAAGAGGCGGGATGACCTTCTGCTTATTTTTATGTGGTGGGTTTTGGTGATTAAATGGCAGATGAGGGCATTGTGTTTGTAGGAGAAGGACTGTACTGCTTGTACTGAAGGTCTCTGATTGCTTCCCACTGGAAACTTCTCCCTTCTGGGGAAAAGGAAGGGTGGGACTAAGTAGTTCATTTGCTTTCTGATTAAACAATATGCTGTATAACACCAAGTTGAATAGTGATAGTCATATTTGGGCTGATAAAAATTCTTGAACTCTATTCAAACACAAATGCCACTGCATTCAGATTTCTTTTTATAAGCTGTAGGGAGTGTTCTGAATAATATGTTTATATTTGAGACAGCTTTGTATCTTTCTGGCTCTCTGTAATTGCAGTATCAGGTAGTGTGTGGTTTTGACTGTCTTGAGTAGACTCGTCAGGGCAGTGGAGTTGCTTGATGCTTGTACAGTACTGAGGGCCACAGTTGGCATAGCTGGGTATTCATAGAATAGAAACTTCTCAGACTTTCAGCAAACCCAAGGATTTACAGAGGGAAGGTGAGATGGAAGGTGCGATCACTCTGTTATTTGCTTTTTTTTTTTCCTCTGCTCTTCCCCCCCCCCGCCTTGCTTTTCAGGAATCTGTTTTTTCAGATAGGTGACTCTTGTGGTTTAAGATTAAAAAAAAATGCGCATACATAACTAAAACATTGTGCTTTTTGCCACATCTGTGAAGAGATTTTCTGGAAAAGCAGAACTTCCAGTCATGCAATTGTCAGGGAGCGCACATCTGAAGAGTTAGGAGAGCTTAGTAGAAGTGGTTTCAATGTCTAGGGTTGTTAATATAAGCTGTGTAATATGTGCTAAAATATATACTCCAAAGTAATGCTTTGAGTGATACGGATTTGGCAATGCTTTTCAATTTGTTTGCTGTTTGTACAGTTGGACAGCTTTATGTAATAGAAAAGTCCTAATAAAACAATTACTTTTGTTGCTGCTCCCAGCATATATGCTGATAAGGATCTAGTATGTAGAGCTGTTTCCCCAAATATTAATTAAAGCAGTGTCATTTAAATTTTGAGCTACTTGTACTTTGTCAGTTTTGTAGCATATCCTTGAGCAACAACAAAATTAGTTATCACTTAACTGCAATCTTTGTAAATGCAACAAGCTTTCTTTCATATTCTGGTGTGTGGATAGGTGGCATAGCCATTAGGAAAATTACAACTGAAAGAAGTTCTGGGAAAGAAAGGTTAAAGAACATGCTCCCTTTCCTTAATTTATTGTTCCATCTCTGTTCTGCATTTTTTTAGTGTTGGATAAATGGATAATCTTATTGAGATCTCATAGCAGATCTTTTTTCTGAATGTTGGGAAGACCAATGAACTGTTACTATCCACTATTAAATAGTTGATACAGTCTTACATGTATATGTATGATATCTATATCTGTATACAAGTAAAGTGTTTTTAGCGACTTCATGTCTGCTGTTGGATCTTTTTAAAGACATTCGGTGACTGCTGCATTTCCCCATCATGCCTTAAATATAGTAAATGCAATTATTATAAGCTGAAATTTGTTTTGTAAGTAGTTAAAACATGTGAATACAGCCAGATTCCTGAAAGACTGCGGAGGCTACATTTCTTTAGTATCAAGCTAAAAACCTGTAGGAAGATAAAAATCTCTAAAGGAATACAAATAAAGTCAAATACTAAAACACATGGTAAAGGAAAACAAAAATCATGTGTGTAGTCCACAACATGTCAATAGACATCACAATAGGTGACAGCACTGTTAACTAAAAGAAATAAATAGGATAGGGGAAAAGAAAAACTGAGCTTGTGGCAGATGAATTGTAGTCACCACTGTGAGAAGTTCAGGAAAATTTTTTGCTTATTTTACATTCCTCACAGTCACCACCATGGTACTTCTCCAGAACAGTGAGGAAGATGAAATGTAAGATAAACCCCAGTAACAACAGTATTAATTTCTGGATTTTGTGTTTAATGTATCTTTATATCTCTCTCTTCTCCCCACCCCCATTTGAGAGAAACAAGTATATTATACTTGTTATTATATAAGAGATTGTAACAATAGAATATTATGTAATTGCTTTGCAGGTGTGTATCTATACACAGAGCACTTGCTTATCCATGAATACAATGCATTTTCAGTTCCACTTTTTTTTCCTAGATAAGGTAAAAGCAGAGAAATTTTGAAATCAGTAATGAAAATGAGACAAAATCCCCCGTTTGATGGGAATTAAGACTGAGAAGATACTGAGGGACTGTAAGTGAAAAAAGAGTGAAGGTGGAGGGCATAGTTTCATAGTGTAAGAGCAAGAAGCCTTTAATTCTGAAAAACACTAGTTCTGAATTTGATACAAGGGAAATATATTTAACAGTACATATAACATCTAGGATTTTCTTCTTAGGAGATCCTGAAGTTTTAAAGCTTAGTGGGATTTAAAGTCTTAAGAATTCATATGAGTGCCCTTCTTTCACAAGCCAGCTGCTTACTTGAGAATAACAATTAGCCTCAGTAGTCTCTCTGTGCTAGATTTAGTTGCACATTCTTTGAAATAGCTTGGGCTATTCACTGTCAAATATCTGGACTAGGTGTCATTGAAAGGGCAATTTCATTACTCTGAAATCCATGTTGCTGGATTTTGGCTTCATGCAAAAATGGTCTTATACTCAGAATACTTAATTTTCTGAGAAACCAGACATTTAAAATATTATTTAAGGTAGTTCATAGGTGATTATGGGTTATGTGCTTTGACTAGAGGATAAAGGAAATTCAAAATATTCAGCAAATTTTTACTTATGCTCTTGGTTGTGCTTATTGAACAGCTACCTTAATTGTATGTCTATATCATATTATGTGTAGAAATAATCATTCTGCTGCTGTTTTAAGATGTTAATGTGTAGGATCTTGTGTTCATACAGAAAACTATTTTGTACCAACCTCTGAGATCATTGCTGTAGAAGAAACTGAACTTAATGAGAAACAGCGAAATATTGGCAGATGGCAAAAAATGGCAAAGCCACATGCTTTCACAGGTAAGACAAATACAGTCTCAGGATGCTTGTGCTAATTATTTTGTTGGAGGTACTTTAGGGCATACTCAAAATGAATCTTCAGATTCCTTTTAACATTTTAATTATGCATTTAAAAAAATCCAAAACATCCTCACCCTGCCAAAAAAAAAAACCACCCAAACCAAAACAACTCGGAAACAAAGGAACGAACAAAACAGCAAAAATCTGCCAGTTCACATTTAAAGATTCTTATTTTGGAAAATAAACCCCTTTCTTTAAGAACACATGCTGTGTTTAGTTATTTAATGAAGGCCTAACAAATGTCTTATGTTTCTGCAGCAAGACACTTGCTTTCTACTACATGATAAGAAAGTCAAGGGAGAGGCTAGAAAAATGAGTCTTAAACGTTTGAGTTTTTAAAAAAATATCCCTAACCATCAGAATGTGTGCCTGTAAAGGTTCTTTGCATTATTGACTGCATTCTTAAAACAAAGTGCCAGAAATAAATTTCTGTTTGTTTTTGGGAAGAGTGGTGACTTCTGTGCCGCAAAGCTGGGGCAAATGCGATTGCTCCCATGCCAAAATTCTGCGTTGTGGAGTACTTTCCTCACATATAGTCCTTCAGTAACAATGATTAGTGATGTTGTAGGTGGAAAGGTAAGAGTGCTTCTTGTCTCACCAGCCTTGTCCTTAATGCACAAAACCCCTCAACCTCTTTTCTGAAATTTCAGCTTTATGAAATTGAATTCACCCTTGTTGGTTACATGGGAGCTGATGTGAGGGTTTGGTTTATCCTCTTAAGCTTATGGCATTTTATCTTATGTAGACATTGCAGACTTTCAATATGGATGAAATTATATATCAGCTCAGTGAACTTCTATGTAAGTACGTCTATAATCAGTTTGTGGAAAATGGATTCTATTTATTTTAAAAAGAAGCTTATGTTTGGGTATCTGCTGTAAGGTAAAGACCTAGAGCAAGTGTTTTCATTTTGACTTTCAACAAATGTCCTGTTCATATTCTCTGAATGCCTCTGTTTTTTGCAGAAATGTGTAGTAGGGGTGAAATACCACTTTTTTTTCCAAGGGTAGATATTTTGAAGATCTCTCTGAAATGCATTTGCTATTTCACAGGACTGTGTCATTGTGCCTTTTTATTTATTTTTTTTTTTTAATTTAAATAGTGTATTACGTGAAGAAAGACCGCAATCACCGCTGGCGGTGTGGTGACGTGACGTTTTCATGTGTTGATGAGTACTTGTATGATCAGTGGATGCAGGCGCTCAAACAATTACTTGAAATGCAGAGTAAGTCTGACTAAGCTACAAACATTTGCAGCATCATTTTACAGGCTTGTATACCAATTAATGCTGGTTTGATATATCTGCTTTTTTTAACTCTTCAGAGGAGCTTACATTCAAAAGTTGAGGGAGCTGAAAGCTGAAGTGTCTCTTCTTCACTAATTCTGTATCTCACATATTTGACAAGTTGTACCAAGTGTTTTACTGTATAATCAGTCAGGACTACAGGCGTCACAATTTTGCCCAGATGTAAATTATTTTCACAAAATATGAACACATTAGAAGCTTAGAAGAAGCTTTAAACGACTGTAGCTTGGGAGAAAGAAAAGAGCACATGTAAGCTCAGACATAGGAGGTACTTGGAGATCTGAGGACAAGGACTGCAGTGATCGTAAGATTTGTGTGTGGCTTTTTGTGTGTCTGTCTCGCCTTTCCAGTCTCTTTCATCAGCAACATGCCTTCTGTAGTAAGGGTTCCATTAATTGTTTCTAGGACTCTTGTACATCTATTTCTTGGAAGACTAAAAGCAGTTCTGCAGGAGTTATTCCTGAAAGAGATACCTTGACAGATGTCAGGGAGCGGCAGGAACAGAGCAACTCCATGGCAGAAGGGAGGTCAAGGATGACCATATCACAGGCAGTGTCCCCACCAACCAGGGTAAAGTCCCGCTGTATTTGAGGGGTGGGCAGAGTAGGGATGGGGTTAGCAGCAGGTTTGAGTTACAGCTCAGATGAGCTCATCAGGTCTATCCAGGGAGGCCAGACAGGAGCAGCAGGAGATGGAGATGGAGGCAGAGGCAGGACTGGACATAAATTACCTATAGCATAGGTCTGAGGTCCATCTGAGACACCAAGCCAGAGAAGGGATTGGATACAAGTATACCTATGGTGTGACTCAAGCAAATACTTAAGACTCACAGAATAAAAATGGCTATTTAACAAAAAAATATTCTGAACAGGTATTGGAAGCATACATCTCACACATACAAAACAAAAACGTTATTTACACAAGGTATGTGGCTTCCAGTAAAATATTTTGAAAAATGAGGTTTGTGCACACATTCAGCATGCCTGTGAGAGATGTGACCTGGGCGGTTATCTTGGTTTGAGTGCAGGTGTTCATTCTATTGGTAACAATTTCAGAAAAGGTGTCAGATGTTCTTAGAGAGGGTGAATGGTGCTTTGGGTGAGTGGCAGCTTGAAACCATTCAAAAGGTGTAGCCTGGGTGCATTTATTATGCAAGTGTGCTGATTTAATAACTGTTTATTCTTTCATTTTGCCATCTGAGGAAGTACAAATCTTGTAACAGATCTCTCTGTTCTATACAAAAAAGGAAAGGTCTCCAGGTGCAGCAAGAAGTACTGTTTTGTGTATCTGTTAGTACAGAGGTGTAACAATTGTTTCATTGCTACCACCAATGTAAATCCACAAGTATTTGAACAAATTTGAGATAGTGATATCAAAGGTATTTTCTGCGGGGAAGGAGTTATGCTATAGGACAAGCACTTGTGCAGGTATAGTTCTGTGAGGTATTCTTACTGTATCTTTATCACAAAAAGGAAATATATTTTAACTATGTTACCAAAGCAAGAACATTCTTTAAATAAATTAATGTAAAAGTATTTCTATATGTGCTTTCACTCATAAGTGCCTTTCCTATTGCTGCCCTTGGTTTGTCTTTTGTCGTTTATGCCTGTGATACTAATGCGATTTAGTGGGAAGGTACTGCAAGAATAGTACGCTCAAGAATGAGACATGGGGTCTGATGAAATGATTCTGAATTTCATCTGCTATCTTATTACCAATTTGTTCAATACTGCCAGTATCCTCAGTATAATAAAGAGGATAGATGAAAACAGGGTTTTATAGCTCTTTCAGAAAGAGTTATAAAAGGCTTATATGCTGTGTTCTCTTTGATGTTTACATGTTTGGTTTTGTATAGCTTGTTGAATTTTTGTTTTCTGTAAAAAAGTAGCAAACAAGAATTTTTTCTTTACTGCAGGGTCTAGACCAAAGCACTTGCTTGTGTATATTAATCCTTATGGAGGAAAACGACAAGGGAAGAGGATTTATGAGCAGAAAGTTGCTCCACTCTTTAGTCTGGCTTCTATCTCCACTGATGTTGTTAGTGAGTAATGAACATTTTCCTTTCTTAATAAATGTAATATGAGCTCTTTAAAACATAGCTGAGTATCTTAAAGTTTTTTCTGTTAGTTTCATTTTCTTAGTAAGAAAAGGTATGTAAGTGGTAGAGAAGGAGTGTTTTCTAATTAAAGCATAGGTAGCCATAAAATGGCAATCTTATATCACTTTTCTGCATACTAAACTAAAACGTCTGGTACTTCTGAGCTATTTGAGCTCTTCATTTATAAGATACCGCCTTTTTTATTTCTTTCAGTTTTACTGTTAAAACCAGTTGTTCATTTGCACAATATTTTAGTGAAATATTTTTCCGTATGTACTGCAGTGCATGTTTCTTTCAATTCTTTCCTTGGCATAAAATTTTTTTGAAACACATTTTATGGGCAGGCTGTTTATGGTCACATTGTTAATAGAATTGTGGTTATTAATCAATTAATAACACTTTTATAATCGTATTTATATACAATTTTCTAATAATATTTTTATAATAGTAATTTTTAATGTGTTTATTCATAGTAACTGAATATGCTAACCATGCTAAGGACAATTTATTTGAAGTTAATATTAATAAATATGATGGGTAAGTAACTTCATTTGCCTTTTTAAAATTCTTTCTCTAGCTAATATATTCTGTAATTTGTCTGTTCTTGTCTCTAACTTGAGTAGCCTTCATTGCTGATATGTTTATTGCCACATCTGAAAGTTCTGGGGCATATTCCTTTGCATAGGAGATCCTATTTAGGAGTATCAAATTAAAACTATAAACTTTTTCAGTAAACCAGTTCAACACACGATACATTCAAGTGTAGTATAACAATATTTGCGTGAGATCTGTGTTGAAAAGGTGAATGTAAGATTAATTCTGCTCGTCCAGATGTTGAGCATTCTATAATGGCTCGAAAGCTACCCTGAAGTGTTTTGTGGTATAGGTGATCTTGACACAAACATCAGTCCAGAACACTGCAACAGTGGCATTCAGGCTGTGTGTAAAACCCATGAACTGTTTAGAAATGTTTGAGAGGTCCTCTTGCTACAGGACTGTTCAAATAATGGCTACATCATTTGGCTTTATTTGTGTTTGTTCTGTTGTGGAATTGCTATTTTAAAAGAAGACCTAACTGAATGGTGAAATTGCATTCAATTATTAAATCTGCTGTAGAAGCAGAATATTTTAATAAATAAGTTAGTCATTCCAGTTTCCAGCTCATGACATGAGACAAGTTACATGACTCAAAATCATGAAAATGTATGTGGTACCGATGCAGATAAACTCTCATAGCTATAGTATTTTAAAATAGTATGTTGTTGTGCTTGTTGCCATTTAAACTGGTAAGCTGCAAAAATAAAACACTTTCTGTCTTTTCAGAGTACTTTTGCTAGGCGAGCAGATCTGTATGCGTTGTGTAAGTCAAGTGAGGCCATGACGTTGGCAAATCGTGGTAGTAAGAACCTACATTCCCAGGCTGAGCTCCTAGACTTCACCTGTCTTAAAATGAGTTGAATTTAAATAAGCAGTTTTGACTATTCTAGGATTTTTCTTAATAATGCAGAAATGCAAGGAAGGGAAACTTGAGATCCTAGAAAAACCTGGTTAGTCAAATCAAATGAAAAGGAAAAATCTTAAGTGATTTGAAATAGATAGTACTGATAGTTGATGAAATCCCAGTACAGAGCAGAAAAGGAAAGCAAGTGAGCCCACGTCCACTCTTGCCAAACTGTTTTTTACAACAAGAGGCAGTGACCAGTTGTAGTTGTACTTGAAGTGTTTTGGCAGATTCAAAGTCTTTTATTGCAGATTTTTTTTTATTATTATTTTTATTTTGGTTTGGTGGGTTTTTTTCGGTTTTCTCTCTAACATGACTGAGCTAAAAATTTGGCCAGAGTGCTGCATCTTTTTAGAATCTCATGATTCTTCTATTCCCATTCTGGGCCTGAAGGGCGGTTATCTTGGGAACTACAACCTATCTTTCCAAGCCTGATTTTTGTCCATCATGTACAGGTCTGTTTCCGTTGTGAACAGTGATGTTAGTATCAATATAAGAGCTCCTTCCTACTTTTTAAATAAAAGATCACGTGGTTATAGGGAAGATTTTTAAAATGGTTGAACCACATGCATGTATGTGTTTCTTAAAGACTGACTTTTCTCATGTACAGGAAAAGCTTCTTTGGATTCCTACACCAAATTGTTGTTCACCGGTTCTCTTAGACTGGTTCTAATGAGTGGCTTTCCCTTCGTTCAGTGATGAGTTTCTTCATTTAATCTCCAGATTCCCTATTTGGCAAAGCTATACCTGTAATTTTGGAACTAGATGCAGGATTTTTGATAACTGCTTTGCTGCATTCCAAGTGTATTTACTTGAGACAGCTTATTTAAACTTCTTACGCATGTTTCCTGTTCTTGCTGTTTTCCCTTATAAGAATTTCTGATGGTGGGTTTTCTAATGTAACAGCTCAGTGGTAGAACAGCTTCCCTTTAAAGACAGTTAGAATATAACAGGTTTTTGTACGTCATTGTGCAGAACAACTAGAGCATGCTGTAATATTGTGCAGGTAATGACCGTGTTCAGAATAAGTCTGACATGTATGAATAGCTATGCTTCCTTATCCATATGCCTGTTGCACAAGCCTTTGTAAAACTGTTTCAGGTTGTTTTCTTAGTTCTTGAGTTAGTTCACAGTATGGCTGAGATTAGAAGGGACCGTAGTTCTTTTAAAACTCATTTGTCTTCTGGACTTGCTTCTCCTGAAGTCCTTTAGCGTATGTAGTTAACTGTTGTCATCTGTCTGAAAAGTGAAATGTTTGTCCATTAGAAAAATAAACCCAAAATGTAAGAATCACTCTAAGGTGATCTCTTACAAGTAGTTCTTCACTAGGGGCCTTCACACATGTGACTTGCACGTTGTTGATCTGATGTGTGCAATGAATTTGGTCATGCTGATATTGTGTATGTAAAGTTCTTTATCTGTCAGTAGTTACTTTTGATTTGTATAGACGTTCATATCGTTGTCATCTCTGAGCCTGGACAAATTATTTGTTATAAATAGAATACTACTGAGACAACATTGACCTTGAACTGATACTTAAATTTTTTGTCCACTTAACCACTTTCTTAGAGTCTGCAGAGAAAGATGAGGCACACTAAAGTTGAGGAATAATGTAGTTAAGCTATGAGAAGAAAAATTAATTATAAAAATTAAAAACAAACATCCTTTTCGTCCTTCTCTTCCAGTTTCTTAGGTCTTGACTTAGAGTTGGACGGTCTGTACTTTTAAGACTGTCCTCTCCATTCAGGAAAAAATGACTGGGTTTTTTCAAGCTTTCCTTCTGCTGAAAATACAATAATAAGTGCATTTTAATCATCAATACTTAAAAATTAAATAAACTAACTTTTCCTATGAAAAAAAGTGCTCATTCTGCAATATCTGTTGCTCGGTGTGTGGAAGAGTAAGTATTAGTTTATGCATTAGCAATGATTGCTATAGATAACAGTAAACGTTCCTAAACACGCATGCTGGGGACTACATACATAACTTTGGATTTGTCATGTGTTTCTTTAAAGTGTATTTCAATTAGTTTTTCAGTTAAAGAATGTTTATGCTTTTAGAGTTCAGGGTGTGCATTTGATTATTGCGCATGAAATATATACTGCTGTAAAATAGTCTTTTACTTCCTAGTATTTGCTTGGCTGCGGACTCTCTGCTGAGCTTTAACATATTGAGGATCTGTGTAGCTGCTGCACCAGCTCTGACCTGAATTAAATTTGCAAAACAAAGTTTTGCATCTGGTAACATTTAGAACTCTGTGTTTTATTATGAATGGTTATGTAGAGATACATGACTTCTGTCTGTTTGATGGGCTTTCAGCATGTTCAGAAGAGCATGCAAGCATGCACTTTTCTGTTTTTTGACTTTCATATAATGTATATACCTATTAAATTAATAGTGTAAAATATGATTCTGCCTGAAGTCATGAATATTAACTTAATTTTCCCTTTTTAGTAAAGGTACCCTATTTCCATTTTATTTACTTAGAAAGCTGTATGTACAGTCCTGTTCAGTGTTTTCTTTGTATAGTGAATTTCCACTGATACTTGTCTGTCTGCACACAGCAATAGAGGATAAAGATATTTTTATTTTTTTTTAGGTTTCATTCCAGCTTTTTTTTTTTTCTAACATGACAGACGTGTCTAGGTGCATTTGCAGTTGTGTAGCTTGATTATTTTTTTTTTTCTGCTTTTTGTTAATTGCCAAGTTGACTGTGGGCTACTATATCCTGTAAAGATGGAGGAGGAGAATAGAACAACTATTTTTGATGTGTCCAGTGCATGCCCTAAGTAGAACACTTGCCGTGTTGTTTATTGACTGTTAGTGTGCATTCTAATTTGTGTTTCCTGGCAGTGTTGTTTGTGTTGGTGGGGACGGCATGTTCAGTGAAGTGATGCATGGTCTCATTGGAAGAATGCAGAAGGACTCTGGCATAGACCAAAATAATCCCAAAGCACCATTAGTCCAGTGCAATATAAGGATTGGCATAATTCCTGCTGGTAAGAAAGGGTTAACTTTCAGTTTACTTTATTCATTTATTCTTGACTTTATTCAGAACTTACTGAACATAGGCTGAAGTGTAAGATAGGAGCAATGATATTGCATAAAGACACCCAGCTAAAGCTGTTTATATCCTGGTATAATCATTGATCACATGCAACTTTATTTGGGAAGGATACTTTGAACATTAAGATTTGATTTCCTTTACAACTTTAGAATTTAATTACTACTTTCTTTTTGGTGGCTTATTGTGTGGTAATACAATATAAGATGTTGAAAATAATACCTTTGTCCATCTGAACACATTAATTTATGAAATTTACTCAACAGAGACTGACTTAAATATTTTTCCAGTTCCAAATGCTCCACAAATGTAGTTAGAATTGTAATGAGAACCTCCCACTGGTCTGGCAAACTCCAAACAAATGCTAAGATTTCTCCTTTTCCACTCCCCCCACCTTCCCTTTAGTTGTCATCACAGAAAGCATGAATCAACTACAGCTGAGGAACAGTCCTCGGGTTCCAGGCCAAGTTGCAGGGTTTGCCCCTTTTTAGAGATGCTGTACCTTCACAGTTCTCACTTTTTCAGGCAGTCCTGACTACTGTCTTTGAGAGACGGTAGTCTTTGTCTACTTTGAGAGACATCTGAGAAAACTCATTCTTGGAATTCAGATCTTTGGTGATAACATAGTTTTTTGTTGGCTATAGGTACTCTTTGGATCGATCTCGCTGTTAAGTCTAGTGTCCTGGGTTTTACCTCACCCTGCCCAGTTGGTCCCCAAGGTTCCTTCAAAAGTGGACTTACAAGATGACCCTCTCTTCCAGGACTGGCTTCAGTGTTACAACTCTTTTTAATAGCATCTGCAATTTTAAGGACTCTGTGGAAATACAAATGGACAATTTGGTGTCTTTTCTATGCTGTTTGCTTTTTCTTGTCAGATGCTTGAGCTCTGAATTAAAGAACTGGGATATGAAATAAACATTATGAGCTTCTGAGTAGAACTAAAACACAGATGTTATGAGAAGATTTAGCACAGGTTGTAAAAATACACCAATGTAAATAGTGTATTTGTACCCTCAGGCTTTAGGTGACTAATTTTATATTCCTTATATCTTTGTTAAGAAAGTATTCAGACCCAAATGGTCTGAATTGTTGCTTGGAAGAAGCTTAGCCCTTTCTGCTTGCAGTACTATAAGGGTTAGATGTGTAAAAGTTGCAGTGTGAATACCCCCTTACAGATTTTCATTTCCTTGTTAGTTAGCACATTAAGGGTTCTGTGTAACAATTATGATATTCAAGTATATTCTAATTTTATTTGTTAAAGCTTTATATTAAAATCAGTTTGTATAGTACATTTAACAAGAATGGAGTTTGAAGTGTTCCACCTTTTGTTTCCTTTATTTGGGCAAATTTCTTGAACTAAAGGTTTTTGCTTATATGGCTGGTTTCAGGAGATTTTGCCTACTGGTGATACTAATGACAATAGAACATAGAATAGAAAAACCAGAATCTCTTAAGAACTATTTCTTTGTCCTTAGGAAATTAACTATAAGCATGTTAAAATTGAAAGATTAACCTTGCTTTTTCAACAATTTCTTAATGCATTTTTTCCAATTGCAACCCGAAAGTATGATCTTCACCGATATTTTCATATTGCTAACATGTATCAAGTCACTTTCTTCTCTTAAATACTGCAGTGTTTTGTTTGTTTTGGTTTGTCCATTGTAGCTGTTTGCTATTTGTATGTATACTGCATGCTCTATTCCTTGAACTAACTTGAGGTACAGCCTTGTAATCAGTACTATGATTCAAATATTTTCTCCAAGTTATTACTCAGATCCCTCAAAAATTATTTGTAATGGTGTATAAGGAAGCTGGCCTTTCAAAATTCTATTGATTTAGGTTTTGGAAGTACAGAGTATAATACATATCTTGGTCTGTTGTATATTGTACAATATTTAAAACAATCCATTACTAAAAATATGGACAAGTGCTTATTTACTGGAAAAGGGGGTCAAATCACTGAGCAAATCGTAACCCTTTCTTAACAGATCTAGCCATCACAGGGACCTTAAATTGTGTATGAATTAGACAAACCCACGCATTGCAAGATGGTCAGGAAGGCAGCAAGAGGGTGGGTTTTTTTTCCAGCCCTTGGTGAAGCTTTGTTCATCTTTGCTTGATGTAATGGAGCTCTGACTGTGACCTCAACAGATCCTCTAGTTCCAAAACTAGTGTAAGAAGTCTGTTCCAAAATAAGTAAGAGACTTACAAAGACTTTTTCTTTTTTTAAATGACAGTCCTAGAATACAGCAACTCAAGAGGAATAATGAAATATAAATCATGCATCTAGAAAAGCATCCATGGTGCTCTCCTTAGTTCTTTATAACCAACCTTTTTCTCAACACCCTAAGAACTCACAGATACCAAAACCAAACACTACCCAGAGTTTAGAGGTTAAGTTCTAAAGCTCTGTGTTTTCTGGTACATGGAGACAGTGTACTCTGTTAGGACAAGAGCTTGTGCTAGGGCAACGCTGAATCAGTGTTTTTCCCTTTTTTATCATTTAGTTCCTAATGTCAAGCTGTGATAACAGAAACATGGCAGGTTGCGGTTTGTGGTTGTGACTAAACAGTGTCTGTATTCAAACTAACACTCAGTTCAGCACTCTTAATCTTTGCTTAGAAACAGTCAATTTAATTGCACAAAGGTTTGAAATAACAAATGAAACAGATTTAATGCTAAAACACTCTCATCTATGTGGCCATGTTTGAGTAATTTAGCTTTATCTCATAGGCAGAATCCCATTATGCAGGCTGTTTTTTTAATGTTTGATGCTACTTGCAAATCTTTTTGCAGAAAGCCCCTTCTTGGCTCGTCTGGTTTTTTTGATCAGATGTGTCTGTTTCCAGGTAGTCTCTTTTCTTAGTGTGCCTTCTGGTTAAAAAATATCACTTATTCTTATGCTTTATGGTACATTTTTATGAAATAACTTGGTTTTTTATTCACATGAATAAAAGCTAAAGGCTTTACTCAAGTGGCAGTTGTAACTTCTGAATTTCTCTTAATTGCAGCCATTCTTCAAATCCGGCAGTGTAAATTGACTGATTGCTGTTGTAAACACATTTGCTTTTAAGAGTGCTTGGAGGTTGTAGCAACCTGACAAAGTTTTGCACTGCAATGTGGTAACTACAAGTCTGCACACCTACGAAAATTTCTGTTTAATTATTACTTCTAGTGCCATCTAGCCTTAAAAAGTGTGTTCAGCCACGGTTTCTCGCTGTATTCAGAGCGGTATTATGCTGCTATAGAACTTAAGAACAGAGAAACATTTCTCTTACGACATGTGGCACTGAGGTTTCATCCACATGTTTTAGTGTTAAAATACTCCCTCCAGAGTAAGCCAGAGTAATTAGTTCTTCTTCCTAAACCTGGTGTAGAACAGGAGGATAAAGCTGTCAACTGCTGTTGGAGGACTCTTTAGTAAAAGACAATGGATTAGATTAAATACTCTTGTGATCTCAGCAGGTAGAGAAAAAAAATCCTACATCACTCTGTGCTGTGGTGTATTAATAATACATTCATTTTTCCAAAACACAAGTCTGCCAACCTAACCGGGGGATAGGGTAGAAATCTTCCAAGTACTAGGGAAGACAGGGTAAAGTGTAGATACAAAGTGTTAGTTGCTATAGTGATTTAAGTTTCTAGTGTATCCAGATCCCTCTCATTTTTGTTGTAGCCAAGGTATGCACTCTGTAATATCTAGGATTGAAGCATGCAGTATGATTATAATCAGCTTGTTGATGTGTAGCTGTAGAAGAATGCTGAAGACAGTACAGGCTTCCTGTGTGCAGGTAGTTTAGAAAAATATGGGAGGATTCGTTCACAAACAGATGCCAGTAGAATCATAAGGCATGACTGGACTCTCATACTACTGTCATCTAGGTTGTAAAAATTCTTTTTGAAAAGGTATTAAAGCATAGCATAAAAAGCTACCTAATTCTTTCTTTTTTTTTTAAATGACTCGAAGTGATGTGTCCACAGCCTTCTCTGTTACAATATTAGTAATATTTAATGATATTTGCAGTTTAGTATGCATCTCATTTCAAGGTTCGGTATGTCCTGTTTGAAATCTGAAGTGCAGTGTTTTGTGTTCCTCCTTCAGCATTTTGAATCTGTTGTGCTTCTAGAAATTACAGTCTTAGAGCTAAATACTGCATTTAATATGGTGGGGCTTCTCTGTGATGTTAATTTCATCTCTTATTATTGTATTAATCCTTTTCTTGTTGTACTGTGGTACTGAACTTCTGCTGAAGTGATTATGTACCAAAAAAACACAGTCCTGCGAACTGTTCCATTTTAAGCCAGTCTGTCATTTTGCCGATGTTAAACTTGATTTCTTGGTTTCTGGATGCAGAAAGGAAGTTGTATAAAACCTTGAGTAAGAACGTGACTGTATGCCCAGGCCATTAATTTCTCTCTGTAACAATAGCTTCTCCCCTTGCTTTTAAATGCATCAAATCAGACTGTTGCCCTTTAAAATCCCCAAAGAAAATCTGGCAGAGTATGTATGTAATTTTTCTGTTGGTTTAACCAGAACAAACAAGATCCACCACCTAACATGAGTCAAGAGTCATGCTCTGTGAAAACTTCTTGGCCTAATTAAGTGCTCTGCAAATCCCAAACTATTAATCAAGGGATATTAGTCAAGCTATATTCTAATCCTGCTTTCTGTATCAGATTTGTACTGATGAAATAACCCAGACATTGGTGGGGTGTGGCATGCATCTATTTAGAGTGCTGTTTCAGCGGTAATAGATTCTAAATCTATTCACGAGCCACCTAGAGGTCTAGAATTCTTGTTTGGTTATGAAGTATTCAAAGAGATTCAAATCCTTAGTCGTCATGAATATTTTTGTGACCTTTAAACTAGTACCATTAGTTTCATGTATGGTGTGGTGTTACGACTATGTATATTGTCTTGGTATGTAAGTAAGGAATGATAGTGGTTTTGTTGCTCCATACTACTGGCTCTGATAGGAAAAAAACCAAACCCAGCGATATTTTACTGTTTGTAGTTGGTACTCCACTGGCATTTCTCAGAAGGAGGGAGGATTGGACAGTTGATAAACACTGGTGTCTTTGGCAGTTTCCCATTTTAGAATCTCAGAATTAATTTCAGACTTCAGATCAAATTTCAGTCCTCCCTTGCTACTTAATGAATAGAAATGAAAATAAGTTCTGTAGAATTACCCAACAGATAAGTTTGAGTATAGGGAGGTAAGTCTCCAGTGTTAGACTGTAGCTTGTATCAATTCCCCTCTTCTCCTCCCACCTATAGTGTAAGACTGCTTGGGAGCTCTGTTTACATCAAGACAAACATAGCTAAGGTAATTCTAGCAGCCAAATGCAAACAGATCCTGAAGAAATGAGAACGGCTGGATGAAATGTTAGGCTTGTACATTTAGCAGTAAAAGCTCACATCAGATATTTTAGTGGCTTTTTTTTTTTTTTTTGGTGGTTGGTTTTCTTTTCAAAAGTAGTAATTTTCTTTTTTTGCTTAACTGAGTATAGGAGGCAAAACAAAACTGAAAAATTTGGCAGTAAAACATACCTTTAGTATCTGAACTTTACTTAATGTTTTCTGCTGTAAAACTCCAAATGTGGCATGATAATGTCATCTACCTTGCCTGTTACGAGACTGAAACTGGAGTCCTGTTTCCTGTGCAATGGCATGTCCTTGTGATGGTACACTTGCACCATCTCGAACCTCAGCCTTTAGAGACAGATCTCTTTAGTCACACTGTTTCTTTTGTTCTGCAGTTTGTTATATTTCTAGTCTCTTCAGTCAGCTCCTAGAGCTGCTTCTTATTCACTGTGGCAGGGTTCTGCACAGCGTTTACTTGATAGAAGATCCTTTTATGCCCTTCACTGGTAGGGAAAGTGGTGTCCGTTTCCTGGGAAGTGAGTTGGATGAGAAAGGATTTGCTTTGCTCTTATTCATAATTGTATATGACCTTACTGTTTTCAAAGTGATAAAGAGCCAAAAGTGGATTTTAAACATTGATTGCTCACTCTTCCGTTTTTAATTTTCTATTTCAATTCAATTAGGCCTCAGAAATTAAATGCATTAGATACAGTGTATCTGAGCTGCTCAATATCAGTAGCAAATCTGAGAATGTATATGCGGACAAAATAAGTTTTTGTTTTCAGATATCCAGACTTGATTTTAAAGGAATTTAATTTCAGGGAATGGATGGGAGAAACTACCAAATAAATTTGGGGTTAGGGGCTGCAACAAATATGCTTCAGTACATCTGGCCCTGACTTCCAATTCCCTGCTGCAGAGTAGAAATCGGAACCCTACATTAGGCTTTTAGATTGTTTTTTATAGGGATTGGGGAGAATTGCTTATCTCTAAACAGCACCTAAAATACTGAACAGACATAGTGACTGAGGAGGGCCTAAAGGTAGTTAGGAACAAAGAATATGGGTGAAAGCTAAGGCTTCTCCCTTTCTGCTTGTAGGTATTTTGCTCAAAACTGCAAAGGCACATCTCTGTCCACTTTGCTCCCCTGTCTATGAACTAATTCCTGAAAACAGTTAATGACTAACCTTAAAATAATAGGACTAAGCAGGAGTTTCTGGTTTAAGGTGCAACTGGAGGACGAGAGGATGTTGACAGCTTAGGATTTAGATCAGTCCCCCAAAAAACAAGAGACTGGTCAATGTCTCTCTTTTTTTCATGAGATCTCAGTGAGTAAGAAATCTTAAGCAATGGAGAATCAATGTATGCCTGCCTTCCTCTCCATCCTTAATTGATACAAAAGCTGTAATGTACTCATGAAGTTTTTCATGTGACTTACGCTTCACTAACTGCTATTTATTTATTGCTTAAATAGTGAAAATCTTCGTATGGAGAGAAAGACATTCTACTTATTGGGGGTGGGGTGGGGGGTGGTGGCAGCATTTGCAATTTAAATCATAGTATTTGTATCCTTGTATTATTTACTTTGTTCCATAAAATAGAAAGAGGCAAGCCAAAGGAGCATTTATTTGGAGGACCATGCCAATAATACATGTTTTCAAAAGATATGAATTAATCTCTAGTGGGTTGTTGTTGTTTTTTTTTTTTCAGGATCAACAGATTGCATATGCTATTCCACTGTTGGCATTTCTGATCCAGTAACATCAGCTCTTCATATTATTGTAGGTGGGTGGTCACAGTTCACAGTTTTGTTATGAAAATAGCCAAACAAAATAAGCCTTAATAGAACCTTCTAACCTTCACAGGTGACTGTCAGCCTCTGGATGTGTCTTCTGTACATCATAACAACACGTTTTTGAAGTACTCTGTATCATTGCTGGGTTATGGTTTTTATGGAGATACATTAAAAGATAGTGAAAAGAAGCGGTGGATGGGTCCGATGCGATATGACTACTCAGGTAACTTGTGTAACCGTTAATTCTTTTGTCAACATGGAAATGTATTGGAGCAGTTGATGTACTGTCTCCAAACCAATCATCTCTGAAGCTTTTAAACATCAGAAACAAACTGAACCTGATTTTAAACTCCTTGTAGTACGCAGTACATTGCACAACATTATGTAAAGTTCTGTAACTTTGCGCATAACATTAATGGTGTGCATATTAAAGTTGTGGTGAATATATGTCACTTAGTGATAGCTTCCTAAAAGGTAGTGACTCTTCTGTGCTGATCATTTTGACTTTTTTTTTTTTTTTTTTTCCCAATCAGTCAGAGCTCCTCTGTCTTGGTTGTTCATCTGACTGAATGAATTGTTAATTTTGTCCTTTTTCTAGCACTGATTGTAAAGAGATGAGTGGCTTAGCCTAGTTAGCTGATATTTAGATAAATTCTATGCTACTGGAAAGTATTTTTTGACACCTTTGTTTTGTCTTGTGTTAGGGAAAGAGGATGCAAAAGCAGAATTTAAGTAATGTAGACCGATTTTAAGATTAAGGAGTGATATATAGCTAATATTTTTAGTTGACTTTTAAAGATGTCAAGCAAAGTAATGGCTCTATTGGCAAATGTTAAAAAGTTGGATGGCAGGGGGTGGTATTTCGTTGTCCTTTACAGTCTAAAACATCATAATACCGAGCTATGAGCTTGGGGAGGGCAACTACTGTTTTGCAGTCCTTAAAAAAGGAAACAGATGAACAATCAAGGTATGTGTGGAGAGATTTTTGCAATGTGAATTTGTAATGACTTAATGCTGCTTAATACCTTTTTTATGTAGGCTTGAAGACTTTTCTTTCTCATCATTACTATGAAGGAACAATTTCTTTTCAACCAGCAAAACATACTCTGGGATCTCCACGAGATAAAGATAGCTGCAGAACAGGGTAGGCTAATGTTTATCTCTGGATATTTGACATGAACTATTTGAAAAGGCCTGTACATAAATAGAGGTCACCAAAATGTTGTTTTTAATATCAAAACACTTACTCTGAAAGAGACAAGCCTGTAAAAAAGTTTATTGACTCATTAAAGAGAAAACCTCATTTTATCAGGTCAGTAAAACAGCACAGTACCCAGTTATAAGATGCTGAGGGTGCTATGCTGTGTTACTGCTAACAAATGAAAAGTCTGGATGTCTCATAGCTTCTACAAGTGGAAATAAATATTCAAAAATTCTCAGATGTTCACATTGTAATTGGATCTAGCAATTTTATTGATTGTTTTAGTGCCATGACAACAGCTGTCATGCTTGTCCTGAGGATATTTAGCCTTTTTTTATAGACTACTACTATGCTTTACAAATTCTGTGAGACATTTTTCAGTTGTTTCTCTAATCAAGGGTGCCGTCCTTAATGTCCCGGTGTGCCTTCCTTTCTTTTTGCTTTCACCTGCTTGAAGTTACTCATTCATTATTTTTCTTTATACATGAATGTAGGTTTCAGAGATATTGTAGTTAGAGCAGCAAGTAGCACAGCATGATACAGAGGAGCCAGAAACTTTGGCCAGAAACTACATGGAACTGGTTGAGATTGTACTGTATTAGTGCTGTGACGTGCTACGGGGCATGGTCTCCAGTACTAGCTGGAGCAACTATCCTGATCCATCAGGTGCCTTAATACAGGGGAAACTGCAGAGAGAGAAAGCTGTCATCCAGGTTTTAGTCGGGGAGTAAAGAGTGCCTAGTGTCTCCTGAGGGATTTTATATATCCTCATAATCACTGGAAGGGCAGTAGGTCTGGGCACAAGCAATTTGGGGGAACCCTCAAGTGTGGTGATGATCATCATGCAGGTGATTGATAAGCCGAATAGGACAAATGCTCTGCTAGTCTTGCTACAGAAAAGGAAAGTGGGGGGTGTTACAGTTAAGGGCAGCCTTGACAGTGGTGACTGTGAGATTATAAAGTCCTAAGAGAAGCAAGCAAGACAAAAGTAGAATTGCAGCCCTGAACTTTAGGAGAGCAGATTCTGGTTTGTTCTTATCTTGGCAAAATTCCATGGGAGGCTACCCTGGAAGACAAAGAGGCCCAGGAGAGTTGGCCGGTACCTCCTCAAAGCACAAGAACTTGCGATATTAGAAACTTGAATAAGCGTGATGGAAAACCAGCATGGGTGAGCAAGGATCTGAGAAGTCAAGAGAAGTTGGAAGTGGAATGGGTTACTTTGGAAGAAGACAGAGACATTGCCTAAATGTGCAGGGATGAAACTGAGAAAGCCAAAGCTCAGGTGGAGTTGAAATCGGTGAGGAATGTGAAGGGTGTTACCTCTTACAAAGAGATTATAGAAGAATACCAATCATAACAAAAAGCTGAAGGAACCATGGGCCTGCTGCTTAGTGGTGTGAAGCACTAGTGATAAAAGATACGGAAAGGGCTGGAAAAGTACTCCTTTGCCCTAGTTTTCACTGATGTAGTCTGTCCCCAGGCCCATGGATGAGGGGGAAATGGTGTTACATACCTTGACTTTAGCAAGGCCTTTGGTACTGTTTCCTGTAGTATTCCTAAAAACAAATTGATGAGTTATGGACTAGCTCAGTGGATGGGTGGAAAAACTGGCTGGACTACTAGAAAGGTTGCGAGTATCTTGTCTAGCTGGCAGCCAATTATTAACCATGTCCCTCAGGAATCAGTACTGCACTTAATACTGTGCAACTTCTTTATGAATGACTGCTGGGGGTGGCAGAGTCCACTCTCAGCACTTTTATGATGATATGAGGTTGGGAGGAGTCGTTTACACGTTGGAAGTCAAGGCTGCTATTCAAAGGGATCTTGGTGGGCTGAAGAAATGGCTGATAGAAACCTCCTGAAGTTCAGGAGAGGCAAACATTGTGTACCTGGGGTGGAATGGTCCCATGCAGCAGCACTGGCTGGAAGGCAGCTCTGCCAAAAAGAATTTCGGGATCCTGGTGGTTGATAGCTGTCCCTGAGTTCACAGTGTGTCCGTGCAGCCAGGAAGGCCAACCTTATATTGAGCTTTCTAAGCAGAAGAGAAGCCAGCGGGTCAGGAGGAGTGATTCTTCCCCTGTACTCAGCACTTGTGAGGTGAAGGACTGGCTCCAGTATGTCAGTGTCTTTCACTGTGACAGTAGTCACATATTGGAGCAAGCTGCCCAGAAGTCTTGTGGACTCTACTCTTGCAAATACTCAAAACTTAACTGAACAAGACACTGAACATCCTGATCCTATAAAGACCTGCTTTGAGCAGAGGTTTGGGCCACATCAGAGGTCCCTTCCAACCTATGTAATGCTATGGCTCTGTGATGCTGTTATTTCTGACATCCACTAATCTTCAACACTGTACTTAAGTACCTATACTGCTTGCAAGGCTATCAGGAGTCGTGCCACATCAGGGCTGTCAGTGCCATGCTGCATCTTGTGGTGTAATGATTGGACAAAGCAAAAAAAGTTGAAGTGAGTAATAGTTTTGTTTTCAGGAACTGAGTGGTATTTTTGTTTTCAGGTGTTACATTTGCAAGAAAAGTGAGCAACAGCTGGCAGAACAGCACAAGGAACGTGGGTTAAAACATGAAGGTAATTTGTCATAAAAAGTAAGATGGTGAAATATCATACAAATTATTATTTTTCAGGATATATCAATTCACAAGTGTGTGTGTTTTGTTTTTTAAACATTGTGAGTCACTAGATAATCCATTGTTTAAGGAAAATAGATGTAAATATGTGAAAAATACGTAAGGTGTCTCTCCACCCAAACATCAGACAATTCTGATAAAATTATACTTATTACTTGTATATTTCAATCTGTTGGGTTTCTTTCCTTTAGGAAAGATGTGTTCTGTGAGCTAGGACTCTGATCTTTTTGTTAGAAGGATTTCACTTTAACACTTGTGGCACTGCTGGAGTGAGATATGCAGATTCAGTCGGCCAAGTTTCACCTCTGGTCTCAGTTTGTTGTCTTGGATAAAACCCCTCTTAAACAGCAGACAGCCTTCCCATGGGTGCTTGCTTCTGCGTTTAGTTTGGTTTGGGTTTTTTCCCCTTCCCCTTGTAGAGCCCAGTGCATAAAATCATAAAATTCTTACGCACACGTTGGTGCTTATGACCTAGATTATCTTATAATTACAGTTAGTTTGCACAGTAACCGTGCCAGGTTCTAGACTTTTGTTAGCAAAAAGAGTATCATTTTACTGTAAGAGATGCACTGGTAGCATAAAGACTGTACGTGGATTCCTATGCCAGTTTGAATCCCTGTTACACGTGCTTATATATAATGCTTTCATCCCAGCTACTGCTTTCAGATCTTTGATGGCCAGATTGGAGTATTTCTCAAGTTGTTTTAGTTTATGCCCAGATTCAGTTAAAGAACTTGCTTTACATAATATTTGTTTAGGAGCTAAATCTGGTAATAGGTTTTTTGGTAAGGAAAAAAATCTGTCTTTTTGAGAAATAACTGTAGCTGGAAATTGCCAACCTTTTTTTCTGTGTTGTTTTTTTCATTTGGTTTGTGTTTGTGTGTGTGGGTTTTGTGGTTTTGTTTTGGTTTGTTTTTTTTTTTTAGTTTGGTGGTTTTGGTGTGTGTGTTTTTTCTCTCTCTCTCTTTTATCTGCCATTTTGTTAGCTTTGATCCAGCAAAGCAACAAGACAGGTGCAGGTTAGGGAGCAATCAAAACTGCTTTACCCAGCATTGCACAATATGTTAAGCATCTGATTATGTAGGATATTGTTTACTTAAATCCATTTTACTTCTGGTCACTTACTGTCTTTGCAGTCCAGTCTCTTCTCCATGCAGTACTGGTAAGCAAACAATGACAGTCAGCTACTCCTGATTTGCAATAAAAAGGATTTTAAATTGCCACCTCAGATAGGCTCTTTACTCAGCAGGGTGTATTGGCTGACGCATTCTGCCTGTTTGGTTTGTGTACAATTCAGGTGAGTTCAGTAAGATGTTTGCACTGACTGTCACTGAACATATTTCTTTGTAATGTGCAGAAGTCTATGTATGTGCTGAGTAAACTTCTGAGCGTTTAGCACTTCACGCTGATTTCAGTAACTTGCAGTATATATACACGATAGACAGCTGAAGTAAGTGCTGTTTATGCTCTCCCTGCTTATGATTGCTCTGTTGCATGAAAGATATTTTGGGAGAATAATTGTGCTATTACAGTGATGCACCCTGCAGAATGGTTATGAAAGCAGTTGGTCATTCAAAATGTGATAAATACCCTGACTTTGTTCTTACTTGAACAGTCAATCTTTTTTTGAGTAACATGCTGAAATTTATGCTGAACAGTACTTTTACATCAGGTGAAAACAGTCTATTACAGTAACATATATAAGCGTTCTAAGTAATTTGAGACTTTTTATTACAGTAAGCGTACTTCAAAACTAAACACATATCTAGACACACTATAGAAGAAATTATTAATGCTTCTTAGATAAAACCCAAAAAGGATGTCTCGCTAAAGGGTGGTGTTTTCATTTTGTTGTTTGTATGTCAGAAAATGCCTGGTTTACTTGTGAATAAGCACTTGTGTAGTTCTAGACACAGATGTTTCCAGTTCCAGTACTTTGTTCGGTTACATTCATCTCGGAGCAAGGCCTCATCATTTGCCTTCAGACTGACCAAAGTAATTCTGTAGTTTGATGTTTAAGTCTTTCTCATCTCTCTCAAGATACATATTTTTCATTTTAAAGTATTTCTTTCTGTAGTGTTCTGTTTGAAAGCAACATATAAAGAGGACAGTAAAGCAAGAAATACTAAAACCACTCTGGCAAATAATGCAAAAATGTTGAATGTAAGAGTTGCATTTTTTTCTTGCTATTACTGGTTTGTTTATCAGGAAATAGTGAGGATAGTCTAGTTAAAGGAAACTAAAAACATTATTCTTTTTCTAAGTCTTTTGTCACATAATCCTAATTTGGTTTTCCTGGAATTCTGTTTTTCTGTTACCAAAGAGTGGATAGCAAGAAGTTTCAATGAATAAAAATTCAAGGGAGTAAGAAAAGTTCAAAGAGCAACTACAGGATACTTTCCAAACATTTTTTTTTCTTATTTATTTTAGTTCTTTTCCTGATCTATAAGCTTGGAAGAAGTCACTTCAATATAAATGCATTGTAGACTGTAAAATTGCCTAGGTTGTCTTACATCTAATAATGATTCTCTAAAGTTAATGTGAAGTTCCTATAACTAACACAGTAAAGACTATCAGAATTTCAGGACATGAAATGTATAGCATAAATGTCATCTAAAGTCCCATCAAAGCAGAACCTTGAACGTACAAGTTAACCCAAATGTGGGGAACTTAATAATGTTATATTTCTAAGTCCATACCAGTTAACATGCCTCAAAACTTGTACCTTGCTCTGGTTTGATGATCAAACAAGTTTATATAAACAAACCTTTTTATCCCTTTTTGTTCATTCCTTAGTTTTACCTCTATCATCAGCAATGGCACTTCACTCCTGAACTGCCTGGAGCCCATGTGTATCTCCATAGACTATTCTGCAGTTGTTAACTTCTGTGGAGTTGTTAATTTGAAATATCTCAGTCCACTTACCTTGGGAGGAGAAAAGGAGTGTTAGGGCTGCTTTATGGCTTTTTCTTACCGTAGTGAGGAAAGTGATGGCGCGATATAAAAATGCAAAGGCATTTTTAAATCTGTTTTTATCCATATTCAAGAAAATACAGTTTAGAGGATAACTCTGTGCAGTGCCTGTGTTGTGGTTTAACCCCAGCCGGCAACTAAGCCCCACACAGCCACTCACTCACTCCCCACCTGGTGGGATGGGGGAGAGAAACAGAATGGTAACACCGAGAAAGCTCGTGGGTTGAGATAAAGACAGTTTAATAGGGAAAGCAAAAGCCCACGCACGCAAGCAAAGCAAAGCAAGGAATTTCAGCCATCTCCAGGAAGGCTAGGGCTGCATTACACCTCGTGGTGGTTTTGAAAGACAAATGCCATAATGCCAAATGTCCCATCCCCCCCTTCTTCCCCCAGCTTATATACTCACGACATGACACCATATGGTATGGAATATCCCTTGGGCTAGTTTGGGTCCACTGTCCTGGCTGTGCCCCCTCCCAGTTTTCTTGTGCCCTCCAGCATTCTTGCGGGTAGGGCCTAAAACTGAAAAGTCCTTGACTTAGGGTAAGCATCATGTAGCAATAGCTAAAAACATCAGTATATTGTCATCATTGTTCTAACACCAAATCCAAAACACAGCCCTGCACCAGCTACTAAGAAGAAAATTAAATCTATCCCAACTGAAACCGGGACATCCTGCCAGTGTTTCTTCATTAACAGAAAATTCCTCTGCCTCTTGAGAGTATTGAGGCCATCGTACGTTTAAGCTGTCTAGGTCTAATCTCTTAACAGAACAGTTTCACAACAAAGTTGAAAGCAGACTTTTGTGGTGTTTTCCAGAAATCTCTGTTCAACTCTCTTGTAGTATTCATCTTCAGACGTTTGAGCTTGGAGTTTGGGTGGAAACAGGCTTCTGATCTGCTGCCTGCTGGTCCTTGCTAACCCCCGAGTCATCTCTTCCCTTTTTGTATATATTTTTTTTTTAAAATATAATTTGTGGCACTGAGGCAGAAGAGGAATATTGATTTAGACACCAAATACTAAACCACTGTCTTCGTGTCATTGTTTATTTAAGATGAACACATGGGAAAGCAAGAATAAAATCTTTTAAAACTTAAAAATCCCTCTGAACTTTCACACTACGAGAATTTTAACTTGCCTCTGTCTTTTCCCTGCCTAAGGCTTCATGGGTTTACCTTAATGGCATTGATCCTGAATTTGACATGCATCTATCAGAAATGGTGGGCGGCTTTAGTACATAATCGCAGTCTGTGAAGGGAGAAAGCAACTTTCTCTGTTAGTGTATGAAAAATAGATCTTTTAAAATGCAATGTATTTTAAGTATTTATTGACAGTGCATGAATATGCCCAGTGAATACTTTTAAGTTGCCAAGAATGATTGTTTTTTAGTGTGCTTGTGAGTGGATCAAGTAACAGCCTATCTCTATGCCTTTAATATGTTTCAGAAGATGAAGAAGAATGGAAGGTTATTAAAGGGAAATTTCTAGCCATCAATTCAGTAAATATGAGCTGTTCCTGTCCACGAAGTCCAAAAGGTCTTTCACCAGCAGCTCATTTGGCAGACGGTTCAGCTGACCTCATTCTAGTTCGTAAATGCTCCAGATTGGATTTTTTACGGTACCTTGTCAGACATAGAAACCAACATGATCAGGTGTGTATTCCCTTTGACAATGAATTCTCCAGAGTCAGTCTAAGTTGTAAATATTGATATTCTTCTATGACAAAAAGAACCTCTACAAAGCGGTGTTGTGTTTTTTTTTTATTTTGGTTTGGGGTTTTTTTGTTCTGTTCTGTTTAGTTGGTTCTTTCTGGATGACACAATCTCAACATGTGTACCATTAAAAAAAAAAAAAATCATTTCAGCTAGGTCAAGTATTTGGCCATAGCATTCTAACAAAATTCCACTTTTGCTAATTGAATTCTGTTTCATAACATTTTCCATATATTTGCTCTTTGGACAATATTTGAAGTGATTTTATCACAACTGTGCCCCCACATATTTGTCATGAAACATTACACTGCTGTGAGCAGTTTATCTGAGATAGAAGGTATAGTGAAAAATGATAAATCACTTCTTGTAAACCGTATGAAAATATGGTTTAGAAGAAAGTTGCCAGAACTGCAATTTGATTGTAAACTGCAGACTTTTAGCAGGATTTTACTACATGCATGTGGCCAGCATATAAACTTTATGCATTCAGCTTCAAAGTTATTCCTTGCATATGTCATAGCTGTCAGGATAGACTACAAGAGAAGATTCATCGCTGCCTTGGATTGTAGTATCTGTTGAAACCAGAGCTATGGCTGTGAATACGCACATTTAATATTTGTCACAGCCCAATACTATTAATGTGTTCTGGAAATTATCTAGCAATGGACTAATGTTATACCTAGTTATAAAAGCAATAATAAATCTCACTTGTTTATGATGCTATTCTTCCTTCTCGGTTGAAGAATTAGTATAGATTGTCTCCTGCATTTCCTTATTACCACTCCCTGGGACATTGTGTGTGTGTATCTGTATTCCTCCTTCCCGCTGTTCTCAGTCTCCTCTTCTTCCCTTCGCTCCTTCCCACTTCTTCTCACTGTTCCCTTAATATTTTTGATTATTTGAAGCCTTCCCTGGCTACCTTTCTAGTGGCCTTCAACATTTGCCAAGAGACTACATTCTGCTTAGACTTGAAACATCCGAGCATTCATGGGGGGCTCTGCGAAGCTGTGGATACCAGTTTTTGCCACTAAGCTGTTTGGACTAGATTAGTGCTTAGTGAACTTTGTTGTATCCATGAGCCACTGCTTCCAAGTGTGGAGCTTGACAACTTCACAGTTTGTTTATGGTTATAAGCCAAGGGAACTTAAGACCTAGGAGGTCCCTTCAACTCTGATGCTTTTTGTGATTGCCACTGTGGCCGTTTGCCTTCCAGTGCTTCCCAGCTGTTCTCTCTGGGGTATGTTGGTTTTGCAGTGTAGATTAAATGCAGGGTTGTACGTATGTCCTCACCTCAGGTTAGTGCCTACCATAATAGTGGGAAACCCTGTTTGAAAACTTAATATAAAAAGAAGAAGGAAGACAAGGGTGACTGTATATTAATACAGACTGGTTTATGAGTAAGCTGTTTCTTTGTTCACTTTTGCTTCCTTGCCATTCCCTTCCTATAGATGCACACAGACATACTCTGTTGCTTTTACTAAATTACATGCCTGTATTTATTATAGCTTGCTAAATGTTTAATTCCATATAATTTAAATTGCTTTCGGGGCGTGTGGGGGCACCCTTTAATTTGATTGTTCCTTTAATTTGCAAAGCCTAATTTAAAGCATGTGTACAATATTGTAGTGTAAATCCACAACCTCTATTATAAGAGCAATTTCTTAATTGTCCTACTTTTTCTAGCTGAAGTAACTAGTTTAAACTATTTTTATTTTGTTGGAATGTAATAATATTGTCCTCTCATTTTCACATACACCCAGCTCTGTGGTGTGTGATCAGACCACAGTGGGGATTCTTACCTCAGAGCATTGTTCCAAATGCAGAAGCAGAAGGATTTCAGAAAAGCCTTCTTTGTGTCTTAAGAACTGAAGTTGAACAGGTCCTGAGGATGGTACAAAGATCCAATCCAAACCTTTTTGACTTTGATTCCACGTTATTATAGCTTTTATAGATTATTTTTAATAGTTTTTATACCCCATTTACTTATAAGAGAACGTGTTACCTGACTATAAAGCGGCAATATTGCAGCTGCTTGAGGAGGACCAGTGAAAAAAGTAAGGTTCCATTTTGGCTATATTGTTTCTGACTTGTGCAGTTTTTTAAAAACAAAAATTACTCTATGCCTCAGGTAAGCTTGTCTAGAAAATTGGAGTGGGCAGACTCTCTCAGATGCAAAATACTGCATGCTGAGATTTTTACATGTCAAATGTATTTAACTAATTGTAATTGCCTGTTTTGATTTATTTTTTCTTTGTAGTTTGACTTCTCATTTGTAGATGTTTATCGGGTGAAGAGTTTTCAATTTACATCAAAGCTTACGGAAGATAACGAAAGCAATGTCACAGTCATAGGAAAGAAACGTTTTGGCCAGTTCTGCAGAGATCATCCAGCCTGTTGCTGTAATATTGCTAATAGCACCTGGAATTGTGATGGAGAAACTCTGGACAGTTCAGCAATTGAAGTCAGGTAAGCATTGATTTTTCTGTCCATATACTAGAAAACCTTAAGCCCTTTCATTGGTTTTAAAGAAGCTCATATATACATCCAAAAAAAGGTGCCTCTGTGTACCAAATTTGAGACTTCTGATAATGAACTTAATTATTTTTGTTACTTTTTTGGGTCCTTTCCAGAGAGTACTTCAACCATGTATATTGTAAGGGATAACTCGAGTGGCTGTACCTTTGAAGCCATACTTACTTCTTGGGAACTGGTATTATGTGCTTTGAAGTACTGAAGGTGAAGGTAGTGTTGGGAGGATTCCTGTTAAATGAGTGGAGTACCTCACTACTCTGAGCAATAGCTTTTCCTATTAAACTTCAGCCTTAGTAAGCTGCTTTGTCTTACAGAAATTCTGAGTGTGTCCCATACTTTGTGGTTTTTGACACACAGCACAGAATCTTATCTCCAGCCTTGGCATACAGAGAAAGAAGTTTGCAATTGTGCAGATAATCAAATTAGGAAGGGAACAGAGGTCTATGAAACTTGAAGGTCTATTTTTTTGTTTGGGATTTTTTTTTTGGTGGATTCTTTTTGGGTTTTGTTTTTAGAACAAAGGGAACCAAAACCACAATATGAAATATTTACATGCAAATGTTCCATTAAACCATAATTACTTAGCAGTCCGGCCTGATTTTTATAGATATTGTGTATTGTATAAGATTAGCTCATCTAAGTGCCTCATAGAACTTTTTGTGTGGAAAAGAGGAGTAACGGGGGTGATGGATGCATGAAAGCATCCAGCCGCCTTTGCAGGGTAGGATTGTAGCAAGAATGAGACAGTGGTTTCTGTAGTCTGGAGCAAGGAACTTTGCACAACTGCTGGAAATTAATGGATTATGAGAACTGAATATGCTGTACCCATTTATTTCTTATTGTTTTCCATATTTTTCAGGGTTCACTGCCAGTTAATGAAACTGTTTGCAAGGGGAATTGAGAAAAACTGTAATGATGAAGCTGCCTACAGCCAGAGTAGTGTTGAACAATCACTATAGACATTGTTCCTCCAGTGGGGAGAAGAAAACATAAAAGCTCAAGGAAATTGAGTAAATATGCATTTTAGTCAAATTGACAAGTATTTTAAAATTTTAGATTTTTTTTTTAATGGCTTCAGTATAATTTCAGGCATCTTACTGCATTTTGTCATTTTTTAAAAAACATTGTAATAATGAAAATAAATCTTGGAGCAATGTAATCTAAGTTACGTTAGAAAAGAGAGGATTGGTGTATATATACGTATTTATGATGACTGAATTCTCTGTGCTTTTCTAGAGAGCTAATTTAGGAGTCGTGTTGCAGTAATATATAAATGTTATAAAACATTGGTCTTTCCATAGTCATCAAACCAATATATCAGGACAAGGTATTTTCAGTCTCTAAGAAGGCATTTCCTGATGGGAGCGTTATGTAGTTGCATGTGGCTTAAATGCTGGACAACAAAAGTGTTTTTTTATAAGTAAAATCTTTCATTTTGTAATCCTGACTATACCTTGCAACTTATCAATGCAATTCAAAAACACATTCCTGGCTTTAAGTAATAACAATAATGGTTTAGGAATACTTCGAAAAATAAAAGCACATCTGTATACAGATGGTACCTTATCTATATATTCTATTTACAAAGGCTTCTTTGCATGATGCTTTTTGGGATTAGAAAAGGTTTTATGATGTCTTGGATGATACCAAATAGTACACACTGCAACTGAAATGTCTTGCAAGCAACTTGCAGGGATAGTTATATAATAACGGGAAGGAACAGGCTAAGGAGAAAATATCTTCTGAAACACCAGCAAGTTTTAGGTTTTTTAAAATACCTAAAATTAACATATGTGAAAAGCTTCCCTCTTCAGTTCACAATTCTTTGGAGATTCTACTACATATGTTAAAATGTCTTTGCAAAATAAGATATTTGAATGTTAAGTTTAAAAATATGATTTGATGCTTGAAAGTGTTTTTTAGTAATTTTTATTTAAATATGCAATAATTTGTTTTGTGAAGTCAAGGGAGGAAACTGGCATCTGATAAATCACAAATTCACTGTGCTGATTTGTTTTTATAGCAAAAACCCATTAGACTATCAGATGTAGCTATGGAGAGATTATTTAATTTGTGTATGGATTTGTGTATTGTGCCACATACATGTTCTGTGTGTAGGCTTGGGGCTAAATTTTGCTGCTGTTGTGCAAATTTATTCCTGTTTGAGGATCAGAAGTTAGCCCCTGCTCTCTTCTATCTGAAGTGTGTAGTTCTCTTTAAAAATTTTATCTTTTTTTTTTTTTGTCTGAAGAGCTAATGATTCTCTATTCATGTGTATTTGTTGGCACTTCTGTCATTCAGCTTGTATTAGTTTCATGTCTCTTGTGTATTTGGTCTGTGTAAGCCATAGTGATTAGTCATTTTATTACCGAAGCACTTGAAAATTGTTATAAATGGCAATTTTTTTCTATTGAAATTACTTGCATTCCATTTTTGTGTAGTATCAAAATGGTGTGCTACATCTTTGCTACAAAGTATTATTCATACTGCTCTATATGACAAAAAGCACTTGCAAATTATATTTGCTTAAAATGTAGTCATACAAAGTTTAGGAGCTGTTCTTTGTTTATATAGTATTTCAGAGAAATACTATAATATCTTTCCAAAAGTACTGCTGTCTACTTTCCTTGTTAACGCAATGGGTTGAAACGTTCATTAATCCAATGCTTTTCAGACATCTGTAATATGTGTTATGTATACTGTATTTTTAAAGCCATGTTTAATAAGTGAAATAGTACTTTTGAACCAAGAACCCCATTTAAAATGAGATTATGTGGTTCTTAAAATGCAAATATTTTTTGAAAGTGTCGTTTGTTTTAAAAGTTCTGCGGTTATTGGGGTCTATCCATGAATACTGTGAGAGAACACAGACTTCAAGTTACTGTAATTCTTGTGCAGGATGTGATGGTGCACACTCAGCTTACCAACAGAGGAGGGCATTTATGAGGCATTACAGCCATCCAGATCATGTTTTCGTAAACGAGAACGGGAGTAAATACTAACCAGCTCTTTCCATTGGTTTATTAGCAAGTTGTGAGGCCCTTAGTTGAAAAACGGAGGCTTAATCTCATTGTGAACGTATATTGAAATGCTCTGAATATTTTTAATATCTGGAACAGAGCGCTTGGTGTTTCCAAAGAAAGCTGCCGTGAAAAGCCCTCTTCTGAGAAGCAAGCCACCAGAAAAGGAAGAGGAAAGATCATTCTGTAGTATGGTAATGAAGTGTGAAGTAAATAATAAAGGCGTTGCAATGAAAACATCTTAGGAAATAGAAAAGCTGCATAGCTGCGTTTGAATAATTCTATTTGTAGCATATTATACTAGCAAAGTACCGTATGTGAGTTGTGTGACATGTCCAGCTTATTTTTAAGAAGAGGGCCATATAAGTAATGTTTTAATTCTAGGGTTTTTTTCTCTGAATGTAGCCTCAGTATGGAAACTATGTATAGGAAAACCAAGTTTGAGGTCGGTAGTTTTTTTCCCAATCTTGCTGGCTTCAAGATTAGAAAATGTGTTCAGTTGTATGACATTAGGGCATTTCATTGAAAAAATAAAGTATGTCATACAGCAATACAGTGGTTTTGTTTTTTTTTTTTCTTTTCACAACTTCATTTGAAAAATATCTACCTTTCTTCAGCAGAAACCTGGCTGCAGTGTGCTCAGTGTAACCAGCGTGGGCAGATTAAACTAGGTGGAGAAGTAATCCATAAGTTTTCATCTGGGTTGACCACAGCTCTGTAGCAAGTGTGAGTGTGGACAAACACTGAGGGAAGGAAAGCCACTAGTGAAGCTGGACTTACACTAAGACTAAGCAACTCTACCAAGGTAACTAAAGATTGAAGCGGGGAGAAAAAACTTATAATGCAAGTATTTAGAGTTGCTTCTTATGGAAAAATCTAAACTACAAGAAGTGAAAGAAAACTACTGTTCTGAGCATCAAATACACGTTATACGATAAAGAATATATAGTAAATAGGTTATTTTTAGAATTACATTGCAATAATTATTACAGAGGCAGTACGTATTCTAATAGGTAAAACATGTTCATTGTAGATGAACAACGTGCGCAGAAGGAAAGCGTGGTTTTCAGAGGTGGAGACTTCTGTTTAAGTGTGTTGCGTTTATGTGGCAAGGTTTTGCCAGCGGGGGGGCTGCATGGGTGGCTTCTGTGAGAAGACACCAGGAGCTGCCCCCATGTCAGACAGGGTCAGTTCCAGGCCGCTCCAAGGTGAGCCTGCTGCTGGCCCAAGCTGAGCTGATGGGTGATGTTGGTAGCACCTCTGTGCAGCGTTTTTTACCTTTTCTTAAATATGCTGTCACAGCAGCTGTAAAAGGACTGAGGGGGAAATAAATAAATAAAAAAAAAAACCCCAGCCCTGTAGCCATCCCCGTCAGTGCAGAAGGAGGCAGGAGGTGCTCCAGGCACCGAAAGAGATTCCCCTGCAGCCTGTGGTGGAGACCCTGGTGAGGCAGGCTGTCCCCCTGCAGCCCACGGAGGTCCATGGTGGAGCAGACCCCCACCTGCAGCCCACGGAGGTCCATGGTGGAGCAGACCCCCACCTGCAGCCCATGTCGGGGCAGGTGGATGTGTCCTGAAGGAAGCTGCAGCCTGTGGGGAGCCTGTGCTGGAGCAAGTTTCCTGGCAGGAGCTGCAGATGTGGAGAGGAGCAAATACATGAGCAGCTTTTCTGGCAGGAACTGTGGGGGACCTGGGTGGGAGAAGTTCATGAAGGAGGAAGGAGCAGGAGAGATCAAGTGTTACCAATTGACCGCAGCCCTCATCTCTCATCCCCCTGCACTGCTCCAGGTGAGGGGAGGAGGTAGAAGAGTCAGAAGTGAAGCTGAGCCTGGGAAGAAGGCGGGGAGGGAAGAGGGGATAAGGTGGTTTTGGGTTTATTTGTTATTTCTGACTATCTGTTACTAATTGGCGATAAATTAAACTAAACTCTCCCCAAGTTAAGTCTGTTTTGCCTCTGTCTGTAGTTGCTGAGTGATCTCTGTGTCCTTATCACGACCCACGAGCTTCCAGTCGTATTCTGTCACCTTGTCCTGCTGAGGAGGGAGAGGGACAGAGCAGCTGGGCGGGCGCCTGACCGGCAGCCAAGGTCAACACACCACATGCCGTTATGCAATGAGGCAATGTTTGCAGGGAAGATAGCATGTAAAATCAGAAATTTCTGTGTCTTGCAATTCCAGTATTTCCCTAGAACTCCTGCCTTAATCCCTATGAAGTACATGAGTGATATGAATTCATCATTTTTATTCTCATTAGTCACATTGCTCTTATTTCAAATTTTCAGCAGGATAGTTAAACACCAGTTAGAATCTGTTAAATTTACTTAAGTTGCAGTAAATGAATTCTGTCCATAATGAAGCAAGTCTCCCCAGACTTCTGTCTTACCAGCTGACATGCACACGATGTACGTCTTGCAAAGGCTTATGCATGTTCTTAATTAATGTGTGACTAGTCCTATTAATTAGAAGGGGGTGGGGCATTCACTCTGCAATCAGTCATGCCTTTCAAATCCTCTGCAGTGAGAGGATTAACAAATTTTTTATTATTCTATTTCCTACTGTTGAGAAATAATATGTGCCTACCAATATTGCCAGCAAGAAGTTGTCTTCAAAAAAGATGTTTGCTCCCCTAAGACTTAGATGTCTGAAAGGGTGACTTGCTCTTGTTGGTAGCTATTTCACCTAAAGTGCAATTTTGTGCCGTATTTCATAGTAACCCTCCAGCAATAAATAAAATGAATAGGTTTTTTTCTCTTTTTTTTGTTATGTACGGAAGACTTCGATAGCATAGAACAGGGAAAAAATAGAAGGGGAAAAATAATTATTCATAAAGGAAAAATACTGAAATGATAACAGAGGTGATGCAAATTAAAAAATCCGTGGAGAACACATTCTGGAAAGGATGAGAGAGAACAAATGCAAAGCAAATTTTAAAAAGAAGAGGAATGAAAAAAGAAATAGGAAACCAAAATACAGATACATTTATTTATTTTGCTGGAAAAAACAGGCACGTGTACTATAACTGCACAGTAAAGCTAGCACTAAAGGTTTGAGTGGATTGCTAGAAGTTTGACTGTTTACAACTAGTAGACAGAATAAAAGGTTTATCACTGTTGTGAAGACATATGTTTTAAAAAAAATGTTGTGTCATGCTCTGTATCTCCGCTCACAAACTTTACCAAAATAGCGGCAGCGCTAGAAGAGGTGTTAGAGGAGAGCAGCCTCTTGTAGCAATGTGCTGCATTCTGAAATGACTGTTCAGTCGAATCTGCCAAATATTTATTTTCCATGTTAATATTTAGCAGCTGTATTTAGGGAAGGGGAGATTGTACAGCAAGAAGAAATGCGAGGTTAGTACTTCAGTGCTGCTGAGGTTAAGGCGGTGGGTTAGCAACTCACACCAGCTAAGGGTCTGCTCCATGGACCCTGTAACATCAGGAGTTCCCCACGGAAAATGATTGCAAACAGAAATACCTGTGCTATTCCTGGTGCATGTTCGTGTAACCTGTTCTTCTGAGCTTTCGGTGATGTATATTCTGCAAGTCAGTTTAGCCATCACAATAGATTGCTTAAATATTTTTAAAGTTAGATAACTTTGGTTACTTATTTAACTGAATCTCCCTTGCTGTACATAAAGCATGCTTGCTCTGTCCTCGGTGGGCACAGAGAACGGCTCGTTGCCTTCAGGGGAATCTCTTACCTATGCTATTGTGTTCCCTCTCAGTCTTTTGTTCTTTGTCTAAACAGTATTAATATTCTGACAGAGAAGGGAAAAAAACCCCGTCAATATTCGAGCACATATTGATGTCAAGAAAAAGTGTTTGAAGCTGATTTCTGTTTACCACCAAAGAAGGGAGTCTATAGCAAGAGAGCTGGTATTGACAGGGCTGCTCTGAGAAAGGAACGAGCATCTGCATAAAGTCTTCAATCAAATCCGCCACTGTTAGTTCCTAGCTATGTTTTCACAGAATGCTGCCTGAAGCTCTGGTGGGTGCATTTGGAGTAGATACCTCCCCCCAGCAATGCCTATCATATAGATAACTACTCTGAGGGTTACACTGCTGGTAGGTGCTGCCCTGCTCCTAGCCCAAGAAGCATCGACCCAATAAAATAAGTAGATCTCGGGTGGCTGGAGCTTTCCATTTCCATTTCATCTCATAATGCTGGAATCTTCTAGGGAAAACAAGCATAACCTGAACACCCAGGTGTTGCTGTGGTTGCAATTTCCTACTAAAGGCTTTCAGAAAATCCTCACCAGATTGGTAGCGGAATCAGGAGTAAACGTAGGTGTATTCCCTCACCACAACAGCAGGTTCTGTTGTTTGTTCTCCTCTGAGCACAGGCAAAACTTAGAGCTAACAAGAACTTGCATTTTTTCCTGCATAAAAGAGTTTACAGACTCGGTGGAGGAAGGTGAGGTGAGGAGGAGCAGTCCTGCTGCTGTCTGTGCCCAGAGGAGTCCATCCTGAGGCTGTTACGGTGGGAACAGCGGGCAGTAATGCTTCCTCTGGATGGACTAGCGTGGAATGGATGAGGGGAGTGGGAAGATCAAAAGATCTGTGGCTGTGCAGACTCAGCACTCCGAACTCACCCTCCCAGCCAACAAAATGTTGCACTGCGCCTGTGTAAATTGCTCAGGTTTTGGCACTGAAGGCCATTGTTGTCTGCCTTGCCTTCATTTGTGCGAGGAAATTTCACTGGTCTGGGATAAATCTGTCCTGTAATACTGCTGTGAAAAAGCACAGCAGGAATTTATTAGCAGAGTAGACTGTGTTCAGTTTTTTTCACTGGAGCTAAAAGAAAGGAAAAAGGAGGCGATGAAAGGGTTGTTGATTCACCCTGTCCCTTACTGAAGGAACCTGACACAATGCATCTTAAATTACATGCGCAAGGGGAGTTGGGAGGCTACTGCTACTCGAATTGATTTCTACCAGAGTCCCTGATTTTTACCTTCCAACAAAGGCTACCGAGATACCAGAATTCCTTTCTCCACTTGGCACGGGTGGGGGCTAAGGAAATTAAGGCTATACCCATCTAAAGGCAGAAATAGTTGTATTTTACTTCCCTTCAGTCCCAGAACACAGCATCCATCCCTCAGTGGTGACAGCCAGAGCTTCCTGGGGAGAGGAAAATGCCTCCCCGTGCTCTTAGTGCAGGGCAGCGGTGACAGGAACTACAGTTACTGTGGGTTTAATGTTTCTCTTAAAGCCACTTGCGTGGGAATGCCTCTCTGCTGTCTTCGTAAAGAGTGAGAAACACACATCAGGTCACGATGACCCCTGCAAGTGCCCCTTCTGCTGGCACCCACTGATGCCTTAGTACCAGCAGGCCGTGGGCCACGTGAAGGTGAAATCAGAAGACATCCACCAGGAAACAAAGTAGCCTTTACCTTTGAGCTAAGGCCACAGACATTTTAGCAGAAGAGGAGGTACTGTTGCCAGCGATGCAGTTTTTGTCTCTCACGCATGTTGAAATGTGTGCTGGGAAACGCTGGTACGTACCAGGAGAAAGGCGTGGGTATCCTCCACAGCTGTGTAGCCCATACTGATAAGCAGGAGTGGCCTGTACTCATCAGGAGCACTGATGTGCAGTACGTCTTGCAAAGGACCTCAGGCTAGGATGTGCTTCTCATGGACAAGGACCTCAGGCTAGGATGTGCTTCTTATGGACAAGGACCTCAGGCTAGGATGTGCTTCTCATGGACAAGGACCTCAGGCTAGGATGTGCTTCTCATGGACAAGGACCTCAGGCTAGGATGTGCTTCTCATGGACAAGGACCTCAGGCTAGGATGTGCTTCTTATGGACAAGGACCTCAGGCTAGGATGTGCTTCTCATGGACAAGGACCTCAGGCTAGGATGTGCTTCTCATGGACAAGGACCTCAGGCTAGGATGTGCTTCTCATGGACAAGGACCTCAGGCTAGGATGTGCTTCTCATGGACAAGGACCTCAGGCTAGGATGTGCTTCTCATGGACGGTGCTGATACAAGCCACGCTCTGCCTCCGGAACACCGGATTGACATTGGGAGCAACAAACAACAGGGAGAACCGGGTTATACAAAATAGAGGAAATGATGGAGATCGTATTAATGTTGTCTGTAAGGGACTTGCGGACTGTGAACTGCTGTGCAGCAGAGTTGCAGGGGCTGAGCACGGCCAGCTCACTGAAGGCAATGCCCACTCACCTAGCTGAGGGTGGGGGCCAGGGAGCAAGTGCGCTGGCACTCCAGATCTTATGGCAGCCTTTGGCCAAAGATCTAAAAATTAACCACTTGTAGGTAGTTATGTTGTGCCAGGGAAGTTGAGAGGTTCTGATGCAAGTCCCAGATCTCTAGGGCATAGCAGGTCTGATCTCATGAGTGGTGACCTCCAGCTGAGCCATCCTCCCTTGTTTAAATAATGGCTAAGGCAGCACGACTCCTGAGATGCGCTGGGACACAGTGTGGTGGCTTTCCTACCTAAAGCTCTCTTCAGCCTCCTGTTTGCTCTTTTGCCCCTCTCTGCTTGCACCGGTACCAGCCTGTTGGCAGCTACCAATAAGCAGGAAGAACATCGACACTGAGAGGTTACCACCTCGGAACCTTTTATACAGGGCAGAGGCATCTGTGGTGCAGAACAGTTCAGATGGAGGAGCTGAATCTTGTCCTTTGGGTTTGTGGCCCACGCCAGGTGGCCTGGATGTGGCGTGGAGGGCCCCACTGCTGCGAAGCAGCCCTCAGGAGTGACCACAGAGCAACCCTACTGCTGCTGCCCCAGCGTCACAGCATATTTGTGATTGTGGGTATTTGGGAGCAGTTTGACATGATGAATTAATTGTGAGAAAGTTGTATTTCCAGGCCTTTTCATGTGGGTCTGCTGGAGGATATGCTCAACTCTAAATAAAAATCTCAGGCACATCGTTGGATGAAGTCTGAGACCTGTAAATAACATCGGATATTTTGTTGTAACCTCAATTTTCCTCTATTCAGGCACCTGTCAAGGTCTTGTTTTTCTGTCTTGGCTGACACTGCCGGCACAGTGGTGTCAGTACAGAGAAGGCTTACCAACACTGAGCGATGCTCAACAGCTGTAAACGACAGTGTTTCAAACATCACTAACTGGCCTACCTTGGCAGAGCAGCGTCGAGAGGGAAAAGGCTCTGCATGTTGACTCTAAAGGATAATGCTTGAAAATGACACATCTAGGGAAAATTGCACACGCACAAGATTTGCCTTTGGGTAGAAGCAGATTATTTTGCATACAAATACGAGGGGATGGAGACAGCACAGATAACTCTGCCTACTGCACGTCGATTCAATCTCTGAACCTGCAGTCTACAGTTACCCTGTTAGAAATATTGCCACTAACTTTCAATAAGGAAAGAAATATAGCTTTGTTTTGGTTTTGGCGTCTTTGTATCACAAATCAGTGCCTATAATCCAGGAAAAGAGAAGATTATTTTTCAGTAAAACGTCGAACAATGCCTTTACATGCAGTTATATACGTCACTTGCTTTCTCCGCACCCTAAGCTGCAGTGGAGAGTTCTAAAGTTTAAATCATTTTATGATAATAAACTCTCTGGTACACTGTTTAATAATTCTGCATGTTAATGTAAATACTTTTTTATCTACCTTACTGCAGTGGCTGCTCTTCAGCGTTTTCAATCTAACTTGGTCCTACAGCTCCCTCTACTGAAATTTATTTCTCTTGAAAATAACGACATTTCCAAACACAGCAGTCATTTTTAAGGTAGTCTGGCAAATCCGTTTCCTCCAGTTCCCTATGGATGAGATCTGCAGTAACATGCTTCGGTTCAAATTATGTGTTGCTTCACACCAGTAATTTCTACTTTTATTTCTTTTTTTTTTTGCAGGATTCAGTATGATCAAATAGTGACAGATGCTGCACATCTTTTGTCCCAGACAACTGAATGATTTGAACAATGTCTTCATTAAAAAAGAGCAGAAATATAGGTTAAATAGGGGAAAAGTATGATTGTAAATGTTAGCATCTGCGACCCTTAGATTCTTGTTTATATACCAGCTTCCTCAGCTCAGGAGAATTTGCATATGCTGCAAGTGTGTTGGGCACACTATTGGAGATGACTTAAATATTTGTTTCCACCAAATCTCAGGTAGTTCTAGTGCTCAGTGAAGGAGAGTTCACTGTGCTGTGCCCTGAGCAAAAGTGGAAGAATGTCATAAAGAAAGAAAATAAGCTGACAGCCTGCAAGGGCAAACCACGTAATGCATCATTTTCGGTCAGTGCCATGGGGTGTAGGAGAGGCTGGGGCAAACCTGACCACATCTGGTGCTGCTTTTCCTCTCCCTGCCAGTTCCTGGCTCTTGGGCTCAGCCCCATTTGCTCCTTTCATGGCTGTAGCAGCATTTCTGAGTGTTCCAGGTCTCCTCCAGCTTTTCCTCTTCCTCACTGCTATCCTGACCTTTCACTATCCTCGCTGCTTTTGTTTACAGGCTCCTTCTGGAGCTCAGGTACGGTACTGTAGTACAGGCCCGATGAAATTTCTCTCTGTTCCTTTGACCTCCTTTGCTCTGCCTTTGGTACTCACTCTGGCTGGCTGCCCACTGCTCCTGCACACGGGCTATCAAGCTCTCCTCTATGTTATTTCTGTTCTGGAACTTTTCTGTTTAATTTTGTGATGCAGGCTTACACCTGAAACAAGGGACTTACTCGTACATCTCTGAGAAGAGATGTTTGACATCTGGGCACGTCCTTGGGCACCCAAGTGTTTTACACTATAGCATACCCAAGCCATACTGATCAGCTTTGAGTTTGTGGTTTTGTGAGTGTTTTTCTGCCTGCATATTTGAAAATTCTCCAAAAGTCCTCTTACCAAGGGGAAATACTGATGCATAATAAATGAATGACAATAGCATTAGGAAATTATTATTCGTTACATGGAATTCGACTTCAAATAAGTGCATATTCTCCAAGGAAGCAGTTAAAAGCAGAGTATCACTGACATAAGGCTATGTAACATCACCATCGGAGTAAGACAGTGCTATATTCATATTTCTTTTCGGTTAAAAAAAGCACGTAGCTGTGAACAGTGAGCTTTTCTTACTTATTTCTACATTAAAAGGAATCTCCAAGGAAACAGAAGTACTCTGTGGCACTGCTAAGATGTTTGTTCCCTCTCTTAACCTTACAACAGCCATCTTTATTGAAAGCCTTTAAAAAAATAATGATTTCTTTAGCATACTCAAGTATGGACAATATAAATGTCAATATTTATGCTCTACATATTTGCTCCTGTATAGCAGAGCAATGATGTACGTGTAAAAGCAATTTTGCAGAAAATAGGATAGAGTGATTTCAGCTCAAATGTTCCTAGCATTTCTTGCTATGAGCTGGGTTGTTTACAATGGGATCCGTAATCCACACAACACTCGATTGAAGTGCATCCTAATGTTTGTAACTGGATTTCATCACGAACCATAAGCTGTAAAAAGGAAAAAGGCTGTTCCTACGGCCAAAAGGGCTGTGCAGCCTGTGCTGCGTGTGAACGTCTTTTAAATTCAGGAGTATCAAGATCCCTGGGGCCTGTAGTGGAGAATGATGAGAGAGAACACAGCGCTATCAAAAAGGTAGCAGGAGAAGTACCAATCCCTCTGCCCTGGGGGGAGCAGTAGGGGAATGATACATAGCAGAGAAAAGCTCAAACTGAAGCCAGACCTCTGTGTGTATATCCCAGGTCGTGTTGAAGGCTCGGCCAGTGGCATGTTGATTACAACATCCAAAGTGACTGTACTTTGGAGCCTTTGGCATGTGACCATTCCTCTTCAATAGCCTTACAGAAATGTTTTGAAATTCAGTTGCTCCTCAACAGGGCCTTTGGAGGTAAGCACTATGCTGGACGCCAGAGGGTTTCCTCCTCTTCTGAAGGGCAAAGGGACAAGGCATGAGCGTACACGTACATCTCAGCGGATGAAAATCAGCTCCTTTGAGTTTTAATAGAGCTCACCAGTTTACCGCAGGTGAAGATCTGGTGCTCTGCTTAGCTGATATACATGCTTAATCCAAGCACATGTCAGGAGCTATTGCACCAAAACTAAGAACAGACTTTGCATCTGTGCTGTGACCTCTAGAATTGTGTTCTATCAGCTCTGACAACGAAGTAACTTCTTATAGTACTTCAGTATACCCTGAACCAGAGGAACTAGAGTAATAGGAGGGTTAGGTTCATTTCCAGCTGGGTCTTGAGTAAGGCAAATTTGCATTTTCTATTGAATACACAAGCCCATCTAAACAGGGCAAGGAGAAGACAGTCTATTGACATTATGTAAAGGCGGCATATCAGTTTAAAGGGTTCTGTTTGCCTAGAAGAGTGTGAAGGAGACTATTTAATTACCTGTCTAGGGTTGACAAAGATAAACACCCTGTTATTATTCTATGTATTTGCTTGTAACTCAATTAAGGATGTGTACTTAATTGTATCACCAATATGAAGAAATAAGTGTTAAGGTGTTTGAAAGCTAGAGGAAATGAGATGTCCCTCAAGAAACATGAAAGGTCAGGGAGCAGAGAAAGCAAGGAAGCATAAAATTATGGCATTGGTATTCAACTAAGATCAGAAGTGAAGGGCTGTGTTCTCTGAATTCCCAATTGTAAGGCTGAATTGAGGAGTTAACAGAAAAAGTGCAGACTTACAAAGCAGAGCGACACAGCACAGCAGCATGAACTAAATCAAACACGTCTAGCTGTTCTGTCAGTGCTGAAGGAGAGCTTATGTTCTCAAGTTATTTCAGTTACACTGAATCATGCCTGACATATCTACAATATTTGCTGTCTTCTGTGTACAACACTCTCAAACGATAACATTTAGTGCATGGCACTAAGTGGTCAGCCTATTTCATTTTTCTGTTTCCCTATATTAATTTTGCCATTAAAAATATAGAAACAACAAAGGACGTGAGTTCTTAAGTCTTTTTTAAATCTAAAATCAATGCACAGGGCTGTCTGATCATCTCCCTACGTGTCCCTTTTAACGTGCTGTGTCTGTAGCGTGGATTACGGTGGTATTATGTCATATAAACTAAACAGGTTAGCCCCCACCCTCACCCAATGCGCATTAGCCCGAAGGTTTTTCATAGCAAGCGGAGGGGAACGCGGGGAGGTGCACTCTGTAATGCTGCCCCTCGGACACCCGCTGCTCCTGCCAGCATCAGCGCAGCGAGGTGACCCCAGCCCCCCAGCACCAGGGCAGTGAGAGGAGGAGCGGTACGTGCTGTACGATGCCCCCGTTACGTGGCCCCGCAGCAGGACAGCCAGTGCGGGCTGACGTCCCATAACGGCACCCAGAGCTGTCACTTTAGGAGCAAACTCAGGAGAGTAAGTCATGAGGTGTCTTACCGTTCCTGACTATTTTCCCTCTTTCTGTGGAATCAAGTGTTCTCATCGGTGCAAGTCTGAGGGGGGCAGAAAGCAGGCAGGGGGTGTCACCTGGCCATGCTGGGTGAGAGGTGGCACTTCTGGGATGCTGTGACAGCACAGCACTGAGGGAAAGGATCTTCCCTGCTTTTCCCCTGCCATTAAGATTCCTCCATCTAATCTTCCTTTTGACACACCTGACAATATAAACATTTTCTTTGCAACTACAGGAGACTTCCCCGCTGCAATTTATCATTGACACAGTTTGATTAAATTTAATTTTGCTCTTTATGATTTTATTTCTTAAATTATCTCAGCAGTTTCAGAAGAAACTTTTTTTTTTAAAATCCATCTGACAGCTGATTGTTTTGAGGTTTTTTTTACAGCATCTGACACAGCTGACACCACTGTTCTTACCATAAATATCTGCCACATTAGTTTAAAGCTGTGATCAAAGCTGCTTTGCATTCTGCTGGCAAGGCAGCTGGACCTGCACAAATTACGATAATAACCACAGAAGCTCCTTCCTGAGAAGAGTGCTGTTTCTGTAGCCATGTCAGACAAGCGCTGCCTTTTAAGAATGATTGCTCAGCTCTAAATGACATTTTGGCTTTCTTTTAGAAAAGTAAGTTATTTATTTTCCTGTGATTTTAACTAAAGAACACTATCATCCCTAGAGAACAATTCTGGTTTTCAGCACTGAAGCAATTACTTTCAGCTGTATCAAGCGTCTGATGTTAAAAGTCTGTGTGCTTTCATGGGTTTGAAAAATGCCTTTTCTTAAGGATTCCTAAGCTAGTTTCTCTGTGGCTCTCACCAGTCCCACAACATCAGAAGAAGACAGCTGCATATCACCTGGTCAGCACCGCCTGACCCTTTGCCATTCGTGAGAAAATAGGTATGTACCAGGAAACGGTTACACTCAAAGCTGAAGCAGGAGACAAATGTATAGGGTTATGATGCCATCATTAAGATGATCAAAAGATCATCTGATCCAACTTTTTGTAGGAAAGGGAGCCTGGATGATATTATCTAGCATCCTGTCCAGCCACATATTGAAAACCTCTCATGATGGGGACTCTACCATGTCCTTGGGGAGTTTGTTCCAGTGAGTGGTTGTTCTCACTGTAAAAAATCTCTTTCTTATGTTGAGATAAAACCTCTCCTGGTGCAACTTGGAGCTGTTGTCCCTTGTCTTCTCCATGTGGCTTCTTGTAAAAAGAGAGAAGAGCCTCTGTCCTCTTTGTAGCAGTCGTTTAACTACTGGAATACTGTGATGAGGTCCACCCTGAGCCTTCTCCTCTCTGGGGACTAAAACCTTAACTCCTTCAATCAGTCCTCAAAGGGCAGGTTCACCAGCTCTTTGATCATCTTCATGGCCCTCCTTGGGACCCTATCCAGTCTGTCCACAACTTTCTTGAATTGTGGGGACCAGAAGTGGATGCAGGGTGGCCTAACAAGTGCTGGGGGGTGTCACAGAGCCCACAGGAGGGCAGAAAAATGGAGAAATTACAAGTTCAGCAAGAACTGAAGAGCCTTGATAGCAGTTTGTCTTTCTGAGAAGCAATATCTCCCACTTCTCGCCTCTGCCAAATTTCTGCCAGCCAGCTTCCCCTGCACTTGGGAAGGCTGCTGGGGGACCACCGAGCTGCCAGGACTCTGGCAGGTCTGGGAGAGCTCACACACTTTCTAAGCACAGAGTGATGGCACCAGGTCCCCTCCCAGCAGCTGGCACAAGCTTTAGTGCTGCACTGCCCAGAGCAAGGAGGAAACAATGAGACCTTCAGGGGCCGTGTCATGCATGGCCATGGCCACTATGTAGGTAGCACGTATGTTCCTCAATAGGGCTGGTCCCTGGCAGTGGAGCGAGGAGAGCAGGACCTGAAGGAGCTGAAGGGAAAAACCCCTGTCAATGGCAGAGCATGCACCTGCACTGGTAGTTGATTTCTGACATGAATCAGGATCGTATTGACAAACAATCCACCAAGGAAAAGTCTTAAAAGTGCAACTCATAACAACAAAATACGTATATATCCAGATCAATCTATAATTCATACTTACCACAGGCATTTTAACACTCAATTCTTGCCACACTGAATAATTAATATATTTTTTTGTGCTAGAAGTAAATAACGTACATGAAACATATCATCCACAAAATAATATTAAATGCATAAAACCATGCTATTGCCATCTTCTCCTGCCAGCATCTAAAAGAAAAAAACACAACCCCCAAAACCAGAGCGGTAAATAATGACAAAGCAAAACACAGTGATACTTTTAATCTGGGTTGTTCTTAGGTTCTTACAGGTTTTCAGACAAAACACATGGTCAGCAGCCAGAGCCACCACTCGTGGCTTTCATTCTGTGGCAAATCAATTTGTTGTCATGTCTTCCCACCCTTCGGCAGCACCACCCTTCGGTGTCTGCCCCCCAGCGCTACGCAGCCTGGTGGCCCCGACGGGTCACCCCGGTGGGCTCCACAGCACTGGAGCTCACAGCTCTGGCCGCAGCAGCTGCTTTGGGTCCTGTGCTCAGCTAGAAGCTCAGCCATCACTGTGCTGGTCTGTTTAGATCACTCGGATTAGAAAGTGTTAGAGAGGAAAATATAACGATGAACGTTTTGAGCCAATTAAATCAATTAGGTTGGTGATAAGCCGGTTGCATGTGCTGACAGGGATTCATTGCGTTGGGAGAGCAGGAAGGGGGGGGGGGGCAGGGCGAGGGGGTATGGTCTGTGTGGGGCTGGCGTGGGAGGGGTGGTGACCTGGGCTGGGGAGCAGAAGGAGGGCACTGTACATGGAGACGCACACGGTGGGAGACAAAAGACAGGTCCTGAATACAAGCTGCCATACTTGGCCTGGTGCATTTATCACTAGTTACTGCTCGGAGGATCTAAAGGAGCGCACTTGGGCCTGGCGGGAGACTGTCTGATTGCTAAATCTTCTGACTCTTACCTGCGACCCAGCTTTCGGGTCTCAGGGACGAGGTCCGCATGAAAAACCTCAGGCCAAGCAGGGCATGTGCATTATGCAATGTCTTTGCAACGGCCTTTAGACAGGCTGTCAGCAAAATTACTGTCACCACCTCTCCTGAGACATCTGTGAAACCTCCTGTAAGTATTCTGGCCGCTGGCTCTTTTCCATGCGTGCCCAGGCTGATGACTAGTATCAGTTAGTGTGTAGTCTCAGGAAATCTGTGAACGTGCTCTGCAAGTACATCAAGAAATTAATTTGTTAGCATGCCTTCTAATATAAGGCCCAAGTTATCCCATGAGATCCTTGTCACACCATTAACCTGGGGCTGAGGGATAGAAAGGACTTGTAGGTGAGCCGGCCCCGTGGTCTTCTTTCCACCTTTAGACACCATCCAGCAATGGCCGGTTGCCGTGAGCAGTGGTACCGCACACGGGCACTTACACCACGTTCCTGCTGATGCCTCCTGTCCTTCTGTGGCAGGCAGTCCCAGCCCGCTGTCACTGAGGCAGCCTGAGTGACAGCCACGACTTCTTTTTCTTCCCCTCCATGAGCTCCTTCCACGGGTACCCTCTCCGTCCTTGGCTCCTCACCTGCTCCAAGCTCTTCGACACGGTGCCCACTGCTTGCTGTGGACCCAGACAGGCTGGCTCCCGTGTGGGTGAGCGCCTCTGAGCACAGGGCAAGGCAAGCTGACCGTCTCCCATGAATTCTGGCCTGCAGGGATCCACGGGCTGTGCAGGTGGCTTGTTTGTGTGCCTAAAAAGTCAAGTCAAATGCATGGGAGCTTCTGCCAAGAGGGGAAAAATATATAATAATAATAATGGTCTATAATAGCGGAATATTTCACGACATAACAGGGGTGGGGGGAGGCTTGCTAGAGATGCAGCTGGGTTGGGGTATGAAGCTCCTATGTGACTCTCTGATGCATCTGGGGATGCTGCTCAGGAGGACTTCTGCCTACCTGGGTTCTTCTATGGGCCACACCTGTGAGGAGTGGGGAGCTGACTATGGGAAACTTTATTTCCTCCGTAACTTCCAAATGTCCTCCATATTTCCCTCCTTCTCTTGGCCCTGACTGAATCCAGGAAAGTCAAAGCTCACAGTGTGTGCACATTCTCATCTTTTTCCAGCAGTAGCCTGAAAACACAGAAATTACAACAGGGATGAAGGATGGGGTCCCAGTGAGCCAAGATGGAACGCGTGCGGTGGGGACGGCTCGCCTCTCCAGAGACTGGTGCTGGAGTAGCACTTGCGGCTGGGGAAGGCAGCTTGCCAGGCCACCCCATCCTTAATCAGGCTTTCCAGCAGACGGGGAGCTGTGGCAGGGCTTTCAGGTCTGCGGCCAGCCCTTTCTGTCCACACCGTGCGCCTTCACTGCCTGCGGGGCACCTGCGACGCGCAGGAGCGGGTCTGTGCATGGAGCTGGGGGAAGGCAGGGGGGAGAGCGCCGGGTGATGGACGGCATCTTGCAGTCACCTCTCAGGCGTGAGGGTGCTAGCTAGCAAATGAGCCTAAACGGGGCTGAGCTGCTGGAAACGAGTGCCTAGACAGCCGGGGTGTTATTGGCAATCCAGGGGCATGAGATCTGTGGTCTGGGGCGATTGCATCGTAACCGAACATAGGCTCATACCCAGAGGCAGAAGTTTACTTTGGGAGCCTTAAACTAGGGCAGGTGAAACTCAGTTGCTGGGTCTATATACAATTAATAACACTCTCAATAAATTTAGGTCATTTTTCAATTTGTCATTTATTCCGGAACAGACACTCTTTATTATTGTATTAATTTCCTTGTGTTACTTAAAAAAGTAATTCACGTACAGAGCAGGGTGCTGGTGATGTTTTTTCACTGCCAACACGGCTTGATGAAATGGCTATGGAGCTCGAGGGGCCGCGTGAGGCCGAACGATGCACTCAGCGGTGCTGCCTGCCCCAGCCGCAGCATGGGAAGGTGCCGGCGTCAGCCTGCTGCGTACCTAGCCTGGGGCCGAATTCTACCCTTAGGAGGAACACAGCAGAATTCTATCCCCTCAAAAATATTACAAATATCACTGGCTTCCATTGATCCTGTGACTTCTTCTAAATCGGGCAAATAATTCTGTTTCTAATAGAGTCTGCGATGTCTCGAGGGGACTGGGCCATTGAAAGGCAAAAGGGTCAGGATTTTACTTCTCGTTTTGGGGTATATTATGTCACTACAGCTCGTCAATTTTCACTGCTTTGCCCCTGTCCTTAAAACACATTTCATGTGGGTGCTTTGACCTCACAAACCAGATGTCCGTATAACTCCCTGCAGCTTTACAGGGGGGTGGAGGGCTGCCGTTTTCTGTGATTATTATGGGACTTTATGACTTGAGCACAGTTCGTGGCAGGCTAACACACATTTTCTCCACAGCCATCACTTTCAAAGCATCTTTTAGATTTGTTCCCCTTCCTCAAGCCCTGTGCTCAAAGGTTTCTATTTATGCTTTCTGTCTCCCATTGGCTCTGCAGGCCAGTTCTCAGAATGAAGACAAGCACTTCACTGGACATAGGCTGCACTGGACATACAGGTGTACAGCTGTGGGCTGCGTTGTGTAAGAACCATCATTTGAATAGCCAAGAAAACAGGAAAATGCATCACCATTCTTTTTTTTCTTGTTGTTCTTTCCAAACGCATCCAAGCAACAGGTCATGGACTAAAGCAATAATTACAAAATTACAAACTATTATAATAACAAAGCAACACGTATTTATAATTAATTAGAAGTAACAAAGGAAGGATTAGAATATAGGAGTCATCTCAAACAACAGCGGAGATGCTGTCTGCAGCAGCTGGATGTGGTGCGCTGCTCCTCTCCCAGCGTGAGATCTTCAGAGTGTGCTGGGGTGTGGATTGCAAGTCCCCCTCTGTGCTGTGCACTGGGAGGGGGAAATTAAATATGTTGCCAGACACAATTAAAAACAGCAAATGTTTATCCTTCTTAATTAGACTGTAGAACACTTATCTCCAGCCTCCCCCAATGCTTGCTGTTGAAAGCAAATTATTCCGAGAGCATTTTTAATGCAAATTTTTTGCATCTTGCTGAAATCCTTACTTCTTCCTTGGTACAGCTGATGGCTTCAGACTGATCAATAGACCCCAGCAATGGAAGAAAACTCACATAGAGTATAAAACCTAGACAAGCAGCAAAAGTATTTCAAAGAAAGCAGTGGCCCTGAGCTGGCTTCAACCCGCACGTTCCTCCTTGGTGATTGGGAACGTCCCCCTGTTGTGACAGTGAGCATGTTATAGAGACTGGTGATGCAATTGAACTGTGTATGGCAATTGCCATATTTTGCTAAATGCATTTTACATTTGTATTGTGTTTTCAGTGTATTTTATATCACTCTGCTAAACCAGAAATCCCATGTAACACCTTCAAACAAGTAACTTTGACGTTAAGTGTTATGTACCTGTGGCATATCCAAAAGAAGCTGGTCTGAGAGTATTGGCCTCCAGCATGGCTTCCAATAATAAGACTATTTTGTAATTATGTTGTTCATAAATTTACATGGCTTTGACTTTTTTTCAGATAGTTTCTCATCAAGAAACTTCCTTAACTAAATGCTAGCAGCAATGACAACTGGCAACTCTAATTACACTTGACAGAGTACAAGACAGTCTTTTTTTCTTCCTACCAGATGCTTCCAGCGCTGCGGGCTCCCTCGTCTACTAATTCCTGCCCCCGGTAGAACTTATTAAGACACGCACCTGTCATTTGGGACATCACAAATATCTGGCAAGACATGTAAAGTGTAGCAACGTGCAGCAGAAGTGCCAGCATAAACAGCCTCTCCCTGTCACAGAAGACTACCTTCAGCAAGTGAGGAGTTACATAGGGTAGACGCTTGTCACTAAGGTGAAATGATGGAAATGAGGAAGCAGTTGGGGGGGGGGGGGGCGGGGGGCGGGTGTCGCATTCGAAAAGGTAACAGGGTGCCTCCCTGTCCAAGCGCTTTAGGGCTGATGTGCTCCTCTGATCTCCACGCAGTCATTTCTGTGCCTTAACTGCCCAAGTGGTCTCGCAGACTCATGCTTGATTAACTAGCAGAGGCAGACAGGATGATCTGACAACTGCTGTGGTACGATACCGCAAGGTAGGCTGGCTCGACGTTTCTATTCCAGATAAATCACAACGTAACGATCTGTCAGCATGCACAGATACATTTTACCATTTTTCTTTAATGTATGAATTTTTTTAAATATCACATTAGTTTGCCTTCGGTGTGTAGAAGGAACTGACGTAATTTTTGCTGCTGGGCACAAGGCAGGCAGGCAAAGGTGTTCTGTGGGAGCAAGGAAACACAGCATATTCCAAAGATCCTGGAATAATGTTCCCAATGTGAGGCAAGACCCTAAGAACAAGAAATGGCTGTATACTGATAAGGAGGTTTGTAGCGAGACACTGGCAAGTTAAAATGTCACATTATTAGGAAAACCCCAAGCAACACCTCACCAGCTGATTGATTCATCTGTGATTCCGATTAATGTACACCGTTGTGAAACATTTTCCACTCGTCCCAACTGCTATCTACTGGTAGTGTTTACCAGGGAATTCTGGAAAGCACTGAGACATGCAGATCTTTAAAGCAAGTTTGTTTGCCTGGTTTGTCTGAGTACAAATTCACTGTGATCTAATTGGGGAAGAGGCGCGTGCTGGTGGAGAGGCAATATCCCCTTAATTTCATTCCTTCTTCCTAATAAACCTGCCCCGAACTATACTCACAATGCAAAAAATGAAACTGAATTTAAAATTGCGGGCTGTTATTTGTTCCACTTTATATGGAATGAGAATTTGAGAAGTCTAGAAGAACAGGTCAGCAATTTTGTGCCTTCTGGGGAAGCCACATCAGTGCTTCTTCTCTTATTCATGTACTGCAGGCAAAAATCAGGAGGTTCCTCCTCAGTTTTGTTCCTGTGGTAGTGAGATCTGTCGGTCCACGAGCTTGTTACAGAGAAACAACCAACCAACAAGAAAGTAAAATTAAAACAACCTACTGAGAAAGTTTTGGAGAGATTTTGATAGTCTAGAAGGTATATTTTTCATATCTTCCCATTTCAAAACCCAAGAGCTTTCACGATTACTAGTCCAGATATTTTGAGCCGAGCAGTAGCAGTAACATTTCAAAAATAGGTTTTATATGCTTAAAAATAATTCATACTTTAATGGTCAGATATCTTAAAGCCTTCTAGACTTGGGACACCGGGAATTTTTCCTTTCCATTGGCATAAAGGTTTCCATTTCTAGTCATATCCAATATAGTGTATATGAGGCGTTAAACCTCTGACATTTCTAGGCAAAGAAAATTTGTCACCATTGTAGCACTGGCTTTTACCTTTCTAATAGCTCACACAGGTGTCATTTTAGGACAAACTCCATGTCCGAAATGAAAAAATATTAGCTATAGGGAGCTGCTCCTATTTGGAGAGTGCTGAAATAAATCCTAGGTGATCGGGTTTGAGAAGCAGATAAAAGTGGTCAAAGGCGTACGATAAATTCAGAAATAATGTATCGCTGTAATTTAACACCCCGTCTCAAAATGTGCCACTGTGTATCATCAGTCCGAGATCTGTGTGTGAGCTCTGCTGACTGACTCTGGAAGGACCGAGAGAGGCAGCAAACACAAGATTTGACAGAGGACAATTATGGGCAGATGAATCTAAAGCGGCTGGGCAGGAGGTCCTCCTTCCTCCTTGCCCACGCGCTCCCCAGCAAAGCAGCCGAAGCGATGCTGGACTGGCAGGGTGCAGAGCCAGGGCTGTGCTGGTGCTCGCTTTGTCCCCCCAGCATGCCAGCCCCCGCGCACCCAGCCGAGCACACTGGCCTTCTACAACACCCCCTTTCTTCCTCCAGCCACCATCTTCTGCTGATAGCCTCAGCAGGCAGGCAGGGTTTGAGTAACTATTAATTACCCATTACAGCAGTGCCAAATGGGTTTCACTGGTCAGGACTTTGTGAGGCTGGACAACACAATCCCTGCCCCGAACCTCACCCGAGAGAGCTCGGTGGCCGTACCGATTATACTAATTATTTGTTTACCCCGCCAGTACACGCTTCCAGTGTGGAGGTGAGGAGGAAGATCATACATATGGGCTTTCGTACTTGTCAGCTGATGCAGATTCCCAGGGATGGCCTGGGTAAAATGGGAGGAATTATTTTCTGTGATAGCTTCCCCCCCCAGTGCTAAATGCATACCGAATACATCTAGGTTTCTGATTCTGGGTAATTAGATTACTAAATTGCTATGACATCCAAAAAAAATTAAACAGGTAGAAAGTAAGCATATAATATTGAACACACATGTCTCCAGACTTTTTACACATTTAAATACAGCCCAGCCCTCAGAACCTTTACTTTATCTACATGAACATACTGCTTTTAATGATAATGCACTCCCTAATTTGTTCTCTCGCTTGTTTACATTTTCTATAGCTAGTTTTTCAAATACGTAATGGCACTGTAAAGCTTAGGCAATTATTTGCAATGTCTGGGCATATTTATCAAGTGGAATCAAGTATTGATCATCTGCAGAGAAGGTCTCAGCATTCCTTCACATTTTCCAGCCGGCCAGCTGTTGGTGGGGGTGGGGGTGGGGGAGCTCATTTTTATCAGTGAATTGAACGTTGGGTTTGTATTCCTGGTTTTAGACAAAACTCATCATGCCTTGTGGTTGCAGGTTCATAACAAAAACCAGTCATATCGCCTGCTTTTCACAACTGCTGCCATTGATTTATTTGGCTGTTCTGTTTCAACTTTGGCCCATCACGATTAGATCAAAAGAGTTAGTGTGACAGGAGATAATGGCTTTGTATGACAAAGATTATTCTAAGATTTTAAGACTAAGTACTTAGTACATATTTTGTTCATTTCTTTTTTAGCTGCATGTCAGCTAACTCAGCCAGTTCAGACTTCTCTTGTCTAAACACCTCTTGCCAGGAGAATCTTGCTGCTTTCAAGGATGAAAATTTACTTCCCAGCATGATTTGGTAGGTCCAGCATCACACCAGTACTACTAACAACCCGTGCTGGCTCTGCTCTTCAGCCTTCACCGCTGAAGTCCTTATTGACAGAGGGTTTAAAAGAATTGTGAGATCACCACAGACGCATGTCACTCTAATACAGTGAATGTGTGTCACTACCTCTGTTTTACAGATGAAAGGCACAAAAACAGAGGGAAACAAGAAATTAACCCCCAATCTTACTGGATAGCCTGTGGGGAAACCATGAGCCTGTCTCCTGGTCTCCTTACTCTGTGTCTTAACCATAGATCCATTATTTCCGTTCATTTCAAAGATGTGTTTGTAGCATTACTGCTGCTACTAATACCGCTGTTTCAGCAGATGCCCTGCTTTTCCTGGAGGAAAGTGTTCTGCCTCCAAATGTTCTCCCCTCTGTCCTGCACATTGCGATGCAAAGGAATTTTGGAGGAAAAAAATGCTCTCTAAGAACAGCTGTAACCAAATCCTTGGGGCATTCACAAGGACAAACTTTCATTTCTGTAATGTGCATTCCATGTGATATTTCATGACATATTTCCACCGAAAAACCCTCTCTGCAGCAGACTGTTTGCGGGAATGGAGCATAAGAAGTATTAACCCGGAGGATGCACGGAAAACTTTAAACTGACATTATTACACTGATTTCCTGAGATTTGTTGTTTGTTTTGTGCGTATGTAGCCACATGTTAAGAGGTGGGGGCGTTCATAAGAAGAAAACAGAAGCCATAGCAGAGCAGCTCACAGCTGGGAGGTGTCTATCAGCCAGGGAGGAACTGGTGAGCTGGGGGGGCAGACCCCCAGTGCCGCCCAGACTCCCAGCGCCGCTTGGGCACTGCTCTACACAGCAGTGTAAGGACTGTGCTGCCACTGCTCTGCCTGGAGGGAGGGGCACAGGCTCCCCTTACAGGCACTTAATTTCTCGTATTCCACTCAGTTACCTAATATTTAAGCAACAGAATCATCCTCTTTGGCCAGTAAACGTTTGACCGCGTCTTTCTTTCCCCACCGGTGGCGCAGGGTGCTGCGCAGGACCTGTGGCAGGTGCTGCACCTGCAGCATGGCAGAGCAAGGGAGGCGGCCAAAGAAGTCACAACCAGGGGCGTTGCGTTACGCAAACCAAAAGCTAGAAGTACACTGCGAGCTGCTTCTATAATTCTCCATCCATTATAGTATCACATGATGTGTCCAGTCTGCTTTTAAATCATTCTACAGATGTGACTTCTAACACTTTTCTTGGGAAGCTATTTCACAGTCTATTAGATGTCCTTGTTAAAATTTTGGCTGGATAGTCAACTCAAATCTCCACTTGCTCAGTTTCCTACCTTTATATGCAATTATGCCCCTGAGAAGTGCTCTAAACAATCTCCCTAATGCCTCATTATTTGTATCTTTCAAGCATATGTAAACAGTTAATAGCAGTTTTTGACACTATGTGGGGCATCTTAAAATATTTAGCTCTTACAGCCTTTCTCCATGGATCATCTGCAATAGTCCTTATGTTAGGCATTTTATTCTTAAAGTCCTTTATAATTTATCATCATCTTCCTAGGTAGACTGGTGCCCAGGCCTGCATGCAAGCTATAATTTGTACAACAAAGATTTCATCTTCATAATGTTTCTAGACTGCACATAGTTTTAAATTCTGCTCGGTGCCCTAATTTCACTAGTAATTGTATCTTTTTTTTCTTTCTTTTTTTTTTTTTTTTTTTTTAACCTTACACAGAAAAAGAAGTGAGCAGCTTTTCAGTTTAATTAGTTTGGTTTCTGACAGTTATGATGTGCAATGCTGTAAAGAACTGCAAGGTTAAAAGATTTTCCCAGGGTCCATAGAACTGCAAAGAAATATAAACACATTTTGCTTATAAACCAGAAGCAGTGCTATATAGGATATTAAAACATTTTCCTCCCTTTGTTTTCTTGAAGCACAGAACTGCTTTAGGAACATGGGTTTGACATCCTAGCTCCTAAAATAAACCATGCATAAGCGTATTCATAGTACCACCCAGATATTTTTCACAACAGCATGACAGTCAGATGTCACAGGCAAGATGCTGTCTGTTGGTACTCAGCACATTCGGTGTCACTGCATGATAGGAGCTCTTTCTGCATAACAAAATGTGTAAGGACTCTATAGATGCTCCTTGTAATGTTTTGGTAGAAAATTCTGTCTGGGAATCAGTAAATGACACATTTCATTTCGGGGCTTGGGGGGGAAGGCCATGAATTGGTGACAATACCTGATTCCAGTTTCTTAATAGGCCTATTCTTAATGTGAGAAACCATGAAAAAAAAAAAAAATAAATAAAAAAATAAAAAAAAAAAAGAAATGTAGTTCCAGGTTCAAATTTTGGAAGTGAACCTAATTTTGCTAAAATTGAGCCACACCAATACCCCGTGGACTTTACAACCATATGGATGGTTTATGGCAATCAGCGTGAAAATAACCTGGGATGATTCTTTGTAATTATTAATAACAATGATGATGATGATGAGTAGAACAATATTAATAATAGTAATAATCAGAATAAAATTATGCAGAAGCTCAGGTCAGGAGCTGGGCTTCACAGTGTCAAACAAACAAAAAATGTTGTCATATACCTACCACAGGATCACCTGGACTCTCCAGTTTCTCACAAGAAGGAAGGTAGGTATTTTCTTCCTTCAGGTGTGCAGCATTTTTGGAGTGCTCTAAGCACGGCTGGTATGATATGCATCTTCTCCTTCATTCAGTACAGTAAGATAAACAAATATGAACAAGCATGTGAGGAAAAAATATATGAAAACCACAGATGATATCTTTTTATGAATAGCATGGTAGAGTCCAGCTTTTGAAAGACATCGCTTTGTTACTTCTTCCTACTGTACTTTCACTTAAGCATATTTCTACCTCTGACCTTTTCAGCAAAGTTTTACTCTCCTTAATATTAATTTCCTGGTGTCTGGTTTCCGCCTTGCTGCAGATGGACACCCCAAAAGCCCTGCAAATTCCAGCTCACTCAGAGCTACCCAGCTGTGTCAAGGTGCGTAACCTGCCCCTTTCACCCAAGGCAGGTCGCAGAGGCAGGCAGAAGCTTTCTTTAGCAATCCCTTAGATTAGCCACGTGCTGCACAGTGGGGGCTGGCTGCAGATCACATCGTGATCCCAGCTGCTTCTGTGAGAAAGTGAGCGGGGACTGCAATTTCAGGAGACGGTCTGATTAAAGCAGATGAGCCTCTCATCTCTGTTTTGATGCTTGTTTTCAGATCACAGTGCACCAGACAGCTGTGGAAAGCATCCGGACAAAAGACACCCAAGCACCTCTAAGGTGGGAGATAAGTGTGAGTTTAAAAAGGAGAAGAAGATTTTTTTTTTATTCTTTCAAATAGAGAAAAATAAGCTTTGATTTTATTTTTTTTTTTGAAAGAAGGGATACAAAATACTGATATGGGAACATAACTTGTAAGCCAAAGAAGAGATTCACAGAGGCCATGTCTTCAAGGTATGTTACAAAACAGACTCACCTACAACTCTTCCCTTTGCGTGACTGTCCCACATGAGTCATACCTGCTCACAAACCGCCAAAACCTGTACTCGAGAAGACAAACATCTGCACAGCCCAACACGGGCCTTTTCTGAATGGGATTTACCCGGAGGCCTTTCTTCTTTTTGAATACTTCTGAATGCCAAGAGAATCTCGTTAACAAGAATCATCCTCAATGTGTAGCAATCATAAGCAGAAGGCTGCAGACAGCTCCTGGGTAGTGCTGGAAGCAACAGCAACGCAATGCCACTATTTTTCCTAAGTGATATGGCATAAGGCTGGATACTGGCAGGGTCTGGTGTTCCTCAGTGCTCGGGTTGGCTAATTCAAATGGGACAAATATTCAACCACTTATATAAATGGAAGACAATGAAATGCTTTTTCTTCCCACGGAAATTCTTTATGTCATATTTGAGTGAATTTACTTTGGCAAAATTCTTGCTTCCCTGTGCTTTCTGTAAACTCTCCGGTTACTAAATCTGATTCAGGTGCTCACGGACAGTATATTTCAATACCTGTTTTGTTCTATATCAGGTCTTATATCTTACTCAGCAGTGTCAAACTCAAAAGCCTTCCCAAAGTGCACGAAGCAATTTGATGACTATCTATCTGTCACATTTACTCTGTCCATCTTTCTTTAGAAAAAGACGTTTGGTGTCACAGGACTCTCCAAACTCTCACGCTGCAGCAAGGTCTTTTACCATCTCATACCAGCACACTCTTCACACCATTCCATCTGCTGCCCTCTCCTTGTCTCTCCTCACCCAGGGCATGCACGTTCTCTCTTTCTCCTCTCTGCTTCTTCTTCCCGTCTCTTCCTCAGCTGCCCTCTCTTCCTCGGCTGCCCAGCCTCTCAACAGAACCAGCCACAGCTGCACCTTGTCTACATCAGCCAGCCCACCACCCCTGAAGCCAGCCCACAGCTGGATATTATCAATGATAATTAACCCAGCTTCATTCCTCTGCAGTTTGGGGTGCAGCAGGTAATACTCCCCTGCACACAACACATCCTTGCCCCTGATGGGGTATGTTGTGGCTGGCAGTGACAAGTGTTGGGCAGGGCCCAGGGGATGGGACACCCTTTCCCACCCACTGGGAGGAAGAGACCTTCTATCAGCATCTCACCATCAGTTCCACATCCCAAAATGAATCCAAATTTCACTGAACCTTAGATATTAGCTACCAGTTGACAGCAACGTTTTCATAAGCAGATGCATACGCTGGACAGATCAGAGCCAGCATCATGGTCATCAGTGAACAACTCCTCCAAAATAGTCTATCGATTACAAATGAAAACTGCCTAAAAGGAACACCTAAAATGTTCAGATACTTCGAACAGAAAGAAACACCTTCTTCTGAAAAGTCTGTGAAGGTTTGACCACTTGCATTTTGTGCAAAGCTGGAATTAAAGAAACCTAAATATTGTCTTACCTAAAAAGTTGTGGAAAAGGTGAATCTGTAGGTGAGAACAAAGATGAAACTGCTCGGATAGGAACATTTTGTCTAATATGAAATTTGTATTCTTTCCAACACTGCTTACATCCTGATCTTTACTATAGAAAAAATTAGCATTGGAGAGAAGCCTCACAATCCACTGAGATGGATACTCAGAAAATAATGACCGTTAATCCAGGAAATGAATTAGCCTCTAATTCATCATAATTTCTCAGCTCTAGCTAGTTAATAGAACTCTATGCTCAGTCCCCTCTTTTTTTCCTCCTTAGTTTTCATTAGTCACTTCTGTTTCCCTTCAGAACCTTGAGGTTGTGTTTAGCAAAGTGGACGCTTTAAGTACAGGGCTCCTCTTGTAACCTGGAATGGCCAGGAGTTTTCCTGCAATTAGTTTTGCTAGTGTGACTGTGCATTTTAATTTGAATACTTGACTGCTCTTCTTCCACTTCTGAAAGGTGGCCTTCATAAGTACTTTTTGCAGGTACAGAGACACACCAAAAAAAAAAAACCACCCAACAAAACACCAACAAAAAACAAACCAACCAAAAAACCCCCAACTAACTGTGTTTTCTCTTTATCTTACCATATTTTTTGGATTAGATCTGGCTACCAGGTTTCTAACAGTCCTCAAAGTATTCTATGATTTAGTTCCAGTGTTTAGTTCTGCCATGAGACCAAGGAATGAATACACCAGGGAACACGGGAGCCCAGTTCATGCCGGTTTTCCCAGTAAAGATCTGTTTCCTGGATTCTGCCAAGAGACCGTGCCAGTGGCAGTCATTAAGATGCGCACAGAAATGCTGCTGTCATTGCCGTTTGGCAGGTGTGCAGCTCCCCATCCGCGCGCACAGCACGGATAACGCCGAGGCTGCTGTGCCTCCCGTAGCAGTCCGTGGGAGCCTGGAGCTGCGAGCAAGGAGCAAGGCCCAGCCCTCGTCAAACGCGCCATCTATTTCAAATGTACACAGCATGCAAAGTTGCTGGGAGAAATCAGCACCAGTGGGTGGTGCCATGCCATATCTTTTAATGTAAATTGACTCTCTTACTGAGTTTGTGGAAGTAATCGAGAAAGATGGGGTAGAATCAGATTGCTGGTAGGCTTTCACATCCCAGCAGCTAACACGAAGCTAACACAAATTTAAACAGTTGCTCCTTCTAGAACTGCAGTTGCTTAGCGAGATAGATGCAAAAATGCTTGACAGATGATGTTTTTACTACTAATGAGCAGGGCTGCCCCGAGCTGGAAGAGCAAGGTGCTGGAGCCAACAGCTCCTGGGAAGTCAAAGGGCTGGAACAAAGCCTGGATAGTCCAGGCTGTGCTTTACCGGTAGCTTAGCATCTTCAGAAGGTAGCCTGTCTGTGCTGCAGAAAGGCGGGCAGCTGCTGGGGGTTAAAGGCACTGTCAAGCCCTGCAGAAGAGGTGGTGATGTCCCCCAGGGCAGCGAGAGCTAGACAGGGTACACACCCCCGCTCAAAGCGTGGAGCAGCCCGTGTCTCTGACACACAGCGTGGCCAGCGGCGCTGTGCAGGGCAGGAGAAGGCTTCACGAGACTTCGGCAACCATCCTTCTTCATATCCACCAGCCCATGCTGAGCCTGTGTTTGGCTTTAGGGACCTGCCTTAGCCACTTGGCGCTGCAGGAAGGTCAAGGAAGCCACCGTGGCTTTGGCCATCCTCTGTCAGAAAGGAGAATCAGACTGTACACATGAAACGCAGAATCTTCCTTACGTGGCCAGCTGCCCTCTGACTTGCTACCAGAGCATCCCAGGAGCGCGGGCCGAGTGCAGGGTGGCTGACGGTGCCTAGCCCAGCACCCTGTGGGCTTGCTCCCAGGGCAGCATCCCTCCCCGCTGCAGAGCTGTTGTCCTCACGCCTGTTGTCTCTGCTAAACCCTGACCTGCCATATGCCACCAGCGTGCTGAACAGCAGAATACAGTGACTCTGGTGATACTTTGCCCTGCAGGGTAACTACTGCGATTTAGAAAACTGTAATTCCTACGTTGGGTCTGATGTGTGGCAAAGCAACTTCTCATTATTGTCATCCGTAGTGTTGCCTCACAGGTCCAGCCTATTATATAGCATATGTCTTTAAGTGCATATGGACACAAACACCAGGAAAACAGTTTTCAGCTCAACCTGGATCTTCTCCCCAGGAACGCAATAATCCTGATTAGTTGACACTGCAGACAGACTTCACTTACATGTCAAACAAGCTCTGCTGCTTAATGAAATGAACAAATCCACTTCCAGCCTCAAAGGGAAGTTTAACTTGCTGTTTCTTTAAATTAAGCCTGCACTGCCTCAAACCTCTATTGAAGTGTCAGCAGGTATATTCCAAAAATGACATCTGTAAAAATGACTGCCTTCCCCTCCTGCTGTTTTCTGCTCACCCATGTAGAATCTAATTCTGAAAAATAAAGTTATCTGCTAATAATGGTGATCTAATCTCTATTCTGAGATCCGGCAGTCTGCAGGGCTGACTATAACAACCTGGGAAAAGGGATTACAACTGAGTCACGTACAGAAACATGGAGCAGATCCGCACTTCATGCAATCTGCAATTTTGTTCCAGGCTACTCATCAAAACCAAAGTTTTACGTCGTAGTACTGTCCAGTCTTGTAGCAAAAAGATTCCTAGATGATTTTTTTCCATAGTTCTGTGAAAATTGGTTGCTTTATGTGCTGCTATATCTCAAACCTGTCATTATTTGAAGGGTTGTGTCCACTTCTCAATTGTTCTTATGTTGATGACGTCTTAGTAATCATTACAGTGAACACCAGCCTCGGGAAGCATTAGTATGAGCGATTGCAGGAAGGAGGAAGGTGAGGTGTTTTCTCCCACTGGCATACGGATGATGTACGTACATAATTGCCACGAACGCTTAAGGATTGTTCTTGTATGTCTGCTCCCCCTGCAGAGATGAGACACACTGTCTGACACCTGCATGTCTTTGATTGCAAGAGCAGTGGTTTCTTTTATAGCAACCTGGAATGAACAAAACCCAGCAGGTTCTCTGGGAGGTTTAAGTCAGACAAATCTCCAAGGACTTTCTGCAGTCAGGCTTGAGGTGTGCATCTGAGCGACGCCGCTGCGGTGAGAAGCTGCACAACTTTCAGTGAGACTGTTTGGCTTTGGAATACATTTCATGCCAATTAAGTGCCCTTCGCCTATATCCTGCGGGATATGTGCCACCCTGAACACCCCCAGCACCGCTCTGCCCCTCTCTTCTCAGGGAGGCTTGCAATACTGCTTTCTGTGAGATTATGTTAGAAACCTCTCAAAAGAAACAAAAACTCCTCATCAGGTTTGTTACACTAGGAAGAGGGGAGGTGAACACACAGATGTGGGAAGGTGCAACATATCCTCGCATCTTCCCAGCCTGGGATGTGCCCGTCACCAGCTCTCCTGGCTGCCCAAGCCACTGTCCTGGCACTCGGAGGTGTCTGCTGGTGGGGGCCCCTCTGCCCCAGGGCCGTGGTTATCTCCTGAGGGGGTCTGCAGTGACAAAACCCTCTTCTGGGCACAGCACTGAGCCACTCTGTGCTGCACAGGTCCCACTGCTGTAACAAGGCTGAGAAACTCATTTTTTAAGAAGTCAACTTTCTTTGTAGTTTTTGGTGGTTGGTTTTGTTGTTTTTTTTTTTTTTTCTTTTCCATCAAATAAACATCTCTGCTCTAAATGAAATGGAAACCCAGTGAATATCTATTTCCTGAATAGCTATAAGTCTAGGTGCAATTTTTCTGTTCTGAGGATGCTTGGGATTTTGCTGAAGTGCTTTCCGGCTGTACACACATTTTGGTTTATAACATTCTTTAGTTTCTGCAGTTACATTTTGCAAGGCAATCCAAAGACTTTTGGGTATGAGGTCTATTCATATGTCTCTGCTATTCATAAACAATTTAATGATATATGCCAGATAGTACCAAGAGATGAACATTTCAGTAAGCAAATTTCCTGAGGAAGGCTATACTACACTACTCCTGCTCGACACCTTAAAACGGTTTTAAGAGGGAAACATATTCTGATTTGAAAAGACTAAAACATTGTATTGTGGGAAAGGTAAATCAATCCGTCTTTCAATTTACTTAATGCTATAAAACGCTATAGTTCTCTTCATTCCTGCTTCTTAAAGTATCAGGCAGCAAGAAAAGTGAAAAATAAATGGCTGCTATTTAAGAAATTACGATATTACTGAGGCTTTGGTGCTCCCTGGGGCTGTTCAGTTTGTAAAGCTGAAGTCGGGGAGCAGCTCCAGGGGGCTTTTGGCACCAGGCGCATCAGCCCGCCAGCAGCAGGCAGCACCCAGCAGTGGCGTGGGCACTGCCTCCTTCTAAGGCAGGAGGTAGAGCTGGGCCAAAAGCAGGGAAAGCCAACAGGGACCTCCAGAGCCAAGCTCGCTGCTGGAAAGCTGCAGCACAAACTGCAGAATCAACGGAGGCTGAGAACATAGGCAACACATATGCAAGCAGGTCGTCTGCCTGGCCACCCGCCACCTCACCAAACACAGCAGAAAACCCCAGCAGTAGCGCAGCTGCAATCAGCAGAAGAAATTTACTGGTGACGCTTTATGGTGCAGCATAGAAAATAAAAAATACTTTTTCCCCCCAAAGATGGATATATTGCAATGTTCCTTTAATAGATATTGAATTCGGCTTGGATAAAGTTTATCAGAGGACTGAACTGCTTGGCGAAACTGGATACGCACAGGTTTAAAGAAAACTATTTTCAGGCATTTATGGGGATGATATCTATCTGTGTATGAAAAAATGGTACAGTGGTGAAATACACTAATCTGAATGGATCCAGCTTTCCTATATGTATTAAAAATGTATCTGAGATTACTTGAATAATCCTTAAAAATTCCTTGGGTGTTGGCTTTGAATAAATGCAGGACTTTTTCTTCACTGATTTGTGTTCGTCATATCCTGGATAAGAAAGATCATGTTGTTCTGGCTGATTTGTGTGATTCAAAATTTTAAATTCAAAACACACAGAGAAACCCATCTTTTTTAATAGAAGTTTTAACTGAAATATCTTAAAATCAGCCACAAAGAAATCACCTCCTGTGACTGAATATTAAAGCTATATCCATAGCAGTGTATGTATGACCACCAAATAGTAACTTCCCAAAGATTAAGTACTGTGTTGTGCTTATCCTCCTGTCACAGAATCACAGAATGGTTGAAGTTGGAAGGGACCTCTGGTCCAACTGCCCTGCTAAAGCAGAGCCACCTAGAGCCAGTTGCCCAGGCCCATGAATATCTCCGAGGATGGAGGCTCCACAACCTCCCTGGGCAACCTGTGCCAGGGCTCAGTCACACTCACAGTGAAAAAGCATTTCCTGATGTTCCAAGGGAACCTCCTGTGTTTCAGTTTGTGCCCGTTGTCTCTGGTCCTGTCACTGGCACCACTGAGAAGAGCCCGGCTCCATCCTCCCTGCACCCTCCCTTCAGGTATTTATGTATACTGTAAAGATCCCCCTGAGTCTTCTTCTTCTCCAGGCTGAACAGTCCCAGCTCTTTCAGCCTTTCCCCATGGGAGACACACTCCAGTCACTTCATTATCTTTGTGCCCTTCAGTGGACTCTCTCTGGTATGTCCATGTCTCCCAGCACATCCCTCTGGGACATCAGCTACTCCTCCCAGTTTTGTGTCATCAGCAAACTCTCTAAGGGTACACCTTGTCCCATCACCCAAATCATTAATGAAGATGTTGAACAGGATCAGATGCACTCTTGGCCCTTGGGGTGCACCACGAGTGACTGACCTCCGCCTGGACGTCATGCCACTGATCACCATACCCTGGGCCTCACCATTCAGCCAGTTTTCAACCCACCTCACCATCTGCTCATCCAGCCCACACCTCATCAGCTTCTTTATGAGGATCTTGCAGCAGACAGTGATCAAAGCCTCACTGAAGTCCAGGTAGACAATATCCACTGCTCTCCCCTCATCTACCAGGCTAGTCATTCCATCACAAAATGTTGTCAAATTGGTCAAGTGTGGCTTCCCCTTGGCGAATCCACACTGACTGCTCCCACTGCCATTGGAGATGTTTGTCTCTTAGATTTTCTCAAGCTTGGCTATGGGCCTGGAACCTTCATCTTTGCATACACTCTCACTTGTAACAGTAAATTGCAACAGACACAAAACTGTCTACTAGTCTGGTACTACTGATGATATTGTGTATTTCTTCTCATTTTCTTTGTGTGTTCTTCATTTTAGGTGGCTTCCCCAGTCCCCAGTTATCATTTCTTGTACCTGTTTCATGCAGTCAGCTACTTCAGAAAGAAGACTGTTTATATTCAGCGTATTTGAGGCACTGCAGCAGTGTATGTTTGTCATGCTTTAAGTTTAACGTCAGCTGGCAACTAAACCCCACACAGCTGCTCACTCACTCCCACCCACCCCACCCCCGGCTGGGAAGGGGGAGAAAATCAGAAGAGTAAAAGTGAGAAAACTTCTGGGTTGAGATAAAGACAGCTTAACAGGTAAAGCAAAAGCTGTGTGCACGAACAAAAACAAAATAAGGAACTCATTCACCACTTCCCACGGGCAGGCAGGCTCAGCCACCTCCAGGCACGCAGGGCTCCATCACGCTAGTGGTGACTTGGGCAGATAAACATCATCACTCCAAACATTCCCCGTTCAACTGCTTCTTCCCCCAGGTTTGGTGCTGAGCACAATGCCGTATGGTCTGGGCTATCCCCTTGGTCAGTCGGGACCAGCTGTCCCAGCCGTGTCCCCCCCCAGCCCACCCGCTGGTGGGGTGGGGTGAGGGGCAGAAAAGCCCTTGGCTCTGTGCAAGCGCTGCTCAGCGGCACCGAAAACGTCCCTGCGTTATCACACTGTCCCCAGCACAAATCCAAAGCACAGCCCCACACTGGCTACTGTGAAGGAAATTAACTCTATCCCAGCCAAAACCAGCACAATGTTGCAATAAAGACTAATACAATTAATGAAACAGATCTTAGGTTGAATTACAACCGTACTCAGTTTAGATCTGTACTGGTACACCGCAGGATGGATACAGGTCTCCTCCCGAACTACCTGCTTATGAGGCTATTTACAGCCGGTTCATAACCAACACCCTGGTTTGCAGTTTTTAATTTCACTACTGCTTTCCATGTAGCTTATTGCTGTACAGTTTCTGTATTTTGCTTTCATTGTTCCCTGCCTGCATTTTCCAGACTGAGTGTCATTTTATTGCCTGCTAACGTCTCTAAATTCTGCAGGTCTCTTTTTATTACTTCGCCATCTACCCAAGGTTTTGCAACACCTTACTATTTAGTATGATCTGTAAATTTAATTAATGTCATGTTTGCCAAAGACCATAAGGAGCCAAGTCAATTACACAGCCAAAAAAGAAAAAAGGAAACCTTTATTACACCGTAAATGCTCTACTAAAAATCCCACTCAATGAGGAAACATTACACATTCCTTGGTCTTCATAGATGTAATTGCAAATGGGGCCTAGATGTTTTAGCCATGCCATTTGTGCAATTTTTAAATTTAAAATATATTATTACCGAAGTAAATAACAAAGAAAATGAAAAATGGTAACTTAATTCCTTTCTATGTAACTGAAATGTGCTGGACAGGGTTAGACAAACATTCGTAGTACACATTTTGCTATGACATGTAAATTAAACCTACCACAGCGTTACTTAGGCAGAATTGCCTTAAATTGGTTCACATATTAGGGCAAACGCAGACAGCCAACCAATAATTGATTTTATTTAGAAAGTCTGCTTTTTGTTTCTTTCCCCACTATTTCCAATGTGTGTTATGTTTATAATGCAATTGTATAATGCCTCAGCCCAGTCTGACAACATTTGAGCAAAGTCTGTAATTCTCTGTCATTATTATCTCTGGGTTATTATGACGCTGGTAGGAATTAGAGCACAGCAACCTCCATCATTCGACTAGGAACAACAACAATTACTACTTTGGTCTCTGACTGAGGTTAGAACAGATAAATTGAGCTAGATAATTATTACCATTTCTCAAATTCATCATTAGCTGTAACTGCATTTCTAATGCAGAAGGCCAGATTATTGGGCCTGACCATGATAACTACTCCTGACTTACGCTACAGAAACATTACTAAGCTCACTCCCTCTTTAATCAGGCCCCTTGAAGAGCTCCACCTGAGATACACTAATAGGTATTAAAAAGCAATTCAAGACTTTGAAAACCCATTTTGAATGTTGAGCCTGAACACCTGACTTTCAAGCAGGGCTACACGCCATTGGCAGAGAAAAAAAAATAAAAAAAAAGGAAAAATTTACTCCTCCTTTAGTATATTAAAAATGGATCCCACTTTCAAGTAAGATAAAACACGTGCAGGATGTTGTTTGGTTAATGAGAGTATGCAAACTAAGGTGTGTAATTTAGCACATGATGAATGTGTCTTGGTCCCACTGACATCAATGTCTTGCCCATAAATTCAGAGTGCATGCAAACTTCTCCACGGAAAACTTGATTTTATATCCTTGGTTTAACCTGTAATTAATTGCACTTCGCTTTTAAGGATTTGTTTCCTCAGCTTATTTTGCTTGCAACTATATTGCAAACACTGGTGTTTTATTGATGGAGCGATGCAAAGTTAAGAGTGTGAGAGAAGGGCAGTCAAGTGTTGGGAGCTACGCGAGGTCAGGACACCAGCGAGCTGTCTTGGGAGCCTGGGCTCCTGCAGCTGCTCATGTCAATGTCTGTCTGTCCTGCAAGGACTGTTGGACAGGGTGTAAAGAAACACCCTTCCATACTGCCAAGGGTGTAAAATCTCAGGCTTTAGTGGCTTGATCCAGTTGCCCAAACACAGGTATCCAGCGCCATGCAAACCCCCAAGGGTCTGGGGGACATTCATACAGGGCCCATGGGAACGACACAAGTTCCCCTTTCCCTTCCAGGTTTGTGCTCCTCTGTGGAAGCAGCTGGATGGTGTAAGGTGAACACCCAAGGGTACCACAAATGGCACCTGATGTCTGTGTTTAGAGCTCTCAGTAGAGCTCCAGACATCACGATGGCTGAAAAGATTCAGAGCATTCAGGCACGTTAATTTCATGCTTTTGATAAATGTTTTCTCCTATTTTTTAGAGAGAGATAGCTGACACAGACATAGAATTAGCAAATTGTCCTAATCGATACAAGCGCCTACCATCAGCTTAAAAAACCCTAGGTGTTAATTATGAGACACCGCAAACACATCACTCAGGCGGCTCCTCGGCAGAAGCGCCTGTGCTCGGCTCAGCTCCCAGCCCACGCTCCCTCCCTCCCTCCCTGTCACCTCTCAGTCAGTGACAATCGCTTTTGTGAGGTGCTCATTGCTTCACATTTCAAGTTTCTGATTTGAAGCTCTGCCCTTCAAAATGAAGCGATGGCTAATTTCTGCTCTCACCCACCGGTGGTACTGGGTAAAGGGCTCTCCTCGTTCCAAAACTCTTTGAGAAGGATTCTGCTGGGCTTTGACTGGTGCGTGTTTACCAGCCTCTCATGGAAGGCAGTACAGATGTTGAGGACTGGGGAAAGAGAGGTTATCTAGGATGTGTGAGGTGGAAAGCATTTAGAAAACTATAGCCCATCAGCCTGCAGGAAAGGAGGTATCTTGCAGGAAACATAAAGATGTGGCATGTGAAAAATGAAGGTAAGATGTGCGCACAGTGAAACCTGTGAAAGATGGGTGCCAGCTTTATCATGTGCTGTCTTTTTGGAAGGCATTCGGATACTGTGGTGACAGGCATGATGATCAGGGTAGGTCAGAGAAAGCTATAAACTAAAACCAGTCTTTCTGCAGGTGCCATCTGGAGGGTCCTGGAGGGCTCTGGTGCATTCAGAGGTTGGAGGAGCACCCTGGGGACAGGAGAAGGTCAGAGGCCAGGTGAGACCTGCCAATGGGCATGCACGGAGAACAGAATCAAACACTTCTTTCTCTCCTTCACAGACAGGCACAATGCGCATGGGAGACAATGGGAAAACTGGTGTGTTACAGAGTGCTCTGATGAAAATGCTGCAGCTGTCACTCAAACACCTCCTCTCTGCTCGGAGACTCGCTGGCTGCGGACAGCAGTTGTGCTGAGCTGCTGCAGTGCATGAAGGGGTTGCCGGCAAAGTTCGGCGTAAGCTGAGTTAAATGTGTTTTCAGAAATAAGCATCTAGGTGTAGCCCAGACAGAGCCACAGAAACGTTACGTGACTTGCCCAGGTCTTCAGGTCTAACGTGTGGAAGGAAGACAAGGTCCTGAAAGCCTCAGCCCTCCCTGCCACCCGCTGAGAAAACAAAAGAAATTGAAGTTGATTTATGTGTTGGGAGAGCTGGCTTGTTTGATTTTATAGATAACAATAATATTTTAGCTATTCTAATTACAAGTAGTAATTAGGCAGCTGGACCAAATCAGCGTTGGAGTACAAACACCTGCTTGTGTGCTTCCATCTGTTCTTCACTGGAATCGCTAACAAATAATGTTGCACAGACATTTCACAGGCATTGCAAGATCACCACCATTTTCTTTTTCACCTCTTTTGAAGAACACACTCTGCTCTAGAGTTTACTCAAAGGAAGAAAGCGTGTGCCTGGGCCATGATACCATTTAAGAATTCACCAGCCTTTCCTTCTTTTGTGTAATCACTTTACACACCTGAAGGAAACATAACATGAAAAGGCGACAGAGGCAGCAGATAATGAAAAAACAGCTTAATTCAAACAGGTGAGGGTAGTTTATTCATTTCTAAATGAGAAAGGATGCCAAAAGTCTGCTGTAAATCTGAACGTCAAAATTGCTCAGAGCTCCATCTACTTCCACAGCAGCAGCCAGCTTTCTGTGCAGCTCTCCGACACTCACAGAGCTATTCACAAATATTTCTAAGCAAAGGTTGCAGTCACATATTATTCTGTTTATCCCAGAAGCGCTCAGGGACTGGCTGAAAGCAGAACCCTGTTGCGCCAGGCTTTGTACAGACAAAGCCATGGAGACAGCCACTGCCTTGCTCACTTTACTTGTCTACTGTTTTGCTGAAACGCAGTTTAAAATGTGATGCAATTCCTGCTATTAACAAAAGGAGAAAATACCGATTCTTGATTTGTGCCAGTCTGTTAGATAGGTTTAGGGCAAGCAAATACAAATGAATCTACATATTTCTATGTATTTAGGACAAATGTCGGATTAAAAAACAGTAAGTGATGTGAGACTTAAATCATTTGAGGTTGGAAGTATTTATTCAGAAAGCTGCAAGTAGGGAGGTGATGGAGGTGACGGGGAGGCATGATGATGTTCAGCCCCGTACCCGAATGACTCCGCATTGGTTCTGCCCCAGAAAGAGCTCCAGTACATCTCATGTGAAATCTTTTATTTCTTCAACCAAAATACACATGTTTTCTACTGTTCTTTTCCACTGGGACCAGGAGTCCTGGTACTAGCAATGAGACTGAAGGAGAACGAAGTCAGTGGGGCTAAATCCCACCTTTCTAACACGCCTCCCAGAAGTGTCCCAGCGAGGTGTCTTTCAGAGATGGTCCTGCGTGATACCCTGAAAACAGCAATCCTACGTGTTAGCATGAACGACAGCATCTATCTCGCACTATTTTCAGACCAAGTCCTTTGGCATCAGTGGCAAAGGAGACAGGGTAGATGCACATGGGCAGACCGACCTTCCTGAGATTGACACTATACAAGGCTTTCTTGCACTGACAGTCCCTTGGCACTGAGACCCAGGCTCAGAGCAGAGTCTGCCATGCCCTCAACAAGCTCCTTTCTCAAAGGAAACCAGGAGCCCATGGCTGCCGGACTCCGCTGGCAGTGTGGGGCTGGTGGAGGCCATAGGAACTTATCTGAACTTCATCCTCACCTCAGAGGTGAGTGTCAAGAAGCAGAAGTGTGAGGGGTTTGTATTTTATTGAGGCAGAAGTTGTAGGCACAGAGAGGTACCGTGAAGGACGGGGGTATTTTCCACACTGCTTTTTACCCCACTGTTTTACTGTAATGATTTTTCCTGCCATCTGACTACATAGAATCTAGAATAAGAACAAATTTCATCAACAAGTGTAAAGCTTGGGCTCAGGAAGGCATCCAAAGGGTCTTTTTATTATACAGTTTCAGGCACAACTGGGTGAGGGAGGCTCCAACGTCTCACCGCCTGAGAGAAAGGAACCAAACCTCCACCCTCCCACCCATCTTTTCACTTTTTAATGACATTTTCTTATCTGCTTTCTTTACATGCACCATGCCGCATCATTTCTTCACATTTGCCTTTCTATTCATGCGCTGGCAGTGCTTGGCCCAGCCGGAGGGAGTGGAGCAGTGGGAGCTGCAAGCATCAGCCCTGGGGACGTGGAGGTGACAATCACGCCAGATGTGAAAGCTGGTAACTGAAGGCAAACTTATCTCTTGGGAAAGGTGCCAAACATCCCTCCCTGAGCAATGTGGTGTGCTGGGAACTCATGCCAGCTTGTCTCAGCACCTGGGACCTTACCTTGGTTTTAGCAGAAATGTGGGGACAGACTGGCAGTGCTACGGCATACAGGTAGAAAACAGATCTCAAAACTCCCATCTAGCTAATAGGCATCTAAATTTATTTGACAGAAGCACTTGAATGTCTGTCAAACTGCAGGAAGAGAGCACTGAAACGGTCTAATCATCTGGGGACACAGGTATCTACGGGGCCTCGAGACAGTAAACCATCACTTCCAACTAGCTGAAGCACATCCCCGTGTGAAGTCCTGGCCAAACAAACGCAAGGGACTAATTCTGGTGCCCCTGCCCTGGTAATGCAGATCCAGAGCACAGAGAGGAAGGGAGTTTCTTTTGGCCTGGTGGGCAGCGTACCAGGGTGAATGGCGTGCCTGTGCTGGCTCGGCCGTGGCTGTTCTCAGCCATGGAGAAACCACTCCTCTTCTCTGTTCCCTAAGCAAGACCGAGGCTTAAAGCGACTGGATATCAATCTGGATATCAATATTGACCAGGACACTGCTGGAGAGGCAATTTTTAAGGTGACAAAACTCACTGCAAATCATCCCTTTTCATTACTTCTTAAAATATCTGCCCATGACACAGTATCATGATAGAGCTTTTTAAAATCTCTGCCATGCAACTCCTGGCACGAAAGTGACCCTGGCAAGTTTCTCAGGCAGGAGGATTTTGTTCAATAACTTTCTGCTGTGTATCAGTTTGTCATGAAACGTTGAACATGTGTTGTTTAATGTCAGGCAGAAGCACAGCTTGGATACTGCTTATGCTCCTTCACCATTTCCCTTCTCATCAAAGCCTGCTCATTTCCCGAGCAAGCGTGTTCATTTCACCCGTGTGCTTGCAGTAAGCACCAAGCAAACTCTACCCATTCTAACAAAACCTTATGGGGAAAACCGACACAATTATAATTTTATGACTAATGTATTTAAAATGACCCCAGGAGAAGCTGCTGGCAAGATCAAAGGCAGAACTGGGATGTGTGATGACTTTCTGTTTACCTGCCTTTGCAAAGTGTGTTGGGATATATCCTCTAGCAGAGGTACCATCTCCTTTGGGATTATCAAGGGGAGATGCTAAACATTCAGTTAACATACAATAGCAAGGGAAGTTTTTCCCAGGTAGCGGATCTCATATATATGTGAAGTACTTGTTTACAGCCACCAGAAGCAATGGTGTCTGTACTTGTGGGATTTCTGCCTGTTTTTCTTCCTCCAGAATAAGGGAAAGTAAAAATGTTTTGACTGCAAGATCCAGGGATACAGGCATCTGTGACACTGGTGAAAGATGAGTTCTAAATAAAACCTTCTCAGAACCAGAGAAGGGATAATCATGACAAGCGAAGATTTTTGTTTTCTAATAACAAATGGCAGCTGGATTAAGACATCAGGTCACCCATGCCTGGAGCACTTACTCAAGTCTTTCATTTCCTAAAGTTCAACTGGCAGAAAGGGCCTCTATTTGAGTTATTTTGATGTCTTCGGTATTAATCCTTGTGGCATGCAGTAAATGGCTTTTTTGCAAATGCGGTTCACATTATTCACTCACCAAAAGTACTCAAACCTCGGTTCTGAAGGTCTGCAAAGTGTATTTGACGTGGCTTGAAGTCATGTGACAAATTTATCTTCCAAACCCATCTGTGCTTAAATTGCCCACTAAGGTAACACACGCTGCTTCCTATCCAACAACTTTTGCAAATTGCTTTCTTGCACTAAAAAAACCCAAACAACAGAAATGCTGATTATTCTAAATCTGAAAGACATAGTGAAAACACATTCTGCAAAATGACAATTAGGCAGTAGAACTTTATTTATAGTTGCGAAATAAACATCAGTTAATCATCACCAGGAGCATCAATTTCTAACCTCCTTTTAGGTGAGATTTCAGATGCCTAACTCATTATCAGCTTTCAGCAATGCCTGCTCATCAGCAGCAGTCACATTAGACAAAATACAATGCATATGATATGGCAGTAATTAAATCATACTCCAGGGAAGAGATAACAGTGAATTATAAGGTATCTTGAGAAGTGATAATAATTACTCCGTAGGGGTTCTATTCTATTAGGTTTTAAATAATTTTTAAGACTTTGTAGAAAAGACCTAATTTGAAAAAAAATGGTAAAGAGGAAAGTAAACAAAACCTAAGTGCTGTCGCATGCATCTCTGGCAGTATTTCAGCTCTTTTGTTTTAACTTTAGCCCCAGCGTGCCGGAGCTTACCTTTGGAAACTACTGCATTCCAAATACCCACCAAAAGTGAAGCATACACATGAATCTATTTAATTGATTGTGGCTTGGTAGCTCCTGTGAAGATGAGAAGCTTGACCAAAGCCAAGAGCACTCAGCCAAAGGGAAAAGCTCCACCAGAGACTGGAGTGGGGACCCCAATACCTAGAATAGGGATCTGAAATTCAGAGAGAAATAAAGAGGTAGGAAAATCCAGAGTCTGGGAGCTGGAAGAAGAGGCCAAACCTGATGCTTCGTGATAACACTTAAGTTATTCTGATCTGGAAAAAGGATAAGCCTTGTCTTGAGTCCCTCTGTGGAACAGCACTGGACCTTCTAAGAGCTGCTCCTGCATTCAGCGTGTCAGTAGGAATTATGAGTCTTATCCTGCTCCATTAGCATCAGTGGTTTGGGAGTTTCTTTTCTTCTTGGTTTCCTTCAAAACAACACTAAGTGCTTAAGGAATTATCATAATATGAAAATTAGATAAGACATTCCTACTCATGTCATTTATACAATGTTCTAATATAGAGCAACTGCGCTAGATGCATATTGGTCTTGGATATTTCTTATTGAGTGTACAATGAATGGGAAAGAAAAAATATATATGTCTTTTGTCAGTGTTTATTGGAATTAATTTAAGAAGCTCAGATCTTACCATGTGTTTATTGGAATTAATTTTAAGAAGCTCAGATCTTACCATGTGTTTATTGGAATTAATTTAAGAAGCTCAGATCTTACCATGCCTCATTTGATCTTTTTCAAAGAGTCCTTTTCTCGTAAAAATATCAGACTTGGCTGTTTCAAAGACCTGGAGCCCTGACCATGCTTGCCCCCTTTTCTTTCTCTGGTACAATGGACAGTTTGTGACGGTTACTGCACAACTCTTTGGACAAGCACTTTGCGACCCTGGTGATTCCCTACCACTAATTCTGTCAGTTTAGTATTAAATCACCTCAATTAGCATTTCAATGTGAGATGATTCCCCTTCCATGATAAACTCTGATGCAAATAATGCATTTTGCTCTTCCGCTGTGTCATCACTTACTTTGAATGAAAGTCTTTTTACACTTTGATTATCCATCAGGCCCTCTAATTCTTTGGTTGGTCAAAAGTAAATGGTAAAAGCAAGTTAGCACAGTTAGTCCCAAAAATCTGTAAGAAGTATTGCTCCAATTGTTTGCTTTCAAACTTTATGAAGTAATGTGTTTCTGAGGGACTCTTTGCACATAATTTAAGTGCATTTTCAACCTATAAAGACCTGTTAACTTGAAACTATACCACCTCCTTATGAAGAATTAAACTTACCTAACACCCTTTTATATCAAATACAAATAGAGAGAAACCTACAATGGAAGAAAATACAGTAGAGTCCAAGCAGGGTTGGATATTGGATATTAAAGTAATAAATATTCCGTGCCATGCTTTTTTTAACAATATGGAAGAAATACAGCACACTTTCTTCTGAGGCTCTCCTCAGGAGAGGAGCATTTTATAAATCACATTCTTCTGATGATACAGCAGTATTTCATGCCACTAGTGGCCAGGCTGGATCTGACTTATTAATATTGCATGAAAATAGGTAAACTCTAAAACAAACACACCGCTGTATAGGTATAACTTTGTGCAACTTACCAGTGCCTGTGTTTATGAGATAACACTGACTACGCCATAACGTTGTGACATTTGCCAAGTAAAGGACATCAAACAAGTCTAGGTAGATGAGAAAGAGCCACCGGGCAAAGCGGGGGACAGCACCCATCGCAACGGAGGAGTCAGCCAGACGCTGTCTTACTTCCACTGTGAGCGTTTTGATGCCGCCTGCAGATCTCTGTGCACTAGTGGTGCCAGCACTTCAGCTTCTGCTCAACTACAGCTACACCAGGAGTCTTCTGATAACTCTGATGAGAGACATGCACATCTAACACTGTCAGAAATAAAGAGCCATGTACACGCTTACGCCAGGCTTGTTTGATCCTCCAGGCATGTATTTCTCTCCAAGGGTCCATCTACTGCCGTCTAAAAAAGATTTTTATTTTTTTTAAAGTTAGTGGTGCTGTTCTCTAGGCTCATATATGGCTCCAAACTGCTGTAGCTGTGTTAGGTGCCAGGCCATCAAAATGCATTCGCACCTGACAGAGGTGGTTACTGGTTGACTCACGCAGGAAATAATGAAGCACTTTAAACTCTGAGGAGATGAACAAGTCTTTTCACTCCTTAAGCCCACACTAGAGAAGAACCGGGAAATGATAAGCGTAGCAAATGCTGGACGCCTCATAACACAAGTATGCACGGATGCTGAGGTTCATTCCTCATACTTCATAAGCCTGCTTGTTTAATGACTCTGTTTAGAAGCACAAGTATCAAAACACACAGAAATCCTTTGCCTGAATATTTTTTTGACAGAGGAAACATCAAAATAAAACCTGATTAAAGCAGCACAGATAAATGTCTGTAATATTTCCCTGACTGATCTCCTTCTGAATCACCAACATACACATTACGTGCTATCTGAGTGCAGCCTTGTGCCTCGGGTAGATATAATATATATTAGTACCTCCTGTCAGATTGTCAAATCTGATTTTTCCCTAGTCTTTTTTTCATTAAATGTGTAGTTTCCCCCAACTGATATTAAGGTTGAATTCACTGTTCTGGGAACTTCCCCAGATGAGCAGAGCTGGGACCTGAACACGGTGTTGGCTGCATGCTCTCAGCAGACCACGTTTACTCCAGTGTCCGTTCCACATGCCCTGCAGGAATGGGTTTATCATTCAGCCGTTCAATACACTCTTAACTGGACTCACTACTTGGGATCTTTATATTTTGATGGGGGTTGTGAATGGCATATGCATTAATGCATTTTTCTTTTTGGGGGTATGAGGCATCAGGTAGCATCACTGATGTGGGGCAGATGTGAATCTTCACTTCCAAATGAAGTCTCCGTCATCTATTACCATGACTCCATACTGCTGATCTCCGTTTCCCCTATTTTCAAACCTTCTTCTAACTTAAATGTCAGCCTGGCTCAATTCTCAGTACCACTTCTGGACATCTGACTTGTCTGTAAGCAGCCAGCCACCATTCAGTCCTAGAAGCCAGCTGCCTACATTTACAGCTCTTCTTTTATTTTCCATTTCCCATTAACTCTGGTAGCTGTGGTGGTCATCCAGTGTGGCCCTATTACCCCAGCTGGCTGGGCAGGTGCTGAGATGCTGGGCTCTGGCTCTGGCCCACAGCTCAGTGGGGAGCACAAGCTGCCTCATTTTTTCATCCCTCTGCGGTGCTCTAGTAATAAACTTTGGCTGCCAATGGGAACCTCTGTGCAATACCGAGGAGTGGAAACAAACCCAAGCCCAGGCATATGCAGCACATCTGCTTTCACCCCAGCGGTGGGCAGCTGGCTGGAGTCTGTCGGGATGCACTCAGCAGATTTCACACACGAGGGGAAGCTCAGGTTTCCCCTTCATTAGCAGGGTCAGCCCTGGCTTTCCATACCCTCCTCCGGAGCGCATGTAAATGGCATCGCTTCTCCCTCCTTCCCACAAAGACGTGCCAAAGTCTTCTCCTCGAATCACTGCATCTCCCTGTCACTGGCCAAGCTGTGTCAGCAAGCGCCGCCATCAACGCTGCTCCGCATTTGGGCAGCCTCCCAGGCAGAGCACTTTCCCAGCACGCCTGAGGCTCTGGTGGGCCCCTTGCATCCCAGCTCCCTTCGCAAAGGGGTGAGAAATGTTAGTGGAGCATTTGCTCTGCATGCGACCCAAGCTTCCTCCTCCACATTTCTGCCTGTACCCATCTCCCTTCATCAAAAAAGCAAAACGAGCATCACTGGAAAAGCACTTGTGTTCAGGTGGCCGTACTGGCTGGCTCTGGGGTGCACGGGTTGTCAGGCAACGGCTAACAAGTCTTGTTGGCCAAAACACCCACTATTAGGCCCATTTCTGGGGCCACATTCTCTCGCGTGGCTGCAGCCCAGCCTGGTGTGGCAGCGGGCTCTGCTCTCGCCTGTTTGCCTGTGTGGGGAGCAGGGACGGCACCTTTCTCCAGGTCAAGGCCAGCAGGGCTCTGCCCCTGCCCCCGTCCCCAGAGTGGAGCTCTGCCTGCCGGGGACTGCAGAGATTTTGAGTCAAGTCCTCAGCTGAGCATCACTCTGCATGGTGCTCAGCAGTGCACTGGGCCGTTCTTGCCAGAAGCAGCCTCGTTTTAATTAGAAGATGAACATCAGTCAAAAAGCAAAACCTGAACACCCTATCTCCAAAATTTCACCATTTACTCCAGGTTTAATTTTCATGGTTTAGTATTCTCCCACACAAGATAATTTCAGCCAGGCAGAAGCAGTGTCTTTTTATTTCTCTTGCAAAGGTGCTGGAACAATTTCAGGAGCTGGGAAATAATGGCAGTGAGGGTTGGCCCCATGCGGGCAGCCAGCTGGGCAGGCAGCACTTTGCTGCGGTACCAGTGCGAACAAGGGAGCACAGCCCCACGGCTGGGACCAGAACAAACCTCATCCCAGCCTGCTCAGCTGTGGCCTGCGTGTGATCGCGGGGACCTTTGTTTTGCTGTTCTGTGACGGAGTTTTCCCAGCCATAAAATGAGGAAAAATTACGTTTTTGCAAATGTCTGGCTACACATACATAAACAGTGCTCAGCATTCTTGGCCCTCCCCTGCATTTGATTAACATGTATTTTAATGGCTGCATTAACACTTGTTCCACTGCCTCACTCCCACTCTCCAACGCCTTCACGGACCATCTTCCCTGGGTAACGTTTCTCAAAAGCACCTTTCCAAAAGAAAACTCCCCACTTTTGGGGGAGGTGCAGACAGGTTTGGAGATTGCTGTGGTCACTCCCGTCCCCGCATCCCCCTGGTTCCCTACGCTGCCAACAGCTTGTTCCAATCAGGCGATACCAACCGAGTGCATTTCTTCAGAATGCTACGCTCCCAACGAGGGCTATTTATCAGGCCTACAAGATTCAAAACTGCAAGACCCTGAATTTCATAGCCATTTGCAGCGTCAGAAGCTGCTAATGGCCCATAAAATTTAGCAACTTCTCCATAAGCTGCTGGTTAATGAAAAATCCGTTAAATTGTCCACAGATCAGCTGGCACAGTGCCCTCTGATTCATGGGATGCTTTCCCTGGCAAAGGTTACATTAACTGTGCTGGGGAAGCAGGGAGAGGAACTGGGGTGGTTTGTCAGAAGCTGCGGCTTTTCCTGGGCAGGATGGGGGCAAAGGACCTCTGTGCCAGTGGGATGGGTGCAGAAGACCCCACACTGGCTGTGCAGGATGGGACCCTCTCAGCCATGGTGCTGAGTACTCTCAGGCACTGCCCCAGGACAGGCGCCTAAGCTGCTGATGCTGGAATTAAAGCCAGGCTTCATGATAGGGGAGGAATTCAACTTCCCAAGGCAGTTTTGTTTGTTGAGACAAATGCACACCCCCTGAATCCCTGTTCTGACTTTCAACTGAAACCATAAGGCAGAGCCGACTTTCCCCTCTCTGGGACAGCTGCGCACTGAGCAATGGGGAGCCCCTGCCTGCATATTCCTACAGCTCTTTGGGTGATGGAGGCTGAGACAAAGGACATTGCAGCACTCAGCCGGCTTCCCACAGAGCCTATATTTGCCTTTTGCTGCTCCTGCTGCTGCTGCTGCCGCCTCTTACAGCAACTGCTGCTGTAACTCGTGCCAGTTGCACACAAAACGCCCGCTGCCCTGTGCTTGGATGCAGTAGTGTGGCTGCAGTACAAAGCAAGGATTTGGCATCCGCACCAAGGAATCAGTCTGATGTCAGCACAAATTAATGCTGCTCACCACTCTGACATTGCAAGGCCTCAACTGTCAGTGCTGGCATTTATGATGCTGTGTATTTTAACTAATTAGGCACTCACAGCCCAGCCGGTGCAACCCATCCATCTTATGAACACTGGATGTTTTTGCACCAGCATATGCTACAATAATGAGAATCAATGTTGCTAATGACTCTGTGCAGCCCATTTTTCAGTCACCTTTGCAAATCTACATTATGCTGGGAATGCACACAGGAGAAAACACTGGCTTTGAAATGCCAAAGGTGCATTTCTGCAGGACAAACCCCAGACTGGCCTCACTCTGGCACGCCTCGGGCACTGTGGTAGAGGAGCTGCTGCCACCAAAGCAGCTATGCAACGCTGAGAAAACAATTTCTATTGCAGGCACTAGAACAGATGAGATTTCTGAGGTCAAAGCCTTAAACATGTTTCACTGAATTTCCTCAGAGTCAGTCTTTCTTTTCCTTGGGCAAGCTTTCAAGTTTTCTCTGTTGGTGAGTAGCTGTCCCTTTTTCTTCCCTCAACCTGCAAGTTAAAGCTGTCCTCTTTCCCTGGTGGGGGAGCAGATGCAGGGCCAGCCCATGGGGTGGCAAGGATGCTGGGTATCTTTTAGTGTTACGGGCTTGGAAAAGCAACAGCTGCCTGCAGCAGTCAAGAAAAGAGAACTCCTTCCTTCATCTTCAGAAGTGCCATCCCCTCCTCAAGAGATTTGCCAGATGTTCTGATTAAGGCAGTTCAATTGCAGTGTTTAAAAGCCTCTTCCACCTGCTCCCTGCAAGCTCCTCTCTGTGGGCAAGAGTATCTCTAATTAAAAATTCCCTCCTGCTGTAAGGACTCCTCCCTCACCTTTCCAGAAACCAGCATTATACAGACAACCCCCTGGGACTGCTCTGCAGACTCATCTCCCCTTTGTTTTCTCATCCCCTGCAACAGAAATAAAAATTTTAAGGGACTTGAAACCTGGGCAGCATGGGACAGGAGAGCTCCTTCCCGAGGCTCTCCCTCCCGCGCTGACCACTGTTCAGAAGCCCCCTGCCCAACCTCGGGTGGTGCTTGCCCTAGGTCTTTTCAGCAGCCACTGCCCCCTGGAAACGCTCCGGGCTTGTAGGGAGAAGCCTGCAGCCCCACACCCCTTCAGACCGCCATCCAGTGCACAGGACAGCCCGCCAGCGCAGAGGCTGCTTTGTGGTAGTCCCCACCTCGCAGCAGAGCACCGTGCTCAGGCGGTGGCTCTTCAGAGGCCAGGGTCTCGCTCTAGCTCACCCCTTTGGGGGCTGACTCTGGAGGGAGGGACTGGACTGCGTGGAGCACCAAAATGTAGCGTGAAACAAGGGAGGCAGGCGAGCCGACTGCAAAATTTGCTGGCACAAAACTCAGGCTGCTCTTGTCTTTGCAGGGGCTTCCCTGCTCTGGCACTGCCCAGAAGAACAGCTCTAGCTCTTCCCTCCTGAGGAGCCCCACAGCCCTGATGTATGAACCAATCGATACAGTGGGTCCTACTCCTCTTGCTGAAATAAATGGGTATTTACCCAGAGTCAGAGCACAGAGGGAGCATACCCCTTAAAGTCCCCCATAACTGTCGGTCCCTTTTTTCCCATATTCCAACAGAAATCAGACTCGGGTGTGCTTTAGGTGTGCCGTGGAGACCCTGGCTCTTTGCCACTGAGGGTCCCTCCACTGCAGAGGGGGATGCGGCAGGATCAGTAAAACACCATCCCTGGCCTCGAGCCCCACCAGCACCACAGGGCACAGCCAGGCAGCCCCTCGTCTCCATACACACTTGCTGGGGCCCCCTCCTTAGCTGAGCATCCCTTGTTATTTCTCTTGGTGGACAGACTTCCCCGAGCTGCCCGCCGGCTCCCGGTGCAGCCTCACCCCTCCTTGAAAAGGTCAAGATAGAAAATCTTCTTAAGCGAATCCTCTGCTGATAAGTGCTACTCAGATGATGGGATTAATATTTTCCATATTTTGGAGCCACTCAAGCATGCAGGTGCCCATTTAGCATGTTTTTGAGCTGCAGATACGCTTCCCCCCTGAAAAGGGTTCTCTGCCTTTTAACCCTCCAAGGATAACAAGGTGCAGACCTGGGATTTCACTGTCGCAGGGCTCAGTGGAGCCAATCCCCATAGTAACGGGTCGTCCAGAACTGGTCCCAGCGCTGCAGCGTTCAGTCTAGGCACATATTCAACATCAGGGTATACATGTGCGTAAATATACATAAAATTAATCTGTGCTTGCTATAGTATGTGCGCAAGGCAGAGAAATGCTGGCGAAACCGCAACCCCTTGGCGTGCAGAGCTGGCGCGTGCTGTGGCCAGTAACGGTGAAAATGGCTAAAGGGATCGGACACCGCGCGGCCAAACGCGCCTGTCACAGCCCTGAAATGATGAGAGGATGATCAGGATGAGTTCCCAAGTCGTGTTGTTCAAATAGTTTATATTTGCGTGTTTTCAGGAAGGAACATACATAACCCTTCAAAGCCGTACCCGGCGCAGCCTCACGCGGGCTGCGCGGCGGCGCTGCGAACCTGGGCAGCCAGCGCCGCTCACTGGCGGAGCGACGGGCACAGGCGCGGAACAGCTTCTCGGTAAGCTGCTCACACTGGGACGCTGAACGCAAATCTTGGTGCTAGCGTTCGAGTAAAATAAACAAATGTAAAACATGATCTCTCCCTTTTCCTGCTTAAAAATGACCAAGAAAATTAAAAAGGAAGAAACCCAAATTCCCCTCCAACGCAGCCTCCAGACAGCTTCCAGTAACAGCAGTCCTTGCAGTAAAGGGGCTATAAACTTTGACTCAGTCCATTATATTCCTGCGTGCTGGTAACACTTCCACTTTCAGTCCTGCCTCCACTTTCAGTCCTGCCTCCACTTTCAGTCCTACCTCCACTTTCAGTCCTACCTCCACAGCAACGGGCAAAAATCCCGCTTGGGAGCAAGGGACATAGCTCTGCATCTTGTCTTCCAATACTTCAAAAGGCTCGTGTGTGTCCCTCAGCTGCATATATATTTATGTGTGTGTGTGCTCATCTGCCAAGGCCGTAGATGGGCAACTGTGTCCATCATTTTTAAAATCCTAAGAAAAACGAACTCCATTTTTAAAACCCCAAGAACATCAACCTCATTTGCAGACATTCTCCTCCCCTGAACTATTCCTCATGACTGATAACCCGATGAGTGGCCTCATGGTCCCACTTGTGGGGCAGATGCCTTCAAAGTTATTCATGTTCCTTTAAGCACGGCCAACAATTTCTGCTTCTTAACGGAGTTTCTTTACAGCCACCCTCTAAGCTGGCTCCTCCTTTAGTAGGTGTGATTTATTTGAGAAACAAAGCATCAGTTCACAGGCACTGTGGTGACTTCAACATAAAGGTCCCTCTACTGCACTTGGCTGCTCCTCTGACTTCACTTTACAAACATACCTTCTTCTGCCCTATGCTGTCTGCACTAGGCTCCTTTATTTAAATTCAGGTAAACAGGGTAATAGAAAGGGAAGAAGTTTAAGGTCCTTGAAAGCTTCTGCTTAGGACAGAACTTACCCCATTTTTGTAAGATTTTACCTGCATATACTTTAAGCTGTATATACCATTTCAGGTCAACATCCATAGAGGAGGTCCACAGCTACCTGCTCTCCAGGCTGCCTGGACCCCTGTGCCCTGTTCATGCCAACCAAGCAGGGCATCAGTCAGGCTGTGAGTGTCATTTTTTTGTTGTTGTTCCCTAACTAGAGAGGGGGTTTAGGTGTCTGATCTCCAATGAATATGAAAAAGTCACATTTCAGAGCTTTGTCGTTTAGAAGGATCATCTTGAAAAAGAAGATTCATTAATTAGTTACACTGGCAGTCACTTTAATTAGGCATTGCTGAGTGCCTTCAGTCTTTGTGATCTTTAGTGTTCTTATCTTGTTGTACTTTATTTAAATATTTTTTTTGGACACGTACGTAATTCCCAATTAATGTTGTAGAGCCTATTCCAGCTATTTCAAGATGTCACGTACTGTAGATCTTCAGATGTGTTTACTGGATGTCTTCTGAATTTAAATTACTCCTTTAATCAAACCAGAAAACCTACATCTTTTTTGGGGTGTACAAGAACACACACCAGAGACATCCAGAGGAAGGCAGTCCGGTTTCCAGGAGGTTTCAGTATGGGAGCAAATGAAAGACGCTTACAAAATGAAACCTTTCAAAAGACATTTTTGTCAGGAATTTTAAAAAGAGAATTTGCCTGCAGGGAAATCCTTCTGACAGCCGGCTGTCAAAAGCACATCCCCACCAGGGTGGTCTTTGGGAGAGAGCCGAACAATGCGGATCATGTTGGGATTTCAGGAGACTCGGGTGAGTGCAATGTTTCTTAAAGGAAGCAGAAGCTTTGTAACCTGAAGGAAAAGCAAGTGTTTGTATATCAGACGTGAGCCACCGCCCCTGAACGATAAATCCTAGCAAGGAGGAACCTGAGGAAAGAGGTGCTCCTCTAGTTTTGTGGCATTTCTCTGTATTGAACTAAGCAGTCCTTTAAAGAAAGAATCTTCTTTTCTTTCAGCTGTGTCCGTCCTCTGCACCAGTTTGGCCAAGAGCATTTTTGTTAATGTCTCCGCCCTGATATCCAGTTTCTGTCTACTCAACTTCTATTTTTAGAGGCAGCAGAGAGGATGTTTTGCAGGGGACAATAGTACAGAGACAGAGAACTGGAACAGAGGATGAGGATATTATGTCTCCTCCCTGTCTAGCTTACCTGCTCCTAACAAACCTCTCTTGCTAGCTTGCTTTGATCTACATGCCCCAATGTTAGCCATCAATGCAGTACTCTCTGGTCTTTACACTTATTGGTAACAGTGATCAATATACAACACCAGCATCCTTCCGAAACCTCTGTGCTCTTTGTTTCTCACTACTTGCTCCCATTGCTTTCTCCAGGTTTAACTTCGTCTTTCACAGGTGCTTATCTCCCCCTAAGATAAGGCTTGAGCTTACACCTTACAGTGGCTGGCTACTGCCCTTACACTAACAGATAATCATACAAATAAAATGGGTGAATATTTCTGCGCCACCTCCACAGCTTACACCATCTCAGTTCATAAGTGCATTAATAAAGCCTGATGAACAGTCCCAGAAAAAGCATTTTCCCTTATCCTCAGAGATAAGAGAAAGGAGGAGAATATGAATAAGGTGTGCAAATGATAAATCCTGCCCAGACATTTACGCAGAACAGAGCTGGAAGGTCTAGACCTGACGATCTCCTCATTGCTAAAAGAAACGAGGTCCTGATTAGAGCGGGGAGGTAAAGGATGCTGTAGCCCCCCCTCAGGTTACTGGGATGAGTCAGCACCACTGGGGCTGCAGTACTCCACAATTAATCATGCTGAGACAGTTCTCCCTCTGACTTGTTAGCCATAAAAGAAAGCTCTTTACTGCAGCAAATCTCTTAAATTCTGTAAAAAACCCTCGTGCTCAGGCTTCTCACACACACACAGAGCTGCACCTGGCAGTCACTTGGCAGAAAAGAAAATAGTGGCTTAGGATGCAATTGCTGTAGGGAAGGGGCCATCCTTTTATCTTAGTCTTTCTGATGTGTCCTGCACTGGGAACCCTTGTCTGTGAGTGCAATGATAACGCAAATATGTAAATAATAGTGACAGCAGTAATAAGAATATTTCTTGTCTCTGGAACACGGAGACATGAGGGTTTGGCAGCTGACGCTGCTGCCTTCAGTGGAGAGTGCTTCTCTGGCTGGGGCTGGCTCTGTGAAACCAAAGCAAGGTCTTGAGTAAGATACATCTTTTCTCAGCAACCTCAGAATCTGGGATGGCAAAGGCTGTTACAGCAGAGTGCTTGTCCTCAGCCATCACCTCTCTCTCGGAGGAGTTAGGTGCTGGATCTGGCTTCAGTTTCTTTACTGCGGTGAAAAGCCTTCAGGCCCTGGAAGTCTTTGGAGGAACACGGTGGAGAGTGGTGCCTCTGCATGTCCTTCCCACTGGAGAGAGGAGGACCACGTCTCCCGTACTCTCCGGAGGCACATATGACATCCTGTAGGGATTTTCCATCTGCTACAAGACAAGGACAGGGGAGGAAGATGGGCAAATCGTTGCTGACCAGCCTGATTGCCTCTGCGCTGCAGTGTCTAGCTCTGTGGCAGGGGAGGGCGGTGGGTGCTGACTTTAGCAGAGCTTTCAGCATTCTGTATCATAGATAATAACCTTATAGCCAGGTAGGGACTGGATAGATGGACAAGAAGGGACATAAAAACTGGCCAGATTACTGAGCTCAAAGGGCAGTGGCTAACATTTCAGTGTCTACCCAGGAGCCAGTCATAGGTGGTACTCCTTGGGGACCGATACTGGGGCTGGTATTCTGTGATGCCTCCATCAGTGATCTGACCCATGGGAGGAGATGCGCTCCCTGCAAGATGACACTGAACTGGGAGGGAGGGAGGGATGTAGGAGGACAGGGAGGATGTTCAGTGCAGCCTCAACAAGCTGGAAAAGTAGAAGTATGGATAAACTGGAGGAAGTCCAGCACAGGATGAGTGAGATGGCTAAGGGCTGGGACCATCTGACGCGTGAGAAGGGTCTGAGGAAGCAGGGTTAGTTTAGCATGGAGAAGAGCAGGTCAAGGGGGGCTGCACTATTGTCTTCCCCTGCCTGAAGTGGAAATACTGGCCTCCAGTACCACAGAGGAGACAAATCCAGGTTCTTCCCAGCGATACAGAGTCAACTCACACAGGTTGCAGTATAGGAAATGCCAGACTGACAAAAGGAAAAAGAAATTTACAGTGAGAATGTTCACACACAGAAGAGGATGCCCAAACTGGTCTGGAGTTTCCATTTGTGGAGATGTTCAAAGCTCAGGGAGAGGCCCTGAGCAACCTGAGCAACCTGTTTTCCTTTGACACTTGCCCCACTCTGAGACCTCCAGAGGTACCTTCCAACCTAAATCATTTTATATGATTTTTATGAACTGATTTCCCCTTCCAATTAGAAATAATTATTTTATAAAGTGATAGGACATCTGAGTATTGGATACACTTTATGGGATGACACCAGCCTAACAGGGAAAGCAGCGGTTGTACTGCCAAGCTTTCACACAACTTCATCTCATGGTAAAGAGTACCACTCTATCTTAGTCACTAGTAAGTGCCACTAAACATAAACCTGTGTAAAAATGATATATAGCAGTGAATCTCAGAAGACAGCTTCTCCCCATAAATTCCGCACATGACGCATTGTCACAAGAGTTATATATGAAGACGATGGTAAACCTTTTTTCAGACTGACAAACTACACAGGTTGTCCTGCAGAGCTAGAGTATTATTCAGTTGGTTATCAGCATCCTACAGTCTTGGGAAAACTCAGCTGTTACTAAATACGTCATTTTGCAGCGTATATGAAGCCCATCTCCCTAGCTTGTCTTTACATTATAGTGCTCATCATTTTCAATGGGGGAGAAGACCACTGGAAAAATTAACCAGCTGTATCAAGATGAAACCCATTACTTTAAGTGTTGCATATTTTAGAGCCCACGCTAGCTAACAGAGTACTGCTATATGCAAGGGCCTCTCTGATCTAAGGAGCCCATACCTCAGCGAGCAGCGTGGCTGCCCAGCTCCTCACTAGCTGGTTCCTTTAGTGGCACCACACTGCCTACTGGTTTTCCTTAAGGAAAACGAAGTCAGTGACATAGGGTCGAATTGCTTCAAGTGAAGATGTGGTTGATTCCATCTTCAGGAATCTCATTTCTCTGACGTCTATTTTCTTAGAAGGGTTTCCCTTGATTACTTGATCACGTGCAGTGAAAGAAGAGATCTCCCCAGGGACATGTGGGTTCTCCAGCGAGGTGGTTTTCCCCCACTGATCCTGGTCCAGAGCAAAGTCTTCACAGCTACATAAGCACCAATTTAAGAGCTATTGCAGAAAGAAACCCAGTCTATCCTCCTCAAAGGGCAAAAGGTTTCAGCCACTCTCTGAGATTTGTTTAAAGCTACCTGTAAAATAAATATGACTTTAAAGTGTCAGCATTATAGTTTACTAAATCAAGAAAGAGGACAGCCGCTGCTAAGAAAAGTGATATTACAGTCTGTGAAAATAATGCCTGTAGCAGGAAACAGAATGTATTACTTAATTGTTGTGCTCCCTACTCCATCCTTGACCCATCACCAGCCGCCTGCTGCAGCCAGTGTGGTGGCCTGTCCCTGCCATGGCCACTGCACCTCCTTCCACCGCCACCTGAAACATCACCGCGCTTCCGAAATAGGGGTGTGGGATGGCAGGGGAGCTGCTCTTGTGCAAATCTTCCGGGATCCCTGTTGTCAGTGGTAGGAGGGAGGGGAATGAGTGTAGTTGTTGCCGCAGGGGCACAGTGATGGATTCATGTGCCGCTCTAAACGTCTGGGGCACCCGGGGCAACTGGATGAGGTGGCTCCAAGGGGAGGAATGTATTTACTGTCTGAAATGCAATATGAAGCAATATGGTCAGAGAAGTTAGTGCCCTAATCACCTTACTGCGTGCTAGAGCTGCCAGGGAGTTATTTAAAATGACTCGAGATTGCAGCTGAGAAAAGCAGCTCTGGCGGAGTAGCCTGAGGAAGAGACTGTGTGTCACAGCTGTCAACTTTCTCCTCTTCTACCAGGAGAAAAATAGAAATAACTCCCTGAAATAAGCACAGCCACCAGGAGCATCTGTCTGCAGGGCAAATGCAACCCAGGTGCCACCACCTGTGTGGTGACCAGCCACTTTCACCCTCCCTGGTGCCACGGGGCTGCAGGGCTGTGAGAGGCAGAGGTTGGCAGGAGCTGCTGACGGCTGGAACCCCCCCCGGCCTCCAGTCCCTGGTGCCTGACCGATACGGCTACAGAAGGAACAAGTCCCCACTGAGCACTCTCCATCACAGCCGCTATCATCACACCAGGAAAAGGACCAGGTTTTCCAGGCCGCAGTTACTGCTCTCTGGGGGTCTCAACTGCTCTGAAGAGTTTGGCCAGGAGTGCCACTAAACACAAGGAGTTTTAATACACCCTCTCCTCTGTCCAGAGAGAGAGGATATCCATTCCTGAGTCAAGGGAAGCTCAGTTCTCACTCTTACATGTCAAATCTATTCATTCTGTGACCCAGGGCAGACTTTCAGAGGTTCCTCTGAGCCCTGGTTTCACTGTTTCTGAAACAGAGGTGACAGTATTTTTGACATACGATGCTAGATGTCTGTGTGAGGGTAACAGCCTTGAGATATTCAGATGGGAGGGGGAAGAAAGATGTTATTTTTACTAGACTTCAGTTTCACTCTAAAGACCTCATAAAACAAGCACTGGGAAAGTAAGACCAGGAATATTTACTTCCTAGATGTTACCTTACAGAGCAATTTTGTTGCCTACCAGTGCTGATACCCATTAATGTTTACTAGCCAAGGATGGCCAAGTGGGAGTGCCCAAAACTGGTCAGGAGATTTGGATTGCTTCTCCCTGAGCAGCTAAAGGCACAGGCAACCCTGTATTTTTTCCTGGGACATTATAGAAATGGTAGATCAAGTACAGACTATTCAGGTATTATTATCTACTAATACCATTTCAGAGCTCCACACACAGAAACACACAAAAGGGGGTGTAGCACCACCTCAGAATGCTCTAGTGTTTAAATAACAGCGTCTGTCTTAACAGAAGACTAAAGCAACCTTTTACTGCACACCGTAAAAAAAGATACCAAGCCATACTGTACCATACTGTATACCAAAAAAAGATGTCACTATTCATGATGCTATGGTCTTTCTGGCTCTGCAAGGGCATCGAGGTGTGCCCCACCTGAGTGAGCAGGGGGTCCTGAGTTATCCCAGTATAATGTGGTGTTTCTAGTAGAGCGTTTTTATCCGCTTTACAATATTCTCAGTGCGTAGCTTCCTTCTTTCAGGCTCTGTAAATCCCTGATGGTTGTGAGAACAGAGGAGAGAATAGAGATTTTTATACACAGAGATATTATTAGGAGCAAAATAATTGAGAAAGACATTACAGGTAGGAAAGCTGAGACTGAAGGAGCGCTCCCTGCCACACAGACCTGGTCGGATTGTTCCTCTCCCAGAGGGACTCTCCCAACGTGAGCTCTGGCAGCTTCATCCCTCGAGACGATGAAAACTAAACCAGACAGTGAGAAATCCTGGGAAAGCATTTTTTATACGATATTTCCCTGCTGCTGGGGAATGATAGCTAAGCCTCCTGGGGACACCTGCCCCTGTTCCCTGGAGCAGCGGTGGGGATGGCCAGCGGCACCACTTATGACTGTTCTGTGCCCACCCGTGGCCCTGCGGGGAGACCAGCTGTGGTGGGAGAGGAGTCAGCATTCAACGATAACCACCACCATTCTGTGCATCACCAGGCAGGCTGAGATAACAAGTCACCATCGATGCATTTTTTGGACAGCAAACTGCCTATTGGTTATTTCCCGAGGAAACCGTATTCCCTATAGGAGCCCAGTATACACAGGACACTCTCCAGTCTGAAAGGGGGTTATTTAAATTCCAGTGCGATGCCTGTGGCTACTGGAAATCAGGGGAAAATACAGTATGAGGTACATTTTACCTAGTAACTCAGAAATATTGACGAGCTAGTTCAAGGTCTAGTGAATCCAAAAGAAAAGTCAACAGATTGAAATCCTGACTATTGCTTTTAATAGGAGTTTATATGAAAGTGAGTTTGACAGACCCTTAAAAATTGTGAACTGTAGGAAAAAAATATCACCAAAGGTATTGCTCCCATATATTTCCATCAAAACTCATATACTGACAAAGCATACGTGAGACAAATCAAATAGCTTAACATTAGTGCAATCCCGTAGTCTTCTCCCAATGTTCATAGCCAATGTATTCCTAAACAGATTCCTAAGCTTGTCTGCTGCAAAACCAGCCTCTGCTCTTTCCAGTCAGCTATTGTCCCTGTCCTTCAAGTGCTGACTCAGGTGCAGTAAGCGGGAAGGTTATTTCAGCTTGTGTTCAACTGCTGGCAGGACAGCAGGTTTCTGGGAAGGGGCTGTGCTCTGAGCTGCGCTATCGATTCACCTTGATGCCGGGCTTGTGCGCCGGGCGCTGCTCCCTGCCGCGCAGGGACACGGCACCCTGCGGGGGACAGGGCATCTGACCCTGGCGCGCTCTGCAATGGCCAACCTTGATGTAACGTGCGAAGCCTTTCATTTCTATTTAGCCTGTACTCATGCGCACACCATCGTTGACACTTTTGAGAAGATGCCATCAGATATTGGGAAGCACTTACGCATCTGGGTAATTGAATTCAGAGTAACCCATTCCTGAATGGAAAATTAATAACTCGGCAACCTCAGACTTTACTTTTTATTAACTCCTTCACTGACACTCAAGAAAAAGTCCTCTTAATTTTTATGAAATAAAGCAGCTTCTTAGGACTTGTAAGAATTATGTTGTTTGTGCATCTTCTCAGTTTGTACTTGTATCACACTCATATTCATATTTCATATCCAACACATTTGCCCTAGAAATGTCCTAAACCACCTGCCTTTAATTCTAAAATGAACGATACCACTCACAGCATCCACTGTCTACAGAATGCAGAGACACCATCCGTCTAACGTGGATAATTTCAACATGGCCTGACTATGTAGAAGCTTGTGCTAAAAACTTTGTGAATCGTGTTGGATTAATGGGTGAAGTGGGCGAATATGCCCGGATTGCTGTTAACACAGTAACTGTGCTGCCAGTGTTGTCACTAATGCAGTAGTAGGTAAGTTGCTCACTATCATAACTTTTCTTCAGGACAGATGAGCAATCTGGGAATAAAAAAAGCCCAATCCCTCCCACCTCTTACCTCAGAAGAAATTTCATGGAAATGTAAGCAGTTTTCTACCTGAAAAGTTGTTTAAAGCTCTTATCTCTGCATTCAGAAAGGTCCTACAGTCTTGCTAAGCATCATTTTTGATCTGCTCTAAACAACTAGACCTGGTGTAGTAAAGGTGCATGGCAAATAAGTAGAAATATGTATAAGGGTAGTAAAAAAAGAAATTGCTTGATTCACTCACTTGGAATTTATTCCCAACATTTATAGCAAACTGAATAATCAAGTGAGTAAAGCTGTACTTCAGCCTCAGTATAAATTCAGCACTAATCTGATTATAGAAATAATTCTTTTGCAGGGGGAGGTAATATGTTGACTGAGATATAAAACCCGACTATACTGGGGAACAGAAACATAGTGCAAGAAAGCATATATCTGTGCTACAGATTATTTACAGGGAGGCACATAACACGAAAAACCCCCACCTCCCCTTCCTGAGAAAACAAACATGCAAACTGAGCATGAAACGGGAGTAATCCCGTTTGTCTGAGAAGTATCACAGCAGGAACTCCAGAGAAAATGGTTAACATGGTCGTCTTCACCAGCTGACCACGCAGCCAGGGATGCCTTGCAGCACCCTGCGCATGTCACCCCACTGCAGCAAGATTGCCCCTGCTGCAATCATAAAAGAGAACTGTGCAAAACTCAGCAGTTTTTGTTGACAGGATTTCATCTTCTCTTCATTTGGCATTTTGGATGGATTTTTTTTTTTTTTTTTTTTTTTTTGTTCTGACTGCTGTTTTAAGAAACAGACCTCACGCAAAATTGCCTTCAGGGACATGGACTTGGGTCAGCCTTAACTGGGGTGAAAACCCCACAGGGCAGCAAGCTGGTAAGGGGAAAGGTGTTGCTCCTCTTGGCTGGACAACTTCCATCCCAGGGTGAACGGTGCCTTCAGCTTAGGGCACAAAGCCAGGCCCCGTTGGTGGCCTTCAGCTTAGGGCGTGAAGCCAGACCCTGTTGGATGCCTCTTCTGCACGTCCCACACTGCCCCGTGGGCAAGCAGGTCCACCTGCTCCGGAGGATGCCATCCCTCCCATCGCACACACATCCCTCCCATCGCACACACATCCCTCCCATCACACACACATCCCTCCCAAAAACTTCTGACTTGGCATTTTTGGCTGTTGCCTCACACTCGGTCTCTGAGCAGCTTTGGGAGGCTGGGCAGTGGAAGAAAAAAATGGTGTCAGCTTTGAAAATGCTGTCGTGGGTGGACCATGCTTTGTGGTCTGGTGGGCAAAAGAGGGAGCCTGCCTGCTGGGACCCTTTTTTTTGATACTTCCTTCAAACTTATACTTACTGTATTTTCTATCAATTTAGGCATATATATAAATACTCTCTTTGCCCTTGATCCCAGTTATTTTATGTCACTCCAGTGTTGTGAATCAAAAAAGCCCTATTTGCAGGCTGCGAATTGCTACATGGGGGTTTATAAGGAAAGTCCAGCCCAGGGTTGTTCGGCAAGGCACGGTGTGGCCCATCGTCCTGACCCAGGCACTGCCATGTCACCTCCGCATGGAGCACAGCCTGGCTGACTGGAAAACAGTCCTCAGACACCCACTGAGACAGCATCACAGACCAAAGACTGGGAAATGTGAAAATCGCATCAGAAAGAGGATAGCTCAGCCTGCCAGTCTGCCAGCCGACAGGAAGGCAGCTGAGCTGGTGGGAGCATACGAGCTTGAAACCTCAACCCAGTTAGACGTTGATAGACACAGAGCAATCTCCAGAGAAATTGAAACGGTTGGATGGATGGCAGCATCACTTTGAGACTCCCAGTCTCACTACTGATTTTTCTCAGCCCAGAAAACGAGGAGAAAGTAATACAATAGAATAGAGGAGACGGCAATCCATTAAAGCACTTCTGTATCTGCTCTGCATTTTTCAGACCTGAAGGAAATCTCTGTCAGTGAAATCTGAGACTTTCGGAAAGTATATCTCGTATAATGGTGGAAACGAGGCTGTAATTTCACAGTAAGGCAGGATCTGATGATCTTGTATTAAATGTGATTTAACTTAAATTATCTCATTAAATGTTCTTACTATTGTCATTGTCGAGCAGCAGCAGATATCTGGGGCACTGCTGCATGGTTCCCCGGGAAGAACTCAGTGATGCAGAAAATCTGTGTATATTTTTAGTGTAATATATTTTAATGACACATTTACCGTGGTCCTGGAGTATAGGATCACAGCACATGAACTAGGTTTGTTTGCCTGCTTGCTTCCTTCCTTCTCATCCCGTACCTGCCTGGCAGGGATCATGCCTGCCCCAGGAACTGACTGTGGTCACAAACCCTCTTCAGAAACATGATCCACAGCTGCCAGAAATCCGTATTACCAAAAATAATCATCCACAGCATGACTTTCCAAGGCATTTAGGACTTTGCTTACCTATCAAGGAAGCAAACTGTACTTTATCCTAAATTCAAGTGTTGTCTAAACTTTGAGAGGTCTCTACGTTGAGTAAACACCTATGGGTTTCAGTAACACCTAATAGACAGGATAGGAGTCATCCATTAAACATTCTTGCAAAATGCTTTCCTGTACAACATATCCTAAAGGTCATTTAGAATGTGGTTAACTAATTTGCAGTTTTGTTGATCTCCCCGATACAAAGGCAGTGTCTGTTCATGGCTAGGAACTATATAGGGGTTTATTTAAAACTCTCAGAGTTTTCTTATGTCTTTTATATTACTCAGAATATCTCTGTTGTGACTGGGATTAAATTACACCTGAACTGTGCAAGAAAATACACTGCAACAAAAATAATAAATGTTTCACTGTAAAAAAGTTTAAAACCTGTCTGGGGCCAGGTAGCATCTGCCCAGAGCCCCGGTTTATCCTGCCTCATACCTGCTCACCCAAAGCTCAGATAAAAAGAGCAAACTGGGAAGCACTGAAATGCTGCAGTGCTGCTGTCCCCTCCTCCCCAACAGGGGCAGCTGGACCACCACCCTCCTTTACACAAGCCCTGATGCACGGCAGGACCTGGTGAGTTTGCAGAGCACCTGCAGAAAGGATGTATACTATATTGCTGGTTTATATCTGTTGCCCTGTCCTAGGCTCTGCTCTTCATCCCACTGGGGTGCTCGGCCAGGTGACGGGCACTGTCTGGCAGCACACATAGCCCTGAGCAGTTCCCTGATGTGGCAGCTCCCTGATGTGGTCTCCAGGGCGAGCAGGAGAGGACATCGGGCTGTGAAAGCCAGCCTGGCATCAGTCAGAGTCAGCTCGCAAGGGAAGGGCAGGAGTACCTCCTCCACAATTCTCCAAAAGCAAGCGCTAACCCAGAGTCAAAACCAGACCTCACCTGTAAGGGGCATGGCGGTTTGGTCCTCAAAAATCAGACACCACCAGGAGCCACCAGAGGAAGAGTGAGCTAAGCCCCACCGCATGTTGGAGAGGACGTTTCCAGTGTCCTGCAGGGATCTGTGTCCCAAACCGAAGGCTTGCGGCACCTGACCTCCACAAGTGCTTCAAGCCCTCGTCAAAGCCTGGTGGGCAGCTCTTCTCCCAAGCAGTTGTGCTCTCTCACCCACCAAACCTGCTCACAGGCTCTGGCGCATGCAAGAGTTGCGAGGGTTAGCTTGGTAGGATTATTTATATTTCTTTATATAAAGAAAGGTCAGAATAAGTAAAAAAAACCCCAACAGCTACAAAAAATCCCATGACAGTAAGTGAGCTAAACAATTCATCACATTGTGTTTTTGTATTTATACAGTTCTGCTGTAGTACCACAAAGAGGAAAGATAAAAAGCAGTTCATATAATTCACATGTTAATGGTCCACATATTCCAGAAAGTAAAAAAAAAAAAAAATAAATAAGGGGGGGGGCGGGGGATAACATTGCCAGAGCACAGACATGAAAGGTCAAGGCAGATCAAGTTGCTGGCAACCACTGAACACAAAAGAAGTGCTGTAGAAATTTGTATTTAAAGAAGAATAAAACAACAATAAAGAATTTGAATTAAAACCAGGTGAGCATTTAATTCCCCTGAATGAAAAGTGCTTTTCAAATGTGTTTGCCCTCAGATAAAAAGAAGAGAGCAAAGAAGCAGTGTCCCAGCAAAACCACAGCAGAGCTCAGAGCGCAGTGCTGGCTCCTGGGATGAAAGCTGAAGTTCAGCAGGGCAGGCGGCTGGATCCTGCTGCCTTTCTCGCCTTTACCTGCAACTTTTACTCATTTTCCTTTTTGAGTAAGTTACAGAAAGCACCAATGGAGAAAACTAGAAGGATGGAGACTTGCTGCTAAATCATCGGGATAATCTCTGCCCATCTCATCTTTTGCAACCTGATTTTGCAGGGCTGTGTCCGACGGGTGTCATTGCTATTCATCTCACGGCTGCGCTTCAGAACTTTCACCTGCAAATGGGATTACAAATGCAATCATTAGTACAGATTCCCCAAGAAGCTTTCACAGTATTACAATTAGATTTCCCATTCTAGCAGCATCTAAATCAATATGATATGATTAGTTACTCTCGTGGATTACATGCTGCTGTACAAAACCTTCACACACAGAAATCTGGGTAATTTAATCAGGCAGTAATGGATTCTGGGAATGCTCCCACTGTCTAGAAACTTAAAATCATTCTGTCTCTATAATAATTTGCCATTATGCACCTGAAGCTAAATTGCCCGACATACCTGACAGTGGACAGCACTGATTAAAACAGGTCACATCTCATCAGCCAAAGTGGCAACTCCTGCTGAATTCTCATTGAAAACTGAATTTGAGGGAGAAAAAAAACACCATCTATGGTTGTTTTTCCTGAGCTATAACTTAAGTTTTAAGCTGCCTCTTTAAATATGTCTATGTGTATATTTGTGTGTGTGTGAGAGAGAAAGAAAGAGTGTAAGTGCTCTCCATTTCTCATCATTTTAGTCAAGGCAAGAGGAATATATGAACTAATGCTCCTGGGGAAATGCAGTCGACCAAGGCAGAAATGAGGACATAATTTTATTCCTCTGAAGGTGCTCAGCACTGCTGTGCAAAATATCAGGAAGGAGGAACCTTTCTGGAAGGGTCTTGAAGGTAAGGAGTCCTTGGCTGCCGTCGTCAGCAGCTCACAGGAGAGAGCAATGCTGCACGACAGAACCAGAACTGCTGATAGCCGCTTTTCAGGAAAGAATTTGCACCTCATATTTCACCAGCTTGGGTAAACAGCTCGGCTCCACACCTCCATACTGCTGCAGCTTTCTCCTGCAGCCGTCCTGGGATTGCAAACAACCCTGAAAAACAAACCACCGCGCTCAGTGCTGCAAGGGGCGGCTCACAGCAGCGTGGGAAAAACACACAAATCTGCGCACAAAAGAACAGCTACAGCTTCATTTGAAAAATCAGGCCTGTGTATTTTTAGGCAGACAATACTCAGAAATGTGCTGCTGTTCGTCATTTATCCTACCAATGTGCAAGAGCTTATGCCTAAAAAATACAAGATGTTACGTTACTGTTGAGGACATTTCTTTTTCTTACAGGAGTGACCCATGGTGCCTGCAGACTCCTGCTTTGGAGGAGGATTTTTCCTATGGTAAACTGATATTTCAAATAGCCAGCTGGCAAGAAAGGGAAGAAATATAGCCATCCATGGGAACTTTCCTAGGCAATAATTGCCAGCGAACTCTGCCTTCATTATAAAACTCTGCATAGCTTGCCATAAAAAACAGCCCCGTGATGCACATACACTTTTGACCTCGATATTCTCTGTAATAGTCTTGGTTTATTACTCTGTTCAGATATGGCAACCAGCAGCAGAGTTCATCTTCATCCTTTTTTGGGTGCCCGTGCCAAGCCAGGTGCCATGTGCTGCAGGGCTCCCCAGCGCCTGCAGGCACCGTGGCACTGGCACGCAGCGCCCTGCGGCACCACCAGCACCCTGCCGCCAGCACCGGGCGTGTTAGTCCTCCTGACAAATGTCTGTTGGGCAAATTTCTTCCTAATTCCCTGTTGGAGGCACTGAAGGGAAGTCACGGAGGTCATTAACCAAAGGAATCGGTGCCGGTGGCGTTTGGGCGGGGGGAGGCTGGTGCTGCCGGGCACCTGGCCGTGGCCACCCACCCACTGGTCCTCCGTAGCTGTGGCGCGCCTCCAAAGGAGGGGGCTGACGTTTAATGCAATGCCCGGAGATCGGACCCCCGCATTACTATTAATAAACAATAAAGCTATTAAGGCATATTAAAGCTTGGCGATGTACTTGTCAGAATGGATGATCTATAAATCAATATAAACAGCAGTGACAGGCAGTAATTGAATTCCACTGGCCCCTCAGCACATGCTAAATATGAAGGGACATGACACACTGAAAAATTGATAGCATTAACATTCTCCTGGTGAAACATGGCCTCACTTTGGCCCCTAATGGGGGTCAAACTGTGAATACGTATTGACTCCTTCTGAAACAAGAAAACAGCTACATAAATCTGAGACTTCTCAAATTAGAAATGGCTGCACAAAAGTTCACAGCCGCTCCGGATGCGGCCGCCACAAAGCGGCAGAATCAGCCCTCCTCCAATGAGTTCATTAGCAGGGCTTGTTGCTTTACTTGGGAAGCAAAGAAGGATGGGTTTTGTGCAATCCAGAAAGCCTCTGAAGTTGATTCATCAGTTTTCATCTTCCATAAAGGACCAGCAAAAGCCCGTCAGGCAGGAGAAGTTAATGCTAGCACGCTGCCAGGCTCTGGGTGGCTACATATCTTTCAAATTCAGATATAACAAGCCAGGCCTCAAATATCAGCAGAGGATGAGACAATCAGAATGGAAAGAAATTGGTGAAGTCGCAGCAAGCCTTTTAATGGAGATTCAAACGACAGCAAATAAATCATGACAGCTTCTGTGGATGAAATCAGGGCCTCATTTTTTATTTTCTCTTGATGTGCTCCACTCAGCGAAGGATAATCCAGCCTTCCTTAGTTGATTTTTACAACAGAGCCCCACGGCATTGGAGTTCAGAAACTGCTAAAACGGAGGGTCAGGAAACATGACTATTTTGTCCGTGTCACCTTGCTCACGGGCAGAGAGCACCTGTGATCACAAATCACGAGGGATATTTGCATTTCAGGGGGTTCTCTCTGCGCAGAGAGGGGAAGCTAGAAACAAATATATAAAAGGTTGTTTGCATGTTGAGCGATGACCTGCTAATAAGGTCCCTAAAGGTCGAGAGTGGCAGAGCTGGGACAGGGGCTGGTCACCAGTGCAGAATCAGTATTATAGCCAAAGAGCACCCAGCATACCTGGCTTGGACTGGGCCAAAACTGCTGCTTGACATGGATAAAGTTTCTATCTAACAAAGGATAAAACTTCATTAGGGCTGCTCCACACCATTGTGCCCTGAATACAGCCCACGTTTGGAAGAGCAACAGGCTAAGAAGGGCATTTTCTGGGAATTACTCTGTTTTGACACAAAAATTAAAATTAAAAGGGAAAAACCTGTAAGGAACAGATCAAGGAGGCCAGGGTTTTCCTTTTAAATATAATTTATGTTTTGGAATCAGCCAAGACTCATCTGACCTATATGATGTGCAGCTCTGCGTTCAGGTTTGCTGAGCCTGTACTGATGCAACACGAAAGGTTAAGGGAGCCCGTGACAGAAAACCTAAAAACTGTAGAGGCAATATGTAGAAACGTAAGATCCATCGCCTGTACCTTGCATGGGGGCACTGGTGTGACGAAGCAGGTCTCAAACAAAGTGGGTTTACCTGCGGAGGTGCAGTGGGCTGGGAGTGCCAGTATTTGGCATCCCTGCCAGCTGCTGCATAGCATTTCACCCAACCCATCCTGTGCCTTTAAGCTGGCAGAAACTGGGAAGCATGAGGTACAATAATAGTACTGGCTTTAACCAACAGGACAGCACTGACGCATCACCCACTGAAATAGATGAATTTGCCTTGACTTTTCCCTGCATTTGCATCATTCTTAATTTTTCCTGTGTGGAGTTTTTTTACTGTCATTTAAAAGGTGAGAATTTAGTCAGCTGAATGCAGTGCTGATTAACTCAGTATTATAATTGTGCTTCATGGACACCTACTGCTTCTATGTCACAGCTCTCCAAATTCCCATTATACTATTAATCTAGGTTTTATGGTACTTCAGAACTGAAGTATTAAAAAACTATGATGTAAGTGGAAAAAATCACAGTGGCAATTTACCAAAGAGCTTGTATGGGGTATTATGAAAATGGTAAAAAACAAAACAAGGGAAGCCTTGTTTGTAAAATCCAAAGGGTCTGCTGGCCTGTGAGAACAAGGGAAAACCAGATATTACATGGCAATAGCTGCCTTTCCAACACCTTCTACAGTGTGTCACCATGCTGGGTTCGGGGCTATGCACTGTCCTTCAGTGCAGGTGGAAGAAAATGGCCCAAAGATAAATGAACAGAAAGTACATGAGACCGCTCAGCAACGATTTAACAAAATCTAGCCCTCTGCAGTCAGATTTCCTTTCTCCAGCATCTGTGAGGGAAGAGAAGCAGCCTGTTTTGATCGTGCTAATACACTATCCACATTTCCATTTGTTGTTTTCTCAGTCAGCATGCTTAGAGAAGGGTTTTGCGCCAGAAAAGAAACTTTTACTCCCCAAAGACTTAAACACCCAGGGATGCTACAACATAAGCATCTCAGTCCCTGTTATATTTGGAATACCATTTTGTAAGCATTCAGCCCAGCATAATCATACTAGACCTATTTTGCTCCAGCAAAAGAGCACACAGACCTGCCCTGCAGAACCAGGGGCCACAGAAATGCTCCACAGTCCTTGTGCTGCTGTGAACGAGCTCCCTGTCCAGGTGCCCTCTGCAGCTCTCCATGCCTGGGGTCAGGAAAGGGGAACTGCAGAAAGAAAAACGGTTTCAGATGGAGTGACCAACATTCAGACAAAGCCTTAGCAAGGAAGTGAAAGCTGTCTCTGCTGCATCTGTACTTAGAAAAAAACTAGGAAACAAGTTAATTTTTTACAGGAATGCACCACCTCATTTTGTTATGAAATAATTACCTTCTTGCAGTGGACTAGAAAAGGGTTTCCCTGGGGGATCTTTGGAGTGAGGAAACCACTAGAAACCATTCCAAAAGCTGTAGCTCCCTGTACAAACCATGAGCTGTTCATTTCTACCAGCCCTAACCCAAACCCTAACCCATTTCTCACTTTTACTCTGCATTTACCCTTAGCCCTAACCCTCCTCTAGCCCTATGCTAGAGGAAAAGAAAGACTTCTTTTTCTTTTCTTTTTCTTTTTTCTTTTTTTTTCCTAATGTGAGTCTGGGAGGACTTCTCAACCCGTGTTTAGGGTCAGGGTTGAAAGAAAGAAACACCAGTACTCCCATGGCAGCGAGGTTGAAATGGGGTTGGAAGAGGAAAGTAGAGGCTGCAGAGATAGTGACTGTGAGAAATATTTTGTCTGGGTAATGGCCAGAGGAGAACTGTCAATGGTTCAGCCCCAGCTAGGTTTAGAGTTAAAATTAGGGTTAGGGTTAAGAGAAGGATAAATTTTAGAGCTTCATTCTTCATTTACAGTGGGGCTGGAAAGAGGCAGGAAAAAAAAATATCAAAGGCTGCAGCAGCAAAATATTTCAAGTGCATCTGTCACACTAATCCTCACCAGCAACTCGTGAGTTGGTGAGGAAGGTGCAACAGGCTGCTCAGCTACACCATTGCATCCAGCGCGGCCTCCTGCCAGAGCAAAACGCCTCCCCACAGGCCAGGTGTCCTTCCTCCAGCACCGGCCAATGCACGAAGTACTGAGCTTCGGAAACAAAGGTAGATTTCTTTGAATATTGTTTAAGGACTGATTGGCCACCAACTGTGTAATTCCTGGCCAACAGCCAGGAGCAGCTCTGGCTCCTGGGCCAAACATAGTTGGCTTGAAAATACAGAACTCAGAAAAGATGCTTTGCACAAAGCGCCTGAATAGATCTACTCAGACACAAATTCTGCTGCAGCACATTTCTGGTTGTCCCTAGATTTGTTACTCTTCACTTGTTTATTAAGAACAGCAATGTTTCGTGTCCCCAGTCTCTGGAGGCTGTTGAACCAGAGCCTGCTAATTGCTCACCTCCGAGGTAGCCCAGGTGCAGAGAAGTGGTATAAGGCTGCTTGTGCCATCTGCATGGCTTCTCCTGCATATCAAAGACCTACTGAGAAAAGCAAGATCTTTGATTCCTGCCAGCAGAAAGCAATTGCAATCTTATTGTTCCCTGGACATGAGGACAAATAGCTATTTACTGTGAACTGCAGACTCATTGAAAGAAATTAAATCCTTTTGGTGGTTATGAACGTAAATACATGTCTCTTCTTGAGGTGAAACTCACGGATCCCAGGAATTTTTTCCTGCTTTACATTTTGGGTGAGCAGACAACTCTGAGCTTGAAAAATGTACAGCTGGAAGAGCACCCTTCCCTTCCTCTCCGTGATTGCTAGGTGAGAGAGGGGGCAAGCAGGCTGAGCCCAAATGTGGCAAAACCCTTGGGAGGATGGGCAAAGCCATCTTTTTGATTACATAATGTCTCTGCAAGCCCTTTGCCATTAAAATATGATTAAAAGCAGCGGCCAAGAGGAGTTCACCTTTAGAAAATGACACTTACAAGAAATCACTTCCCAAACAGATAGGTTGCCTGAGTCCCTGAGATGAAGAAGAGGTTTGATGGATGAGAAGGCAGTATTAAAATGGCTCCTCACATAAGAAAACAGAACGAGAGCAATCATCAGAATTTATCAGCCAGAGAGGAGCAGAGTGTTTTCTTGGCACTAAAGGGACCCGATACACTAAATCAAAACCAGAACACAGGCTCATGAAAGAAAGAGACAGGTGTCTCCGCCATATAAATACTACATAAATGAACTGGAAGATCATTTGGATGAAATGGAAGATCGGGGGATCTTCTTTAAGCACACACACCTTGACACCTAAGAAAGACATAACGAATCAAAGTGGAGCACAGAGTTGGTATCGACACTGGTACCACAGCGGTTCATGAAGGGTAATGGCCTTTCTGCCCCCCATACTCAGGTGTTACAGCTTGCTTGTTTTGCATCTAGTTCTTTGCAAAACCCCAACTCCTTGTAACACCTCAATCAACGCCCTTATATTTGCACTTCACCTATTTTGAATACATTCAGCCCAAAATGTAGTCCAGGCTCGTCAAAAGCCTGTCTTCCCAAGGCAACAGGCACCTCCCAGTGAAAACAGGAGCGATCTCTGGTTCAGGGTGAGCTGTGTCTCAGGAAGCTACAGCTGTATCCACAGAAGCGACAGCTGTATCCACAGCACATCCTGATGCACAGCGACAATGCATCACCATCGCAATCCCAGAAAATAAGCGGTGCTCTGACACTGCCAGGTAGGGTGCCCGCTCGGGCCGGCCTCACCGCTTCCCTGCCGCGTGCACAGCCGCCTGAATCACTCGCTGCTCTCTTGAATTAAAACACATTGCAGTCCTCACACTGAACTGAATATGGTTCTTCAATGCTATATATAAACCTACACAGATGAGCTTCAAAGGTTGGAGACTTAAGCTTGCTGGGGGTAAATAACCACACTGTTTTAAGGTTCCTCATTTTCTAAGGTTAGCGGCTTTGGACAAGGCTATTCCTGCAAGGTTTTAATACCTCTCTTTTGATTATATGCTAAATAGAAAAGTACAGCCGTAAACTTTCTTTTAGGAAGATAAATTGTGTCTTAAATCGAATCAGACTTGAGCCCAAACATGACTTCGTCATGGCTGCTGAATATTCACCCATACAAAGAATAAAACATGACTTCAGTTTCCTAATAGAGAGACACACAGACTCTGTGTGTCTCCCCTGAATGTAGAGGGGCAGAAAGGAGTAATGCAAGGACCAAGGCTTTGCAGCAGCTACCTGGGTGAAATACATAGGGAAAGAACAGCTTACTAGTACTTTATGTTAGAATAAGCTCTAAGAGCATGCAGGCGTCACCAGGAGAGGTCAAATACAAACCTCTGCTTGGGAACGGGTGAGCTGGCACCCACCGTAGCCGCCTACGTTAACCTTAACCCCAGTGCTGATGAGCCTCCCCCCCTCCCTGGAAGGGCAGCCTGCAAATAGCATCAGGCCTGACCTACTTCTGCCTGCTTAGCTGCAAATTTCTGTTCCCGTGATCGGAGCCTTTCTGCGCTGGGTTTCTTCCAGCAAAATGTCAGACTTTTCTTCCTCACTCTTCAGAGGCATCAGATAAGCCCAAGGTCCCAAAACATGTTCCCCTGAACCGGGGAGGAGAGGGAGGGACGGGTTGTGGGTGGGAGGTCACCCAGTACACCGCGCCTCTTCGGTGCCTGGGTGCTCGGCGCCTCAAACAAGTGGCGCTGGCAGAAAGGAGTGCCGTTTGCAAGGCGCGACCTACACACCTGGCTGAACGCGGCCTGATTTTCACAGGCAGGGAACGGCTTCGGAAAGAGACGTGGAAACTTGAACAGCGTGCTTGCGAGCACATCTATTCAGTGAGAAGAAGTATACAAATGCCACGTCTGTTGAACTCATTTTAGTGCTTTGAAGGCTGAGAGGAGCCAGAGCAAACAGGTAAGGTCATCAGCTAACTCAAGGAAAAGAATCTTATTGCTGCAGCTCAAAAGCACCGTGTTGCTTTTTACTGCTGAGCTCTGCCTTCTGAGCAAGAACGTTCAGGGACAGCTAGGGGAACACAACAAGTTTTGTCACTCAGCTCTTCCAAGGATATTTGTCATCTCTTTGTCCCAGTCATTAGGAATTAGGCTTCAATTAATATGGCCGTTTGGGGAGTTAGGATAAGATAATGAATTAATTAGTTTTAGAAGTTTGTATTTCATCTCTGTAACTCGACCATCTATCATTTAACGTGATTTTTTTATCCCTCTACAGTCATACAAATTGAGCATCAAATTTAAATGTAGCATTAACTTTGTCATCCTAGCCAGAAGTAAGGAAAAAACTCTAATTGCTTATCTCTTGGATGTAGAAATAGCAGTATCATGTTAACATTAGGAATTTTCCTATTAAGAAGTAACACCAAAGGGAAAAAAGACCTGCCCTAAGTGAAATGTCATAACTGAAAAATTCCAGCAAAGTCCAGTTCCTCAGCCCTTTATTGTCACTTTTCCACTAATGCAGGTGGGAATACAAGTGCAGACCCTCAACAGGATACATTTTTACGCTATGCCATGTACAATGCTATATATATACAATGCTGCATCCTTGCCAGGAGTGTGAGGTCCAGTGTAAATTTTCTCCCACAGATAAACTGATGCCAGGAAAATTTAAAAAAAAAAAAAAAAAAAAAAAAAAAAAAAAAAAAAAAAAAGACGACTATAAAATAAACGTGTGGAGCTGGAGCGTTCTTTCAATATATTGATCCTAGTATCAATATATACAGATCTAGTATTTATCTTGACTCGCTTCAGTTTTGTACCACAACATGTTTATTAAATCACCACATATAAATTCTTGTTAGGCAGATGGCAGAGTCTGGTCTTGGTTTACTGAAGTAGTTGAAAAGCAAGGATGATTGCTCTTTGAAAATTATAGGGGATTTCTTTAAAGATTTTGAGATTTCTTTATGTTGCAGCAAAATTCACTAGTGCCTGGTTTTTTATACAATTCCATTCAAGAAGATTAAGTGATGATGAAGAAATTGCTCATTCAGACAGAAGACAGAACGTGAAATTTGTTACTGCTGGGGAGTCTTGGGAAAGCTTTTGCTGAAGCCACTTCTGCAAAAACAGCAAATTCACGGTGGCCACAGACTTGACAGACAAACTACATCTGAGTAACAAAAGTACATATTTACACATTGTTTGCACACAAATCCTTGATTGCGTCCTTGAAAATCAGTGGAGCACTTCAACTACTGTAACTATGTATAAAAGGGCTGACTAATTTTATGGCCAGAAATAATAGCATTTTTACTTTTGCAAATAAAGGAAACGTGTGAAGCAGAAAGACGGTTGCCACGGGCATTAAAAAGAAAAGAGCATGTGCATATTTGTGTAGCATTGTGTGCTCCACCAAGTTCATAACGCTCAGATGAATATATTATCAAATTTTCTGCTAATATTCAATTTAACTTCCATTTCCTTCGGGTGAGATCCACTCTGCTGGACCCCAGAAGCCAGTGAAGGCACTGCCACCCTGAGAGGTTAGACCCCAGAACTGGGTGGGGAAGGTTGTAGGCCATTTAAGACAGATTGTTTGATTTAGACATTTCTCTGTCTCCCCTTGGCTTCTGTGTGGAATAACGTGACTACAGAAGGAAATGCAGGACACCTAATGCTACCCCTTCTACCAAGGATGTAGGGAACCAATGGGAGGTCTGAGGGACTTCCACCCGTACCTGCCATCCTCTTCTTGACAGGAGACAAAGCACAGGTGATGGTCCTAGTTGGTGTATTAGCCTTGTTCCCTGGCAAGTGGGAGGTTCTGGCTTCTTTTCTCTGTCATATCGACAAGGATTGAACTATTGTTCAGTAATACATCCTAAACAGCAAATACCCATTACAGGGACTTAGATTATCCAGGGATTTTAGAGAGTCATTTGATGAGGTATTAAGGCACATTAAAAAAGTCTTAGAAATATCAGCCAGGAATGTCTCAGGCGGCCCTGATTTTGCCTTGGCAAGGGAGGAGGACTGGGTAATGCCTCAGGTGTCAGCCTGGGCTCTGCCCTTATTTCTAAGTGAGGAATTCGGTGCGTAGATCATGTCCAGGCAGCAACCGAGTCCTGACTTGGCAGCCTGAACCTCAGTGGAGCCCTCCAACCTTGTATTTCACTTTCTTAACTCCCCTTCATTGCTTCCCACTGATCTTCTGTAAAGGTGTGTTTGAAGGAGCAGTGATGTACAGTGAGTTGCTGCAAACTGACCTAGCAGATATCACACTTGGCACACTTTGCAGAGCTGCTTATTTCTCAGTGATGCTCACACAAGCAATAGGGCCCACTTGGGCCTCAGGGAGGCTGGAGGATCATCTTCCCCCAGCAGGAATACCTAGGAGTATAGCACAGGACAGAAACACACCTGAGACATTTCTCTCTGACGGTATTAACTCTGATAATGATGTCTTTGGTCCAGAGAGAATATATTTCTTTCTCAGACCGAAATAAAAACTTAGCATTTTGAGGGCTTTGCATACATTACAGGAATTAGATATACTACACCACAAACACTTTCATGCTGCACGGGGCCTCTGCAGTGCTTTGGATTTATGTATCTATAAATCAGATGCTCCAGAAAGGAAAAAAGGGTGATCTCTCCATTAATACTATGCAGCACGGGAGGCACGGTTCATTGCATGATGGCAGCATGGCTGTACGGCTGAGAGCTCCTGGTGGGAGCAAGATCTTGCACAGCACCTACTGCAGTGGGACCTCAAGGACATAGAGGGTGTCACCAGGCATTTAGCAGCAGGTCCTTAAGCAGCTTTTGTCACTTTGAACAATGTCCCTCCTGAACAGGCTATGTCCTCTTCTCCCTGCCACCCCAGCTGCAGCCAGCATGCTCCAGTGAAGCCAATGGAAAAATATATTGTTGTTTCCTCTGCTCTCCTGTGGCCGGAGCTCTACCAGGACAGGGAAGCAGATCCACATGCTCCCCTTGCGTGTCCAGGCAATGCCAGTCCAGAGGACAGTAACTGAACCTTATCAAGGATTATACAGGAGCTGAACTTTAAACAGAAATTTCTTCCCTGGCTTGCTCCAACAGTCATGGAAGGTCACAGCAGAGTAGCTGGTGACTCCCTTGGCACGGGGCTAGGTCTCTACAGTGCAGATCATCTATTTCTTTTCCTAAGAGGACAGCACGAGGCCACTAGTTTAAGTGACTTGACTTAGTTGCTCACATGCAGAAAGAATTAATTTGCAGTGGCTGTAAAGCAGCAGGACAGCCAGGTGCAATCATGAATCTCGGCAGCTCTTCATATTTATATTAGGCCCTTTGCAGCTGCTCTGGAGGCGCCTCACTAACTCTGCACTTCCCTTGAATACCAAGTGACTATGGCTACATGCAGTGCACTGTCCCTCCTCACACATAGCAGAAAAAGATAAAATAATCAAAGGAAGTGGTTAGAAGCTTTTCCTTTTGGAGAAAAAGAGGGGCAAGCAATTCTTCTCCCACAAGAGCAGAGTGAGAGAATGGAATAGCCTAGATCAGGTCTCTTCTGCAGTCAGGTCAGGGCTGTCATGTATCAGGGACCGGGACAGCCCAGTTTGTAACTCCTCAGGAGCTGGGAAGCTTATCTTTAATCCAACGTTAGAAGTAGCTAGCTGTGTATTTACATCTGTGTACACATACAATATATGCAAATGAGACGCACCAACAGGAAAACTTGTACACGGATCTGGGCACGCTCCTTCTCTGAGCAAGAGCGTGGTGATGGGATACCAGCTGCATGAACGTCTCCGTTTGGATCCATCCTCTCCCCATAACTTTGTCACTTGCTGGACTGCTAACACAAGGTTGCCTGGCTTAGGTGATTCGTGACCCGCTCCCCAAACGGCTACCCGAATTTTGTCCCAACACTTATGTGATTGGCGTTATAGACCACACTTGCACACCTTCGTCTATGCTTGTGTTCCAGTACCTTCCATATACACATGGGCTACAGGCGGCTTTAATGCATCCTTGTGTCTTTTGATCCCTGTTTTGCTTCATCCTTGTGCCATGTGGTAGCACACACGGGTGTGAAGGAGTCAGGCACTCAGCCACTTTCCCCACAGGTAGGTGGGGATCAAGAGGGTGAGCTGACCTTTCCCTTGTTTGAAATCCATCTCCTGATTACAATAAAACTTTTGCACCATAACCTTTTGGCATGACGTGTCATTTTCCTTAAAAGCTTCACAAGGAGATTTGGCAAGAAGAGAGCGTGAGATTCTGGTTTGGTACACGAGACACCCAGGCTGAAGCCTCTGCTTAGCAGCATCTGCAGTGAAAAGCTATGTGTGGAGCAGGGTGCTCAGCACAGACCTCTTCCTCTGGAGGACTCCAGAGCCCAGCACACACCAGTACTGTCACTAATACAACCCCCATGCTGGTGTGCAACAGAAACGAAAAAACCTTTGAAAGATGGTAAAAAGGAACTAATGGCTTCTGGTTAAGTGTGCCCTGAAAGTGAACTCTCTGTCCTTCCTCATACTGCAGCACGGGCTCAGGTGGCCTGGTGGGGACCCCAGCCCTGCCGGACCACGCTCCGGACCAGAGGAGGTCTGCAGCCATCTGACCCAGACCAGACCATTCAGGTGGTCCACCTGCACTTTAAAACATGTCTGAAGGAGTCTGGGGAAGAAGCCACAGGCTGTAAGCTGTTAGCAGAAAGGGATGGATGCCTGGACGCAAGGCTAAGCACCGTGAACCAGCGTGAGGGAGATCCATATGTATAAGTTTATCTAAGACTCAGAAAAGCTAATAAAAAGTTCAGTGCTACAGAGTCAGGGAGAGCAGCAGCCTACATGATTGAAAAGCAAGCAAGCAATAAATAGAGTAGCTACCTATTCTGTGCCCTGGAGACACACTGCCAGCCTGGCTGGCCTTAGCCAGGAGCCTGCAGAGGTGCCGGGTGCAAGCTGTATCGCTCCTTGGCTTCCCGTATTCTCGCTTTCAGTAATTAACTAGATGCTCTCTATCGACATGATGGTGCATTTCCTCACCCACATACACTTCTTGGGTGTGCTTTATATCAAAAAGCTTATACTCTTGTGAAGGAGTATTAGAAAATCACATTAAGTATTTGTCCCTCCAATATCCAGTATGTGCACCCTCCCTTGTTGCTATAATGATATTCAAATATGACATGGAACTGGAGGTCCACCTTTAATTTGAGTGAAAGACAGAGGTTCGTTATCCCATAGCCTCAAGGACCTACGTTCTCCAGAACTATCTTACCCACATGAGCAGTGTATCCAGCCCTGGTCTCCTTGTTCTTCTAAACCTCTTCTCTATTTTACCCAGTGGTTTAGGGCATCTCTGAAAATTTGTAAATAAATTTACTCAATAAAAGGCAAAATAAAACTCAACAGCCTGCTGAAGATCTGGAATTCCACTGAACAGACATAAAGAGGAAAGAACGGGAAGTGTGAGCGTATTGATGCTTGGCCTCAAATTATTGCTGCAGCTCAAATGCCCTGCTTAACTAACTTCTGTCATCTGTACTTTTCAGCTCCACCTGTGCAATCATTTGCAGAAACATTATTAGCGGTTTGATTTTTTTTCCTCCAGTTTGCTTCCATAGCAACATCCATGAGGGAGAGAACAGCGGGAGCATATGGGGAAGTTACAGAGCACATTTTCTACAAGAAAAGGAGGCCAAAGCATTTAACAGGCAGCACTTGGGTTTCCCTTAGTAACTGAAAATCCAAAACACCTCTTTTGTTTCAGCATGTCCTAGTATTAATTAGGCTGCTTAACAATGTACCAGCGCAGGCTGGAGGTAACACTTGGGTTGTCTTTAATTAATCAGGGTACTGGAATATTTCTTTGAGATTTAAGCTTATTGCCAAAACACAATCTTGTTACATTTTTGTGTGCGCATGTTTTACAAGCAAGGCTTGGAGCTGTTAGACAGCCTTTGACAAGCTAAATGTTGGGGAAGAATTTTTGCATAAAGTTCCAAAGAGAAATGCAAGAGCTGAAAATTATATGTTTGAATAGTTTGAAATCCGTCACCAAGGAATAGCTAGAAACTGTCAGGTCAATTTTAGAATAAGTATCTAAAAAAAATAAAAGCATATCTCCTGCTTAGTCATTTCTCTCCTTGCCAGTAGCAATCTATATACCATGCACACTGATATTTTATTAATGAAAACTGTACTGGTGTTCCTCTTTAGTTTAAAATATGGCCCTTGAAGCTCAATATGAAAATGTGCTTTTGAGGAAAAGGAAACACCACCTCCCTACTCCCCAGTCTATGAGGGAAAGATGGAAAACAATTTGCAGCATATCAATGTTGGAGAAAGCTAACAGGTAAAATAAAATAAACCAGACAGACATCTCTCTACCTCTCTCCACAACACTAAGAGTTGTTAGGCCTTTTTAGTAAATCAAACACTCCACTTGTCTCTTTGCTAGATCCACATTTCTGCCACTGTGTGCTCGAAATGGAGATGGTGATGTTTTGGGGGATGTTGTATACTGCGTAAGCATAAACCTGACAGGGAGACTGATGAGACTGTCGTATGGGATGTTGGTGGAGATTGAATTACTGCTGCTTGGACAAACACCCTGGAAGATGTTGCACTGAAAGAGATGCGTCCCGCTGGCAAGCGGTCATTTGTCCCCAGCGTGTCTGCTAGCTCAGAAGCAAGGCCAGCGCTGGACGTAGGATGAGACACATCATAATCATCCTGGAGCCACCAAGAAACTGAAAAACATTGTGAAATATAGCTACAGTTTCATCTTTATTCTTTCCATCTTTCCATATCAATTGATTGCTTTCCTTCTTCCCATATGCAAAACTTTCACTGCTTCACCCACGCCACTTCAGGATCACCTACTTCTGTCTCTCCATCTTCTGTTGTCTTCCCTCTGTGGCTCCTTCTCTGTCCGGTCCATTTGTCCATATCTGCCGTCCTTCAGAATTAGCTCTGCCCCATTCAATCCCCCTGCCAATGCAACTGCCCTTTCTGCAACCACTTTAACAATTCTCTCTTCGCCCTGCCACATGGAAACACTTCTGCCCTTTCCCAGCTCCATGCATCCTCACTCCTCCTAGACCTCCTCATCCCTGGTAGTTGGTCCTCATTTGAGCCCTGACTTGTCTCCACCACCCCAGTGCCACCTCCTCACCTCCTGCAGCCCTTTCACCACCCAGCCAGCTCTCCTTCCAGCCCTCCACCTGGTGAGGACAGAGCAGTAAGAAGAGCAGGAGATGTCTCCACTGCAGCAGAGGAGAGCAAAATCTGCTCACGCATTTCCAACATATCTGGAAGGCTCCTGCCACCCATCGCGTGCTCAAGGTCACTTTGCCAAATCTGAGCTAGAACCCAGTACCCTGCCCTTCCATCTCCATCAGCTCTGCAACCAGAGCAGGGTGCTGCACCAAGACCCTCAAAATACCGCTAAAAATCAAAATTTACCAAGAAGCTCAAATTCTGGCCTTGGACAGCTATGGGGGAATGGGAGGGCTCTTTCTGAAATCTGTGCAGGCTTTTCCTGCTTGCTGCCAAGCCCTGGATGTGGAGATAAAAAAACAGGCTTTGTTCGTTGTCTGGGTGCCAGGCTGCAGAGTGATTATGCCTTAAAATGCAGCGAGGAAGCAACTAGCACTAAAAGTGGCTCTCTGAGCTCACCTGCAAATCAACCCTGTGCACACCTGTCTGCAATGAGGGGCTGCCCAAAGCCTCCCACAGCTTAAATCCTGATCTGGGAAGCAGAGGCCTCCTCAGATGAGCATGGAGGGAGTAAACAGCTCTGTAGAGCATGAACTGGCTGCAAAGGTGCTTTGCTGCACGTAGGTGCCTTCCAGGGCAGAACCTGGGTGGGTAAGTGATTGTATATGACCAGCAATTGTGTATGTAATAAAGGATCTCACCTGGGGTCCGTGCCTTCATATGCTACTGGGGAATATCAGTTGTTTGAGGTCTCTGGCCAAACTGAATGAACAGACCGAGCTACTCAAGTGCCTATAGACCAAAACCTCTAGCCGCTGCTGGAGGTTGCTCTTTATTTGTGCTAAAGTCTTGCTCTTTGAAACAGGCAAACATGACTTTATCTTCTTTATACTCTCATGTCCCAGGCTGCAAGGACTTGTTGTATAGCAACAAACTGCCTTTACGTAGCCATGTGAAAATAACCTGCCTCCCAACCCACAACCACAAGTAAAACAGTGAGTAACATGAACAGGCAATTGCACTGGTTGTAATTATCCAGGTACAAATAATTGGCATTTTTGGGTGTTTCTTTAAAAAATAAACCAACCTACCCCTGATTTTTGAAGGAAGAACTAGTTTCCTGCCATTTGATCAGTTGCTTGGGTTTAAAGTGGAAACCTTTGAGCGACCGTGTATGCAAAGACCAGTCCTGCCTGATGAGCAAAGGGTTAAAGCTGCCTGAAGGACTTGCCCTTCTTTAACACCTGGTCCTCTGATGTTACAGCAAATCTCTCGAATCCAGTTTCTATTAAGGATGGCATAGGCAGAATCTATCCACCTAAAAGTTATCAAACATGAAATAAACAGGAAAGTGGTGTTTCTCTCCCTTTATTTAAAAAACACCTGCTGCATCAACTAAGTTATAGCACCGATAGAGCATGAAAAATCAGAGCTGGCAGAGGCTAAATTGGAGAAACAATATTTCAGTTGGTCCTGCTGCAGGAGCGACTCTTGTCAGACTAGCCATGAGGGTGGACAGAGCCAGGCTCTCCACCCTCCTCAGCTTTCAGAGGTAGCTCTGCTAGTAAATCCTGCCAAGGAGTGCTGCTGGCCAAGCCTTAGCAAAAACAAAGCCAGCAAAGTGCCAGGAAACCTACAGCAGGGAGGCTGAGGCAGCCAAGGCTGGGTAACGTGGCATTAGGCAGGATTCCTCTGTGTGTCTGGAAGCACCACATGGAAGACAGAAAACAAATCGGGTTTGTTCCAAATAAGACCCTGAACTTTTGCTGCTCCAGAGGGGTTATAGTTAGCATCTTCTATTTCCTACCTCAGGTAGTTGGTGTTTTTTTATGTCTTAAACTGAGAAACATGTCATTTATATATATATAATGTAAATGTCATTTTAATATATATAATGTAATTACAGACAAGCTCTGGAGGGCAAATGAACCCCATATTTTATTTACTACAGAGCCATAGAAATAGAAGAACAAGTAGGATTTCATTATTAGCAAATTAGAATAAGAATAATGACATTATTACACTTGTATTATTACGCTGCCATAATTATTAAGCCTTTTAATTCCTGAAGTGTGCTAAATGCTCTACAGAAAACCACAGGGCTACACTCAGACTGTCAGCCCTAAAGACAGGATTCATCTCAGACTAAATTAAGGTGCCACCATTTAAGCTGCGTGTTTAAGCTTGCATTACATCAAGGGGACCCAGGTCAATAGAGTCAGTGGAGCACAAAAAGTGATTCAGCTCACTCCAGCAAAGTCTCCTCTACAGTCATTCAGTTGCCCAAACATAGACATCAAGTACCACAAGAGATGGTGCAGGCACCTTGCTGGCATCCCAGCGGTGATCTCACAGGCTTGCCGCCATATCCACCAGCCTAAGCAAATGTCTCGAGTTTCTTGGGACATCTAGAATAACGCAGGTATCTGTGTTTGGGCACCCTCAATAGCTGGAAGGACAATTTGCTGTCGGTGCTCGGTGGACTGTATTCAGTTGCCTAAACAGAGGCTTTTAGTGATACTTGAGACGCTGAAGAATCTGCTTCCTCAGACACAGTGGCCACACCACAAGTGTGCCCTTGTTGTCACCTTGTCACAACAAGGTCACCCTGTGTTGTATCTGCCAGCCTGGTGGAGCCATCTTAAGTACCTGCAGAGCATCTCAAATTGCCCTCTCTTAACACAGGCATATAAATCCTACCTTCTCCTGCTTATCCTGGGGGTGGGATTCCTAAACCCTAGCTTAGGGGAGTCAGACGCTCCAGGGTATCCATCCTTCAAGGGCCTGCAGAAGACCCTGTCCTGCTGGACCAGCTTATGCAGGAAAATTGACTCCACCTTGGTGTCAAAGACAAACATTTCAGCTGCTGAAGTGTCACGCTAAAGCTGAAGCGCTTAAGTGTCTAACCCACCTGGTCAAGCAGGCCACCTAGACACAGCTGCCAAGGGTCCACACTAATATGAGATGACTGTAAGATTGTGATGGATAGGCCTGAGATTTGTCAGCATGGACACGAGTCAATGAAACTGGACAAGCGGAGTCTTTCAGGATCATTAGTAACCTGAGGGCGACCAGCCACAGAAGGCAAAGGAAGGTCTGGGAGGGAGAAGGGTGCGTTTAGAGGACAAGAATCAACTCCTTCATTGAGTCTAGAGAATGCGGTATAAGAAATCGGGGACAAGAAGCAGGTGAGACAAGTGGTAGCTTTATGAAGATGGACGATCAGGTCATTGCTTACTCTTTAGGAGGAAAGGGGCAGGGAGGGCACATTAAGGCTGAGGGAGAATCGGTGAGATGCGCGAGTCCCCAGCAGAGGTCAGGTAGCAGGGCTGGGGGCTTCTTCAGGGTAAGCTCCATGGGCAGGGGTGAGGCTGGGGTTCACCCTCTGGATTTAAAGGACGCCAATACCGGTAAGAAGAAGATGTGGTGTGCATTTTTTTGCCAATTAAAAAAGAGAAAGGACTGTGAAAAAGAAGTACTTGCTTTATTCCTGCAAGTCCAAAAGCCTTAAATGTTCACTTTGTAATTCAACTCACCCTCCGTAACCATTCTAATTCCCCTCTGAGACACACTATTTTTAATATTTTAAATAACTCTGCAAGGATTAAATAAGGATTTAGTGCTTTTATCCTCCTATGGATAACAATGTGAGGCTCTTTCGCCTGTTCGTTGCTGCATTCACTTCCTTTCCTCTCCGTGTACGTGACAGCGATGCTTTCTGTTCCTCCGCTCTGAAAATTAGCCTCCCTAAATACTGACATACTTAACAGCTGTTGTTCCTCAATTTGCACAAAAATGGAGTATTATTCCATAATGCGGCATGATTTGCCAACTCTTACACCTCCACAGTCCTGAAATCTTTTTCTTTGCATCAGAAGGTATTCGCATACCTCAGGTCATATCTAGTCTCCTTATGAAAACCAATCGCAAACTACGCCTGTTTGTTTCCTTAATGTATCAGCAGTCTGAGACTTCTGTTATCTGAGCTGGTTGCAAACAACCCTTTCACCCTTTCAGCTGCGGGCCCTGTCAACGTGCCTTGGACGGTGGCTCTGCCAGAAGCATCATCCCCCCATCCCTGCTGGGTAAAGCCTGGGAGAAATTTTGGAATTCGCCCTGGGGGAAAGTGCCCAGCAAATGCTATGTGTTCAGACATCAGAGCAGCAGGGACATGAAAGCATGTGACACATGCCACCGCGGTGTCACCACAGCTGTAGGTGCTCGGCTCCAAGAAGAGAGAGGTCCACAGAGCATAGCTGCAAGCAAAGAGAGCTCCACGGAGCAGAGCACCATGACCAGAGGAGATGCCCTCCATCCCCAGCACCTGCCACCCAGAGTGGCGGCTGCTGCATTGTGCACGATGCTGCTGGTGAGAGGGCTGAGCTGGAGGAGAGCAGCTGCTCCTAGCCTTTGGTGAGGAGTGGGCCCGTGCATAAATCCACACACACACACAAACACACATCTGGCATTTAGAGGTGTGGACGCCATTCCCGGCCACATCGAAGCTGCCTGCATTTTATAATGTACCATAACTGTGTTTCAGCTTCGCAGGCAGTAAAATATTCCTAGAAGTCCTTGCTTTGGCCTGGCCACATCTTAACAATGGTTTTGGTGAAAAGTGTGGCTTCAGTGGGCTGCCCAGGGGGTACAAATGTGCAGAGGAGATCTGCCAGGCCATATCCACAGCCAGGGGACACAGGCAGAGGGTGGCAGGGGCATGGGATGGGAGCTGGGGACACTGCTTGGATGCCACAAGGGTAATGCTGAGCCTCGGCCTGCAGCCCAAGGTCCCCCATGCAGTGCTACCGCTCTTTGCGTGGTTTTAGCATCAGATAAACCTGGGCAGGATTTTCTGTTGTCAGAAATTCCTCCCCTGTTGTCATGGGAGAGGTCTTGCATATCCTCCTCTTGATTTAGGTTGCAACGCCTCTCAGCAAGATGCTTGCACCACCTCAGGCCCACCTCAGCTCACCCCTAGGTCCCTGTACGTGTGTCTGGCTCCAGCCCTGTCCCTCGCTCACGGATGGGATCTGCTGCTGCCACCCGCCAGCTCTGCTTGCCTGCTCAGGGGCTGCAGGGCAGTGCCCAGCAATGAGAGCATGGCCCATGCCAGCATCCCCCGTGGCTTGATCCCTCCCAGAGCAGCCCTCTCACTCCCCAGAGCCTGGAGCTGGTGGTGGTATCCAAAAGCCCATCATCCTGAGAACCCAATGTACCTGAACCCTTCACACACAACAGCTACAAGACTGCACTTCCTGCCCCGCCCCCCCCCCCCCCTTCTTTCTACAAAACCAGAAGAAAATACTTTTTCCCCTTTAGTTTGTCACAATATGTTGGACTGCAGCCACCTCAGTCATCTCCACTGCCAGTAACTGGCTGCTTGGTCTGGTCTCTTGCGTCTTTGCGGGGCGCTGCAGCACATGCAGAGGCGATGCCCTCCCCTGCAGAGCCACACTGGATGTGGGGCTGCAAAGGACCAGTCATCTCATGTGACAATCGTGTCCCACCATGCCACCTCTGGGCTGAGGTACCTCCCTGTGCTGAGCAGCAGAGCTGAGCCCTGCCTGTCCACACACAGGAGATATCGTGGATGTGACAAGGGGTAAAAGAAGTCTTACACGGTTTGACCCACTTCACCTTTCAGCCTTCATGAAGCATCAGATTTTAATTTCCAGATACACCACTCCACTGTGGATCTGACTGAGAGATGTAACGCTTCAAGAATGTATTTTCTTTCTTGTTCAGATGCAGATGAAAACGCACAAGAACAACTACTCTCACGGGCTTTTTGCCCAGAAGTGGTATAAATTTCAAGCAAACAATCCATTTTGTAATATCTCATTTTCCTCTTCAAAAATCAAACAAGGATATTTTCCAGGACAGTTGAATTTAAAGCTGAGTGCTACCTAGGTTAGGTCTCAAATCCAAGTGAGTCCACATAAATTTCCCCCTGCTTCCCTCCCCCCCCCCCCCCCCCCCCCCCCTTCTTTTTATGATGACTCGGGCTACTGAAAGACAGCAGTGCTACCTGCTGCAGCATCACTGCTTGGTGCTGTGCTACCAGGAGACTTAGGCACAAATGAAATCAAACCAGCCACAGGGTAAGCACAGCACTATCTCCCCAGTGGCATGTGGTGGGGTAGGGGCAGTTCAGCAGGTGGCTTCCTTTATTCGGAAGCCGTAATAAATTATGGCTTAATTCATTATTATTATTATGACTTTTTACAGCTCCACAGCCTCACTGTGATTACATGCAATTGGTAAAAAAGCAGCGTGCTGGCCCAGCACAGCTCTGCAGCGGGCAAGAGGGCACAGCCAGCCTGTGATCTGTGACTGCTTTGACCAGGCTCTGCCTGACGGACACAGACCCCTGGCCTTGGCTCTCTCTCTGGGTCTCACCGCAGCTCGAGTATGGCATTCTTCTAAAGCAAAACCAGCAAAAGCACAACCACCAGTTATTTTACGTTATCCCAACGTTAGGTTCACCACCACTACATGGCAGGAGTAAAATGCTGGGATTTGCTTATATTCCCACAGTTTGCCGTGTGGGAGTTTCCTGCCGGGTTGGATCATCTCCCCCACCTGCCTGTGACACAAAGGGTGCTGCGGCATGGGCACATGCACAAAGATGTACAGGCTGCATCTGTAGCTGGTGCTGCATAGCGACTCTAATGGTGAAGGATAATTTGTGGGAGAAAATAAGAAGAAAAGAGGACAGAGGGAGAAAAAAAAAAAGAAAAGGAAAAGGAGAGTGCTCAAGGCCTTTTGTAGTCCAGTAACAAATGGCTCAGAGATTATCATGCGTAAAACGTCTTGGGAAAAATGTATTGGCAGGGGAAGACCAGGATGTAAGAAAGTGCCAGGGAGGGAAAGGGACAGGCTGCAGGAGAAAAAGAGAGCGAATAGATCTGAAGATAAGTGGTCTGTGGCTGAGAAACCCAGCTTGTCCTGGCTCAGTGCCTGTGAAAGTCCTTGCAAGATGGACTAATATATTCACAAGCAAGAGACAGGGATGAGAGAGAAAGAAGGAAACAGTGGATTTTATAAATTTCGGTCTTCCAAACCTACTCTAAAGACAGCTTGGTGAGACAGTGAGCAGACCCCCGGGAAGTAACATTTCCCTGGGTCTCCCACCGCTAAAACAGCATCTGGAAGTGCCCCCCGTAGTCCCAGTGAGCTGCACTGCAAATCAACCAGGCATAAACACAGCTTGGCCCAGCCACAGCTATGAAGAGGAATTTGTGGTTTGGCACTCCAAAATCTGACTCCTTTGGATGGACTTTCTGCTTGGCACGGTGCAAAATTCCCCACGTGCACCTCTCCGTATTCTGCCTCTAGAGTATTTAGGCTGCAGGTCAGGACCTGCTTCTCTGAAGGGGTATGTACAGCGTGCACAATGCCAAGGGCTCTCGGTATAATTAAGATCCTCTGTGTAATAGCGTGGCTACATTAAGGAAGAATAATGGCAGCACACATACAGACACCCCCAATTCTATTTCGTTTAACAAAACTAATGACTGTCAGTTGCGCGAAAGAGCAGTATCAAACGGCTGTTGCTCACGGAGGCAGACTGGCAGGGCACCCCCTCCTTTGGTGCTCCCAAGACCCCAGAGGTTACGGAGAAGATTCAAAGATCTGCCTGCAGCTTCCACCTGCAATCAGCACTTTTATCTCAAAGACAGATCTTGTCTCTGTGCCATTTCCTAGAGCTGTCAGATAATCACAGCTGTTTGTGCTCTCCCAACAGATTTCATGGCTACAAGGCTTCAAAATGAAACAGCCAGGCAATGAGGCATTTCTCTGGAGAAGACATATCTTGACTAAACAGGTTGAGATTTTTATTCACTGTAGAAGTAAAATGGATTGTGTGTGCCTGACCAGTCCAAAGCCTGCTCCAGTTCAACAGAAACACAAAACCACTACCCTGTGCAAAAATTGGAGGAGACAGAAATCTCATAGAAGGCATGAAAGGTAAGAGGTCACACCCACCAACATTTTAGGGCACCAAAGCTGCTGTGAAATCCTGTAGGACATAGATTCCTACAGTGCAACTTGGAGAAAAGCTTTCCCTGGTTCTTCTGTCAGAGCAGGTGGAAAATGCAGAATAACCTCAGTTAGGGTGTAGACCCCTTCAGCACCTAATAGAGTGGATCTGGCCCTGCCAGCAGCTGCGCCTGGAAGGTGGGCACTTCCAGATGCTGTTTTAGCGGTGGGAGACCCAGGGAAGCGTTACTTCCTGGGGGTCTGCTCACTGTCTCACCAAGCTCTCTTTGGGTAGGTTTGGAAGACCAAATTTATAAAATCCACTGTTTCCTTCTTTCTCTCTCATCTCTGCCTCTTGCTTGTCAATATATTAGTCCATCTTGCAAGGACTTTCACAGGTAGCGTATGAGGACTTTCTCGGTAGTGTATGAGAACAAGAAGTATGAGATGAGGTCAACTGGCAGTAATGGTTTCTGAAATCTTCTCTTAAATCTCTGAGCAGGTCTAGTTCCTTCTAACTGCCCTGGCAGGCCAAGTCCTGACCTGCAGAGCGTTACATAGAGAAATAAGAAAGTCTTCCTTGCCTGCTCAAGCCAAAATATATTGGCTGGAACTATAAACCAGATGGGAAGCCAACAGCATTTAATGAACTTCTCTCTAAGGTGCTACACATTGGACATGATGGAGTCTTTTTTCAGCCTTAAGGTCCTTAAAAGAACAATTTCCTGCAGGAAGGTAAATGGCAAAAGTGACAATCTGGGAAAAGTTAAGATGGGAAACTCATTCATTGGACTGGAGATACCTGAAGCGTAGAGGGCTGCATGTGAGCTAGTCACACCAAGGCTTCATCTATATTGACTGGGAAAAAGAAGCAGGTTTAGGGCAGAGTAGCATTTGGATCTTTCCAGATCTGCCTTACATTTCTGGCCATTCAAGTGCCTGTGTGGTCAGATGATTCGTGCCTGGCATGTCTAAAGCTTTAAGCAGTGGTCTAATTTCCTGCTTTCTCCTGTGGCTGTAAATAAGGAGTTTCTCCAATGGTCTCCTGGGAGTCCCTTGGCATGGTCAGAGAGGTTAATCGGACCCTGTTAGCCAGGATCTGGCTAACTTCAGAGTAAGGTGCAAGGAAATGCAAAACCAGAACTGTGCTTATATTTGTCTAGGCGAGATTTGTCTTGACAGGGAAAAACAGGTTTAAAATACAGTAGAAACAGACCAACTGAAAAAACATTTAGGAAAAAACACCCCCATGCGTTACTTGCACTTGATGTATTTTAAATGTCTGAGAGTAATGAACTGGCACCTCACTCAAATGGAAATAAAAGAGGAAAAGGCCTCACATAGCGGGAGGGTGTGTGTAGGGAATAATCCTGATGCACATGTTGTTCCCTGAATGTAAACCTACTTCACACTCCTGTAGGTTAACACACCCTCCACACAAACATCATTACTCTGAAAGGGGTTTATTTATGTTCATATAAAAGGAAAACTTCTGTTTCCCAGAAAAGATGAAAGAAAATTAAACCAGATCTGACACAGCTTGCTGGAAATAACAAGAATAGAAAACATAAGGCAGTCTCAGTGATAATTTTACCTTTTCGCTACAAGCAGTGATCTCCACCTCCCTGGGATGCACACGCTGCATCTATGCCGTGTTTTGTGGAAATGGCTGGCCATGGCCATGGGTTTGAGAGTAGGATCCCAGAAGCTGGGAAGAAGCAACCTATAACCAATAAAGGAAAACCCACTTGTTCCCCTAAACCTTCAGCTCACGGCTTAGCAATTTTATCAGCGAAGAGTACACACAGCACATCCTTACAGTGCCTCCTTAACTCAAGAGCAGTGGTAGGGATTAGGAAACAAAAGAGTAATCCCCTAGATAAACGTTTACCACCTTTTCTCTCTCCTAATGCCTGTGGCCCCAGGCAGCGAGGATCCCACACCAATCTGTAATGTAAATCGAGTGGTCTGGGCTGGCTCCTCTCGCCCTTGCCCTGGCAGCTCGGTGAGGTTCTGCTCTCTCGCTAGCACAGGTAGCAGCCTATTTGAAATAACTGCTCCCCACTGCACAAAGTGGCCAGGTGCTGCGACAGCTCGTTGGAGCTCTCCAAGTCGCTCTGGCAGGGTTTTTCTACCATTATCCTCCCACAGCCTCCGGGGATATGATTAATTCATAGAGCATCACTGAAGGCATCTTTCTGTGGCATATGGAGTTAAAGTGTCCTCTTCACAGAGCTGCCTGGGGACAACTGTGGGATTTGTACAGACAATCCCACTAGGTAGTCAATCTTGTAAAAGCACTGATATTACAAAGTAAATACAAGTGATCTATTTGTTTAAGGTTATTACTGTGACCGACAGGGTATTAAAACAATCTTTCTACTGACAAAAGATATCAGGCCTGCACTCCCATTTGATGTTCCTAGGCATGCTTTTTCTTCTTTCTTTCTCAGCCACTGAGCTTTGGGGTGTTCATCAAATTTGACTGATATGGAGATTGGAACACACTGCACAACCAGTCCATTGAAATTCAATTCAGATATGGGCTTAAATTATAAAAAGAAACCTTAGCTAGTAATAACACTTTGATGTGCAGATGCATAAAAGTTTTAACTTCGACTTTCTTCTGAAACAAATCAGCTTCCAGTCATGATATTTGATTCATATTTTATCTTTTAATACATCCAAAGCACAAATATTAAACATTGCCCTCTGGGGTCAGGAAAATTACAGTGGGTGCCATATGAAGGCTTCCAATTCATTCTTTTATCAAGGTTGTATATGGATGCTTCCCTGCAACATGAATCTACTGCTCAATGTTCAGAGAAAAAAGGTCAGTCTCTTTATATCTGGCCCTTTTTCAAAAACATACAATTTCTTTTGGAACTGAAAACTTCAGCTAGAAAAGGACATCACCTTCCTAGTTGCATTTTATATTCTGGCAGCAGACAGACCTAAGGAAGAAGTCAGGCCTGGACAAAGAGAGCACCCGGACAGGCTCTCCTCCGCTTTGCATTTTGCAGCCCATACCTTGCCCTCCTGGTGGCTTTCCATTCTGAAGCGTGCCATCCTATGCAGTTCCCCATTTTGCTCATTTATCTATTTTTGCTTTTATTTATGTTTACCCTACAGTGGCAGATCTTGCAAAATCCTATAACGCTTTAGCATCTCTGGTCTGCCGTACCAAACTCAAATCCTCACCCACTCCAGGAAGAAGCACAACCATTCATTCACCCATACCCATGCCAGCCTCATTTGCTCCCATGGGATCTGCCAGGATCCAACAGCAGGTGCATAACCCTTGCCCTCTCACAATCCCCAAGCATAACACTAACTCTGAACTCATCAGAACAATAATTAATTATCCATTATCATTGTATTCCACATTCCTGTGTGAGAATCAAGCTTCAGTCTAACTTTACAGCTCTTGCAGATTCCTGTAAATAATACGTCAAGACTGCACTTTGCTACCTCTAGCTTTCAAGCCCAATTGTACCTAAACACCTAGCTCAGCAATACCTCTCTGTCCCCAAGATTAAACATGAGGGATTCCTTCATACTGGCACCGACCGTATTCCTAGCATGATGATTCTTACAGGATCCAGAAATAAACATAACTGATCACTAACCAGAAGACACTTGTGCAGGTTCCCTCTCTCATTATAGCATTTCACGCTTCCCCCCATGTTACTAACCCAAATCATGTCTTTAATCTTAAAGGTTTTGGGATTGGTCAGAATTAGTATGCCAGCATAAGGAAGAAACTGAAGAGCTAGATTTATGTTTCACACCTTCAAGGGCTGGGGTAAAGACTTGTGCCCACAGGAGTGTTGGTCTCCTGCCTAGCAATACCGTTTGTGCCAGAAATAAGTACACGATGCCCCATGCGACTCTCACAGCGATGACAGTTCACAACCCATCTCATGCTCTTAATTCCTGGCTTTTAAGATGGTCTCAGCTTTAAGCCAGACACACAACCTGTGAGACGGTGCATCCCAGGGGAACCAGCCCTCACTTCGACTCACCTAGATATCACCCCCAGCTCTTTGGTGCTGTGCCCCAAACTGTATGCAGGCAGCGTCTGAGCCAACTGACTCCATCCAGTGCACAGCCAGGGACCGCACTAACAATTCAACAACATGGTCAATCACATATCCCGGCTGTTTAGTTTACTAGTATAAATACAGCTAGAGATACAGTAATAAATATGACCGCACGGACCCCAAGAGCAGAAAGCGCGTTCTTTATCCCTCTACATCTCTGTCTGAATTGTAATGCCATAAACAATAACTTTGCTGGATAAAATACAAGTCATTCAACCCTCAGGCACCAGTCTTGATTCTAGTATGGACAGTCTGGCAGAGTAAAATGCAGATGAACAATAAATGATTCATTTCCTGGGTCCCTGTTGTAAATATTATTGCTGGAAATTAAGTTCTAGGACTGAAAATGTAAAAAAAAGAAAAGTGCAGAAGAGTTTAGATGAGAAAAGATGTCCAAACAGAGGCATCGGGTTCTACCTCCTGCTGAAAGCAGGGCCAGCTTCAAAGCAGAGCATGTTTCCCTAAGCCTTGCCCAAGATGAGACCCTACAACTGACTTGGCCATTCTGTTCCAGTACATAACCAACCTCTTTCAAAACTGTTGTCTTTATGTCAAAGTTGGTGCTTCCCTTGCTGCAGCCTGTGAGAATCACTTCTTGCACTTTCATTCTGCATCTTTGAGATGCAGTTAGATTTGTCATCTCTATAATCACCCCACCCCCAGAAACCACAGTCACATCCCCTTAGTCTTCTCTTCTCGAGGGTAAACAAACCCAGCCTCCGCAGCTCTTCCTCATACATCATGTGCTTGATCTTCTTAACTATCTTAGTGGCTTTCCACAGGACTCCTTCCATCTCTGTTGTAGCAGATAGACCCAAATGTATGTGCAAAATCCCAAAGTGGCCTCACAAGTGCTGGTGCGGCCCAGGATGCCACTGGTGTCCCTGTTCAGTACTTGCTTGGGCACAACCCGTTTTATTCATCAGCATTCTCAAGTCCTTTTCTGCCTTCTCTGTTTCCCGCCTATGAGGTTTCATGGAGTTATTTTGTTCCAGCTGCGGGACTTTGCACTTCTCTGTGCTAAACTTCATGATTTTCTTGTTGGTCCACTCTTCCATCTTTCAAGGCTCCTCTGAACAGCATCCTGTCCTTCAGGCAGGCACCGTACCTCACCAATCACCCACATCTTTACCCACCTTGGTAACAAGCCACAGAATGACAATTTCACTTAATCAACAATTAGACTTTGAACTGTTGACTGGACTTCGAGCCAGACAGGCCATGTAACTTTTGACCCACCTTGTAGTTCGTCCCTTCAATGGTCAAAAGGGCCAGATGCCTGGCTGTGACCTGGGCTGCTGACTTCTGCCTACTTTGCGGCACTTGAAATGTCCCGGGCATGGGCCTCTGAGGTTTGCTCTCGGCAATGCTCCAGCTAAATTTAGGGCTGAGGACACCGGGAGATGGACAAGTAGGATTCCTGGTGGCTTCTGAAGAGGTCATCAGAACTAAGGGGAAGGCTGCTATGCTCTGGAATTAACATATACTGGATTTTTTTTGAAGAAAATCACCACACACTGTAGCACATACACAAGTTAGAATTAGGGTTCAGGGTTGTACAGCTTATGTGTTGGTGGGCTGTGATGAAGTGTTAATTGGCTTTCAGTTCAGGCTAAGGGTGGGGACCTCATGAGCTGATGAATTTAGGTTTTCTCCCCCACCACCCACAACATCTGCTGAATTTGGGCTGGGGTGGGCTCCAGCAGGCCATTCAGTGTTTTATTTACTTATGGCCTTAACTACACCAAATGGCTAAACTTTGCATATAGGTTTTTGACAGAGGGATAAGTCTTCTCAGCAGGCACAAGGAAACAACTGAACGTGTCACATGATGTGGGAGCTAATGGTGGTGGGACAGATGGACTCTGTTCAAGGATAAGGGAGAAGCGGTTCCTTTAGCTTGACAGAAAACCTGCAGTGACTGCAGGCAGGAACGAGGGCTGATAGGAAATGAGAACAATAGATCAGATCTATTTCTAAGCTTAATAAATAGCACAGCATGTTGTGCAGTGATCATAAAAAAAAAATAAAAATATATTTTTCAGCCCCTGACTTCTAAACCTTTACCCCATATCTATTTATCTCATCATCTAACAAACAAAGAAATGCAACCAGCTCTAATGCAAGTCGGTCAGCCCAGTGAACGTTGCTCCTCATCTCAGCAAACCGGCCTTGCAGGACACAGCAATGGCACAGGAATCCCACATTTGTTACATGGCTCACTGTAATGTGCATGATGCCAGTGGCACCACACCCAACAAAAGCCTGCATATTTTGCAGGACTCATTACCATATTAGTTTTCCAGCCCTGGATTTCCCAGGCCCTAATGCAAAGCTAACTGTGAACCCAGCAGTGGCATCTTTAGTTGTGTAAGACGGAGTCTGCTGGCACTGGTCCTCTTTGGAGACTCTGGTGGCAAAGAATCCCTAATTTTTCAACACCCGGTTTCCTATGCTTCACTGAACCGGGTGAACTATGTGGTATACGGTATGTACCCCAGGATATGACCTTGACCAATGTGATCTAGCTTTGAAGTTGAAGCTACCTTTGAAGTTGGCCCTGCTTTGACTATAGGGTTGAGGCAGACGCCCCCAGACAAATCTACTAGCCTTAGCTCTGTGACACTGCATGTGAACTCAGCTGGCACAAGCTCCCCCCCGAGTTTTGTAATATCAGCCAAGAAATCAGTTCATGCAGCCCTTTATCTACCTGACCGTAATGCCAACGCAAGCCTTAGAGAGCGCCGTCTGGTCCAGGCCTGCGGTAGAATTAACCCATACTGTTTTTCCAGGCTGACATTTGAATCCTGTGGGCTTCAGAAGATGCTCAGTAATTTTCTATATCCACACAAAAAAGGAAAGAGAAGACATCTTTGGCTTTCGTGTCATAACCCTCTCATTTACTTTTTCTAGAATTTTCTGAAAACCTTGCCTGTATGCTTCTGTATTCATAGAGGCCCTTTGTTTGTCTGTGTTCAACCTTTCTTCCTGGGCTCCGTCCATCTGCCATATACTTTTCCACTACTCACAGAGGGAGAGGCACTGATTGCTCTCCTCTGCCCAGCCTTACGTCTGGTGGCTCCCTGCCACTGCCTGTGCCACATTCCTCTCAGCCACATTGCTGTTCTTCTGTCTCTCTCCCTTGCCCAAGATACAGAAACATATACTGCTGGCTTTACTCTTGTAGTTATCCTTTTTGAGAAGAACAAGGCTTTATTTTTTTTCCCAGAGTCCTCATCTTCTTTTCTTGAGCATGACAGTAAGGTGAACCTTCATGGCTTTCTAAAAACAAGTATCAATTACTGCATTAACATGGCATTTGAAGAACCAGTTGAAAAACTTGGAAGTTAGAGGTCACCTCTAATTTAATAATCAAGTAAGACTGGAATTTCTGTGATTTCATTCGCTCTCTTGATGCTGCAACTTTTAATGGAGCAAGAGTTTCCCCTTCAGAGCAAAATCAGCTCCTGCCTCTGCCAAAATTCGAAGTGGCGCAGAGCTGGGTCACTGGGCCCTTCTCAGCTTCATGGGAATGAGGACTTGCACAGTGCCCTTCTTGAGGACCCAGGGACACAGCATGCAGGAAAGCCCTGGAAGGGTTTGGGGCTCCCACAGCCCCCGTGTGTCCCCAGGCACAGCCCACAGAAAAGCACGAACAGTGGGAAAAACAGAATTTGGAACAGTGGGATCTCAAATGCATCTTGGTCACAGCAGTTCAGGCCCTTTGCTCTCTGTGGTGCCATCCCTCATTTACGTCTAACGCAGAAAATCTAGATTGTGCAAGTGAATGGTCAGTGGCAGGTACCTAATCCACCAGCCACTCACTTCGAACTGCAGCTGTGGCTCAGGTTAATTTTCCTGCCAAGTCTTAACTGTAATTTAAATTTCCTACACTATTTAAGCTGAGCAATCTGTACTTCAGATCTCTTGAGCATTAATAAAACAGTTATGAGACGTTTCAGCATAAAAGGTTAAGCTCATAAAAATATGCAACTCATTTATAAAAATAACTCCATCAGGTTTTTCACAGACTATGAAGACAAAGGTGTTAATTTCTGCATTTCTATTAACCTTGGGACTGCCAGTGGTAGAAGTCACAGGACTAGCTGCTCCTTGGCAATTGGCTGCCTCAAACTTTTCAAAACCTGTGGCTAGCCCACAGGCTTTGCATCACAGTGTCAGTGTGGCATTTTCTACTTCACAGCCAGGCAAGCATCTTGGGAGACCAAGAGATGTTGTTGGCCACCTCTTGCTGCTTGTCCCATCCTACAGGGCTCAGCACATGAACCTCTCCCCCAGCATGACCACAGAGCCTGAATCTTCCAGCAGGATTGTCCCTTTCAACAGGATGAGCCATTTCAAAGAAGCCGTGTTCTTCTCCACCACCCGGAGATGCTCTTTGCAGGGTCACAGAGTCAATCTCCCCATTTCACCTGACTGTGGCAATGCCACCTGTGGGAGATGCTTCAGGGCAGCTCAGACATCTGAAGCACCCTCTATGTCTTCTGTCAGTTGGGATGACTCAGCTTGTGTCCCCTACGACTGGGAGAACCACTGGGCCTAGCTCAGATACAGCCACTCAGCACTGCCCTCAGTAGGGTAAAAGGAACCTGTTCTTGCCTGTCTTTCCCCTTGGTGGGGGGAACCGAGGCTGCCAGTGTTATCAGGTGAATCCAACTGAGCACAGTTAAAATATTCCACAGTCATTTATTTTAAGGTATCTTTCTTATTAGTGGCTCCCCTTTGGGCTGAGATTGTGAAAAAGATGAAACGTGTTAGCTGCCCAGCAGATATACAAAACCAATGGAGTCTGGAGACAACTTTTAAGCTCTATTATAAACCCAGATCTTTTGCTCTTGCTGTAAAATACTATGAAAAATGTTTATGTAGTTCCTCAGGAGCTCAGAAATTATTTTAAAATAAATCAGCTTAAAATAAACCCAATAATTCCTTGTTATACGTGATACCATATTCATCCTCATATAAGCAGCTTTTCTCACTAAGCATTAGCTTCTATTTGCCTATCAATTTTAGAAAGCCTGGTTTCTCTCCATCTAGCAGCCATTAAAGCCTTTTCCTCTGCAGCGTTTACTGGACGGTCAGGTAAATGCAAGGCAAGCATCCTCCTGGCTCATTACCACTGATTACCGGGCTCTGGCCTGGTTTTCTCCCCTGCTTGTCCTGCAGGCCCGGCTGTTTCTGGGAGTTCCCACCATCCCAAATGGCAGCACAGCCATTTAAAAACGTTTCCTTTCAGGGGGCAAAAGGATGCCGTGGGTGTGCTGCTCACAGTACATGATGTTACTCCAGAAGCAGCACACGGGAGCCCTGGGGCTGGCCTCAAATGTGCAGTCCAGGCTTTTTACTAAAAAGTATTAAAAATTCGCATGAAACCACAAATCTGTGTTGCTGTGAGTAGAGACCACCACTGCAACAAAACCCAGCATCAGGGGTTTCTCGCCATCAGGGGTTTCTTGCCTGTTTGATGTCTTGGTCACACACTACAAGCCCACTAAGCTCCAAGCTATTTATTTAGCTTTATTCTAACTAACAAGACGTTAGTCCATGGCTGGGCCAACACTTGATTCGGTCTCGCTCGTCACTGCGGTGGTTTGACCCTGGCTGGATGCCAGGTGCCCCCCACAGCCGCTCTGTCACTGCCCCCTCAGCTGGGCAGGGGAGATCACTTGCCGGTTACTGTCACGGGCAAAATAGACGCGTCTCAGGGAAATTTGTTTACTCTTTTACCATTAAAATCAGAGTAGGATAATGAGAACTAAAATCGAGACTTAAACGCGCCTTCCCCGACCCCTCCGCCCTTCCCGGGCTTAACGTCGCTCTGGGGGCCGGGGCCGGGGCTGCGGCCGGTCCGTCCGCCGCCGCCTCTGCCGCCGCGGCCCCCTCCGGGAGAGGCTCCTCACACGCCGCCCGGCTCCAGCCCGGGCCCTCCGGCGGGAGCCGCTCCTGCAGGCCCTTCTCCAGCGGGAGCCCTTCCCGCGGGGGGCTGCGGCTCTGCCCGGGCCGCTCCTGCGCGGGGCCCTCCCGCGGGGCGCAGCCCCTCCGGCACAGGCTGCTCCAGCCCGGGCCCCCCGCCCCCGGGGGCACCGGCCCCGCCCGCAGCCCGGCCCCGGCCGGGGCTCCCCGCTGCCGGGAGCCGCTCCGGCGCGTTGCGGCGCGGGCCGCCCGCCCCCGGGGGCACGGCCCCCTCCGGGCACCCCCTGCCCCGGCCCGGGGTCCCCGCCGGGCTGCGGGGGGGGGATCTGCTCCCCCGCGGCCCCCCCCCCGGGCCGGGGGCACGGCCTGCCCCGCCGGGGCTGCACCGGGGGCTGCCGGGGCGCCCCCCCGGCCTCCTCCTGCCCTGCCCGGGGGCTGCGGGGCCGCTGCTCCCGCACGGCCTCACCCCTTGCTGCTGCTGGTGCGGATGGTTTTTCCCCCCTCCTGAATATGTTACCGCAGAAGTGCTACCACTGGCGCTGGTGGGCTCGCCCTTGGCCGGTGCTCCGGCCGTGGCTGGCACGGGCTCCGTCAGGCACCGGGGAAGCTTCTAGCAGCTTCTCACAGAAGCCACCCCTGCAGCCCCCTCGCTACCAAACCTTGCCATGCAAACCCAATAAAGTCACTACACTTTAGTAGAAATCCCCTCAGAAAACAAAAGCTTGATAAGAGGGAAAGCGCCGTCCTCTCCCCAGCCTGGCTGCGGGGAAGGGGGGCTGGCACCCATCCCCTGTGGCCCCGCGGCCGCTGCCATGGGTGCATGAAAGAGGCTGATGCCACTACAAGCTTGAGCAGGTCCCAGGAAAACATCGCCTAGTTCAAACAACCATAATTTCACATAAACTAGCTCACCCATAGTCTGGCCATCCTCTTAGATGTATTTTTTTTTCTTCCTGTTTATGTTAAAAATGAGCAGAAGCAGGAGAGTGCTTCAAGTATATACCGTGCAAATAGAAGTAGCAGTAATAGTACTTAGCCTTTTTGTATTGGCTTTTCATCTGTAGATTTCAAAGCACTTCCAGAAAAGAACATTACTGTCATTATCCACATTCTCCTGAGAGGAGAAGGGGCATGACCAAGCTCACCAGCATGTCCCACCAAACTCTCACAGCTGCCAGCTCTCGCTCTGGCTCCCCCACCGCTTGTCCTGGTGTGCCTGACCCGTGCTGGGTTTCTTCTCACAACCTCCCTTCCCCAGGTGCCTGCCAGGATGGGGACCAGTGCAAAGCGGGTGGGGGCAGCCTCCGAGTGGGAGCTGCTGCCAGGGAGCTGGTGCTGGGTGGTGGCGCAGGGAAAGGGCTCTCTCCAGGCAAGGGCATCGCCCCAGCTCCTCGAGATGAGCAGCACAAATAGCTGTTTTTCTAACTCCTGCTGGTAAAAAATGAAGCAGTCCATTAGCTTTGTGCTAATAAAACAGACATAAAGAGAAAAAGCTGTACATGGGGGGAGGGAAAGAGTAACCCAGCTGCTCTTTTCTATGTGAGGAGCAAGGGGTGCTTTCAGAGTCCTCTTTCATTCATCCCTTCAGCAGCTACATCCACTTGCAGGGTGTGCAAATGCTGCTGGCAGAGGGGCAGTCATGTTGCAATGAATTTTGTACCTGCCTGCAGGTCTTTCACATGGACCTGGAATCTGCTGCAAGGTCAGATTCCTTAAAGGTGTTTTGAGACAGTGGAAGGCCGGAGAGCTGATGTTTAAAAACATTTTAAACCGAGCTGCGGTACTGAATGAGCAAAACAGCAGCGGGGAGCCCCTGGCAGCTGGAGGAGGATCTGGGCCTGTTCTTTACATGGGAAAAATGCATCTTCTGCGTTTCCTCCCTGTGCGCTGCGAACACTGTACAACACCAGGATTTCCATGGAGATGGAGGCATTGCATATTGTTGAGGCAAGGATGTGAATTTAAAACAGAAATATGATTGATCTTGAAATGCTGCTCAGGGGGCAAGGCACTGTTATGCTAAAAAGTGTGCTTTCCAGCCCTCTGCCACAGCCGTGGAGGGCTGCCACTGTTAACTCCTTCGGTGCCAAACCTAATGGGCAGCCTGACAACGAACAGCCTGCCATAGCTTAAAAACTATTCAGAAGTAGCAAGGTACTTGTCTGCCTGATTGCTCAGCTCCAGCTTTTCTGTGACACATCATTTCCATGCCAGGGTGGCAGTAAGTGCTCCCCCTGCAAGGTACTGGGCAGCTTCAGTTCTCCTGGGTAGTAGTAAGAGTGGGGGCTCAGCATCCTGAGGATTTTGGATTTGCAGAATTTAACACGAGGAGTTAACAAAAGTAAGATTTTTTTTTTATATGTCAGCTTTCCATTAACTGCCAGGAAATGCAAGGAAAACATATTATTCAAGCCGAATGAGTACTTGGTGCCAATGTTTTCTTCTTTTATATCCCACGCCTGCATCTCAACCCTTACATTGAGCTTGAAACCAGAAGGAAGCAGAGACCCAGGAAGGTGACTTGGCAGGTCATTTCAGCTACTTCTAGCTGCAGAAGCTCTCTCAGATAAAGGTCTGTAGGTTCTCTTAGGACTGGACAACCTGGACAGTAATTAAAAACTACGCGTTACCATGCATCTGCAGAAAAAACTCTGGTGTATCAGCGCAGACGTGCAGTCAGCCTTGCACCAGCTCTTACACGAATGTGTGAGGAGTGGTTAGCCAGAAAAGCAGGTGTGTGTGATGCTTGGGTGCGAGGTGTGGGGACAGAGAAGATACTCATCTCTACAGAAATGTCAGAAAAGTCCCCACAAGAAGCCCCTTACGGTTTCTGGTTCAGCAGGGAGCTAACCTGTCTGCTAAACCTGTCACAAGAAATTCAGCATGGTGGAAAGCAGGAGGTAGCCCCTGCTCCCTGCACAGGAAAAATGGGCTCTCTGCTTCACGGGAGGGATGGCTGGGGAAAGGACCCTTTGTTGCCAGCATCCCCCAGCCCCACAGCCCTGTCTGCCACCCAAGACAGGGCCCCCGAGCCCAAGGCTCCACCAAGGCACCGGCACTGCCATGAACAGGCTATTGCCAGCACCTGGAGAGACTATGGAGTCTGTCATGTATTTGCAAAGATCTGAAGACCTTGTGAATGTCATTATAAAATTACTTTCTTTTATTTAGGACTAGAGGTGGAGGGAGCGGAAAGGGGAATTCGCAACATACCTGTGTGCTGCATTTCTGTATATGAAGAGTAAAGAAGCTCTAGCCCAGAGATCTGTGAAGCTCAGCATCCCTCGGTCCTCTCAGAGCAGTACACCTGAAGCTCTACCAGCCTTTCCTGAGCCTCAGATCACAGCAGCTTTCCCAAGCCACTGTGTCCTGCTCCCCCGGCTCCCCTGGCTGCATGGGCCTGTCCCCATTTCCCCTGCCTCCTGGCTGCAGATGTGAGATGTCACACCGTTTATTGCAGGGTGGTGGGGCAAATGCTTGTCTTTCACTCCTCTTCAGACTCCACAGAAAATGAAGCTTTTTTACATATTCTTGATTAGACGAATAGCTCACCAAAGGCAATCTTCATTAAAATTCCATATACAGAAGTATCATTAAAACACAGAGCTGGCTTGGCCACACATACAAATTTCCCAGTGTTAAATCATGGAATTTTAACATTTAGTGATGTTGGGGGGGAAAGCAAGTTTAGTCTGGCAACAAGCCATTAGACAACTACTGTAGCCCTGAAGTTCACTGTGAAACTATTTTTTGGTTGCTGGGTTGTTGTTGTTTTTTCCACCCTACCCACAATATCTGGAAACCACAGACAGAAGATTCCTTATCGCTGTTGTGAACAAACACAGTACGTGGGAGGGAGAGAACAGAAAAGCACCCGGGCTGCCGTTTGGCGTGAGACTCTTGGGAGGGCAGGGATCAATCCAGACCAGCAGGCCATGCCAGCCAGAAGCATGAGGCTGCAGGGGCCTTCCTGCTCATAGAGTTCAGTCTTTACCACCTCAGCAGACAGGTAGTATGATCTTCATAAACTGGTCTAGGTCCACTTTAATGTTATTTATATAAATACGTTTCCTCAGCTAGGACACTATTCCCACGTCATGCTCTTCTAATAGGTAATGGGATAATAGGTAATAGGTAATGGGATCCTTCTGGTAATTTCCAGCCTATGTTTATTCAAGAAAAAATGATATCCTATAGCTAACTTGTCCTTCAGATCAGATCTCCCTGAGGACCATTCCCTGAATATTGTATTTGCAATGAGCATATCCCTTCTCAGTCCACGTTTTGCCAAGCTAAACACAGAGCCTTTGCTGTCTTCTTCAGCAGCAGCTTCTCTTTTCCACAGGCGGCTGTAATAACGACTGAGGTTTACAAGTGCCTGTTCCAGACACTGGTCATCAGACCTACACATTTGCAGTCCGTAGGATGGATATGGTTTTGAAGGTAGTCTAGAAGGTCAGTGCTGTCCATCTAAAAGCAGCCTTACTGGCTTGAGAGACTTCAATGCTTGAGGTAGAGAGTGATTTACCATCCCCTTCTCTTTGGCAAAAAACTGTTATGTTCTCTGTTGACATTTTCAAATACAGCCAAGGGAATGTTTAAATAGGACAGCCACCTTTGTGAGCGTGGCACGGGGTGGGCTGAAAGCACAAGTCCTGTCACACAGCACTCTACCAGCTTCCACGGTTGCAGGCACTTCCATTTTCACGCCTGTCGTGCCACTGAGTAAGTTGGCCTTCATGTGAGTAAAGTTTAGGTGCAACTTTATATTCCATCTCAGTGAAGATTTGGATGTGACAAAAGGATTCAACATAAAACAAGTTTCAGAGCAAGTGACAAGGGGATTAAAATCCAAGCAGAGAATAAGCATACAAGGTTAGCATCATCAAAATGAAATTACCTTCTCCTTATTGTTCTTTATAGACTGCATATTGACCATGAAAGTGAACTGTTTTCTGTAGCATGTTCAATTGACTTCGGGAAACTTTCTTAAATCAAATTGGAAATGTTTTGAGATTTCTCAGGAGAATAAATGAGAAATAAATAGCACCGCAGCATTTCGCTGAAGTGTCTAGTCACCAGTCATCATTAGATCTGACAGACAGAACAAGATGTTTAGAAAACTTACTGAATATGATCTGTTATCTAGCTATGTACCAAGGCTTTTATCTGATATATCTCTGGTTTTCTTTATATAAAAACAACTCTGTTCTATTTGCAGCAAAAATATCTGTATATCTTAAGGACCTTGTTGGCTACAGTATGTTGTTTCTGAGCACTATACAATTTATTTTATGGCAACATAGTTCTCTCTGTTTTAATATTGCTGTGAAAAATTAGGAACATTGCAGTTTGTCTGGTGAAGGGCAGACAAAAATCTGCTCTTATTTATGCCTGAATAAATCTAAAACAACTGTTGACTTAAGTTGCTCATCTAAATACCCACTGCTGTACTGGAGGAGAAACTCATTCACAGAATGCTCATTTTTTTCCATCACGGCTGTCCCTGCATGGCTGAGCCCAGGGTCCTGAAGGATAATGTACAAAGACTTTGACAAAGTCATTGTCCTTCAGCCTAGATCTTCAGCCTTGCTACGACCCTAGCTCTAGCCTTTCTCCCCTGGGTTACAGAGACTCAGAAACTTCAGACACCGTTTCCCTGAGTAGGGACTTACAGGCCATGACCGAGGCACTTAAGCTTCTTCTGGATAAATTATATTGAGCTCTTGGCTTTCTCTAAGCTTTTCCAGACTTCAAATCATTCTTGCAGTACTTTTCTGAATCCTTTCCAATTTATCAGCATACTTTTTAAACTGGGGATCCAAGAAGTAGTCAGTTTGTTCCAGTAATGCTCTTGCTGATGCCTCACAGAGCGATAATTTCTCTTCCCGCCTCTCATCAGTATTTTCTTCCCGCGCAGCCAAGGTTTGCTTTAGCACTTTAGCCACTTGGCTAGACTAGGAGCCAGGATCAGCAGTCAGCTATCCACCATGAAACCATTTCTTGGCCATTGCTTGCTGAAATACAGTCCCAAGTCCTATCACTGGTACCTGCATAAAAATATTCCAGCGAAGCAGTTCTGTCTTCAGCAATGCAGCCCAACATTCAAAGGTGCAGTATTCAAGGAAACCCAGACTGCTGTGCCATCAGGTAGCTCTGAAGGGCTGCCCTTCATCACCTGCCCCGCTCCTTTTTGCAGCCAGGTCCGCTGGGATGTGTTTGCACCCTGGCTGCAGGGGATGTTGATAAGAATAGGACCATGAGCAGGCACTTTGTGGAATCCCAGGGAGCATGCTCCACTGGGAGACTTGGTTTCTCAGATACAATTACTTTCTGAGATCTGTCCATTAGCTGATTTCTGAGCCTTTTGACACGGGTTTGTATTGCCTTGTGTGCAGAAATGGTTATTTTTTTTAACGGAATGTCATGTGTTATCAAATGAAATGTCTTATAGTGCCGAGTTTGGCAATGCTGTTGCTTTTATCAGTCAAATGGCATCTCAAAGAAAAAGCAGTATCAAGTTCAAGAAATACCACTCTGCGTTCATTTGCCTATGCATACGATAAAGCAATCAATCTGCAAAACCTTGGGAAATAGGAAAATATATTCAGTTATTTAAATTTTGCAAGAAAAATCTTTAGTTCATCTGCTTTGCAATATTCCTGAAAACAGAAAGGTTTTTACTCCTTCCTGATATTCAGCAACTCCCATAACATCTGAGACAGCTAATTTCACTCTCAAGCCATTTAAAGCAGATGGATGGTAGTCATGCACAAAACTCTCTAATGAATAAGTAAAACTACAGTTACTTATTATATTATATAATAGCCATTTGTAAAGAACTGATCACTGAAGCAGTTGAAGTTTTCAGTTTCTCTCCGCCTTGCTTTATTTAATTGCCTTTGTGTGCCTCGGTTTTGTTGTGCATTTACTGCCATCCAGTGCTTCTGTGAGATATGACTCCACCATGCACTACTAAGAGCTAACCCAAAGCAAGAATATTTGGCTCTTAACGAATTCACTGGCCTCATTTGGAGAAGTGCTACAGGTATTTTACCGCAATAAGCCAGCGCATCACTCTGCTGTAGCAGTGTTGTGAACTGATGCAGTATCTGACTGTGCTGACAGCTTCATAATGATGGGACTCTGATTTTCAAACTCATGTTCAAACCCTACAGGTCTGAAATTTCAAACTGTGGGTAGGGCTCTGTCTGCCCAGCGTTGGAGGGGGCTGATTCGAGCTGCTGCTTTGCAGGTGTTGAAGAGAAGTGGTTTCATGATGAGTGAGTAACAGCTTGCTTTGGTTTAAGATGTTAATCTTTTGGTGGGTTTTTTTGTTTTGTTTTGTTTTTCAATTCCCTGCACACAATTTGCTTTTGCATTTTGTAACTTGCAAGTATTCAGAAAGTGTGCTACTTCTGCTTCCCTGGAAGATAAATCTCCATCCTTGAAAAGCATCTGTTTTACTGGAGTGACTTCTTTTTGCAGAAAAATCACATTTATAAGATATGCATACATTTATGCAATGTCTAAGAAAGTTAAAGCAGTAAAGATTTTAATTTTAAAGATCCAAATTTTTCATATTTTCATTGTCAGATGGGGTTCATAACGACAGTCCATGTAGCATAAAAACCTAGCTGGTGCTCCCACATTATGCTAATTTTAGTAAGTCTCAATGCTTTAATTCTGTGAGGAACAAACCATCTGAGGCTTTGGAAAGGCCAAAACTGTCACTTCATATCTCACGAGGAGGTAGGGAGGAGGTGGACCAAGTAAAATGAGAAGTTTGGGGCTGTGAGCTGGGGAGTCACACTGATCCTGGCCAAGTCATTCGGACAATGTCCTTGAAGCTCTGCACATACTCCTTGGTTTGGGTGGGTATGAGATACCCAAACAGCTTTATATATCCAGCCATCTTCTTTGTGCTTTCTGGGTTTACCAGCTAGTAACATTTTCCTTATTGCAAGAATATATGTTGTGGTGAAAATTTACTGAAAGAGAAATGTGTGTCTGTTTAAACTGATGCCTGTTTTGCTATTGTATGGTGATTTAAGGAAGACAGAACTTGTAGTGTACAGCACTTGACCACTTTTTTCTAGTGTGTGGGCAGTCAAACACTGGAACCAGACTGCCCAGAGATGTAGGGTCTCCATCCTTGGAGATATTCAAAACCTGACTGGACATGGTTCTGAGCAGCATGCTGTGACTGACTCTGCTCTGAGCAGGGGATGGACTAGACAGCCTCCAGAGGTGCTTCCAGCCTCAGCAATTTGATCTTGCATGATACAATATATGGATTTGTCCTGAAACAAAATATTACATAGACACAGGAAAATACTGTACACCAACCCTAGTTAAAATAATAGCCAAGCAGTTTAATTATGTTCATGAGCTAACCGCTTTTCATTTTCTATTAAGATAATGAACCTCTAAGGACACAGCAACTCATAATAGCATTCATAAACATCACATAATTTAACTTTCAATATACAAAAATGTTCAAGCACATGCATAAGTATCAGAATAACCCTACTGTGATCAATACTCAGGCTAAGAACACATAAGCTTTACCTCTTTTAACACATCCACTGCTCTGGTATCTGTATTCCAGACCACATTGCTGGTTAATAAAGGGCAAAACGAAGGTTATATGGATACTACAAGTCAGTGTGTGTCCAGGTGGGGAGAGAAGCAAATTGGCAACTAAGACCCAAAGAAGGGAAAAACCTGGCCCAGAAACCACTTGGTGGTACAACCATAAATTCCCTGTGTAAAACCTCCAGCACATGCAGTTCAGTTGCTCCATATAAATCAGTTAAGCTTGGCCTCAGACTGGAAACACAGGGTATTTTTGTTTCTACAGCTGCATTTAACCAGGAAGGCTGGCATACATGAAGCCTCTCAGCTTTCCTGATGGTCTGGTGCTTGTCCAGCACAGCACCCCAGAGGTCACCCCATCCTGGCAGACACAGCACTCCATAAACACCAAAACTTCCATCTCCCCTGACCATGAATCCACCCTACATGTATATAGAGGACTGAAGGCGGTGGGCTGATCAGCATTGATAACATGCAGCTGTGGGCTTGCCCCAGAGGCAGTGGGTTGATTGACATGGATGATGTGCAGCTGTAGCTCCTTCCTGCTAAGTGGTTAAACAGCCCTGAGGAGCGTGGGAGAGGGGGTTGGGTGGAGGAGGAGTAGTGTGGTCTGGCCTCTGGAGGAAGAAGAAACAGCATGGATGCTAGAATCTGACTGAGGGTAAAAGCCTTGTTGCAGCCTACTAGTTTGATTGCGCTGCAACAATTGGTGCCCCATGTGAGGCTGACTGAGTTGGACTCTGACTACAGCAATGGGTGCCCAACATAGCTGAGACAAGTGGGAGAACCTGCAACCTGTGACAGACACTGTGAGAGGTGAGCTGTTGCAACTAACTGATGTGGGTATATTGCAGTATTTGTTGTCCATCTTGACTCAAATGGCAACTTTTGGTACCCAGTGTAGATGGGGACTAATTGATATGGGTACAGAAGAAGAAAATTCCACTTTAACAATGCTTATGGATACATTTGAAAAAAGAAGTATAAAGTATAACAAGAAGGCAATAAGAACTTTGCTAGGATGGTGCAAAGTAAATTATATGCCAGTTACACCAAAAAATGTCTCCAGTGTTCAGACATGGCAAAATGCTGTAAAACTTCTTTTTGAGGCTGCCTTGAGGGGTGATAAAATTGTAACAACATCTCTAACATCATGGAGATCAGTCTTAGACCTACTAGAACAATTAAATGTGGACAGGGAGACAAATTCTATATTTGCAATACTTATGGATATATTTGAAAAAAGAGGTGTAAAATATGACAAAACGGCAATAAGAATTCTGCTAGTATGGTGTAAAAAGTATAATTTGCCAGTTACAGTGAAAAAGGTTTTCAGCACTCAGACATGGCAAAGTGTTGGAAAGGTACTTTTTGAGGCTGCCTCGAGGGGAGATGAAATTGCCACAGCTGCATGTTATCAATGTTAATCAACCCACTGCCTTCATTCCTCTACACATGTACACCTTCCCTTTCTCCTTGAGTAGAAATAAAAAAGCCTCCACAGCTCTCACCTGCATGATAGGATAAGGGGGTAAGGATTTTAAAGTAAAAGAGAATAGATTTCAACTAGATATTAAAGGAAGACATTTTTTAGGATGAGGGTGGTGAAAACACTGGTGAGTGTGTTTCACTGGTGGAGAGAGACACCAGAGAGGAGGTAGATGCCTCATCCCTGGAAACATTCAAGGTCAGGCTGGACAGGGTCTGAGCAACATGATCTCGTTGAAGATGTCCCTGCTCATTGCAGGGGGGTTGGACTAGATGACCTTTAAAGGTGCCTTCCAGCCCAAACCATTCCATGATGTGAATTCTCACATTGCTGTACGCACCTGAGCAGCGGTGCTGTACCGCCACTGAACGCTCTTTGCTTAGTTTCTGTCCCACAGCAGCAGAAGGCTATGAGGAACTGCTGAATGCAATGTTTCAGTATTAGATTTTGTGATACAGTGTTACATTTTACTTCTTAAATTATGCTAATTAAAAGTCTTGGCCTCAATCTCCATGGCTTAGAGAATTTCAGCTGAACCTTTAAAAAAAATATTTTCCCCTTTATTGTTGTTTATAATTTTGCATTTCTTTGAGTGGTGATTCAAAGAGGTTTAATATGATCCACTTTGTTTTTTAATTGATTCCAAATCCAGATGGTTTTACATCCTTCAAATGCCCCAAACAGTGATGGCAGGGAAAAGCAGATCCATTCTAATAACAAAAAAACCCCAAACCTGTCCTGAAGACTTCCACTCTCATCTAAAGCAAAATACCAAAAGCAAAAAAATCTCAGACAGGACTTAGCTGAGAGCCTGTACAGCCCTGGGGAGCAAGCTGTAGCTTTTTAATCCTCAGCAGAAAACAAAACAACTTATTACTGGGTATTTTTTTAACTACCTCTCTCTACAGCTTAAAAAATTCATAGACACATAAAAGAAGTAGCTTGAGGCTTATGTTTCATGAGGGTAGAAGGGAGGATGTTTGCTGGTCTCACTTTTTTTAAAGAGAAGGTAAAGTCTGATCCTATCTGGATCCACCCACAGCTTTTCTACTCATGTGGTCCAATGTATGTCAAAACAATGTCCTTAATTCTAGCCTGGCCCCAGATTGGCCTGAATGTAAGTACTGGGATCCCAATGACCTTTGATGATGCTCTACTCATAGGTCTAAGTGGAAAACTGATCATTTCAGCCTATCTAAAAATAATAGAAAGAATATGTAACACCGAATGCTGTAATCACAGTTGAACCACAGAAAACAGGTTTGCTTTTGAAGCAGTAGCAGAATGTTTTGTTGGTGTGTTTTGTTGTGGTTTTTTTTCTACAAGTATCTGTAAATTAAGGCAAAGAGAGACCCTTTTGCCATTTCTGATCAGTGATAACTTTACAAGACCACTTCATATGCCATTTCATCCAAAGTTTCATTTCGCCAGTTCCCAGATGCCTGTACCATCAGTGTCTGAGGTCCCTATATTACCAGGGGCCAGTCTGTTATTCATACTCTTAGGTTTGTCACAGTATGTAACCTACCTGTTTCCATGCTTGGTTTCTTCCCCTACGGTCTCTGAAGAGCTATTGACATTACACATCTGCTGACGTGAAAGCACTTCAAGGCTATGAGGACATCTTATCGATGTCCCTTCCTGTACAGCATCACACAGTTTCTTCAGCAGCTCTTCCTCACGTGACCCAGATTTTAAATTCTTTTTTGGGTTTATGCTTTTTGTATCCTTTTAGAAACTCTGTGAATCACGTAAATCCCTCTCTCTGAATTTTTAATTTTGTTTCTGGATCTGAAATGAGCGTTAGCAGGTAAACAAACGTGTGGTGGGTGCTCCATAGCCTTGGCAGACCTGTACATTAAAACAAGTGAAGGAAAGGAAAAAGAAACCTTGCTTTTACTTTAGCCATGAAGAATGTTTGCTTGCTTCCTGTGCGATTGTACCCAGAAATCTCTTTAGTCACGTCATGGTGCCTGATTAGACATAAATCCCACCAAACCTAAAAATATGAAATGGGGCCTGTCTGAGGTGCGAGCGATCTGGGAGTCAACATAGCTCCTGAAGGTAACTTAGCACAGGTAAGTTCATCACACTGAAATGTGGTGGCTTGCACAAGTGTCCTTTCTAAAGCTGGGAATTTGGTGCTGTTACTAAACAAGTTTATGAAATTCATCAGGACCTTCCTATCAAAAGTTTTGTTTGTTTTTTTTAATTTAGCACGGCTGTGGGTAAATGATGGGAGGATGTAGTTCCACCAAAAAGAGGATCCTTGGGCCTTCCTGTGTTGTCAGGAGGCTGACAAAGACCCACAGAGGTGAAGGAGAGAAAGCAAAGTAGGTTGCCACCTAATCGGCGTTCCTTCCGCAGGATTTTTAGCTATGAGGTAGCAGAGCCTCGAGACTAATGCCACAGGGGAAAATAGGAGCAAAGACGATGTAAATTCACACCCCCATGGACTGCAGCTTCAGGGACACAGGTACGTGCTATAAACGGCAGCTTGAAACAGAAACATTTAGATGTTTCCAAATTAGATAGTGTTTTTTGAACAACTTGTTCAGATTTTTATGTGCACTCACATGAATATTCCAGCCTGCATCAGGACAAAACAAGAAATGTTGAAGAACTCACTTTTCCCCTGGGTTGAAAAACCTAATTTCTACTTGGCTGTAGAAAATAAACAATCTGCAGTAGCTTAGAGGCTTAATTAAAAGCAGACCATACCTGTGGTAAAAACTGGCAAATATCGACATTTTAATGGCTTCTGTGAGCAATCAAAAAAAAAAGCCCAAAACCTAGTTGACTTTGCAGTGTAAAAAGTGATTCTGAAGAGCAGCCAGGCTTTGGGACCCCAGCCTTTGCTGACGGTACCCTCGGAGATAAACCAGACTAAGGCGAGCACTTCAGTGATGTATGGGATAGCAAATATTACCTTAATGGGATGTATTTACTAGAGCTGTATGTTTTTTACTCCCAGGTCACGACTAAGACCTAATGAAAAACAGAAACACAAGTGCTTTTGAGATGGTGGAAACGAAATGTATTGCCGCTACCGGTTGAAGGGCAGAGGGATCTAAGCTGGTTTCCCAGCCCTTTACGTGCGGGCAGGGAGCCGCTGTGAAGCGATGCAGCTAGCTGGCCACCTTGTGGAAAACGCAGTAACACTCAGCAGAGATCCCACAGGAAGGATTTTAAAGAAATTACACCCAAACCTGCAGAGTTTACTTGAAAGGATTGTTTACTCTGAACCTTCGAAGAAAGATCCTCTCTTGCTCTAAGGGCTGGCTCACAAGTAAATAGAAAGCCATCATTGTAGAGCTGAATAGGATTCAGCTGTCATTAACATGCATTCCAACAAGAAGTAGTAATTAATAGCCTCGAACAGGAGAGCAGATGAACAGAATACAGTTACTAGCAAACTCTCATCCTTGCTGCTGCCGTAAAACATACTGTAAGATTCATCCCATTTGTGTGAGTGCTTTCTAAATGGTCCATTTATTTAAAGTTCCCTTTTTGCTGTGCTGAATCTGCCTCCTAGAAAGAGCACCACATTTCACATTAATAGTAGTGCCACAGCTAGCAGACCCCCTGCGAGCATAGTGCTCGTTGCTGCTGCGTTCACCGGCTTGCAATGAAGTTCATTCCACACTGATTCATTACTGGGGAGAAGATGCAATAGCAAATTCTTTGTCTTGCTGACTTGTTCATCTGTTAGCCAAATAAACAGGGGGGAAGCTGGTTAATTTGGTAACAGGAAGGCTTTCCTGACTGAAACATCACAGGCAATAAATAACCATTCAGTGGGGTTTTGTTTGTTTTCTTGATTATTCCATGTCTGTGACAAAGACAATTCATCCTGTGTCACTTTTAAATGAAGAAAAAAAAAAATATATAGTCATTTGTATCGAAGTCATATTGGTCCAACCTAAGATGCTTTCAAAGAAAGATTATAATAGAAAATAAACCACACACAATTTATATCTGACTTTAAGCCTTTTTGTTCTTTCTTTTAGACAAGCTCATTACAGAAGCAGAACTGAATTTCTGCAGTAGCTGCCTTTGCTCACAGGCCTCTGATGAGCAATCAGCACTGTGCACTGAAGCATGAACTCTATATATGTACAGAAATTCACAGTTCAACAAATTCCCCAGATCAACCTGGAGATGGAATAACAGAATTAGATGTGTTATTACAGATAGTGACCCAACACCTTCACTCTTTGTCTTTCATCTACCTTTCCCTTTCCCTTCTGTCTTCACTCAGTCACTTTTATGATGAAATGCTTAATGACATTTCTGCAGGCCAAAAATATTATTGATTTAGTTTTAATTTTGATGTTGTTTTTCATACATTGTTATTCGAATAGAAGACACACATGGATGGAAGAGATGAAATGTCATGTTGTACAGGCTTTGAATTTGGATTTTTTTTCACGTAGGAAAACACAGGAAAGAGCCTGTATTCCTTCCAAGGGGAATCACTGGGTGATTTTTTTTTTTCTTTGCTAGTGAAAACAGCATCAATTTTGGACTGCAACAGGTGGGATAATTTTAGTATCTCCTGTTGTCTGCAAAGCAAGCTTCTCTTCCAAATATACCGCCTCCCTGCAAGCCTGCCACCTTGCTCTCCGGTCATTGTGCTCTCCAGATGGCAGCTCCAGCTTCTCTGTGCCGCACAAGCCACAGTGACGGGCATCTCTGTGACGCTGACAAGAGGCAGCCAAAATGCTGGTGTCTGTGGGCTGACCCAACACATGCAGCCAGCGCAGAAGACAGCATACTGGTTTCTGTCAGAGTGGTCATCAGTCTGCTGGGGTAGGCAGGTACTGGTACTAAATTAGAAGGATTTATTAGGTCCAGCATTTTTACTGTATTTTGGCTTCCCTTCTTAGAGCTAGTCTGCAAGGCTTGCAAAGGCATTAACTTCTTTGAGGCACTGGTGAGAAGGACACCAATGCTCTTAGGGTTGTGGAAAGCGAACCTGATATCTGTAGGAGCCTTTTTGACAAGATCCTTTCATTTAATATATGGCAAAGTATGTTATACGTATATATATATTCTGAAGCACAGTAAGGAAAGGGTGGCAGTCTCAATTCTGCATTTACTAAAAGCACTTCAAACATCTCTCCTACAGAAGATGGACCCAGAAGTAAGTCTTGCATTAGCGAGGCACTGCTGGGCCACGATGACACTGGAAAGGTCTTCAGGAACATGCTGCCTGACTCCGGGCTTTTCAGAGCCTGTTTTCTGGAGTGGGACATCCCGCTACACATCGCATGCTGCCAACCAGGCTATCAGCACTACATGTTCATGAGCAACTAACATGCTTACCCACAGCAAAAAGGAGGAAGGTCAGGAAAAAAAACCCACCATAAAATCAATATCTAGCTTTTTTTTTTTTTTCCCACACTGTTCATTACAGCTGAAACCAGTGGCAGACAGACCCTAAAGCCAAGTGCTGGGACAAGAGTATTTCCAGTTGTGCCTCCCGCCATGCAAAGGCTGATGCCGCAGCTGTAAGTGGCAGCCTCCTGCCTCTGAAATGAGTTTCCTCACTTGTTGGGTGACTCAGGATATAATAACATCCCCATTTTCAGAAGTAAAAAAAGAATTTGGCCTTGAATAGCAGGTGATATTTTTATATTTCAGCTCGAACTTTTTTTGTTAACAGACAGATGAGAGGGGCTTTTAGATTTCAGGTGTCTCGTAAAGATACTCATAGTAACTTTAATAACCCTTGTCTGTTATATCTGGGACTTCAGACTCCTCCCACCTCATACAAGTCTTAAGCCAAAGTAGTATCAGTGACACCAGCAGCACAGTCTGACGTGTCATCTTTTTGGTTTTATTTTGTTACTTTAACTCTTCTCCTTCTCCCTCTCTCCTCCCAGTTGGTCATACTTTTAAGAGCTTTGGTCACTAAAATCCCTTCTATGTAATATATACTCCATTAAAGAAGAGATATTTTTTTTTAGAGCCACATCCTTGATATATGAGCTTAGTAAGAACGAATTTGTAATGGACCCACTTTGTAGGGAAATGGTACTGCAGGGTACAACTACCCCTGGGTCAGACCTGTTTTCATGTCCCACTTGATGCTGGCTGAGGCACAATGGCTGTTGCCTGCCTGTGCCAACCACATCTTACTGGTATGGCATCCAGTATCATCTGTCTTCATCCAAGGCCTGTCAGCAGGGTGGGAGCATCCTTCCAAATGCTGGAGGGCATCAATAACCAAAACTGCCCTGCGCAATGATTCTTACAGATAAGAAACACATTTACTTCATTCACTAAAGGGAAAAATACCTTCTCATCTTTTGAAACAGTCCCCCAAAGACTAAAAGAAATGCAGGTGTGTCTGTACAGCACCAGCTTTCCCCCACTGGTGCTGCTTGAAGGCTTCTCTCCTGCTTCTGGCCCAGCCACCTGCCCAGTGGGTCATCCCCCATGCCCTCCGCGGCAGCCATCAGCCCTGTGGAGCTCACCAGGCACTTTACGTGTCAGAATTAGTGGCACCTTTCATTCATTTAAAGTCCTCTAGCAAAGGCATATGTCTTGACAGGCAGAGAGGTGTCCTACGGTGAGGCCAGGGTTTTCTCCCTGTCTGCTCCCCTTTCAAGCCCTACAGCTGAGGTCTCCTTCAGCCCCCCTTCAGGACCCCCGGTTAGCTTCCCAGTTCAAAGCTACTGGCCCACAAGCATAGCATCACCTCTGCACTTCTTCAGTTGAAGTGCCGAGGGTGGTAGCAAGTAGAGTTCCACCACTCAACTTCATGGCTTTAAGGACCTGAGGGTCCAAAAAGATTGGGAAGGTTAGTATCTTCAGAGGTTTCCTTTCCCTGGTACCATCACAGTGGGGCCACAGTCCTCGGAGAGCACATCTGATGTCACACCAGTGGCAGAGGATTGTCCCTGAAGGTATTTTAATTAGTTCAAGCTGGCTCATTCTACCATAGGGGATCACAAAGGCCGCATAGCTTTATCACAGAGTTCTGAGCTGATGTATCTGATAGCAGCCTGCATCAGATCTGTTTGCCGTTAAATCATTAGTGGTCCATAAAAATTGAAAATAAATGAGGCTACTATGGCTTCGGCCATTTCCTAATCTCGTGAAACACGCAAAAATAGCTACGCTAATGACATTGTTATGAATCCGGTTTTCTTGCTCATCATCAACATTTTAAAGTGGCTTAAATGGACTAGCAATCACCATAGCAACAAAACAGCAGTCAGGACTACTATCAAGAGAACTTGGTGTCTTAAAAGGGAATGTGGTTTTTTACATCTGTTCCATGAAACCTGGGTTTCTTCTAATTTTGACCTCGTAACACCAGAAAGAAACAGGAATAAAATGAGCATTCTGATGAAAGCACTGAATAGCCTCAAATTTACACTTCTTATTTATTGATGCAAAGTTTCAGGGCCATAAATGGATACTTCCTAATATACTAATTCCTACATGCTTCTCTAAGTATGCATTAGGGTAAATAATAACACATTGCAGTAGCAAAAGGGCAATGATGCACCTGGGAAAGCAAATAACTGGGGTCTGGAAGAAGACCACAGTGTCTTGCTGTACCTCTGGCTTTGGTGGGGGGGTGTGTGTGTGTGTCTGTGTGTCTATAACGACTTTTCCTGATTCTGCCTCCTCTTTCCACACTCACAGACCCTTAAAATGACCTGTCAGTGTATACATCACAATCTAACATCATTATTTCAGTTGTTCCTTAGACACTGGCAACCACGGCTAATTATATTAGAGATGAGATATAAAAAAATTTAAAAACTGTGTGCTATGCCTGTCTTAAAAGTTTAGACCTGTCTATAAAAAAATAATGACATTGAAATAGCTATCATTGTCTCTCGTATCTTTCCTACTCTTCCTTGTTTCTGGAAGACTTGATATGTCTAGGGAAGAAGCGAACTGAGTCAAAGAAATATTAAAAAAAACTGTTTAAAGACCTCCCCTTTTTTTTCTCTTTTTTTTTAAAAAAAAAATCAAATACTGAATCGTATCTGCACATATGTGTGATAAACTCTCTGGGTAAAAGCTCCTTCTGTGAAAATCGAGCCAACCGCAGCTGAGGTCGGAGCGCCGCGATGTTCCTCTGTCAGCAGCCCTTCACCAGCGCATGGCAGCAGGGGTGGAGGCTCCAGGTCCTGGGCTGACCAGCAGGGAAGAAGCCAGAGGCCAGTTTCTCGTTAGCCAGATCCTCCCCACAGCTTACATTATTTTACTGATCTACTGCCCACATTAGGACTCTGGGCTTCCTAAAAAGAAAGACCGATTTTCCTCCCCAAAATGCCTGACAGCAGGTGGTCTATTTAGGCACTAAACAGGCAAAATAGACAGCAGGTACAGGCAAGATGCCTGTCTGCATGCAGCCATCGTTTAGCAGCCTTAGAGGAGAGTTTTGCAGTGCACGGTCCCTTCTGACCCTATAAAAATGCAGTGGCACGTATTTTCTGCTCTGGAGGCGATGCCTGTTGGTGTGCCACAGTGCCACGCAGCACGGGGACCATGCCTGGAAAGCCAAAGCACGAGGTGGGCATACCCTATGGGGTTTGGAGCCCAGGCGTGAGCTGTGGGCAGAGGCTGGGCCAGGGGACTGCAGGCAGCTGGCCCCAACCATGCTGGCCAGCCCTGGACTGCTCAAATTACCGATTAAACCCAACAGACACTGCAAAGGCAAAGACCTTTTCCCAGCCATTTCCAGCCCACTCACCTTGCTGGAGCCTGAGAAAGCTGCAGCCATCCTGCCGGAGACGAGGCCTCCCCATCCCTCCCCACCCTGCCTACAGCTGCCAGACTTCTGCACTGGGAGGTGTAGAGAAATTATGTGACTTCAGCCTTGAGCCTCCGCCTTGGCGTTAAAAGCATTGATTGCAGTATGACACAGCGCCTGGATCACCTGCATTGCTGCTCTCCTTGGAACGCACAAACACCGTCGTCTTCTTACAAGGAGCCTGGGTGCATGTCAAAAACCTGCCTCCCGATGCCACTGCAATCGCTAGGTACGGAGACCTTTCCCAGGACCTGCATGTTGATTTGCAGCCAGGTCCTGTTTTCACCTCACTGCTGATGACCACGTAGAAACCGCCGACGGGCAGATCTAAAGGAGTACACTTCCTCCAGGATCCTTTCCTTCGTTATTAGATACCAGCAGGGGGGATTCAGGTTGTGCCCAGGGCCTGGGGAGGATGTGGGACATCTTTAGATACGAGCTAAATGCAATGGGAGCCACCAAGCGAGACCTCACAGGAAAAGATGTTGGTTAGAAACCCCGGGGGTCTCGGAGGTGCCCAGCTGAGCAATGCTCTGCGTGATGGAGATGTCCAGCTTCAGCACAGTGCAGCAATCCTTGTACCACATGGGGACAAGCAGCTCTTGCCCGCTCCGCACAGGAGCACGTCACCTTTCCATCTCAACAGGCTCCTGCATGTTACCCAAAGCAGCAGCTGACAGTCAAGCGCTGGTGACAAAGGTGCCTGCTGCTCATTAAAAAACATATAAAATTAGACAGAGTACAAGGTAGGTCTTCCTAAAGAGAGCATCAAAATCAACACCTGGCAAATGCTCTTCAACTGCCTCCCCTGCAAGGGCTTCCCTTTAAATTAAAGTCTCACTCATCAGCTGTATTTCAGCAACAAATTAAGAGAAGAAAAGGGTTTTTAGGTCACCTCAGCCACAGCAAAAGGAAATGGAGACCAAGGGTCCCCCGAGCCCAGGCTGGCCCAGCATAGCACAGCCCCCCAGCTCTGCTGGCAGTGCTTCTGAGCTGCAAACTTAGCCTTGGAGAGACCGGGGAGCTCCTGCACTTCAGGAACTACACAAAACAGTGTAAAACCAGACAGAAACAATTACCTTAATAAAAGAGGCTAAACAACGCAGGACAGGCGAGGCTCTCCGCTGTAACGGTGCCCCCCTTTCCTCATCGTGGCTGCTCTCATTTCCTTAGCACCAGGCACAGTCCTTCCCACACAGAGCTGGCCGATTAAAAACACAACGGGCACGATACAATGTGGAACAACAGGGTGGAAATGAGGGTAACAGCCTAAACAAGAACTCTGTTTTGCTAAAAGTTCAGGTTTTGTCTGCAACCTTTGTGGCTGTGGCTACAGGAGAGAAGAGCAGGACCCCTTCCACCTCTATCCCCCACCGCTGGTGGCATCAGGACTGCACCGGCCCCACGTGCCTGTTGCCAGAGGCACAAAGCCCGAGCGCTTCCATCACTTGTCCTGGCTGGGACGAGCTTGAGCGTGAAGGCGTGACGACTCTCCTGGCCAAGAGGAGAACGAAGCAGTGACCTGTACCCAGCCGGGAGCTGCAGAGGGACAGCACCTCGTGCCCACTGCTCTCTGTGCTGGGCATACGCGAGCTGCCCCATCCCACCTCCCACACAGCTGTGTAGAGGCCTGGAGCCCAGTGTAAGCACCTCCAACCAGTCGCTAAAGCCAGCTGGGCAGCACAGCCTGGGCTCAGAGGGGTCATCAAGTTTGCAGGCACCGTGAGGGTCCTCTGGGCCGAAAAGCTTCAGCAGCTCTGTCCATTTGGACAACTGCAGGGTTGGGTGCCCACCACAGGAGCTTTAAAGCACCTACATTTGGGATTTAATCCCTCCTGGAGATCCAGCCTTGCCAGAAATCAGGAGTGTGAGCAAGCCTGTCACCACGGTGCTCCCCCGTCACAGTGTGCAGCATCCCTCGCCAGGTGCTCGGCTCTCTCATCAGCTGAGCTGTTTCTGAGCAAACTGATGCGATTGCCGAAATGGCACTGCTGAAAGCAGGGAAAAAGCGTCTCTCATCAGGGCTTTCTTGACAGTAATTAAAATAAGTTAAAAAATCTAATTCCTAAAAATAAGAACTTAGAAGTAACTGAAACCTGGCACCTATGTTTTGATTTTATATTCTCCAACAAAAATGTTGGCAGCAAGGAGGATTATACTACAGTGTTTTGAAGTAATACAGCCACAGAGTAACATAAATAGCTTATGAAGGACCTTGTGTGACGTGTTTTGACACGGAACTTACAGGTCAGGTTCCCAGCGCTGTCATGGGAACCTCCCAACACCAGCAGCGCCCCAGGCTGCCGGCAGTGCCCAGGGACTGGCCACGGCCGAAGGGTCCCCACCCCAGCCTGGTGCTGGTGAGCTCCATGACTCAGCTGCTGCTTTTGAAAAGCAATGTGAAATCATAAAAAGCGGAATCATAAATACGGAGGTAAATACACCAAATGCTGAAATCAGCGAGAGTATTTTCTTTGCAGACCAAGGGTACGGTAGCGTAACGGGAGCAGGACGTGCCCCATCTGAGGATGCAGGTTACCCCTATCTAGGTTTTAAAAGCACCGTTAGGAAGCGTGTATGCCTAAGAACAATTCTCACACAGGGATGTGCCGACAGGGATCTGGGAAGCCTGAGCTTTGTCCCGGCAGCTGCCACTGCTGGTACAACCAGTGACACATCTGCACCCAGCTTACCAGCTGAGGATAAGACTTTGCAATGATTCAGGACACCAGCACCACCAGCAACTTTCTTTTTTCACACAGGCCCACAAACCAACCCTCTGTCTACCTGTAGTTTACACCAACCCACGTCTGAACCTCTGAAGCTGGGTCAAGTGTAAGTCTGCCCAAGCTCCACTTTAAAGAGATGATGAACACTGGCCATAGGGGAAAACCAGGGAAAGCATTCTGCTGCCTTGGGGGAGCTGCAAGAAATGAGATAAAACCATTTCCACCAGTTACTCTCCCCACCTCCCTTTGCGAAAGGAGGCACCACAGCTTCCTTCTGGCAAACGCTCACTCGTCCCACACCCAACCCTCTAGAAGCCAAATTTCCCAGCAGATTTAATCAAAAAGCAACTAACCAGCTAAGGCAGGCAGAAGCACTCCCAGCCTTGCAGTATCAGATGCCAGATGATGCCCAGAGGGGTCTCCTAGGAGCAGTGCCACCACTTCCCAAGCCACGCGCTGGCCCTTGGCCCCTGTGGGAGCACGGGACAGCTGGAGGCAGCCTCAGGAACTGGAGTGGAACGAGCTACAGGTGCACGATGGCTGGGCAGGGGTTAAGGGCCTGGAAAAAGAAGGTCTAGCTTCATGTGACAGATCTGCTGTGCACTGAAAGGTAAGGTTTTGGTCTGTTTCTCAGTGCCCACAGGCACGTATGCAGAAAGGAGAAAGTAAAACTGGAGAGTAACACAGGTTTAAACAAAACCAAACCTTTTTTACTTAAATTCAACAACATCCAAGATCCTTACTTGTGATTTTTAGGATGAGTGAGGTAACAAGTCTTCTGCTTCTTCTGCATGGGGCTCCGGGGCAGCTACTCCCGCTCCCCGCCCCGGGATTCCAAGAGAGACGAGCCCAGCTCAGCACAGCCCTGACACGACCCACTCAAACAGAAAGCCCACCACCCCTCCTGGCCGTGCTGCCTGGCTGCCCTCCAACCATCCCTGCTCCGACTGCAATGGGCCCCAAAAACAGACGAGCAACTGCCACCCCCTCCTCACCTTCTTTTTGCCAGCTCTGGCTGAAGTTCTGAGAGAAGGAGCAGGGGAAAAGTCGGGGCGTGAAGGAAGCAGATTTAGCAGATTAAACATACCTCTAACAGCACACAGACTCTAAATATTTGCACAGTCGGGTTTTGCCTGGAGTTAACTCGCACACGCACAAACCTTAGTGTTAGCCGAGTTTCTTTCCATTATTCTTTACCATTATAAACTTAGGACCAGCCTTTAATGCTTATCCAATTTACATTCTGAAGTTACCTCTGGAATCTGACGGGCATTGCAAAATCGAAACGGACAATACAGAAGCCATCGCACACGCCAGCTCTGCTACAGTCACCAAACCCCCACCTGGGGCTGCAGACCCGAGGGCAGCTAAGCCAGCCTGGAGCAGCTTGCTGTGCTGGAACGGGAGACACACACTGCTCTTCTCATCGCTCGGGTCCTCTGCTGGGTTCCTGCCATTTTAGGAAGGTCTGGTGAGCCCTAGTGCTGGCATAACGTACGTGGCAGGAGGCTGGGAGCTCTTAGTTTGGCACGAAACCGGAGTCAGCTTTAAATGTTTGCTTGAGCAGAGGCCAGCGTTTTGGGTTTTTCAAGGTGTTTGCTCAGTTCAACCTGGAGCCTGGCTCTCTGCAGGCGTTAATGGGCTCCCGTCATCCACAAGTCAGGAGAAAGCTGTACGATGCACAGCGAGTCTTCACTAAGCAGTCCACCTTGTTGGGAATATAAAACAATAAAACTACTCAAACACTAGGAATAAATCTTAAGTATGAGTTAGTAGAGCAGTTAAGTCCAGGTCATTTGCTGAGGCCACATACAATTTTTTTGTGTGTTTATTTTCCCCAAAAAGTACCAAATGCAACTGCTATTTGCCACACAGTGGCCCTGCATGAAGACCACAGTGGTCATATTTGAAAATGGCTGTATTAGGGCAATACAATAAATCCGCATTCTTCACATAAACACTTTTTAGACAGTTTTTGGTATATTTGAAAGCAAGTCTGGACGCATCGCTGAAGACAGCACTTCCCCTCCTTTTCCAGAAGCCCTTCTGAACTCTGCTGGGCTACAGATGGTGTGGAGGGCACCTACAGCCATCTCAAATCCAGTTTTGGACTCAAAGCTGCCTGTCCCCTGCATCCCATCCATCCTCCTTTCCAGCAGACACCACTTCAGTCCTGCATCACCTAAACCAGGGCTTAATCCCCCCCCCGCTGTGCCCTGCTTCCCTTGGAAAGCGCCCAGAACCACTCATCTTGCGTAAGGATTTGAGTGCAGACACAGCTGCCACCACTCCACGAGCCCTGCAGTCAGGGTTGCTTATTTTGGTAAGTCATAGGGGTCAACCCACCACGAGAAACTACGTCAAGCTCCACCTATGAGCAGGAAAATGGCTTTCTAAGGCATCTCCCTTGCCAGGTGAGCACTGTGAGCATTGAGGATGCCCTGTGTAGCTCCGGAAGATTCCATAGAGCCCATCCACTAACCGACACCATGCACACATTTCCCACAAGCATCCAAAACACAGGGTGTCGCAAGAAAAACCCATGTGAACACAGGAAAAAGCCTTGCATGAATATGCTAAACCCCACCTCCCAAAAGTAAAGAAAGGGAAATGCTACCATTATATATATACATTCCACAATGAAATGACCCATGGAAGTTGCCATTCACACCCCAGGACCCACCCCCTGTTTTTCCCAAACAGCATCTAGAAGATTTAAGCTTTTTCCCCTGACCTTTTCTTTGCGAAGAGCTGCTTTTGGTCCCAAATACTTCTCACACAGATCCCACTTCTGTAAATTTATAGACATGCATGGTATTTTGAAGGACTGTGGGGTTTTAGAAACAGCTCATGTCTCTCTTATTCCTGTTGTGTGGCTGGTTAACATTTGTGAGTGGTTAATTATGTTTCTGGTCACAGGAGACAATTTTTCGCAAAGGAAAACCAACAGTGGATGTAGTTTGGTTTATAGACTCTATATTTCAAGCAGTCCTTCCAAAATACTTACCTGACCTGAAAAAACTTAACTTAGGGGGAGGATTTTCAGAATATCTTACTGACTGAACTGTGAGAGGTTAAAACCTCATGCCCCCTGCTCAAGAGACTAGCACGGAGATGCCTGAGCAAATACTAGCTTGGGTTCAAGCAGTCCTTCCCAAATGCCATTTGCAGCAGGCACCTACTTCTAAGTTTATTCCTCTGCAGACACGTATTTTGCTTAACGTAGGCTTTCAACTCTATTATTTTCACGGGCTGCTAAAGCAAGCTTGAGAAAGCAAGCACTGTCTTCAGGAAGACCACCCCCTCCCCCCCAAGCGCCGTGCAGTCTCTGGCCAAAAGGAGACTTGTAGGCTCCACACTCTCCTTCCACGAGGCTTCAGGCAGGTGGGGTTGAGTCGAGTCCAGTCTCTGTGAGTACTGCCGCAGATGCAACTCATCTCGTACAAATATTTAATGAAAAATGCATTAAAGTCGTGCAAGAGGGAAGCACTGTCAGGATAAGTTAGGTACTGTCAGAACACATAAAATACCAGCTTAAAAGCACCATTGTATCACCAGATGCAGCGCTGCCATCATGAGAAAATGGAGCACTGAAATAAACGGAGCCGCACACATTCACGACTGGAGGATCCGCCCCAGAGCGATATATTTCAGCTGAGCAAAACACAGAAACGAGCATTGTAGAGGCAAACAAAGAGGTCTGGATTAGATGACCAGGCAGCCCACTCCTGGCTGTTACGCTCCTACCCGCAGACAAAGGCCGGTGAAGCCGCTGAGAGCCAGCGCTGGGCAGTGACCCCCCCGGCACACGGGGTGACTAAAGCAGCCCCCCCCCCGACATTTAACCTCCATTAACAGGGAGGCACAGCCAAAGGCGCAGCTATGAGGTACCCCTCAGTGTGACCGATGAGTGAAGTGACGGCGGATGCTGCAGAACAGCCCTCTCTGGACGTGGGATGCTTCTGCCGAGCACACCTCCTGCACAGCTTTGGGGTGGGAAAGGGCTTACCCTTGCCTGCAGCGCCCACCTGTAGCACAGCCTGCCGCGACCTGTTCTCCTGGAGGAGCTCTGGCAGACAGGAGTTGGTACCCCCCATGCCACCCATGCCCTCCTGCAATGGCAGCACCTTAGAAATCACCGGTTGCTTCTTCATCCCTTAAATTAACCGTACAATTACAAGGGGACAGATGTACTCACAAAGATCTGAAACCCAATATATATCAACAGGATTATCTAAAATAAAAGTACATTCCTTGGGCTTTCAAAAGCAGTGAGAAACAAAACCCACCCGCCTCCCCTGCAGCGATAGTGCTTTTTGGCAGATTCATAGCCACCACAGCTCACCTCGTTTCAAGAAATCTCGTGTAGTTTTGACAAACAAGTTATTAAAGTTTGTAAAAAGCATTAGCACAAAGCATTTTTAGGTTTATTTAAATAAAAATTATAATTTATACAAGACTTTTTAAACAAACAAGATTTTCTTAAAAAATGTACAGGGCAAATAATTTCATTATTTCAATTCTTCATACAGTATAAGTCTTTTGTCAAACAAAAGTTACACTGATAATGAATTATTTACAACTTCAAAATATAGACTCAAACTTCAGACATAAAAATTTTAACATCCATTATATTTCAATGATTAGTAGAAATTAAACATCTGCCAAAATGTACAGAATTCAATAAAAACTACCAGTGTTTTAAATACAAGTTTAAGTAGCCAAAAAAAGTACATCCTTTCATCTCTTCATGATTGAGTAAAACCTCTTTTCTCTTTGTCTGCAGGAACAAGGGTAGGGGTTTGCTGCTGGCATCCTGTGTGATGTTGCTACTAATAGCTCGTTTTATTCAATCTTGCCTCACAAAAGCTACAGAGCACGGAAAGGCATGATTTCATATTTCAGCTTTTTTTTTTTTTTTGCCTTTTGAATTCAAATGGTCACTGATAAAGAATTAAAGCAGTCAGTTTTCATCACCCTTTTTTTTTTTTTTTTCCTCTTTAAAAGGGACTCAAACTAACCAATGCACTTTTAAAGAAGTTATATCCAATTACGCGTGAATGATCCAGCAATGAACCACGGACATCAACAGAATTGCAAATATAAACAGCAAACAGACAGAATGACAAGAACATCACTTTCTGCTATTTGAAGCACTTTACAGTTAAGTGGTACAACCCAGCCTGTTACTGAAGTGCACCAGGTTACACTGCAAAACTACACAGGAAGGTTGGAATTTCAGGCGAGAGCTTCAATGTAATTATACAAGTCAAGTATATATTTACTCACTGTCCATCCCCTCTTGCCCACCAAACCTGGGAGGGTGTAGCAGGAGGAAAAGCAGAAGTAAACACACCGAGGTTACCTTCTAGTGTCTCTGAAGTCACATACGCCACTGGAGCAGTTATGTAGCAGGAACCCGGACAACCCAATGTAAAGCAAACTTTGCAAAATACGTACACAGATATTTGTCAATTATATTACAACTCTATTTTTTAAAAAAAACCAGTCTGTTTTCTATATATTAGAGTGAAACAATGTTGCATTGCAGTTTGCACTAGGTTTACTGTATCTCTACTAGGTTTAACCTCTAACTTTTAAGTTCACACTGTTAAAGTGCGGATTAATTTCAAATGTCAACACATTAGCTTTTATAAGTTTCTAATTTCTTTATCCAGAAAAAAAAAGAAAATTTAAAAGCATATTGTACATGAGGCATTTCAGTCTGGGAAAAGGATAATGATTTCTTTTCTCCCTCTCCAAAGCCTAGGTATGGTTAATTGTTCTGGCACCGTCAGCACAGGACCCATAGCTCCTCCAGTAACCAGAATCTAGGCCAACCCCACATACTAGGGTCAACCAGTGAAGGGTGGGAGGGGGAGGAGGTAATAAGTGCAAGTCGACTGATTTCCTACTGAAACTGCTGTTATGGTCAGAGTGAAGGTATAAATTACACTTGAAAAATGATACAAAAATAAGAAAAAGAGCATGCTCTCTGTAAAAAATATAGTTTTCTGTTTCTCCAAAAAAAAAGGATAACCTTGAACACACCCAAGGGATTTTTCTTCTTAAGACAAAATGAATGAATCTGATTAAGATTTATATAACATTAAGCGATTTTAATGCCTATTTGTTATCCACACTAACTATTCAAGGAAGCGTTTAGAAAAGGAAGCCAAATGATAATAGACAACAATTATAAAAACCGATTAATTGATTTTCAAAGTAGGTTTGATGAGAAAAATTTAAGATCAAGAATTTTTACTTAAATGAAACCTGAATGTGTAAAGTGAAGAAACCACAAAGTGTCAAGCCACATCCATATTAGAACTTGGCAAAATGGATTTCCCACCAGCTTCACTTACATTTTAAGTTTTCAGGCCCTAAGTCATACCATACCAAAGGAGGTGTCAGAAATGCACCCCTTTTTCAGGTCACGTAAAGACATGTTCAAGTGCTACTCTAAAGGGAGAACTCGATGACAGCATTTTAGCTGTTACGGTGGATTCTTCCCCATGCTTGTTTACATTTCCACCCAGGGCAAGGAGTTTTATCCCATCAGTGTTTCACTTTACAGTACCCAACCAGATCACAGTATTCAACAGTATTTCTTCATTATCAAGTTCATATGAAGCTCTTCATATCATACCTCTTCATGGCCAGACTGAAATAAGGTTTGTACAGTTTGACTGCCACCTTCTCCATTACTGCTGTATTTGCTGAGAGACTTAAATTAAAAAATGTGCTAAGAGTTAAATACCCTTTGGTGTTTGTCTCCCTTTCCCTCCTTCGTTTTTACCCCTTTCCCTATAAAGAAAGAAAATTCCTGTTTAAAAAAGGAGAAAAAAAATTCATGAGATTTAGTCCCATTTTCACATAAGAATTTACATCTCCATTGGTTTTTTTGGGGACATTCACATAATGTCTGGAAACATCCATCCCACTCAACTCAAAAGACACAGCAAAGGAAAAGACATACTGGAAGGCTTGGCATAACTCCTACTGTGCTTTCATGAAAATGCAAATAAAATTCTAAACCTCTCAGATGGGTGCTATTATATAGAGTATAAAAGCTTTCTAATATTAAAGAGAGAAGTCAATATGTGCTTTGCTGCTAGACAGGCCTGAGAGAGTTTAAAGGAGCACAGCCTTCCTGCTTTACCTGGCAGTTGGGTTTAATTGTTACTAAAATTTAATTTTGCAAGGGGCAAGACAGCAACATACCAATGCCCCTCAAACGATGCTTTGAAAAGGAACTATTGCTTTCACTTGCTGTATTATAGTGTTATTTCACTACAAGGTAACTCAAGACAAAAGTCAAATTTAAAAAAATTCATGTCTCAGTTTAGTTTAATTATCCACCTCCCCCAACATGAAAAGCCTGCAGGTCTTTAATGCATTAACATACAAACACCTTGTACATACAACGTGTACAATAGTTGAGCCCTTCCGTGACAAATATCTACAGAAATACAAATATATGATGCCTAACATTTTAGGAACAACATTTTGGTGCCCTCTTTTATAAAAAGTATTTGCCTGCCTTCCTTCCTCTTACTTTGGTTAATTAGGAAAGGAAGATATAATTACAAACTTTCTCCTCCAATTCACTGTACAAGCAAATTTAAACATTTGTACGCAGGAAAAATTGAACCTAACCAAACTGGTAAAATATCCTTCTGCGATACAACAATCAGCAAGAAGTTCTTTTGAATGCAGTTATAAATATGGAAACGCTAAGATGCTAATACTTCCTTGGTGTTGCTATCAGTTTTAATAAAGAACCCAATTAAAAATTCTGAGCAGAAGAAAGAGACTTCAGGGTGCTGCAGTCATCATTCTCACATCTTGGGGAAAAATATCCAAGAAAAAGGGACAAATGTATCCCTAGTGGTATCAGTGGAGTAAAAAGAATCAATCTGTTTCACTTTGTTATTTAGTCAGTTCTCCAAGTTATCTTCCCAGCTTTTAATGTCAGTAAATAAACATTAAAAGTGCTTAATGTGCAAGGCTAATAGTGATGATAGCACTTTCACTGTTTTGTTTCATTTTGTTTTTTGTTTGTTTTTTTTTTTACAAAAACCTTAAAAACAAACATGAAGGCATATATAAAATACACTTGATTTATGTAACAGAGAGAATATAAACCACCAGACAAGAAAAATTATTGCAAAATAGATGAGGATGTTCATTTTTTTCACTACCAAGTTGTAAAATAAGAAAGTTTCCTTTAGATCTTCTAAGACAAGATACTAGCTCTCACTGCTTGATGATGCAGAGGTTATTTTCACATACTGGTTGAAAATTGTCTCAAAAGCTTCATCTCTGTGTACCATGGCACCAAACACCAAAGGCTAAAATGACAGAAAAAAAACCCAGATCATGTCAGTCCACAGAAGAAAAAAAACTTCCTCTAGGTATAGTTCTAGACAAGTCAATAGAAACAAGAGAGTAACTGTACTCAAAGTGCATTAATAAAGATATACGAATCCTTTTCTCTGCTAAATCTGTGGATATATGGCAGAGTTTCTAGTATGTTTCCCTTCTTCCTAAACCAACCGTGGCATTAAATGTGTCTGCACAGAGTATTAGCAACCGAGAACACTGTAACTCACTTTCCATCTGCTCAGGGCATGACGTTTTCCTGACTGACCTCTGCCTTCATTAAAGACTTTAAAAAAATCTGTATCGGTGCCTCTTAATTTTGGCTCATAGAACATTTATCTAGGTAATTAACATTTTTAACCTCATAATTAAAAGCATTTCTCAATAGCAAACAGCAATCAGGAAACCTGGTACAAGTTGTGTGACTTGGCAAAAAGTTATAAATAAGTGATTGGTTTAAAATAAGGTTTAGTCATATGTTAAGGAAAGTTTCAGTTGTCCAAAAGGTATTTGAGGCTTAGAGAAACTTAAATCTTTAGCACCATAAGACTGAAACAGGAAAATTTAATCTGAGGGTCAGGCCCTTCCACCCCAAAGCCTCCTCACCCACGGATACTCCCAAACCATCAGCTTTTCACTTCAGACTACACAGCAGAGCAGCACCCATGCTCCTGATGAAGGACGCTGGTGAACGGTCAATGGAATTAATGAAATAATGGAGCAGAAAGGACGGAGGAAATTTTTCTGAAGTGTTATAGTAAAATAGTCCAGACGCAGGAGAACAAGCTGAATGTTTAGTTCACTAAAATTCTGAAGACAAATATACTGAACAATAGACAAGTGAATTTAAATAAAAAACAACAGCAAACAAACACTGGCATAAGGAAACAAAGAAAAAAAAGCGCCTATATTCTGGTGCTAGCCAGAGAAGGAAGAAAAAAAAACAGCAATACAGATACAGCCAGCTGCTTACTTTTTGTGTAGATGGTGTTGATACAGCAATACCCATGCCTGATCCCGGGAGAACAGAGAGCACTTTATACTGAAAAGAAAAACCACACAGATGAAAGATATCTTATATACTGAACAACTGCAAAAGGTGCTGAGGAGGTTACACAACTCATCACTGGTATGTCCTCCCAGCCACAACTAACAGACCTCCGTTAAAAACAAGAGGCGGCCAGAAGCTGTTCCCTAACCCCAGAGTCAATGGGTACAGCATTGTCTGTACAACAAGAACCTGCCTCTCCTCCTCCTCCTCCCCCTCCCGTGTGCCGCGGCACAGCCAGCCTGCCTGCCAGAACCAGCCCCGGCCCCAGCTGAGCACCCTGGTACCGCTACACACGTGGGAGCTGGCCCAGCCGCGATGCCAGGGACCACGCCAGCAGCTGGATGGGGCAGGCAGGCAGCACACCCCAGCCCCACGCGCACCTATGCACCCGAGAGCATCACCTAGAGGTTTCCCTAGAAGTAACGTTCATCCACTGTTTAAAGCAGCAAGCAGACCAGAAAAAGCTCCTTTTTCAAAATTTTTCAAAATAGACAAACAGGGTATGTACAGGGCATTGGGTTTTGAGGTTTTTTTCTTCTTAAAGAAAGTCCCCAAGGATAAGAAAGAATACAGTTACCTGAACTGGGGCACATCCCCAGTGGGAAGACAGCCCAAGTCTGACCTGTGTTTCCTACTCGCAAATAAAACCAGGTGCAGTACATTTTTATGTCTGGGTGCATGCTCCCTGTCTCACCTTCATTAAAAACGTTAGACAGATGCAAAAGGACCTTTATGGCAGTAAAGGCCTACTAAACAACGGGTCAGTATTAGTTCAAGCATGACGTTTAAAATCCACCAATATGCATTATTAATTCCAACAGGAACGTTCAAGTTGAGCATAAGTTGCCTGCTTTATAGACACGTGATACAAATAAGAAGGCATTCATTTGAAAACCTGGAGGTACTTAAGCAGTAGACACCGGGCTGAGGTGTTTCTTTGACCAGCATGGTTTCATCTGTGGCACTCACGGCCAGAGGATGTAGTAGAAAGCAGGGGTGTCTGCGTTTAAGGGGGAGGACCAGTTCAGAGAGGGTAACAAAAAGTGACATTAACTATCAGAGTGACACAAGGCACCAGTAAAGCCATTGGTGACTGCAGGCTGATAAATTCAACCAGAGGAAGGATGGTATCGTACTTGCTATGCTTCCAACCATCCACTTGTTTCCTGTTAGTGACAGGATGCCAGCTAGACAAAACTAGATGGAACAGCCTGATCCAGTCTGGCTATTGTAATGATTTACCTGTCTCCACTGAAAAATCCCTCTTCCCTCTAAGGTATATTTTAAGGGATATCTAAGGGATAACTTTTAAGATGGTGCATCTACCGATATCAACATCCAAACTGAAGTCGGTATTACACAATTCCCACTACCACAAAATCTTCTTAAAACCGACACAGCTATACTCAATGCAGGAGTTAAGAAACAACACAACTTTAATTTTAAAATAAGTCAGGAGTATAAGGGTTTAGTAAACTACTTTGCCTTGTGGTGAGTCCAAATGGCTAAAGAAGCAGTTCTGGGAAATATTATTTATCACAGAATTACATTTTACTAGTAAAAATTATGAATGGCGTGCTTTTTCAAAGTGATATAAGCAGAAGAGCAAAACATTACCAGCTGAACAGAAAACCAGCTTTCTCCCCTATTTGCAAAACAAACCAGACATACCTTCTGAATATCTGTTATATCCGTTAGCTTTATAACTTTATTTCTTTTAGATGAGCCAGATTTGGAGCTTTCAAAGCACAAGTAACTGAAGAAAAAGAAAGAAAATGCTCATTTTAATACAGTATTCTAACACAATGTTCTCAATACCCCTTCTGTCACTTCTGAAGTTTGAAACTGATCTTAACCTGTGAAACTTCAAAAAAAAAAACCAACCCCAAAACCCCCAAAAAACCAAAAAAGAGGCACACAGCACACAATTCAGTAATTCAGTTATGGCTTCTAATTCAGAGCAAACATTTGTAAATTCCAGCAACTGGCTAATGTGACTGAAAGCCCAGAACATACTGTATGCACATACACACGAAAATCTTGTATTTATATTCCTGCACTGAATGGTTAAACCTGGCAAGCATTTTAAAGACAGAGGAAGCAGATATACCCTTAAACAGTTGGAATACCAAATCTCAAAAGGCTTATAAATCCTTTACCACCCTAAAAGATTAATGAAAAACACTGCATTAGTTTCATGTTATTGTGATGCAAACAAAAGCTCCGATTTCTAAATGCTGGAGAGTGCTCACCATCACTAGGTGACACAGCATACAGATGAGCTTTACTCCCATTCATTACACTCCAATGGAATGTCAGGGCAAGACCCAAACAGTAGTGAAGATAAGTTATTCAGCCCTGGGAGGCTAGGGGGTAAGTAAGGATTAAAAAAAATAAAAATCAAGTACTAGATCTGACACCAAGGTTTGAATATCTGTTTTCTTCTTGTTGCACATTGTCTCAAGGAAGCCATACACTCAATTTGCTTTAAAAAAACCCACCTAAGAGTATTTGCCAAATAACCATTGATCACCACTCTCAAAGTACGCTTAACTTTTATGGTGGGGGTTTTTTTAGTATATATAGTTAGTTAGTATGTTATCCACATCCAGAGCTGCACCAACTAACAAATGACCATACAGAGCACTCTTCATTCCTATGCAAGCCCTTCCAAGGCAAAAATCACATTTGTCAAGTGTTACCACACTCCAGATTCAGCTCGCCCTCCCCTCCCCTATGGTGTTTTGAGGACTTAAAGCACCAGGAAGAGGCATTTTTGTTTCAAAACACTGTTAAAGGATTACTTTTAGATTCAAATTTTTCGATGCCTGTTTTATTTCCCTCCTGAGAAATGTGTGGAGTGCAATGACTCACTTTTCTGTGACATAAAGAACTCCATTCCTGATGTAGTCTGTAGGCATCTTCCTATCTCTGTTAATCAAGCAACAGCGCCAGCCATTTTCACACACTGAAAAAGTCATAACAAGAAATCTTACTTCAAGAAAAAGACAGGCATTACCCCCAAGTTTCCTTATAAAACAGCAGAAAACACTGAAAATTAAACTTTAGATACCTAAAATTAAACTTTAGATACCTAAAACTAGAAGTGTTTACAAAGAAAAGCCTAAATGTGTTTTTAGACATCGTAACATCTGTTTTAACACTGGTTTTAAAAAACCCTAAACCAAAACGCACCCACACAATTATTCCTTTTAACTTGATTATTCCATTTGCATTACCACAAAAGGCACACCAGGCTGTGCATTCTTTCAAAGAACTGCAAGGATGTGGAATGAAAGAGACTGTCTCTGTTCATCCTAATTTAAAGCAAGCCTTTTTAACCAAAAGCTTATACCTGTACATTGCACAGAACGTGAATTCAATTTTAAACTATCCTTAGCTTTTTAGTAAATACTCTACCAACGTAGCCTTCCTGTTGCGTAATACCTGCCAAAGGACGCTCATTTTCTGACAGGTTAAAAACTTCATGGAAATTCCCTCTCTTGGTGGTATGAAAACGACTTGTGTCTTCATCTTTGCTTATTCCAGTTGGGGCACTTGAGCCCACGTAACTTCTGGATGCTGCTGTTTGAAGCTGCAGGAAAATAAACATGATTCCAAAATTTCAACACCAACGTTTAAGCTGTGCTCTTAAAAAAAAAAAACAACCCAACCTAAACTTGGCTAACTACTCTTCCTAAAAAAAGAAAAATAAATAAAAATCTGTAATACAACAATTTTCATTAACGACTTCCCTAAAATTAACTTTGGACGATGGCACTATACTATGGCACTATTCTATTGCTATAGCACAAAACCAGTGTGCTATCTGAACATAACCTTTCAAAGTGCTGCCCTTTGATGGACACCCTTTGCTGGGGTGAAAGCAGATGGTGCTAAACGCACCGATATTAAAATACCATTTATCTACAGGAAGGGGTACATTTGATAAGATACTGCTAAGTTACTGCACACAGCTCCAATTATTATACTAGTGAGATTACTAACAGCTAACACATTATCAGTACTTGGCTTGTCTGCAACAGTCAGGCCAAGTACAAAATATTATCGCACAAAATAAGTTCAGAAGAAAAAAAAAAAAAGAGCAAACAAAGAAAAAGCCACACAAAACTGCATAAGCTCATTATGAATACATATGCTGAAATTGAAAGGAAGTTTTCCACGCTACGATCCATACCTTTTCATGCCCTGACAGCTAGCAGGAAAAGAAACAAACAACACAAATGTGACAGTGACAAAAGAAAAAAAGTGAAGTCTATTTAACAGTATAATACATAGAATAAAACATGAACTGAGTGACACTGACTGCAAGATCTTGCTCACAAACCAAGAGACTACACACAATGAATGCAATTAAAAAAAGAAGAGTTATCAGTGGTTAGAGCACACCAATTTATTCAGGTTGCATTAGAGCCATTGATCTTTCCTTTGCTTTGAAGTTGCACTGAATGTTGAGAGTGTTGACACATGAAATAAAATTGGAATGGCTGTCAGCATCCTTTTGGGGGATAAAAAAGGTAGCACGGAGTTCTCAAAACTGAAGTACTTGAGTAAAGTCTACTTTCAAACAGAGCACCTGAACCACTGGAGACTGCCCTAGCAAACAAGCCTTGCTTCTGGAAGGATGGCAGGAAATTTCTTTCGGAAAGCATGCCTACATTTGCTTTTTTGCCTTGGTGAGGCACCACACGGTTCCAAAGGCTGGCTTTTGTCATCGAAGCATTAACAGCTCTGTTCTTAGCCCTACCATACACATGCAGTTAAACAACTGGCAAGCTGACAACATGCAAGCTCAGGACTAAGCCCTTCTTCTGTAAAGGCCTGATACTCTCAGAGGCCAGCCAGCCTCTGCTGCTTTTTTTTTGCACATAAGTTGGCAGCACTCAACACTTCGCAGGGTTTAGTGCTAACAAAAGAAATCCAAAGCAAACAAAAAAAATACGTGCTGCATTTGCTGACTAGAAACCAGACTGACAAAACAGGCACAGCAGAGGGTATTTACCATCCAGCTTTTAGGGTAACTGTAATACAACGATGCCTTGGGAGAAAAGAATAAAGAAAGTTGACACGGAAAGCAAATGGTTGATGATAACTGTACTATTGCTCCAGTTGCTGCCCTTCTGCCATGTCCTTAGCAATGACTGAGCCCCTGGAATCAAGGCAAATTATTGCTTCTCCAACAGTTTGTGTGCAAGTAAAGACCAGATGAATTTTTGAAGGCTTTCTTGGACAAGTTATTTGGCTCCATATGCACGTAACTAGGCAAAACTCCACGGCCCAAAACATAAAAAAGGTCAGGGTAAGAGGTCTAATGTTTTATGCGCTGGAATGAGGATTATTCCTGCTCTCTGCTACGCTGCTTCCTACCTACCTGTACATAAAGAAATTAAGAAAGGTGTTTAAACTTCAGTACCACATCCCACTTGGTGGCTGAAGATGTGGGCGAGTCCTGCCCTTACTTTTAGTCCTTCCTAACACAGGCAAACGTTTCCTCTACCCTTAAAAGAAGCAGCTAATTTATCCATATCCACCCAGGCTTGAGACAACCTATGGTCGATTACTAGAAGAAAAGCATTGTGCCCAATTTTGATAAGCCTTAAATCTAACTGGAAGTGATTGGATTTGTAATGCTGCAAGGGTCCTGACTGTCTAAAAATGTCACCAATGGTCTGGAGGTAGGAATACCTGGAGGTATTCCTTTTCACTTGATCCATCATCACCTTTTGACACACCACCGTTACCCATCAGACACTGTTGTCAGGACTGTTCTCTAACGACACAGGGTCAGAGTGGTGGTATAGGCAATGAATACTGCATCGTGTCGAGGTTTGTGGTGTCTGATAAGCTGTTTAATGAGAAGCCAAAGCAAATGCACATATGCTGGCATTATATGCTTTTAGGCTCTGCATCTTGCATGAAAAAAAAATGAAAATCCTATTTACATTATACCTTTTTGTACAAAAATCTATTTTTTATACTGTGAGGTTCCCAGAAGTGTGGCAAGGGGTAAGGAAGTTTGCCTAAAATTATTGAGACCAAGTTAATGTTTTCAAAGACATCTGGAAGCGGAGAATGCAGCCCTGCACGTCCTTTCCAGGTGGACAAGCCAAGCCCAAGTCAGACACAGCAGTATTAAAACTACTGTGTCTGCTTCAAGCCATACAGGAAAATCAGAAGGGATAATTACTCTCTAAGTTTATTGATTTAAGTTCAGCAATTCAGAGCCTTTTCATCTCTAAGGCAGATTGGAGAGACCCAGCGAGAAGCTGCCACAGCCACCACAGTGTGAAAGACAGCCTGTAAACTCGAGAGGCACAGAAACTTCTAAGCCCATCTTCTGCAAGCAAGAGAAATACAGGCTATGGATGGCTCTGTCCAGGCACTCATTCACCTCTTGCCCCTTGGAAAATAAGAGCAAAAGAATCAATTTCTTCAGGGCCTGCCTTCTCTACTACTTCCTTCTGAAATACTCAGCTTATGCTACAGCTACTTCACCACCAAGTGCTCCATCACCCCCAGAACACCATACTGCTTCATAGGTTAGCAACCAAGGGTTCATGTGTTTATCCCCTTTGCTCTCCAGCTGGGTACTCAGGCTGAATTACTGCTAAGTGCTGCACATTTTAGTCAGGGAGCTTATGACAGTACTCAGATACTCCATGAATGCAATCAGATATTGTGATAAAAGGCATTAAGTAAATGCTAATATGGGATTAGACTGAAGTTTTATTACAACTCCTTTTATTTTTAAACTACTAAGCATTGACAAATTCAGGGATATGGAAAAGCATGACTTTCTTTTCCGTTATGCCAAACCCCAAAACAATTTGCAAAGATGCACAAAACACAACACAAAGACTTAACTACAAGATTTTAACAGAAGAAAAATCTACTGTTGGAGGACCAACACGGTGGAAAGTCACTTATCACTACTATGCTAAAAGGTCACCTAATACAAATAACCGTAAGACATAATGCCTAAATCTGTAAACTACTTTATTACCTCTGTTAATGCTTATCCCATTAGTAAGCTGCATATTATATTCAAGCCTTTTTTAATTTAGCTTTTATAAGCAACTTTTTTTTTCAATTTACACAAGATTCTGAATTTTCACTGTAAAAGAATGTCTGAGAACAGAGAAGGGGAATACAAAGACTAAACTTTGACAATAAAATCACACAGAATGTATGTTACTGAAATTGATACGAGTATGGATGGTGTTATTTTTGTGTGTTTAGCTTGATATGATTTCCCATATATATATTTATATACACACTTTGGTAATAGACTCCTTTCATACAAGAAACAGAATCCATATAAAAAACTCCGTAGATCTTGAAAATAATAAAAAAAGTAGAACTAACACTGACTGTTAGGATTTAATTAACCTTCCCTTTAATGTGCTCTAGTCACTGGGGAAAAGGGAAAGGGAGAAAGGGATCTGATTGTCAGATGCTGGGAACAGAGAGACAAAAAGATTTATTACCCTTACCCGTCTAGACACTGTAGCATTAGATCTTTCTTTGAGCTGAGGATCTGTCGGGAGACTTGTCCAGATGATATAAGGAGTATCATACTTGGCTCTTAGTCTGGGGCATCGTTTGAAGATAAAATCAATAAGGAAAAACTTGATTCCAGCATAGAGTCCTGAAAAAAGGTCACTTCAGTATGCACATTGAAGGGGCATTAAGAACATCAATTTTTTGATCATGTTTTAACAAGTTCATGAATGAAATCTAATTCTTCTAATTCTGTATCTTCAGTCATAGTGCTAAACTATTCTCTCGGTTTTAATATTCTGATTCTTCTTCCAAAGACAGAAAATTATTTTTCTTTTCCTCCCCTGTCCAGATTCCTTGTTCCCCAACCCCAGTTCTTTCAAACCACTCGTGTTTATGCAGAACATTAAAATAATTCAAACATACATTCCTTTTTAGCAGAAGCATTCTGAAAACATGATCTACACTTCTGAAACAGAAAACAAATGCCTGAGCATTCAACTCTGCAGCTCCTTGCATGAATCTAAATGGCAACAGAGGGCTCTCATGTACTACATTAAACTCTGTCTTCCAGTCCAGTATGTCCTCTTATCTCATACAAATAATTTCCTTGCATTCTGCCAGATTAAAAAGGGGTTGAAATACTCTCAAAACTTGACTGAATGCCATTCACATCTCCTAAGAGTCAGAGTAAAAAAATAACTCCTCACACATCTAATTAAATTGCCATGTCAAGCAAACTACATTTATGTTCAAGCTAACCCAATTTGAAATCTGGTGCCACTAAGAGTAATACTGATATGATTATATCATTACTTTAATGAAAAAAATAAATGAATTCTTGGTTCACAGGACATGGCTTCATACCTTTGGGGTAAAAAAAAAAAAAAAAAAAAAAAGTGTCTCATGCTGTAGTGAGAGCCCTGTTCTCCCAATTCCCAGTTGAGACTTTAAGTATCTATAACTTCACCCACAGTAATCTGTTCATTTTATCCAGCCTATCCTCCAAGTTCTACAAGTACTCCCATTAACTCTTTCATTTTTTTACAGTCGGGTCATCTTCGTGCCTTCTATGTGGTCCCATATACACTGCAAGGATGCATGAGCAGAAAAAAACCCCAAATACAGGACTTCCTGGAAGCCCTATAGCTGGCAGTCTGAAGAGCTCCACTAACAGCTCATCATCAATTTCCCCTCTTCAAGAAGTGAATGCATTATCCAGGCTTATTCTATCATATTATGTATCCAGAGATGGTTTTTGAAATGCTTATGATAAAAAATGACAAGCAAAATGAAATACTTTTAAACACTGCATTATTTATTAATGCAGATTTTTCTTTCTTAAACTCTAAAATGCTCCCTCAAAAGATCATGTTAAGTTTCAATGCAGTAAGTCTAGACTGTAACAGGTCAATTATTTATTGTGTTTACCCATTGCAAGCCCAATAATCCTGTAGGGCAAAAAGCAGGATGCAATAAAAGCTGCCCAAAGAGTAATGTAGAGCTTCTGTGTTATTTCTGGCTGGACCCACATGAACAAGCTGAAAACAAAAAAGAAACAAAATTTTATTACTAGTGTTCTGGACATTGGTCAAATCTTGGTTTAAGAGGAAAAAAAGACTCATCAGATAACTTACTTCTTAATTTTTTCCAGTATGTCTGCCATCTTGCCAAAAAGATTCTGCATAAAAAGCAAAGAGAATTAAAACCAAGTCCTGCATTATTTTGGTTTTTTTTGCCCATGTAACAGAAACCAACAGTTATCTTACTCTGTTGGTAACAAGCAACTCCCAGAAGTCATTTTTTTTAAACTCATTTTTAGCCATTTATATACCTCACAACTGAGCAAATACAGAACAGAACAGCAATTCTTGATGACTTCCATCTCATTTAACACCTGTTCTGTAACTCATGACTGACTGTTAGAAATGAAGCAGCTATTTGACCCCACCGTCATGACTGGAAAGTGTTTACATCACTGCAAATATTTGAAGAGTTAAAAGCTTCTGTCAGTAGGTAACAAAATGGGAAGTTTCTTCACGCATTTGAGCACTGAAATTTCAGAAAGTGGTTACTGAGTTCACCAAATGTTGGACTGCTACCTTCTTTGGAAACACACCACTACCAGGTTTTTGTAATACAGCCTTGGAG